>NW_027507718.1:440672328-441394828 GCF_037356315.1 Lithobates pipiens | reverse complement strand
GTGGAGGATCGGTAAACACACCGCTCCTTCACCGCTACAAAAAAGCTGCTGGCAGGACTTTTTTCTGACGTCCTGCCAGCGCACCACTGTAGTGTGAAAGCCCTCGGGGCTTTCACACTACACACAATGGTGCAGCTTCTTTAGGGCGGATTGCAGGCGCTATTTCTAACGCTATAGCGCCTGCAAAACGCCCTGGTGTGAAAGGGGTGTTTAGGCTAATCATGTGCAAGCAAAAATATATATATATATATATTTTTTTTTTTCTCTTCCCTGCACCTGGTTGAGTAGTCTTAGAAAATTTGAGTTTTATCCACATTCACTAAGCTAAGCGAACAGTGTACTGTATTTGCTTTGGGTAAATGAACCCCATTCTGCTCGATATCACTAGGAGAAATAAGGGCTGGTAAACAGGGACATTAATATGCATGTACAGTACATTTATTTTGAAACACAAATATTTTTGTTTTATTAGAGGCACTAGCGGTTTTAAACCTTTTTTTTTTGTTGCAAAAATGAATTAACCCCTTCATTACAGGGCACGTCCAACCCCTTCTTTGAATGACAGTTGTGCGGTCATGCAACACTGTACCCATATGACATTTTCATAATTTTTTTACACACAAATAGAGCTTTCTTTTGATGGCTTTAAATGACCACTGGGTTTTTTATTTTTTACTAAATTAAAGACAAAAGGCCAAAATTTTCGTAAAAAAAATAGTTTTTCTTATAAAATGTTTCAAATAATTAACCTTTTTCATAAGTTTAAGACAAACTGTATTCTGCTACATTTCTTTGGCGAAAATAACCCAAATTAGTGTATATATATTATTTAGTCTGTAGGAAAGTTATAGAGTCCACAAACTATGATAAATATATATATATATATATATATATATATATATATATATATATATATATATATATACATATATAATTGCTCAATCCTGATGTACTGACATCTCAAATGACCCATTTTTGGAAAGTAGACCATCCACGTTATTTATCAATACACATGTTATAATGTTTTTGTCACAATTTTTTGTAAAATTAAGAAATGTAAAAAAAATAAGTTCCACATTTTTTTGTATATACTTTAACCAGTGCAGTACAGTGTCATCATAATAACACTGTACTACTCTGGGGAAGTGATCAGGAGTTATTTTTTTTTTTACACATTATGATTGCTTATACCAGTGAATTTCACTGGCACTGTATAAGCAACCATTTTTACTGAATGAAACTGATTCATTCAGTGTGTATTGTTGTGGTTAGCTGTGAATGACCACAGCTTATCGCATGGTACAGATGGACTGTGATTGGTGCTGCTGATACCATGTGGTTAATGTGACCAATCACTGCTATTAAAACAATTGTATATAATTGTTTACGATTGTCATGTGATCTGCTGTGATTGGCCACATGGTACTGGTAGTGAGTTGGTACACTGATCAGTGTGGGCACAGCCGCTGACAGATCACGCTGCAGTGCTGCCTGTTGGGCGTGAACAAGGCGAATTGTGGGAGGACAATATATGAAGTCCACCCAGAACTACAAATGTTCCGCCCAGCTGTCATTTGACAATAGGCTGGATGGGAAGTGGTTAAAATGTATCGGTGGTGATACATTGATCTTAAAAAGTTTTGTATTTATTAAGGATGACTTAAAACGTCCCTAAAACTTTGCATGCTTTTAAGTGAGATGACCTTTTCCATGTGTTGAGGTAGGTAATAAAGATATATGAATGTAAAGAATATGTTATTTTTTTGGTTGTGCAATAGCTGTGTCTCTGCCCTCCTTCCGCAGGTTGAACTCCACCCCAATATGAGAGAGAGAACAACCATCTCCCCCACCTTTTTTCATTATAGATATTGTTCAAAAGAAATGTTTCTTTTTTTGCAAGGTTTTTTTTGGTTTCATGCATGTATTATGTGCCATATATCTGTTTGATGTCATAATATATTTTACTTATGCACTTATATGCTATATTTATTCTTGTAGAACTAATTGTATATGCAGTAGGTGTGGATCCTGAAGAAGAGAGTTATTTGTGAAACGTGTCGATCCCAGATGCCATATGACAGAGAATAGCATATATATAAATAGAGATGCGCACAACAAAAAATATAATTTCATTTCAGATTAATTTGGTAAATACATCATTTAGTTTAGTCATATTCGTTTTAGTAAAGTGATTTTTTTTTAATGAATTTTGTATATTTGGATTCGTTGTTCCAAGTCAATTTGTAATTTTCAGAAGTTTCAGGTTCATTTGTTATGTTGTTTGAAAAAAAAAAACAGTCTTGAGTAGCTGGTCGTTAAGGAGCGAGCAGCCTCCGCGTCCTTAACAAGTATGACTGCAAAATGTAAACAAAAAAACAGCACAAAATAGCTGGTTGTTAAGGAGCGAGCAGCTGCTGCACTTTTAACAACCATGACTCGTCTGCTGTTAGTGGGGTTCACTGCTGATGGCAGAATGTGAATAAAAGAAGAGCCAGCACTAGAAAAATGTAAAAAAAAAAAAAAAAAATGTGGGGCCAATCCAATCCATACCAGGGCCTTCAGATCTGATATTGATTTTGAGAGGAATCTTTTGCCACAATTTTCTAAAAAATGGCATAAAAAAATCTATACCAGACCCTTTATCCAAGCATGCAGCCCTGCAGGCCAGGAAAGGGGAGGGGGCAAGTGAGTGCCCCCTGAACCATACCAGGCCACATGTCCTCAACATGGGAGGGTACTTTGAAGGAGGGAGACTCCCCTCCAAAGCACCTTTTCCCCATGTTGATGAGGACAGGGGCCTCTTCTCCCCAACCCTGACTCGGTGGTTGTGGGAGTGTGGGGGGCATCTTATCAGGATCTGGAAGCCCCTTTAACAAGTGGGCCTCCAGATCCCACCCTTATGTAAATGAGTAGGAGTACATAGTACCCCTAATTATTCACCCAAAAATGTGAGAAGTAAATAAAAGCAAAAAGTTTTTGACAAGTCCATAAAAAGTCCCTAAAACATTACAGGTGACATGGAATCTCAACAAATGGGATGTGACCATTCCCAATATGTATGGTAGCTCAAATTCCTTAAAAATGCTTTGTTTTAGTGTCTTTCATTAAATTCCTGCTAAATAATGTATCTGCATAAAAAAATAATATATTCTTCTTTTGTTTGCATGTGTTTTTTTACCACAATCCAGAAACACGCTCATACTTTGCTTTCCTTCTGCCTGAACCTATAATACTATTGGTTTTACTAATGTGAAAGAAAAAGAAACACATGGCCTCACTGCAATCTACATAATTGTTGGAGAATTAAACAGTGTGGCTCCCACCTATGCCTCTCATGGGCCAAAGCTCAAGTATACAAGTAGAGAAATTATGTATGGGGAATAAAAAGATAAATACATAAAAGTGTCGGTAATTTTAAAAGACTAGAATAAAGTGTTTTCATTTTCTAGCCTTAGATATGATGTGTTTGACATGGGCAGTAACTTTGTTAAAAACATATACATACATATTTTGGTAGAAAACATATTTTATTTGCTAATATTGAATGTTATAGGTGTCTTTGAGTCCATGAAACATGAAGAAATAATGTTTTTGTCTGTCTGAAATAATAAGTATGTCTAGAAGGCGAGGAGAATGAGACATTTTTGCCAAAATATTGTGGCGCAAAAAGTGTCCCTCTTTCCCAGCTCAGAACTGTTAAAAGTATGTGAAATGCCAACACAAAAAAGTAGCCATAGACTTGCAAATGTGCAGTCAAAAAGATATCTGAGCATTCTACAGGTCCTTCTCAAAAAATTAGCATATTGTGATAAAGTTCATTATTTTCTGTAATGTACTGATAAACATTAGACTTTCATATATTTTAGATTCATTACACACAACTGAAGTAGTTCAAGCCTTTTCTTGCTTTAATATTGATGATTTTGGCATACAGCTCATGAAAACCCAAAATTCCTATCTCAAAAAATTAGCATATCATGAAAAGGTTCTCTAAACAAGCTATTAACCTAATCATCTGAATCAACTAATTAACTCTAAACACCTGCAAAAGATTCCTGAGGCTTTTAAAAACTCCCAGCCTGGTTCATTACTCAAAACCGCAATCATGGGTAAGACTGCCGACCTGACTTCTGTCCAGAAGGCCATCATTGACACCCTCAAGCAAGAGGGTAAGACACAGAAAGAAATTTCTGAACGAATAGGCTGTTCCCAGAGTGCTGTATCAAGGCACCTCAGTGGGAAGTCTGTGGGAAGGAAAAAGTGTGGCAGAAAACGCTGCACAATGAGAAGAGGTGACCGGACCCTGAAGAAGATTGTGGAGAAGGACCGATTCCAGACCTTGGAGGACCTGCGGAAGCAGTGGACTGAGTCTGGAGTAGAAACATCCAGAGCCACAGTGAACAGGCGTGTGCAGGAAATGGGCTACAGGTGCCGCATTCCCCAGGTCAAGCCACTTTTGAACCAGAAACAGCGGCAGAAGCGCCTGACCTGGGCTACAGAGAAGCAGCACTGGACTGTTGCTCAGTGGTCCAAAGTACTTTTTTCGGATGAAAGCTAATTTTGCATGTCATTCGGAAATCAAGGTGCCAGAGTCTGGAGGAAGACTGGAGAGAGGGAAATGCCAAAATGCCTGAGGTCCAGTGTCAAGTACCCACAGTCAGTGATGGTCTGGGGTGCCATGTCAGCTGCTGGTGTTGGTCCTCTGTGTTTTATCAAGGGCAGGGTCAATGCAGCTAGCTATCAGGAGATTTTGGAGTACTTCATGCTTCCATCTGCTGAAAAGCTTTATGGAGATGAAGATTTCATTTTTCAGCACGACCTGGCACCTGCTCACAGTGCCAAAACCACTGGTAAATGGTTTACTGACCATGGTATTACTGTGCTCAATTGGCCTGCCAACTCTCCTGACCTGAACCCCATAGAGAATCTGTGGGATATTGGGAAGAGAATGTTGAGAGACGCAAGACCCAACACTCTGGATGAGCTTAAGGCCGCTATCGAAGCATCCTGGGCCTCCATAACACCTCAGCAGTGCCACAGGCTGGTTGCCTCCATGCCACGCCGCATTGAAGCAGTCATTTCTGCAAAAGGATTCCCGACCAAGTATTGAGTGCATAACTGAACATAATTATTTGAAGGTTGACTTTTTTTGTATTAAAAACACTTTTTTTTTATTGGTCGGATGAAATATGCTAATTTTTTGAGATAGGATTTTTGGGTTTTCAGGAGCTGTATGCCAAAATCATCAATATTAAAACAAGAAAAGGCTTGAACTACTTCAGTTGTGTGTAATGAATCTAAAATATATGAAAGTCTAATGTTTATCAGTACATTACAGAAAATAATGAACTTTATCACAATATGCTAATTTTTTGAGAAGGACCTGTATATGGCGTATTTGGAATAGGAAACACAAAGATACTAAGCCACCACTTGACAGTGCTACTTGACATCTATATATGCCCTGTATTATCATTGTAAGATATTGGAAAATCCCTGTACACAATATGAATGAAGTATTTCATTCATTTCCAAGTAACGTGAAAAAAAAATGGCTGCAATCCTGTATAATAACAACAATAATGCTAATATCAATAGCATTGCTTTCACACAAAAAAAGTAATGCCATTCTAAGAGTCCTTTGTAATAACAATTGAAAATGGCATAGCCTTGAATTCATAAGCAGGGTCTTAATGTAAAAGTTACCAAGAGACAGTGGATGATATAATCCATTGAAGGCTGAAATACTGGCAGTCCCCGGGTTACAAACAAGATAGGTTATGTAGGTTTGTTCTTAAGTTGAATTTGTATGTAAGTTGGAACAGGTAAATTTTTTAAGTGTAGATCCAGCCAAAAAAATATTTTTTTACGTTTTTTTGAATAGCACGGGGAAGGGTTAACATCCCTGTAATGTTTGTTTTTCTGTCTGTGCCCATTCAGAAGATTTCACCTCACTTTCTATCTTTGTGACAGTTGGATTTTGAAACTTTTGGGCTGTTGTGAAAAAAAGGATTGGTGATAGAGGTTCAGTGGAGACACCTTTTTCCCATGATAACCCTTAGCCCTTGTACACACGGTCAGACATTCCGACAACAAAATCCGTTGGATTTTTTAAGATGGATTTTCTCCGAAACTGGTGTTGCATACACATGGTCGGACAAAGTTGTCCGAAAATCCGATCGTTCGGAATGTGATGACGTTCGTTCGTTGCGACGGGACTACGTTGCGGCTAGTAGCCAATAGCTTTGGTCTCGTAATTTGATCTGAGCAAGCGTGGCACTTTTGCAGATCGGAATTCTCTACAAACGATCGGACAAAGTCTGATCGGATCATGTTGTCAGAAAATTTTATATCCAGCTCTCAAACTTTGTTGGTTGGACATTCTGATGGAAAAAATCCAATGTAGCCCACACACGGTCGGATTATCCGACAACATGGTCCGATCGGACTTTTTCAGTCGGAATTTCCGACAGTGTGTACAGGGGCTTACGGGAGTAAATTTCCCTTCTTAGGGGTAGATTTCCTCTCACATTCCGTTGTCTCATTTCCATTGTAAGTAGGAGTCGTTTGTAAGTCAGATGCTTCTAACTCGGGGACTGCTTGTATTAGCACAGGTGGGCATACCTGTTAGATTTATAGAGTGTTTAAAACAGTGAAGGAGACCCATTTATAAGTGCATCCAGCACGCAGATTAAGAAAACTGTTATTACACATCTGATTCAATCCAATGAGGTTGATTCACTAAAGGCAAGTAGGCTGTTCCCTTAGCAAGGACATGTTATCTTTGTTAAGAATTTAGAATTGTCCCTTTAGATTAGTGAATGTGGTCTAAATTCACTTTGCAAAAAAAAATGCCCAGTCAAAAACAAGAAAAAAATCACTATTTTTGGCTACACTTGATCCGATGATGGAATTCAGCAAAGCATCTCCTCATTCATTAAGCTAAGGGAAAATTCCCTTGCAATGTGAAAATTTCCTTGCAAAGTGAACAGCCTATTTGCTTTTAGTAAATCAACCCCAACATAATAATGTCAGAATAACAGCTTATACTATGACAAAATGCAAGAAGAAATATTCAATATAGGATTATTCTTGGAAAGCAGATACAGCTTTCAAGTTTCACGGACAGTGTAATTGGTAGATGTTTTTTTTAGGCAAAGAGTCACCTGATATTGGAAAATTTTCCCAGAAGAGTTGATCTTTGCAGCTTTGCTGCTTGAAAACTCCATACTGAGGAAAGATCAGAGAGGTTTTGAAAAAAAATCCTTTTAAAAGAACTTTCATTTCTACTGGGTTACTCACCCTTTAAAATCAACAAAAGCCAGGCGACACTTGCTATATGTATTTGACAAAATAAAAAGAGGATTGACATTTAAAATATAGTTTAAGTTCAAGGCTTTTATGGCTCCAAGTGAATATTATTTATTGTACTCAACACAAATTTAAGCATTGTAGCCAGGCCAGAAAACAAGATTCTTTCTTTCACTTGAGGTGGTGTTTAAAGTTCAACCCTTCCAAATATTGATCTTCCATATTGGATGGGTATCTGTTGATTGATTACTTACATCTTAAATCTCTTAGAGATTCCGGTACCAGAATGGTTCTTTCTAACTGGAAAATCTTGTAAGGCCTTTAAAGTGGCCATGCTCTCGCAGAATAAAGGTTTCTTGATGAAAAAATTAAATTTTTCCTTTTTTTTAATGTTAAGTTTCCAGCTGACCTCACCTCTTGCTGCTCCAGCTATTTTCAGCTCTCAAAAGTAGATGTCAGCCCCAGACAAATGGAAATGATAGGAGAAGCAGGAAGAAGAAACCACTGGAGAAAACTTCACAGTCCAGACTAAAAAAAATGGTCTGAAACGTAGGTATAAGCTGATTACTGTGACTCCAACCAACAAAATCAAAGTTTTGAATGCAGACCTACTTTAATATTGCCATTATCAACTAAGCGACCACATCATGACCTACTCTGGACATCTGAGAATAGGACAACAAGGGTGATGAGTTTGAATAGGAGGGGGGAGTTCAGTTTTAGTTGGCCTCTGTTATTTTGGGCAGTGCTGAAACACAACTGCACTGATTGTATTGTTTTGTTTGGCCCTGTGTGGCCTGTTTGTTTTGGGGGTATTGTACTGTGTGGTTGACTAGGTCTTTTGTTTTTCACGTCAAAACATTTTTAATAAAAATAACATTCCTCAAAAAATATTGGCATTGTAAACGTCTAAGTTGGTTGTCCAATGATGTGATATTTAGAAATCAGAACACTGGTTCAGCCATGGGAAGAAGGAAAAGCACTAGCTTGTTGCACAATATGATTCTGGTCAAAAAGTTCTTTATACGTAAGTAAGAGGAAACATATTCTGGTAAAGTCTTCCCTGATGACTCTCTGGTGCACTATATACATCGCTTCACTACTGCGTTTAGATAAAATGGAAAAATAATTAACATGTTCTTATTTGCTATATATACACGTGTCAGCTTTACTTTCCACAGATTAAAGATTTTTTTTTTTTTTGTTTTGCAAATGGATCCTTAAAATATCCATGCAAAACGTTGCCTTTGTTTTATGAGATTTTTGTGTGGTATTAGAAGCTCTAATAGTTAAGTTCCAGTAACATTAAACTAAAAGTTCACAGAACTTGACTTCACAGTGGATAAAATATCACTTTTTAAAGTAAATAAGAATATTTTTTTCTTAGAAAGAAGGAATATATATATATATATATATATATATATATATATATATATATATACACATACACACACACAGGCATACCCCACTTTTAAGTACACAATGGAGTTTATTTACCAAAGCTGAAAAGTGAAAAATCAGGCTCACTTCTGCATAGAAACCAATGAGCTTCTAACCCCAGCTTATTCAGTTAAGCTTTGGTAATAAATCCTGGAAGCTCATTGGTTTCTATGCAGAAGTGAACCTGATTTTGCACTTTCCAGCTTTAGTAAATAAACCCCATTGTGTACTTAAAAGTGGGGTATGCCCTTTATATATATATATATATATATATATATATATATATATATATATATATATATATATATATATATATATATATATATATATATATAGTGGCTTAGGTAGGGATAAATGTAGGCATACAATTGTAAGAGAGTGAATGATGAGACTACTCGATAATTCCCTCTTGATTTTAATATGTCCAGTCGCTACTGTCTTCTTTATTATAGTACACTAACAGCTTTATATTTGTATCAGCAAAAATACACAGCACATTATCTTGAAATGAAGGAGGCTAATTTGAAAATATGTGTGTGTAGCACCTGAAGTGGCTGTTGGGCACAGTGATCCCAGGAAATTAATGCAAAAGAGGGGGTTGAGATGCCCAAGGAGCTGCACACAGATGGGTGTAAGATCCCCAGAACTAAACACAAAGATGAGACGAGAGGCATAAAGACCCTCAGAGAAAAGAGAATGGGGAAATGTCTACATTACAACTACATTAAAACTACAACAAACATACATGGCACTACCCCTGGATCATAACATCACTATGGTAATATGGCATAGCTCCTCTAATGACTTTGCAGTGCTTTGATAATATAGCAGTGATTTGCTATTGGTAATACAGTGTCTTGCAAAAGTATTCACCCCCTTGGCATTTTTCATGTCTTGTTGCCTCACAACCTGGAATTAACATAGATTGTTTGAGGATTGGCATCCTTTAAATTATAGAACATGCCCACAACGTTGAAGATTTTTTTATTATTGTGAACCAAACAACAAATAAGACAAAATAACAGAAAAAGTTAATGTGCATAACTATTCACCCCCCTAAAGTCAATACTTTGTAGAGCCACCTTATGTGGCTATCACAGCTATCACAGCTTCAAGTCGCTTTGGATGAGTCTCTATGAGCTTGCCACATCTTACCACTGGGATTTTTACCCATTCCTCATTGCAACTGCTCCAGTTCCTTCAAGTTGGATGGTTTGCACCTGTGAACAGCAATTTTTAAAGTCTGACCACAGATTTTCTATTGGATTGGGGTCTGGGCTTTGATTAGGCCATTCCAACACATTTACATGTTTCCCCTTAAACCACTCAAGTGTTGCTTTAGCAGTGTGTTTGGGGTCATTGTCCTGCTGGAAGGTGAACCTCCATCCTAGCCTCAAATCCAACACAGAGTGGTACAGATTTTGCTCAAGAATATCTGTGTATTTAGCACCATCCATCTTTCCCTCAACTCTGACCAGTTCCCCAGTCCTGACTGTTGAAAAACATCCTCACAGCATGATGCTGCCACCACCATGTTTCACTGTGGGGATGGTGTTCTTTGGGTGATGTGATGTGTTGGCCAAAAAGTTCAATTTTAGTCTCCTCAGACCAAAGCACCTTCCTCCATACATTTTGGGAGTCTCCCACATGCCTTTTCGCAAATGTGCCATGTTGTTTTTTGCTGAAATAATGGCTTTCTTCTGGCCACTCTGCCATAAAGCCCAACACTGTGGAGCATATGGCTTATTGTTGTCCTATGTACAGATACTCCAGTGTGTTGTGGAACTCTGCAGCTCCTCCAGGGTTACCTTAGGTCTCTGTGCTGCCTTTCTGATTAATGCCCTCCTTTCCCGGTCCGTGAATTTTAGTGTGCGGCCGTCTCTTGGCAGGTTTGCTGTTGTGCCATGTTCTTTCTATTTGGTTACGATTGATGATTGCTAGGAGCACCATCAAATCTAAGATTTGGATATTTTTTTTATAACCTAACCCTGACTTGTACTTCTCAACAACATTGTCCCTTACTTGTCTGGAGAGTTCCTTGGTCTTCATGGCAATGTTTGGTTAGTGGTGCCTCTTGCTTAGGTGTTGCAGCCCCTGGGGCCTTTCAAAAAGATGTGTATATGTAATGACAGATCATGTGACATTTAGATTGCACACAGGTGGACATCATTTCACGAATTATGTGACATCTGAAGGTAATTGGTTGCACCAGAGCTTTTTATGGGCTTCATAACAAAGGGGGTGAATACATACGCACATGCCAATTAATTAGTTTTTTATTTCTGAAACATTGATTATGTATATATTTTGATAATTTTACTTCACCAACTCAGACTATTGTGTTCTGATCCATCACATATAATTCACATTAAAAAAATATTGAACTAAAGGCTGTAATGTAACAAAATAGGTAAAAAACCAAGAGGGGTGAATACTTTTGCAAGGAACTGTATAATGGTAATGGAGTGGGCTACAGTAAAATATTGCCATGTGACCCACGTATGTTTTTCTTTTACTCTTATACCCAATACACACCGTTGGAATTTCCGACGGAAAAAGTCTGATCGGGTTATGTTGTCGGAAAATCCGATCGTGTGTGGGCTCTATCGGACTATCGCAGGATCTAAAATTTTCCAACAACAATATCCAATCAGACTTTTTCAGATCGCGTGTAGAGAATTCCAATGCACAAAGTACCACACATGCTCAGAAAAAAATTTGGAGACGAAAGCTATTGGCTACTGGCCTCTACATAGTCACGTCGTACCTTTTGTACGTCACCTTGTTCCGAATGATTGGATTTTCCAACAACTTTGTCCGACCATGTGTATGCAACACAAGTTTCTGCCGAAAACCGTCAGAAAAAATCAGATGGATTTTGTGGTTGAAATGTCCGACCGTGTGTACGGGGCATAACACATTTAGTTGTGTTCATGAAATTACCATTCTTTGCAAGTTTTCACCTTTCCTTCCATTTCCACATTTTCTAAAGTTACAGCCTAAAATCACAATTTAATAGGAATTTTACCATTTGATTTACAAATCATATATGCTACACTTTGAAGGCTCTCATTTTGTATTAAGACCCATACCCATTGAGACCCATACATTAATCATACAAAAAGTAGACAAATTGTGGTTGCATAAATATATGCAGTTAGTACTTTACAGAACCACCTGTGGCTACGAATACAACTAATGCCCCATACACATTATCAGATTTTCTGCTGATTTTTTTCCTTCAGATTTACCAGAACCATGTAGTAGAAGGGCCTGCCTGATTGCATACACATTGAAACTCCTAAGGTTTGACCTCATATTAAATGGTTTTGGTAAATCTGAAGGAAAAAATCATCAGAAAATCTGATAGTGTGTATGGGGCTTTAGAGTCTTTAGGCAGCTCCACTTTCATCTAGACCCTGCCATATACCCCATTATTTTTGGAAAGCTGCCTATCTGTCAGGTTTGATTGCAACTGTTTGTAAGCAGTACTTTAAAAGTCTTGCCACAGATACTCAATTGATTTAACTCGGGGCTGGATCTTGACCAGTCCAAAAAAATCAGGTTAACGGTTTTAATTATTTAAAGGCCAGATATTGAAACCTAAAAGCACACACCATATTTAGCAATGTCCCTCTGTGTTGCCTAAAGTGGTTGTCAAGTCAGAAGGTTTTTTATCCTAATGCATTCTATGCATTAAGATAAAAAGCCTTCTGTGTGCAGCAGCCCCTCTCGGTTCCCTAATACTTAACTGAGCCCCATCTCTGTCCAGCGATATCCACGAGTGTCTCGGCCATCTGATACTCTCCCTCCTGATTGTCTGAGACCATTGGCTCCCATTGCTGTCAATCAAAGTCGCTAGCCAATCAGGAGAGAGAGGGGGCAGTGCTAGGCCATGAGTTTGAATGGACTAAGGGAGCTGTGACATGGGTGCCCCATAGCAAGCTGCATGCTGTGGGGGTAAAGGATGTAGGGGCCAGGAGCACAGAAGGGGGACCCGAGAAGAGGAGGATCTGGGCTGATCTGTGCAAATCCACTGCACAGAGGAGGTAAGGATAACATGCTTGTTATTTTTATAGAAAAAAAAACCTGAAACTTTACAATCACTTTAACTTGCCTAATTTGCCTAAATAACTTTACATTGTTTTTTTAAGGACATATAGGGCTTTGATGTGGTACACTGCTTTACTATATATCCTTTACTAAATACCCTGCTAATTTTTTTACAAGCAGACAAATAAACAGAATGTTTTAAAAAATATATTTTTAGTAATTTTACATTACAAATAGTTTTATTTTTAACTCACTATATTTCAAAGAGAAAGTTGAGGCTGGAGTGTTTGTTTGCAAACAAACCCATACATGTCACTGTCATGGTGATCACATGATAGGGAGGAGCACAGAATGGTTCCTAATTGTTAGTTTGGACAAGCGGTCTTCAATGTAAATTTACATTCTATTCTAGAACAAGGTGGGACTATTCTCCATTGTACAATACAGCAACAAATTAATAATTTCAAAATATGATCATTACGTGTGCCAAACAATGTTAACTTTGTGGCCAACGACATTTTATAGCGTATGTTAAAGGGGTTGTAAACTCTCAAAGTTTTTCACCTTAATGCATACTATCTTCAATCCTGACCAGTTTCCTGGACCCTACTGATATAAAGCATCCCTAAAACATGATGCTACCACCACCATGTTTACAGTAGAAGTTGTGTTCGGGGAGATGAGCAGTGTCAGATTATTGTTTTGCATTATAGCCCAACAAAAATGTTTTATCATTGTCTACAGCGTATTCCAACAAAAATTGTTTTTTTCACATGGATGTTTTTTCAGTAATGGCTATCTCTTTGTCATCATTTTCCATAAAGCACAGTTTTGTGGAGTATGCAGGTTATAATTGTCTCATGGATAATTTCTCCTGCCTCAGCTGTAAATCTCTGCATTTGCTTTGTAATTAGTATTGACTTGTTGGCGGCCTTCTCCATCTCCCTGCTTATTTGGTCACTGAGATTTGGTGGGCAGCCTTTTCTAGTCACAACTGTGTCATCTTTTTTGATAAACAATCTTAAAGAGGGAGTCCACCCTGAAAAAAATGTATTAAAAGCCAGCACCTATAAATACTGCTGACTTTTAATAAATGGACACTCACTTGTCCCAGGGTCCAGCGATGTCAGCAGCCGAGGCCGATCGATCGTTCGGCTCTCGGCTGCTCACGTTGCCATTCTAGGTGAGGGAATCAGGAAGTGAAGCGTTGTGGGTTCACTTGCCAGTTCCCTACTGCACATGTGCGAGTCGTGCAGCGCAATGGGAATGGTCCGCGTTGTCTCTGGGACCCGTGTGTGTCCCAGCAGACAGCGCGGCGGGACAGGAAGAAGCATAGACTCCGTGGGAGTCTATGCCCGGAAGCGAGTGCAAATACTTGTCTTAGACTGGTATCTGCACCCCCCTCCCCCTGAAAGGTGCCAACTGTAGCACCGGAGGGGGGAGGGTTCCGATTAGTGGTTGTTCCACTTTAGGGTGGAACTCCGATTTAATGTGTTTTTTTTTCCTTATAATGAAACCTTTTTTTAGAACTGTATCCCAGCCTTCTAGCTTTGGGGATTTCCAGAAACAGGCATATGTAATTTGAGATCATGTGACACTTCATTCTCACATCTTGAACGACCAGGATCTTGAGGTTAGGCTATTTTTTTACCTAGACTCTATGGGTTTTATTTACTAAAACTGGAGAGTGCAAAATCAGACTCACTTCTGCATAAAAACCAATCAGCTTCAAGGTTGTATTGCCAAATCTTAATTGAACATGCTAGGTTAGAAGCTGATTGGCTACCATGCACAACAGCTACACCAGTTTTGCAAGGACCAGCTTTAGTAAATCTACCCCTAGGGTGAAGGCCTTCATCTTTCTTTATGTTCCAAACGTCTGCAATTTGGCAATGTTCTTATACTTTTGCTTAAACTAGTACAAATTGAAAGAATTTCATACATAATTTTCCCATCTTACTGTAAAATGCTGGTCTTTGGTATTCTTTGTAAAGTAAGACAGCAGATTAAATTACAAGAGTCATCTCAAGTACTTTTTCTTGCTGATTTAATAAAGTCTCCTGGGTTAGTGCAGGTTTGTATAAGACAATGAAGAATAAATGTTTGTTGGTATAAAATAAGTAGATTCAGATCCCATGGCTCTGCTTGGCTTTTATAAATGAGACTGCCCGAATCTGTACACGGCTGCCCATTGTTCTAATTTTGAATAACCTCCATGTTTGGGGACAAACTATTAAGGTGTTTTGCCTAGAGTTTCAAAAATAAAGCATGTCATGAACTTGTTCCTCTAGCTAGAGAAATGGCAAAACGAACTAGTTACATTTAGACGGAAATACAAAGACCCATGGAAAATGCATTTCATAGCAACCAATAAACTGTCTACACAAATAAGTAGATAAAAAAAATCTGTACAGCTTTGACTAAAGTTGAATAATACCCTTGTGTTAAGTGTATTTACAAAACTCTAAAGCCTGAATGTAATACGCCTAGGATGTTGCTAGGGTGTTGCTAAGTGAGCTCTCAAATGCTGAGTTCAGAGCTACTCATCACGGGAGAGGAAGAGCATTTGAGGGGGTTGAATCAGAGAAAAAGCTCTCTCCTGTGACAGGAACAACTAGGTCCCACTCAGCAACTTCGTAGTAACGTCCTGAGGGTATTACAGTCAGGCTTCAGCGAGTAAATAAATGGCCTACGCCTATAGCAAGGGCATTATTCAACTTTAGTCAGAGCTGCACAGTTTCTTTTTATCTACAAACAACCCTTACTTGTATAGGCAGGCATTATAAAAAAATAATAATAATAATTTTGATTGCTAGCACCTTAGGTAATTAACCTCTTTGCTGCCTTTTATTATTATTGGGGGCTTTTTATTGTTTATTGAATTTTAACAATTAGCATACATAAGTACATATGGTGGCAGCAAAAGAAAAGATCACATATATAGTAATAATATTGAGTTGTAGTTCCAACATAAACTAAAAGTAGTTTAACTAAAAAAACTTTAGTATGGATCTAACTACTCAAAATATTGCATCATACATTGTATAAAAAAGGATAAAACCAACTTAGACCAGGTTTGGAGGCATTTTTTATCTTTCATTTTATTTTGTGGCTAATATGAGGTCAGTGGTTGCTTTTACCTGCTGTCTTCTCAATAGCAAACCATTTATTTTTTTCTTTTGTTTGCTGCTACAATGCTTTCCTTTAAAAAAAAAAAAAAAGTAGGCTTTTGTTTCAGGGATGGGATTGTTGAGTTTTTATTTATTTATTTATTTTGTTTTATGTTCATAGGGCTTTTTTTGTAAGACTGGAGTGCTCAAATTGTAGCATTCACATGTTACTTTACATTTATTACACAACATGGCTTAATTTGAGAAAAAAATTATGTGCAAGAGCACAGTACTTAGTGCTTCATATTTACTAAAGCAGTTATTTTATTTTTGTTTCATAGTAAACTTTCACTTATCTTTGTGAATGAGGTGTAGCAAAGTGGAAAATTACACATGATTGGATGACGATTTATTTTCTAAAGCTGGAGAGTGCAAAATCAGGCTCACTTCTGCATAGAAACCAATCAGCTTCCAGGTTTTTTGACCAAAGCCTAAAGGGTTACTAAACCCAGGACACCGCATTCACTATAGCTGGTCTCCAGTACATGCAAATGCAATAGTTTTAGTAAATATAAACGCTAAATACCCTCCAAAGGCTCTGTCGTATCCAGACTTGTCCAGGGGGACAGTGCAGGGAGGGGAGGATCTGTGCATACAGGATAAAGCAGCCTTTTTACACAATGCAGAGGATTAACTTCTTAGGTTCCACAGTGGGTATAACTGCATATACAGACAAATTTTTTTTCTTGCACATGATTGGATGATAAAAGTCAGCACAGCTCTCCCTCATTTACTACGCTTTGGAGCAGCCTTTAGTAATTCAACCCCTTTGTTTCAGATGCATCACTTAGATAAGTAAAAACTCAATTTGCAAGCGAGCTTGCTATACTATTGTATATGCAGCAAAATAGTCAGAGACAAAAAATGTATAAAACTATTTACCTTCAAGTCAATCTGCACTAACAAAATAGTTTAGGTATTGCTTTTGCTTGGTATTTGTTGGAATTCTGGACAAAAGGAGGCCATACAATCTATGCAGAGGCACATTTTCTCCAACGACCTTGGGTTAATGATAATCTAAAAAATAAGGTCACACTTACTTCTTACTTTGCAAACATTTATACTAAAGGGACATTTGTCAGTCCCCTGCAGGCACATTTTTGACAGCTGTAAAGTTAACTGAGTATGTAGAAATGGCTCCTTGATTGGATTTTTGTTACTGTTTCGTGCAGGTTTGGTCTACAAAGGAAAACATGGCCTTTATTAACAATATATTTATGAAGAAACTGCAAGACTGAATGCTAAGAAGCCTTTAATGTTCTAAAATATCCCATCAAAAGAACACTAACAAATGACAAAGCTATATTAATGGCTACATTTTCTCTTTATACTACAACTACCCATTAAGTAAATCTTTTAATAGTGCAACATGCAGTGCCACAATGTCTATATAGTTAGGAAGTTTAACGACTATCCACAAATGATGAATCAGTTTTGAGTAAATCATCGAACCATTGCACACTTAACTATAAGCCAGTTAAAAAAAAAAACTCCGTGATCCCATCAAAAGTTCCCCACCAAGATCCCAACCATGACATCTAAAAGATTTATTTTTCAGTTTTATTCTAAGCAGTGTGTGCTTGGACCATTGCTGGATTTTGTAAATACATGTTTCTTCAGAAAATCCAGTAGGGAATAGGTGACACAATGCTCAATACATAATCCTAGTATGGGACCAGGCTCTTACATGGGAAGTTGTTGGTCAACTGGAAAATTATAGCGGGCATCGAATGTAGCCCTTGTCATGTCCAGAGGGCTGCACAAAAACACTTCAACACTGATGTTGTTTCTCCCACTGTGTGATGTCTTCAAAAGGTTTGTGTTTACTGGCCAGTTACTGAATCGCCAATCAGACCTATATGTGTCTGATTGGCTACATTGGAGGCCAGAGGAGAGATCTGGGGTCTAATAGATCCCTGATCTCCCCATAAAGAGGACCTGTCAAGGCCCACACTGTCACATGGGATGTTGTTTATCTCTTGTGATAGCAGTAACATTTCTAAAAAATAAATAAATAAAATAAAGAGACAGTGTAAAAAAATGTTTTTTAAATAAAGTAAATAATAACAAAAAACATTAAAAAAAAAATAACAAAAGTTCCTCCGTCTGCCCATGCTCGTGCACAAATATGTAAACAGCAATCACACCACACATATGAAGTACCACAGCAAAAGTCAGACCGAGAACATAATTCTATTTCTAGACCTCCTTTGTAACTCTAAACTGGTAACCTGTAAAGGCTTTTAAAGCAACATTAATGGAGATCTTTAGGTATCGTAGTTTGGTGCCGTTCAACGGGCAGACGCTATTTTAAAGTGTGACATGTTTGGTATCTATTTACTCGGCATAACATCGTCTTTCATATTTTACAAAAAATAAATGTGTATTATATTTTGTTTTTTTTGCATTAAAATTAATTAAAGTGTAACAAAGTATCTAAAAAATTGATAATAGACTTATTATATATAGAGGGCCTCAACTACAGCCCCTGACATCTACAATAATAATATTAATTATAAGCAGTGCTATATTGGTGATTCAGTGGTGATTCATTGCTGTAGACAGTCATAGACCAAGTTAGAGATGTTAGGAGCTAGATATATATTTTATGAAATTGCTAGAAATCCATGCCATTATAGACACTTTACAAAGTCAGAGCCTCGACCAAAGGCTGCTGGGACCCATGGCTGCACCACGAGTACCAAAAAGACACAGACTGGGCACCAGGGAAATAAAAGATTACATCTAGGATACTAATGCCTTAGACACACACGTTCAGACGTTCCGACCACAAAATCCATCTGATTTTTTCCGACGAATTTTGTCCGAAACTGGTGTTGCATACAAACGGTTGGACAAAGTTGTCAGAAAATCCAATCTTTCGGAACGTGGTGATATTTGTTGCGTACGACGGGACTACGTAGAGGCTAGTAGCCAATAGCTTTGATCTCATAATTTTATCTGAGCATGCGTGGCACTTTGTCCATCGGAATTCTCTACAAACGATCAGAAAAAGTCAGATCGGATTTTTTTGACCGAAAATGTTAGATCCTGCTCTCAAATTTTTTCCGACAATACAATCCGATCTGACCTTTTCTGTCGGAATTTCAGACCCTGTGTACAGGGCATTACTGTAGTCAAAGTGCAAAATGCACTTCATCACAAGTAGAAATCTAAGATGACTGATAGGTTAGCTATCAGCTACAACAGATCCTTCTTCACTGGTCCCACTCCCATCCCTAGCAAACACTAACTTACGTATCTAGCCTTCAAGCTAGTCAGGTACTTTGTGTGAAGATCTATATGTTCTAAATAATGTTCCCTTTTAAAATGTTTAGTCTGAAATAATAAACTTGGGCTGTTGTGGCTCACAGTGCATGGCAGTGCTTTTTTCTTCAAGGCTGCACAATCCATTACTATCACATAATGTCCTAGGTTTAACCATTATCCCATTATGATCACTTGGGGATGTGTCCTGTACATTGACCAGATATTCCTTTCTCTCATCCCTTTAAATTTATGCAATGTAAATTATCTTAAATATTCACTGAAAACACGATAATTAAAAGTGACCCTGCTATGATCTTCAAAATGACAAAGGAGTAATATGTAATATGCCAAGAGGGAAAGGATTTCATTCTGATGATTCAGCCATGACTTGATATCCCCGGAGCAGGGAAGTTTTAAATATAGGACTCTCCAAATGCAAAGAAGATTCCACTTTGACTCATCATCAGTTCCCATGTGCCCACTACACATGGTTCTAACAATTATTCTGCTGCTGATTATACAAGCAGAATTAGCTGCTACGTAACTTCTACCTAAAATAAAAAGATTAACACAAAACTTTATATCCTAAAATATACACAGGAAATACTATTTCTTTGCATAACTAATTCATAGTACAAAATGATATAATATTCAATCAAATTGTAGCATAGTAATGTTTGTGACTCATACCTTTCAAGGACATTTTTACTAAATGTCTGCTAAAATGCTATATGCTATATTAGTGTACAGATGTATACTTTTTTCTCATTTTTATTAGGCATGTAAATATAAATACTGCTATTGGATATTTCATATTTACATGCCAGCAGGTAAAGCTCTAGGCTACTTTCATATATTTACCAGGCTATCCTTAGCTGCTTGGAGGCTGAAACATTCCTATATATATATATATATATATATATATATATATATATATATATATATATATATATATATAGGAATGTTTCAGTCTCCAAGCAGCTAAGGATAGCCTGGAAAATAAAGCCTAATAAAAACGAGAAAAAAAGTATACATATAGATACATGAACGAAAGTAAACATGTTTATATATATATATGTATATATATATATATATATATATATATATATATATATATATATATGTGTATATATGTATGTATATTTATATATATATTTACACAGTATCTAATACAGTGTGTACAGTTTCTACTACTTTCCTGGTGGTGTACACAGTACACAATACAATGCAGCCACAGTACAGTTTCTACTACTTTTCTGGTGGAGTACACAGTGTGTACAGTTTCTACTACACTTCTGGTGGTGTATACAGTACACAATATAGTGCAGCCATAGTACAGTTTCTACTACCTTTCTGGTGGTATACACAGTATCTAATACAGTGTGTACAGTTTCTACTACACTTCTGGTGATGTGCACAGTACGCAATACACTGCAGATGTAATACAGTTTCTAATAAAGTGCAGGTGGTGTTCACAGTATCTAATACAGTGTGTACAGTTTCTACTACACTTCTGGTGGTTCACACAGTACATAATACAGTGCAGCTGTAGCACAGTTGCTAATACAGTGCAGGCAGTGTACACAGTATCTAATACAGTGTGTACAGTTTCTAATAAACTTCAGGTGGTGTACAGTGTAATGTGGTGTTGCACAGGGCTGGACTGGGACAGAAATGTGGCCCTGGACTTCATCCAGACCGGCCCACTTACAGTTTGAGTGTCCCATCAGCACTCCCTTACATCAGAGTGTCCCATCACCAGCCCCCTTACATCAGAGTGTCCCATCACCAGCCCCCTTACATCAGAGTGTCCCATCAGCACCTCCTTACATCAGAGTGTCCCATCACCAGCCCCCTTACATCAGAGTGTCCCATCAGCACCCTCTTACATCAGAGTGTCCCATCACCACCTCCTTACATCAGAGTGTCCCATCAGCACCTCCTTACATCAGAGTGTCCCATAACCAGCCCCCTTACATCAGAGTGTCCCATCACCAGCCCCCTTACATCAGTGTCCCATCAGCACCTCCTTACATCAGAGTGTCCCATCATTAGCCCCCTTACATCAGAGTGTCCCATCATTAGCCCCCTTACATCAGAGTGTCCCATCATTAGCTCCCTTACATCAGAGTGTCCCATCACCAGTCCCCTTACATCAGAGTGTCCCATCACCAGTCCCCTTACATCAGAGTGTCCCATCACCAGTCCCCTTACATCAGAGTGTCCCATCACCAGCCCCCTTACATCAGAGTGTCCCATCACCAGCCCCCTTACATCAGAGTGTCCCATCAGCACCTCCTTACATCAGAGTGTCCCATCACCAGCCCCCTTACATCAGAGTGTCCCATCAGCACCCCCTTACATTAGAGTGTCCCATCACCACCTCCTTACATCAGAGTGTCCCATCAGCACCTCCTTACATCAGAGTGTCCCATAACCAGCCCCCTTACATCAGAGTGTCCAATCACAAGTCCCCTTACATCAGTGTCCCATCAGCACCTCCTTACATCAGAGTGTCCCATCATTAGCCCCCTTACATCAGAGTGTCCCATCATTAGCCCCCTTACATCAGAGTGTCCCATCATTAGCCCCCTTACATCAGAGTGTCCCATCACCAGTCCCCTTACATCAGAGTGTCCCATCACCAGTCCCCTTACATCAGAGTGTCCCATCACCAGCCCCCTTACATCAGAGTGTCCCATCACCAGCCCCCTTACATCAGAGTGTCCCATCAGCACCCCCTTACATCAGAGTGTCCCATCAGCACCCCCTTACATCAGAGTGTCCCATCAGCACCCCCTTACATCAGAGTGTCCCATCACCAGCCCCCTTACATCAGAGTGGCCCACTGAGCCATCGGCCCACAGGGAAACTCCCGGTAGTCCCGATGGCCAGTACATGCCTGGTGTTGCAAAACAAACAATACATCATGTCCGGAATGCCACCAAGGTGATGTAGATGCTCACAGACTACTAAAAGAGGGCTAGCAGTCTTTGTGTCTACAGTCAACAGTGGTGGTCATGGACATGGTGCATCTTCTACAGGTGGCCGGTGGCCGTGGGGCACGCTTGTCCTTTTTCTCTGCTGATGGCCGTGTTAGAGCCACAACATACAGAAGAGTTGGTGAAGTGGATAACAAAGCCATCCTCATCCTCCTCATCCTCTATCACCTTGGCTCAGAGTAATTTGCCTTCCAATGCAGCTTCCAAAGCAGCCTGTGTCCTTGTCCACAATCATTCCTTCCGTAGCCCCAAAATCATGCACAGAGAATTATTTGACCACAGTATACATGCTGCTGGATGATGCACAGCGATTTGAAGGCTCTGATGTTGGTTCCCAGGTTGAGGAAAGAAGTAACGTGAGCCTAGAGAGAGGGGGTATCACAGAAGGACAAGAAACTGGCAGTCATGTTCTCCCAGCTTCAGCATACTGCCAAGTTTGCTCCAATGACGAGGAGGGAGGGGATGATGAGGTAACTGACTGTAGTTGGGTGCCTGAGAGAAGAGAGGTTGAGAGGGCAATACTTCAACAAAGATGTACTCTAGGGGGCAGCTTAAGGGCAACCACCCTATTGCATCCCACCGAAGAGCTCCATAAGGTGCAGGGTGCTGCTGACTCCCCGCTGACTTTTAAAAGTTCCTTTATGTGGGCCTTTTTCGATACAGATCGCACTATTGCTGTTTGCAACCTTTCTGAAGCGGATCAAGTGTGGTCAGAACAGCAGCCACTTGGGCACCACATGCTTGACCAGACATATGACAACCTGCCATGCAGTGTGTTGGCAGCAGCACTTGAAAGACCCACATCAAAGAAAAAGTGGGATTTCTCCTTGCTCCTTATCTGGGAGGAAAGAAGGTATAGGAATAGGTGTCCCAAGTACTTGCAGCAAATCTGCTAGCAGTACATTACCATCTGATTTTATCAGAAAAATTTCCCTACCCCAGTTGCTGAACCGTAAAAAAGAAATTTGGTCCCAGCCATCCACATGCTCAGCGTCTAAATGCTAGCTTGGCCAAATTGCTAACACTGCAACTGCTGCCTTTTCAGCTGGTAGACTCTACCCCTTTCATGAATTTGTGGAATGTGCTGTACCTCAATGGCAGGTTCCAAAATGCCATTTCTTTTCACGGAAGGCCATTCCGGCTCTCTACAAGCATGTGGAGGGCAATGTTTTGGCCTCGTTGGACAGGGCAGTCTGCAGTAAGGTGCATATTACCGCTGACTCATGGTCCAGCAGGCATGGGCAGGGATGTTCACGGTGCACTGGGTAACTCTGCTGGCTACTGGGTTACTGGGTCTTGAGGATGGACCATTGGCCAGAACTTGCTCAATATGCAATTGAGCAACTAACCTGTCCTGCATCCAGCATGATTTCTGAATGCATATTCAGTGCCACTGGAGGGTTTGTAATGGATCAAAGAGTGCACCTGTCCACAGACTCTGTTGATAGGCTCACATTCATAAAAATGAATCAGTCTTGGATCAACAGCTATCAAGCACCCGATGCTGATGTAACTGAATGAATTTGTCTATGGATGTGGGATCCCTGTAAGACTGCCTATGCTGATTATCCTATTCCTCTTCAATCTTGATGATGCTAGCTTCCAACAATATTTTTGATTTAGGGCATCACCACCACCGAAGGCCCAATTTTTCTGCAATTTTACATGCCCCTGTTTAACAGGGGCATGTAATTACAATTTTTGATCTAATATTTCACAGCAGGGCCCCGTTCCTGCTCCCAGCAATCTGTGAGGGGTTACAGTGTTGTGGCACCACCACCACCCAAGGCCCAATTTTTCTGCCCCTGTTTAACCGCTTCAGCCCCGGAAGATTGTACCCCCTTCCTGACCAGAGCACTTTTGGCGATTCGGCACTGCATTGTTTTAACTGACAATTGTGCAGTTGTACGGCATGGCTCCCAAACAAAATTTACGTTGTTTTTTCCCCACAAATAGAGCTATCTTTTGGGGGTATTTGATCACCCCTGCGGTTTTTATTTTTTGCGCCATAAACAAAAAAAGAGCAACAATTTTGAAAAAAATGCATTATTTTTTACATTTTGGTATAATAAATATATATAAAAAACATTTTTTTCCTCAGTTTAGGCCGATACATATTCTTCTACATATTTTTGGTAAAAAAAATTGCAATAAGCGTTTATTGATTGGTTTGCGCAAAAGTTATAACGTTTACAAAATAGGGGATAGTTTTATGGCATTTTTATTAATAATTTTTTTTTACTAGTAATGGCGGAGAACTGAAATTTTATTATGACATTATGGCGGACACATCAGACATTTTTGACACATTTTTTGGACCATTGTCATTTATACAGCAATCAGTACTATACAAATGCACTGATTCCTGTGTAAATGACACTGGCAGTGAAGGGGTTAACCACTAGGGGGCAGGGCAAGGGTTAAGCGTGTCCTGGGGCGTGTTTCTAACTGTGGGGGGCGTGGCTACATATGACACGTCACTGATCTCTGCTTCCAATCACAGGGAGCAGAGATCAGTGACACTGTCACTAGGCAGAACGGGGAGATGCTTGTTTACAATAGCATCTCCCGTTCTTCCTCCCCGCGAGACGATCGCCGGTATCCCCGCGGCAATCGTGTCCGTGGGACCCACGATCCAACTCACAGAGGTCCCGGCCGCGATGGCACAGCGGCAAATTTAAAGGGACATAACTGTACGACCATTTGCTTGTCCGTGCCATTCTGCCGACGTACATCGGCGTGCGCAGGTCGGGAACCAGTTAAGCGTGTCCTGGGGCGTGTTTCTAACTGTAGGGGGCGTGGCTACATGTGACACATCACTGATCTCGCTTCCAATCACAGGGAGCAGAGATCAGTGACACTGTCACTAGGCAGAATGGGGAGATGCTTGTTTACAATAGCATCTCCCGTTCTTCCTCCCCGTGAGACGATCGCCGGTATCCCCGCGGCGATCGTGTCCGCGGGACCCACGATCCAACTCACGGAGGTCCCGGCTGCGATGGCACAGCGGCAAATCTAAAGGCACATAACTGTACGCCCATTTGCTTGTCCATGCCATTCTGCCAACGTACATCGGCATGCAGGGTCGGGAACCGGTTAACAGGGCCATGTATTTCCAATTTTTGATATAATATTTTAACACAGGGCCCATTCCTGCACCCAACAAGAGTATCTGTGAGGGGTTATAGTGTTGTGGCATCAACACCACCACCACCACCCAAGGTCCAATTTTTCTGCCCCTGTTTAACAGGGGCACGTAATTACAATGTTTTATATAATATTTCAACGCAAGGCCTGTTCCTGCACTTAACAAGAGTATTTGTGAAGGGTTACAGTGTTTTTGTACCACCAACCAAGGCCCAATTTTTCATCCCCCGTTTAACAGGAGCATGTAATTACAATTTTTGACCTAATATTTCACATATTTCCCCTTCCTGCACCCAACAAGAGTAACTATGAGCGCTTACAGTGTTCTGGTACCACCAACACCTGATGCCCAATTTTCTGGAGAGTATATAGGGCAGGCCGTATAGTATATACTGCCTGGGGGCCCCCCACCCCGTATTTTCTTTAAATTTGGATGCAGGGTTCCCCTTATAATCCATACCATACTCAAAGGGCTGTTTTTTTCAATGATTTTCATCTATATTGCCAGGGCCTGACAATACATTACAGCCGTGAGTAGTTTTAGATTACATTTTTTTCTTTTAGAAATGTAATTTTGCTGTAGTATTGTTCTAAACATGGGAAAAATGCGCTACTTTACAGGCATACTAAGGACACTCCCCCTGCATGTTTAACCACTTCATATCCCGCCCATAGTTATATGACGTCTGCAGGAGGGATCTCCCTCTCCTGGGCAGCACCATATCACGTCCTGGGCTTCCCGGCTGTCTAGGAGACGCATATGCCCGCCGCGTCGCTCGGGACCCGGTGCATGTACCCGGCGGCCACAATGTCTGCCTGGCACACAGGATTGTCTGTAACTGAGCCTGGGGGGCATGGATCTGTGTGCTAACATGTGTTGCAATAAGGTAGCCTATTCAATTGAAAGGGTTGCCCAATGCACCAAAAAGAAGCATGCACCAATGCAGTGCTGCAAAGTAATATGTTACTGTGTGTTGTGGTGCGCTGTAATGCTGGTGCTGGTCTGCAGGAGGGATCTCCCTCTCCTGGGCAGCACCATATCACGTCCTGGGCTTCCCGGCTGTCTAGGAGACGCATATGCCCGCCGCGTCGCTCGGGACCCGGTGCATGTACCCGGCGGCCACAATGTCTGCCTGGCACACAGGATTGTCTGTAACTGAGCCTGGGGGGCATGGATCTGTGTGCTAACATGTGTTGCAATAAGGTAGCCTATTCAATTGAAAGGGTTGCCCAATGCACCAAAAAGAAGCATGCACCAATGCAGTGCTGCAAAGTAATATGTTACTGTGTGTTGTGGTGCGCTGTAATGCTGGTGCAATAGGAAAAATGTTTGGGGCTGAATTTAGATTTCAGGAAAAAAGTGTTCTTTAACTCACACTATGTTTTGCATTTGTAATGGCAATCCCTTCTAGATGACAATGTATATTCCTAGGAATTTTTTTAAAAATGTCATTTTTTTCAAGCAATAATATTCTGCTGAAAACTGCTTTGTATACGATTTATTAACTGGTAACTTATTTCTTTTTATATTAATTTAAGTTGATTTTGCTAGGCAGAAGTACCTCAGGGTACAAGCACCACAGGTATTGCTACTCTAGTGAAAAGTCACCTTCTCTGCTAAAAAAAAAAGTTATCTGTTTTTCCCTCCTCCACCCTATATAGCAGTGTCACTATGAACAGTAGCATACACGACTGGAGAAAAACATAATTATGCTAATAAACACTTTAATCATCTTATTCCATCACGTTGAGGTGTTCTAGCTTCCTGCTTGATGTAATGGATTGGCTCATTCTCTTAATTAGCGCCCCACTGTTATTGTCACCTGAGTGAATGACACAATTGTAGGGCTCCCCCCCCCCTCCTTTGTATTGAATATGGAACATACCCAAGGAAGGAAGTAGCATAAGCCGCTACAAAACCACAAAATCAAAACAAAACAGTCACTGCTATACACTTCATTATGCTTTAGCATGGGACCTAAAAAATAAAACTGAATGTGCGGCATTTAATAAATATCTATTGTTTGTGAGCTGGAAGTTTGCATGAGATGGGACGTCAGCAGCCAATTGGCATCAATATTAATGAGTATTAAAAACAAATTGAGAGGGCTGGCAATAAATGAAAAAACACATGGGAAACAGCTAATTAGAGAAGTAACCCATTTAAAAGACCTTCTTGTGAAACTTTATAATTGAATGAAAAGGCCCCGATAGATGGTTCCATTCTCTGCATTCTCCATTCCACCCCAACTGAAGGACAAGGAGGCTTTTTAAAGCGGGGTTCCACCCTAAGGCTGGGTTCACACCGCTGCGATGCGGGAACGCCGCGAATCCGCGGCGTTTTCCCGCATCGCATTACTCCCGCCGGCAGTTCACACTGCCCTATGCGGACGGCTGGGAGTGTCAATGATATGTTAATGACACCCCCAGATCCGTCCGCATATCGCAGTGCGATCTGCCGACTCGCACAGGAATCGGATCGCATGGTGTGAACCCCCATGTGATCCGGTTCTGTTGCGGACCAAAAAAAGGGTCCCGTGCGAGTTTGCTGCGGGAGCGATGCGAATTCAGCCATACTATCTGTATGGCTGAACTCGCATCGCTACGGAGATCGGATGTGATTTGCGGTGCAAATCACATCCAGATCTCCCCCCGCAGCAGTGTGAACCCAGCCTGAAGTGGAACTTCCGCTGATTGGAACCTCCCCCCTCCGGTGTCACAATTGGCACCTTTCAGGGGGTAGGGGGGTGGAGATACCTGTCAAAGACAGGTATTTACACCCACTTCCGGGCATAGACTCCAGTGGGAGTCTATGCCTCTTCCTGTCCTGCCGCGCTGTCTGCTGGGACACACACGGGTCCCAGAGACAGCGCAGACAATTCCTATTGCGCTACGCGACTCGCGCATGTGCAGTAGGGAACCGGGAAGTGAAGCCGATTCGCTTCACTTCCTGATTCCCTCACCTAGAATGGTGGCGGCAGCAGCCAAGAGCCAAGCGATCGATCAGCCTTGGCTGCCGGCATCGCTGGACCCCGGGACAGGTGAGTGTCCATTTATTAAAAGTCAGCAGCTGTAGTATTTATAGCTGCTGGCTTTTAATATTTTTTTCCCCAGTACAGTCCCCTTTAATTCTGGAGGAAAATAGATTTACCCTCCACATTTGGAAAGGCTTCTTCACAGTAAGAGCTGTAAACATTGTGGAATTAACTCCCTTAAGAACTGGTTCTGGGCAGCTCAGTAGATTGTTAACTGCTTAAGGACTGCCCCATATACATATACTGTGGCAGGGTGGCCCTTCGCAAAATCATGTACCTGTACGTGATCTTTTTCTTCGGCTCTGAGGCAAGCGTGCCGCTGGAGTCTTGCTCCTGCTGTGAATGGACACAGCGGAAGCCAATCAGCGGGTCAGTCAGAAACCCGGCATTCGTTCCGAGAGAGGCAGAAGGGAGGTCTGCCTATGTAAACAAGGCAGATCACTTTTGCGCTCGTAAGGAAGACAGAGATCTTGCGTTTCTGCTAAGCAGGAATAAGGATCTCTGTCTTTCTACAGTGAAGACCACTATACCATGCGAGGCAAACCATCCCTCACACATTAAGAAAGCACTCCCAGGGAACACATTTAACCCTTTGATCGCCCATGGTGTTAACCCCTTGCCTGCCAGTGTCATTAGTACAGTGACAGTGCATTTTTTTTAGCACTGATCACTGTTTTGGTGTCACTGGTCCCCAAAAAGTGCCAAAAGTGTCAGTTAGGTGTCCGATTTGTCTGCCGCAGTCCCACTAAAAATCACTGATCGCCGCCATTACTAGTAAAAAAATAAATAAAAAGTCCATAACTCTATCTCATAGTTTGTAGACGCTTAGTCAATATATGCTTATTGGACTTTTTTTTTTGTTTACCAAAAACATGTTGCAGAATACATATAGGCCTAAATTGATGAAGAAATAAATGTTTTACATTTTTTTTATTGGATATGGTTTATAGCAGAAAGTAAAAAATATATATATATTTTTTTTTTCAAAATTGTCAGTGTTCTTTTGTTTATAGCACAACAAATTAAAATCGCAGAGGTGATCAGTTACCACCAAAATAAAGCTCTATTTGTGGAGGAAAAAAGGACATCAATCTTATTAGGGTACAGTGTCGCACGACCGTGAAATTGTCTGTTAAAGCAACGCAGAGCCGTATTGCAAAAAAATGGCCTGGTCATTACCTTCTAGAGCTGAAGTGGAAAAAAAAAAAAGCTAAACTCATTCCCAAATGCACAAAAAATAACTGAATACTAACATACTTGTTATTTTTGGGGTGCACTTGCATGTATTTGTGATTACCCCCCAATGCCCCTTTACATTTTCTGCATATCTTGTAAACAGGTAAAAGACTGACCAATAAGGTGTGGCAGAACCTTCCAGAACTTATTGGGCTCAATATATAAAGGGCTGCAAACTGAGCCAATCTTGCTGTTGGTCAGTGTCAGCAAGAGGGCTACCCACCCTCTTACATGTTGCGAGCACTTTATTGTGTATGTCACCTCTAAATCAAGGAGGGGTTTGTTATTACATTGCATTTATAATATTTCCTTGGGTTCTTATGACTAAGAATTTAAATGATTTTGTCCTATTATGATTTTAGCGAATGAATTTAATAAGTAATGTTCTATTAGTAATGTGAACAAACCAATACAAGTGCCACAGCCATTATTATGGCAATTTATTTGTTGTGTATTTCTTTTAAAGGATATTAATTATCTATGGTTGTTATTGGGGGGGGGGGGGGGGGGGGCAGCCTGCAAACCCATGTCTTAGCTAAGGATGTTTATTGCATTTAAAAGACCATTACATCATTTTCACTTAAAGTGATTGGAAATGCTTTTTTTTTCTTTAACTGCTTCAGCCCAGAAGATTTTACCCCCTTCCTGACCAGAGCACTTTTTGCGAATCGGCATGGCATTGCTTTAACTGACAATTGCGCGGTCGTGCGACGTTGCACCCAAACAAAATTGATGTCCTTTTTTTCCCACAAATGGAGCTTTCTTTTGGTGGTATTTGATCACCTCTGCAGTTTTTATTTTTTGCACTATAAACAAAAAAGAGTGACAATTTTGAAAAAAAAACAAACATTTTTTTTACTTTTTGCTATAATAAATATCCCCCAAAAATATATAAAAATATTTTTTTCCTCAGTTTAGGCCGATATATATTCTTCTACATATTTTTGGTAAAAAAAAATCACAATAAGCTTATATTGGTTGGTTTGCGCAAAATTTATAGCTTCTACAAAATAAGGCATAGTTTTATGGCATTTTTATTATAAATTTTTTATTTTACTAGTAATGGCCACGATCTGCGATTTTTATCAGGACTGCGACATTATGGTGGACACATCGGACAATTTTGATACATTTTTGGCAGCATTGGCATTAATACAGCTATCAATGCTATAAAAATGCATTGATTACTGTAAAAATGTCACTGGCAGTGAAGAGGTCAACATTAGGGGGTGCTCAAGGGGTTAATGTGTTCCCTATTGTGTGTTCTAACTGATGGGAGGATGGGACTGTGCAGGGGAGATGACAGATCGCTGTCCATACACTGTATGAACAGAGGATCTGTCTATTCTCCCCTCAAAGAACCGAAAACTGTGTTTACACACAGAGATCCCGGTTCTCCGTGTGTCAGCAGCGATCGCGGGAGCCTGGCAGTGATCGTGACCACCGGGCACTGGCATTGGCTCGGGTTGCGAGCGAGGGGTGCTCGCGCGCCCGTAGTGGCCACAGGCGAAGTGAAGTTACATAACGTAGTTTTGCCCAGCCGTGCCATTCTGCCGCAATAGAACTGCAGCGGCTGGTTGGCAAGTGGTTAAGATAACAAGCTTATACTTTCTTGCTATGGAATTGCACAGAGTGCCCCCCAACCTCCTCTTCTTGGGCCCCCACCAGTGCTCCCCTCTGCCCCCATAGAAAGCCACTTTGAGACTGACTTTGGGACTTCCCCCTCCCCCACTGTCTCTTCACTGGCCTTGATTGACAGCAGCCAGAGCCAATGGCTGCTGCTGCCTCATCAAAATCAGTGAGACCAAAAAGTGTGGGGAGAGAAGAGCTGCAGATGAGCACAGCGCTGGATCAAAAGATAGCTCGGGTATGTGTAAGGGGGGTTCAGGGGGGATACTAATACCTTGAATTAAGGTAAAAAACATTTAGGCTTTATAACTACTTTAACCGCCAAAGGACCGCCCACTGCACATGTACTGCAGCAGGGCGGGGCCCTGTTACGCTGCACGGTGGGGGAGCCGATGTGCAGGTCCGGTGGCCGCGATGTCCGCCAGCAATCCACGATCGATCAACAGAGAGGCAGAATGGGGATCTGCCTAAGTAAAAAAAACAGATCCCCGTTTTGACAGGAAAGTACAGAGAGATCATCTGTTCCTAGTGATTGGGAACTGCAATCTTTTTGTATGCCCAGTCAGTCCTCTCCCCCATGGTTAGAAACACCTCCCTAATACACACTTAACCCTTTGATCACCCCCTAATGTTAACCCCTACCCTGCCATTGTCATTTATACAGTGATCAGTGCATATCTTTAGCTCTGATCACCATAATAATGTCACTGGTCCCAGAAAAGTGTCAATAGTGTCCGATCTGTCCACCGCAATGTCACAGCCCTGCTAATAATTGCAGATTGCTGCCATTACCAGTAAAAAATAAAAATAATAATAATAAAAATTACATAAATCTATCCCCTATTTTGTAGACGCTACAATCAATATACGCTTAGCCCACGTACACACGGTCGGAGATTTTGCCAACCAAATCCATCGGATTTTGCCCGTCGGATTTAGTCTGACGGATTGTGTCCGAAACTGTTGCATACACACGGTCGGGCCAAGTTGGCGAAAAATCCGATCTTTCAGAACGTGATGACGTAATTTCGTTACGATGGGACTACATTCAGGCTAGTAGCCAATAGCTTTATGTAGGAATTTGATCTGTGCATGCGTGGCACTTGGTCCGATGAAAATGCTCTACACATGATCGGATTAGGTCTGTCCGGCCCAGTTGGTCGGGAAATATTTCCAACATGTTGGAAAATTGGGTCGGACGGAGATTCGGATGGAATCAGTCCGATGCATACCACACACAGTCGGATTATCTGACGACACGGTCCGATAAGACTCATTCCGACAGATTCTCCGACCGTGTGTAGAAGGGCTAAGTGTGATTTTTTTACCAAAAATATATAGAAGAATACATATTGGCCTAAACTGGTGAATAAATTACCATATTTATCGGTGTATTACACACACCTCAATTTAAGAGGGAAGTTTGCTGGAAAAAAAACTATTTTTTTTAAATAAACCACTTTGAAGAAAAATAATGGTCAGTGAGCATCAATGTAACCTGATTAGTGCCCATCCGCAGCCTCAATGCAGCCTGACCTGTGCCCATCTGCAGTCTGATCTGTGCCCATCTGCAGCTTCAGTGCAGCCTAATCTGTGCCCATCTGCAGCCTGATCTGTGCGAATCTGCAGCCTGATCTGTGCCCATCTGCAGCTTCAGTGCAGCCTGATCTGTGCCCATCTGCAATCTGATCTGTGCCAATCTGCAGCCTGATCTGTGCCCATCTGCAGCCTGATCTGCACCCATCTCCCCCATCAATGTAGCTCACCATCTCTCCTTGCGGGAAATCACCAAGCTGTCATCTGTTTACTCGGCTCTCAGTCGGCAGTCACATACACAGTCCTGCCTCCGCCATCCACATTGGACCAGCTCCTGTGATAGACAGAACAGCGGTCCAATGCCGGTGGCGGGACTGTGTGTGTGACGTGAGAGCTGAGTTAGAACCGAGCAGATAGCCAAGTGGAGAGGAGATGACGGCTTGGTGATTTCCCTCACTCATCCCCCTCCTTCCCTCCGAGGTACGCTGTCGGGGTATAACACGCACCCGCGAAAAAGTGTGTGTTATACGCCGATAAATAAGGTAGTTTTTTTCACATTTTTTTGGGGATATGTATTATAGAAAAAAGTAAAAAATATGATTTTTTTTTGTTTATAGCGCAAGAAAAAAAAACTGCATAGGTAAACAAATATCACCAAAAGAAAGCTCTTTTGGTGGGAAAAAAAAAGACATCAATTTTATTCGGGTACAGAGTTGCACACCCGCGCAATTGTCAGTTAAAATAAGGCAGTGCCATATTGCAGAAAATGGCCTGGCCATTAAGGGGGTAAATCCTTCTGAGGCTGAAGTGGTTACGTTGGCCATAGATGGATGGAAATTCAGCTGGCTCAGCAGGGACCAGAAGAATTTTGACGATCTATGGCCAGTCCCGCTTGACAGAAGTCGATCTAATGATTGGGTATGTGAAACAGGACTGCTGGAAAACTTTCATTCCATCAGTGCCTACAGCCTATTGGCTGCAGCATTGATCAGTGTGTTCTGATAGAGGAGTCCTCTCTGTCAGAATATAATAGCACAATGAGGAGGATTCCTCCATCCAACTCACTTTTGTGGATGGGGGAATTCATTCATATTTTACTCCCAAGTATCCTGTTTTACGGTGGTTCCTTTGGACTAGAGTTGTGTCCCCCTACATTGTCTCCCTGGATCAACAGAAACACACAGCTCAGTAGACCAGGATGGCAAGGCTGGTGCCCGCTCCTCCCTCCTCCTCCTCCTCCTCCTCCTCCTCCCTGCTCCACGCTAACAGACTGGCTGGAGACTGCACTGCCCAATGTTTCGAAAGACCAGCAAGTCAGAGAACTAAATTAAAGTGCAAGTGCTGGGGTAAGAATTTTACCAAATAATTTACCTGAGAATGTTTAAATAATTATGCTCAATGCAATAAGATAAAAAATGCTGAGGGTTTAATACTACTACAACATCTTCATCTCCTTCTTTCCTTGGTATTTTGTTTTGCTAATATTTATTTATTCTTCTGCAAGTAAACTTTTTGCATTTCCATTCTTTCATATAGCCCCAGCACAGCGCTGTTGGCCTCACTTCCTATGCATAGCCTGATGAAGGAGCACGCATGCTCAGAACCCGAACACCACCCACCTGCATCGCTCCAGGAAGGGAGGTCAACAGCTCTGTGCTGAGAACCACGGAGCATCCCTCTCCTGTGTTCCAGCTACCCAGAAGTGCCGAACACCTCTAGCACCACTGGAGGAATACGGGGACACAGGATCCAGAAAAGAGGACTAACACCTTCGGCCCATGACCTCTCCACACCGGGGAATGTGTGGATGATAGAATACTATTGTTAATATGTTGGCTTATCTCTACTCAAATGTGAGTGTTTTAAAACCTTATGAATAAACAGTTGTACCATACACGCTGCACTTAGAGGGCACCATCCTTTCTTTGCTTTTATCTTTGTTTTAGAGCCTCTTCTAGCTTTTTGGACTGGCAGCCATCTATGACCCCAGCATTTTACATCCTCACATGGATTAATATTTGGACTTAATATTTGGACTTGAATTTCTATTATCCACAGTCATCCCCCCACCCCCCTCCAGATTTCCACCCCCACCTTCCCCTTCCCATTCCCCTAGGTGTTTAACGCCTAGCTGTTTTTTGAACACCTACAGCTGTTTTTTTCAATAGTTATTGTTCCTTTATATAATTATAACAATGTTCTTCCTGGATGCATAGAGCGTAACTCCGAGAGTGCCATATTAACTCTTTCATTCTCTGTTGTGTCACCCTCCATATAACAGAATGACAGCAGTAAAGAGGTTGTGTTATCCTGATCGGACCTCATATGACGTCATCAGGATAACAGAGCCGACGCACACCGTCTGACACACCTAAACTCTGATTGTGGTATGAAGCCTCTGACAGAGGCTTCTTACCATGTGATCAGCTGTGACCAATCACAGCTGATCACCGCAGGAATCAGAAAGTGCCAGTAAATGTTTTTTTTCGGTTCACGTTGACAGGGAGAGCTGATCGATGGCTCTCCCTGTCAGAAGGGGGGTCTATGCTGATAATCAGCACATTGATTATCTGAACAGACCTCATCAATAGGTGCCTATCAGCTGCCAATCAGTGCCCAACACCTGCCAGCCTGTCCCCATAATAAACAGATGTTAGTACCAATCAGTGCCCACAACAGTGCCCAAAAAAGCAATCAGTGCCCCATCAGTAATGCCTGTCAGTGCCCCATCAAAGTGCCAATCAGTGCCACTCAGTAATGCCTGTCAGTAGCTCCATATCAGTGCTGCCTATCCAGTGTCACCTATCAGTGCCCATCAGTGCCGCCAGTGCCCATCAGTTTTTTTTTAAATGGTCGGCATTTTTTCCTTTATTGCGCAAATACAAAAAACTGCAGAGGTGATCAAACACCACCAATAGAAAGCTCTATTTGTGGGAAGAAAATGTTAAAAATTTTGTTTGGGTACAGTGTAGCATAACCGCGCTATTGTCATTCAAAATGCGTCGGCGCTGAAAGCTAAAAATTGTCCTGGACAGAAAGGGGGGATAGTGCCTGATATTGAAGTGGTTAAAGTAGAACTAGAGGCAATGCTTTTTTTTTTCATTGTAGATAGAATAAGGGAGGGTTTTAGCCCCTGCCAGTTTATTTTTTACCATCCCTGTCTCATTGCAGAGATTTCTCTTCACTTCCTGCCCCATAGCCAAACAGGAAGTGAGAGGAAATCTATGCAAATTAAGTGAATCCATTGCCCCCCCCCCCAGTCCCTCAGAACTAGTGTCCCCACTCGAAAATTTCAGGGTGGGTCTTAAACAGTAAGGGGTGTGGCCTTGGCAGAAAGGGGTGAGTCATATTTAAATTAGGGGGTATATGAGTTTAGTCAGGCCTAGGGCAGCACAAAACCTAAATACACTACTGGATAGAACCATCCAATTCCTGGCAAAGAATGCAAATAGTTCAGACAGGGATCTTCCTGTGAGGGTGTGATTACATCATTTCCATCAGATAGTAGCATTACTTTCATAAAATATGGATAATGAAATACAGATGACCAAATATGCATACATGCACATTTTCAATTTGATAAGTACAATAGCTAACCCATAATTAATTGAGTTACATAGTGGCTTGGTGGTTAGCTTCTGCCTTAGGCAGGCGATAGATGGTATGATTTTTTTCCAGGAAAGAAATTTGCATGATTCCTCCATCAACACAGACAGTGCTGACAGGGGATTCCCTCCTGCCGAGCAATTGTCTACTTCCGGGGGTGGGGGAGCCGTCCCAGCTGGGAAAAGACAGTGATTATTGCTAGCAGCTTTAGCAGCCACTAGTGATAATTGCAAGTGAATGCAACAGGTTGGTTGTACCCAAATTGATCGATCAACTTGGTACATTCAACCTACCCACACACGGTTCGAATCACAGCCGGTTCCTGCTGAACCATCTATGGCTAGTCTTACAGCACCGGTGTCCTCGGTTCGAACAGACTGATATCAATGCACAGAACGTAAAGAGCTGCCTAAATTGTTGGTACTATATAAAAGCCTGTAATAAATATTTCCACCATACAGATGAGGTCAGGAGATTTGTACAATGCTCACAAAAAGTTAACTATTTTCTACAAAACCACCAAGAATTCTGTTTCTGATGTTCTATCTGTATAACGGGTTGTTTCAGTGCAATGTGGTTATTTACATAGTGTATTTACTTCTTCATAGGATTAAATCAGCATTTGTTATGGCAAAAATACATCAGTTTAATGGCAGTCGGCCTTACATACGAAACAAATGCTTGGCAAAAAATGTAAAATTTATTCAAAGCCTCGCTGCTGTATGATCAGCCTCACTACTATTATCATAAAGTCTTGTAACCATGCATTTATAGTACTGTGTCGCATAAACATTGTTTATATTCATTTCTAAACCATTACGAATGAAACAAAAAGATAATGGAATCAGTAAGAGTGTTTCCAAATACAAAATGAAGTTGAAGTGAGTTGCACTCATGTCCTTAGTAGAATATTCCACTTATCAATACACAGGGATTTCATAGGGGAAAATTGCCAGTACCCTACTCATCATTAGATGTGCCAGGCCGATGCTGTTCAGATAATTGTTCATTTGTTCCCAATGTGAAGGAGTTAGGGATGTAGAATTATTTACAAGCAGTTCACCAGGTTTGAAGAGAACCGGAATACATACACAACAAAGAATGCGTAAAATACACACGGAATGCGATATTTACCCCGAGATGGCATGCAGTCTCTCAGTGACTTAGTTGGGCTGACTCAAATTGTGTACATATAAACTTCAATCATCCAATAATATGAAAGCACCTGCATATGATTGGGTATTCGAAGGGAAAGATCATTTGCTTTTTACATGATTGGGTAACTAGAGTGAACTTAGAGTGAAGAATTTGTGTTCCTTACAATTGGTTCAGATAGATAGATAGATAGATAGATAGATAGATAGATAGATAGATAGGTAGATAGAACGGGGAAAATAATTATTTGATCCCCTGCAGATTTTGTATATTTGCCCACTTACAAAGAAATGAAGGGTCTATCATTTTTTTATCATAGGTTTATTTTAAACGATAGACAGAATATCAACCAAAAATCCAGAAAAAAAAACACATAAAACAAATGCTATGAAGTTGCAGTTCAATGAGTAAAATAAGTATCTGATCCCCAAGCAAAAACACAACGTAGTATTTGGTGGAGAAACCCTTGTTGGCAAGCACAGAGGTAAGATGTTTCTTATAGTTGGTTACGAGGTTTGCACACATCTCAGGAGTGATTTTGGTCCACTCTTCTTTTCAGATCTTCTCTAAATTCTTAAGGTTTCTTGGCTGTTTCTTGGCTGTTATTTAACTGCTAGACTCCGCTCAAATTCATCCCAAAGGTATTCTATCGGGTTGAGGTCAGGACTATGTGCAGGCGATTCAAGTTCCTCCACCCCAAACTAGCTCTTTCATGTCTTTATAGACCTGTGGGGTTGTTTTTTAGGGGTCGGGCTTGGCCCCTTAGTTCCAGTGAAGGGAACTCCTAAGGCACCAGCATACTAAGACATTTTGGACAATTTCATGCTCCCAACTTTGTGGGAACTGTTTGGGATGTCCCCTTCCTGTTCTAACACGACTGTGCACCAGTGCAGAAAGCAAGGTCTATAAAGACATGGATGAGCGAGTTTGGGGTGGAGGAACTTGACTGGCCTACACAGAGTCCTGACCTCAACCTGATAGAACACCTTTGAGATGAATTATAGTAGAAACTGCGAGCCAGGTCTTCTTTTCCAACATCAGTGCCTGACCTTATAAATGTGATTCTGGAAGAATAGTCAAACATTCCCATAGACGCACTCCAGTCTTCCCAGGAGGGTTAAAGCTGTTATAGCTGCAAAGGGTAGGCCAACTCAATATTGAATCCTACAGACTAAAATTGGGATGCTTTTAATGTTCATGTGCGTGTAAAGGCAAAAGTCCCAATACTTTTGGTAATATAGTGTAGATAGATTATCACGTACACATACACTTACAAAGAAAAGCACATAGCAATAAGCAAATTAAGTTGTTAAAAGGTTGATTTAATAAAAGAATGGAGAATTCTCACACAATAAATTGTGTGAAAATTTACATCAATTATCTAATCACTTGCAGATAACCGAGATTTGTTTTTCACATGAATAATTAAAGTTGAAATGGGTGGACTTGTATCTTTTTTAACCTATGTAACTCCTTTTAAAAGCAAATCAGCCTGATTGTCTCTGAGTATTATTAAGTCAGCACAGGAAACTAATGTGGTCCCCCACATCAATTTCACAAGCAGACCTCCATAAAATAAGACCAAAGTCAAGGGCCATCATTTTAAAATAACCAAGAATTCTGATTGGACAACAACGTCAGTTTTGTTCAAGTTTTCTTCTCTTCAGTTTCATAAATTATGCTCTTTAACTCGGTCTATCAAGATATGGCAGTGAACTGTCAGGAAATAGAGTACACAACTTCTGTTTACCACCAGGAATTGGCAGTATGTTTTCTAGCTGTAGAGCACTAAAAGTTTCTCGTTCATAAATATCCTATACTGCAGGTAGGGACTAACATTTTGTTTTCTACAGGTCTTCTGTGGTAACGGTTTACTACTTTCTTTTGATGGAAATGTACCCTCTGATTTTTGAATGCTCAAACACCCATAGATACAGTATATTTGGCAAACTTGCAGAATGTTAAACTTCAATACCTGTTTTCATTACCTAAAAAATAATCTAGTTAAGACTGACAATGCAATTTTGTGGAGGAAATGTTGCAATGAAGCTTTGAACATAATTAAAAAGTTTCTTTACAGCTACACTAACAAATAAGAAAAAAAATAATCAAACTGTAGAAATTTAAAAACTTGCAGTTTAGGGATCTCCCACAGCTTCAGAGCTTGTAGACAGCACATTTCGCCCCTGAGTTTACAACAAGAAAGACTACAGCAATTACACAATAATTGTTATTTTATTGTTGTGTTCGTGTATCGTTTCTTATAGTGCTGAGGTTTAGAATTCAAAATGTGGTTTATTTTATAGCACTCTTCCAGAACAAGAGCATTCAACCTGCTAGGAATGCTATCACATAACATTGAATGTTTTGCTATTACTTCGTCATAGTACAAAAGCTCCTAGTAGTTCTCTTGTGGATCTGAGCTAGTAGTTATCTATTTGTAAAAAAAAAAAAAAAAGTCTAGAAAACGATGTCTAGCATCTTAATAGTCATTCAAGGTGTAGTATAAAGCAGCTGACTCGGTCTTCCTCCTAATCTTTCATTTATGCATGCATACTAAGCATGTGCCTATGCCACTTCTATTTGAATGCATATTACTATTTTAACCACCTTAATACCGGGCGTTTTCACCCCCTTCCTTCTGAGGGCAATTTTCGGCTGTTAGTGCTCTCGCACTTTCAATAAGAATTGTGCGGTCATGCAACACTGTACCCAAATTAAATTTTTATAATTTTGTTCACACAAATAGAGCTTTATTTTGGTGGAATTTATTCACAAATAGTTTTTTTTTTTTTTTTTTGCAATATAAGCGAAAAAAGAGCAGAAATGTAAAAAGAAAACAAACAATATTTTATACTTTCTGTTTTAAAAGAAATCCAATAAAATCTAATTTTGTCATAAATTTAAGCCAAAATGTATTCTGCTACATGTCTTTGGTAAAACAAATCCCATTAAGTATATAATAATTGGTTTGTGTGATCATGGATATATGTGCGCAGATGATCGTGTACATATGTGCGCAGATGATCATGGACATATGTGATCATTAGGACATATGATTTTACTGTTAAGCCTCATACACACGATCGGACTTTGTACAAACTTTCCCGTGGACTTTTGTACAAAGGGTGCAGTCCACAAGTTTGTATTGCATACACACGATCAGACTTTTTAGGCAACAAACACAAACGTAGTGACGTTTCAATGTACTGACGACACTTCAAAAGAGGATGTTCAATTACTCCAGCGCCACCTATGGTCAACTTCTGTATTGTTGTCTGATCTTTTGCATTGGTTCTGAGCATGCGTGTTTGTACCTTGTACAAAAGTCTGATGGTTTTGTGTACACATGATCGGACTTTGCTCCATCGGACTTCTGTTGTCAAAAAGTTTGTCCGTTCGCACAGCCAACAAAAGTCCAATGGAGCGTACTCACTGTGGGATGTTGCTCCAAAACAGCTAATTTGCATGTTTATTGTCAAAAAATCAGATCGTGTGTATGGGCCTTAACATATGTGGGACAGATGTATTTACTGTGTGGGGACAGTGTTTTGGGGACACTATGTAGGGGACAATGTGGGTTTACACTGTGTGGGGACACTGGGCCGGTGATCAGTGTGTAAAAAAACTTTAAAAAACAGCACATATTCACTGATCAATGGCTGGCTGCAGCGATCCCCTCTTCTCTCCTCACTGACAACTTCCGTGTGAGGAAAGGAGAGCCGATCACCTAGCAATGGCCAATCACAGAGCCCTGAGATGCGCCGTGTCCGGGTGACATGGACGAGCCTGACCCCCCTCCATCTGAGGGATGCTCCTGAACGTCCACTCAGAAGGGGGAAGCACCCACATGGCCGTATATGTGCAGTGGCATGTGGTTGAACAATACTAAAAGGTGCACTCAGCTGCAAATAGGTGAAATAAAAAAAAACTACTGAAACCAAACACTCCTTGAATAGTGAGTAGAAAAATATGTAAAATAAATACGATGCACTGTTTTTGACTGAAATATTATCCTAAAAATGATTAGATAACAGATGCAATAAACAATGTGCAATAAACAAAATCAAACAATCGTGAATGTTCAAATGGCAAAATGTCACTAGATAAATGAAACTCTTGTTGCCTAGAATGGTGCATTAAATGAATTACAACAAAAATTATTTTTTGGATAAGTAACCACAAAAAATGACAAATAATAAATGGTGCAAAAAGTTGATAAATAGTCCATTTCTCCACAATTCAATGTGTTTAGTGAAAAGATAATGCTCCAACTTTCCCATGTGCAAATACAACAAACTCTTTGTAGTGCAGCTGAAATAATCCACAATGGAAAATGTGTCACCACTGTGCTCTATATGTGAAAATTGTCCACTTACCAAATCAAATGATCCCACCAAGAGATCAAATGCATGTGAGTGGAAGCACCTCTGAAGACAAGTGGTCAGCCAGCTCTAGGGAATGTATTCAGGCTGATGGTGCTCCTTAATCTTGTTAATTACATCATGTGGTTATAAAAGATAATGGAAGACGCTCATAGTGCATTAATGCGTATAAAGCTGGTTTATTAAATAAAAATTGCACTTACATCAAGGACAATGAATTAGAGATAAAATCTTGTACGGCCGCCTGCAGTGCGGTCTGCGCTAGTTGACGTCACTTTGCTAGCTCCAACCCTATTAAAATATTACTACTGGACTTATGGGCCCATGAGAATAGATATGTGTATTGAAAAGGAAAACCCTGCAGATAGCAGACCATGTTAGGCACAGTATGGGTGTATTAGGCAGAAGGTAAAGAGACAGTTATAGATTCAATACTGACAGGGCTTTAATTGCCACCAAGAATATATCAAAACAATATTTTTACACAAAATACACTAAAATCCTAATTAGCGAGCAGAAACACATCACAATTTGCTAAATTCCTGCTAAATCTAAATGATAGAACTTTATTGGGATGATAAATAAAGTTCTGTATGTGAATGGGATTATATACAGTAGTTGATAAGGTTGCATGATGACACCAGTTCATCCAATTCAATATGTGCGCATGTGTGTGTGTTTGTGTGTTTTTATCACTACTGTTTCCTATGTCCCTGTATATTGTTTTTGCTAAGATGCTCATCTAAATTTATTAATTTTTTTAATTATTGACACACCCCACTGACACCACCAATTATGGAGGGGAGTGCCAAACCCTTATTGCTCTAACAATGCCTTACACTATTTAAGGTTATACGGCTTCTTGTTCTAATTCATTGAGTGACCGTGTGTCTTCTTATCTTCAGTGACCTGCGACTGAATTGTTTACTCTCTATACTAGTCTACCACTCACCATTTAGATTTTTGTATATTGTGATCATATCTCTTTTTAAGTGTCCCTTCTCCAGAGAGAAAATGTTTGAATGTTTGTAATCATTCCTCATAACTCCTCCATCTCCCTTATTTGCTTTATCGTCCCTCTCTGGGCTCTCTCCAGTTCCAGCACATCCTTCCTGATGACTGGTGAGTAGAACTGGGTGGCATACACAATGTATAACTGAACCAGAGTTTTGTAAAGTGGTAGAATTATGGTCTTATCTCCTTAGTAAATACTCATGCTAATAGGCTACTGGTCTTGTTTGCTGCAGCTTGGCATTGCATGCTATTGCTAAGCCTATGATCTACTAAAATCTCCAGGTCCGTTAACATCCTAAATTCCCAAAAAGGTTCTCTCCCTAGTAATTAACTCGGATTCATATTTTTAGCCCCCAAGTGTATTACTTTAAAGTTTTCAATATTAAACCTCATTTTACATCTGGGTGCCCAACCCAAATTTTTTTTTCGAGGTCTTCCTGTAAAGTTGCTATATCCTGTTGTGAAGTTATTACCCTGCTAAGCTTTGTAATGCCAGAACTGTCAAAACTGAGATTGAACTATTTATACCAATTTCTATATAGTTTATGAACAAGTTGACAGAATTGGTGCCAGGACTGAGCCAACAGAATTGGTCCCAGGACTGAGCCTTGGGGTACCCCACATATAACTTCAGAAGATACACTATTTATCATCACCCTCTAGACACATTCTTGTAACCAGTATTCTACTCAGTTACATACACTATGATCTATGCCAACAGATCTCAATTTGTAGATGAGCTGCTATGGTAAAATCTAGGTACACCATGTCCACATGCATTCCTTCATCCAGATTTTTACTCTCCTCCACTATGTGTCTCTCGTGGTCTATTTTACCTGCCCTGATCGTGCTCTTACATTTCTTATTGCATTCTTTGTAGTGTTGGAATGCCAACAGTTACCCCTCTGCCTATTTTTTAAAGGACAGCTTTTTTTCATTAATATGCCTTTTTATGTTAGAATTTAGCCATCCAAGTTTAACTTTATTTCTTTTGTATTGTGCTGCAGTCAATATCGCAATAATTGAAGTCTACCTTAATAATAACATTGCCCTGCCTCGTCTACTCTTCATCCGCTACCTGACCCCCGCTTGTTCTCTTGTGGGGCAATCTGTGGGGAAATCCAGAGGGCTGCGGTCAGACATTAGCAAGCAGCGAGAACCCATCTCCACCACCAGGAGCACTAGCAAAGACTGGCTAGTGCTCAGACCCTGCACCTCAGGTGAGCGCACATCATCTGCTAAGGGGATCTGCTTGCTTATTCATCTAAATGACTAATGTATGAACCTCTATACTGCTACAACTACTGGCCTCTGAGTCTGATCCCAGACCATGAGAACTGCTCACTTTGATGCAGATCACATACCCGGCTACTAGTGCTTCATGAGATGTGATCTCTCAAAACTACTACTGAGAGGGGGGAGCATGAGAAATGTATACATCCTGGGCATGCCCAGGAACCCTGGGAGTTGTGGAAGGTGGAATTAAAGGGCCCTGCATCTGCTTCTGAGTATGGGGAGTAAATGGGCAATGTGCTACACAAGAAATAAAAGAGACTGGAAGGAATGTTCTCAAAAATGAAAGCACGTTAAAATAAATAGGTAGTTAAAATGAATATATTGTTAAAATTGGATCTCTGATTTGGCATCTTGGCAAAACATTCTGAACAACAGTGGCAGTTAATTTTTTTAGACAGTGCATAACTACTAAAGCAAGCACAGCATTACAATGTACTGTAAATGTTACTAAAAAAATGCAACAATTGAAAAAATGTGTACCTGTTGCCTGGCATTGCTCTTAAAATATGTACAGTAGCTGTCTAAATGTTGTCATACATTGCTGATAGGAACTGTGATATTGAGCTCATGCAGGTGATGTGCAATTACCCATGCCATTGTATCACTCTTCTATAATGTATTTTATTTTATGTAATTCCAGTGCATCCACCTCTGTGAATAGTCTGCACTGTTAGAGCCTGGAGATACACAGAGCTCATATCCAGGATATTGTACAGAATCTCAGTGGATCTCTTTCTTTATCTTCACATGACTGGACGTCTGTGACATGCAGATGAAAAATATTCCCTATTAATATTTTCAAGGGATTCTACTCCACATGTGTCTTCTGCTTATTAATCCTATTCCTTTACATAGCACACATGAAAGAAGGATAACAAACAATAAGATAGCATACATTCTCTATAGAAACTACAATGGGATTTCTTAGTCTATATACTATATACAATAGACATGATTTACCCACACCTTGCTATAATTATAATGTCTATACTAATTCATGCTGTATATTGTGCTGATATTTCATTTGGGGTTATATCAAACTGCCTGGGCACACATAAATGTGACACCCTTACGTACATGCTCTACCATTTATTATTATCTTTACAATAATGCATTGTACATGTTGTATTTTAATGTTGTATTCTCTTTGCCATTCTACAATAGACTCCAGTTATGATAAAGGTATAGGTGATATAGACCAGGAAATATTTCTATTATTAGATTATCCTTTTTTTTTATTTATTTGTCCTTAAACTGGCTTTAAAGACAGAAGGTTCTTTACCTTAATACATTTTATGCATTAAGTTAAAAAAAAACATGTTACAATCAGCTTCCCTCCCAGCCTCCCTTATATGAACTTGTGTCCAATCTTGATCCAGCGATGTGCATAAGAGCAGAGGCTCTCTCGGCTTTCTTTATCTTCATTGGCTCAGACTCAGCAGAAGGAGGCAATGGCTACTGATGCTGTCAAGCACAGCCAGTAAGGAGGGAGCAGGGAGAAGGGCCAAGCCATGCTCTGTGTATCTTATGAACACACAGGGCTAGCTCTGGAGCAAGCCCACAGGAGTGCCCCCATAATAAGAGGCTTGCTATGGGGGCATTCAGGCAGGGGGAGGGGCCATGAGTGCCTGTGGAGGACCCAATATAAGGAGAATTGTCCACGTCAGTCTGAACTTATAGTTTAAGGGCACAACAGACTGCTTTAATTAAAAGGAAAAGTAAGTCTTAGAACAAGGTTTCCCACGTAGGGTTAGCAGAAACAAAAAATACCAGGCCACCTGGCTGTCCTGTCAGCAGTACCCCAGCTCCTTACACTGGTCTCTCAGACCACAGTTTCTTAAGGCTCACTTAACCTTTACTCACAGAACCTCACTGTACCGGTTCACTCCGGGCCTCTGGATAGGGTCTCCCACCACCCCAGACTCTACCACTGGAGACTTACAGATCCCTCTTCTGGACCCTTTAGTTGACTCTGCTTTCCAGGTCCTTCTGATGAGGGAATCTCTCCAACATGGAGTCTTTTCTTCACAGTAGGTCACTTCTCATGGCTTGCAACAACTCTGTCCTCACACACTGACTGTGTTTCTGAACGGCAGCAACTGCAACTTCAACTGCAACTGCCCTGAGATACTCTCAGACCTAGCTTATATCACGTGTGTGCCTCTGGACACACACAACCTGCAGAACTTCAGGAAAACCTAGATGCGGGATTGAAGGTTTAATCTCACCCAAAACCCTTTGGAACCTTCAAGCCCCAATCCGGGACTACCAAACCCACAGAAAACACAGCTTTCTCTGCCCACCAGAGAGCTGTGTACACAGCAGCCACGGTTGCGCCCCAAGTGGCAGTGCGCCCTAGGTGGCTGCCTAGTTTGGCTAGTGGCAGGACCGGCCCTGGTGAAGATTTCTTTCTGAAGTTCAAACTGAGCATTAGAATAGAGAAGAAAAGGGATTTAAGTGACTTTGGATGTGGCTTGGTTGTTGGTGCCAGACAGGCTGGTCTGAGTATTTCACAAACTGTTCATCTACTGGAATTTTCACGCACAAAAATGTCTAGGGTTTACAGAGAATGGTTCCAAAAAAAATTATTCTTATTCTGTAGGGTTCAATACTGAGTCGGCCCACCCTTTGCAGCTATAACAGCTTCAACTCTTTTAAGAAGGTTGTCAACAAGGTTTAGGAGTGTGTCTATGGGAATGTTTGACTAGTCTTCCAGAAGCGCATTTGTGAGGTCAGTCACTGATGTTGCACTGGTTGGTAGTAATGTTGGAACAGGAAGGGGACATCCCCAAACTGATCCCACAAAGTTGGGAGCATGAAATTGTCCAAAATGTATTGATATGTGGACGTCTTAAGAGTTACCATCACTGGAACTAAGTGCCCAAGCCCAAACCATGAAAAACAACCCCACACCATAATACTCCCTCCACCAAATTATTTGGACCAGTGTACAAATCAAGGTCCATAAAGACATGGATGAGCGAGTTTGGGGTGGGGGAACTTGACTGGCCTGCACAGAGTTCTTACCTCAACACGATAGAATACCTTTGGGATGAATTGAAGTGGAGACTGCAAGCCAGGCCTTCTCGTTCATCATCAGTGCCTGACCTCACAAATGAGATTCTGGAAGAATGATCAAACATTCCCATAGACACACTCCCAAACCTTGTGGACATCCTTCCCAGAAGAGTTGAAGCTGTTATAGCTGCAAAGGGTGGGCCAACTCTATATTGAACTCTATGGACTAAGACTAGGTTGCCAATAAAGTTCATGTGCATGTAAAGGCAGGAGTTTCAATACTTTTGGTAATATAGTGTATATATTTAGAGAAAGAGAGAGAGAGAGAGACAGACAGAAGCAAAGGCAGCCATTTTGTTATTATATATATTTATAAAAATGCTGTCAGTCGAAAAAGTCCAACAATCAATCCTATGTTTTGGATTTCCATAGCCTAGAATATTGGTTTGAGATACAAAATAGAAACCTCCACCTAAGTAAAATTACTCTCCAAATTCACCTTAGGTCTGACTCAGTTTGCCAGTCAGACCTAACGATCCTTTAAAATTGGTGAATTCCTACACTTAAGTATTGAACATTAAAAATGTATTAGAAATGTTTCTTGTTTTTCGCTTAGCAAAATGCTTCAACAGCTTCTAGAAATAGAACCTATACTGCAACTATATTCATATATTTCCTGACATTTTCTACATGAGCAGTAAAATGAGAAGACGGAAGGCTATGCTGATTTTATTAAATTTAGATAAACATTGCACTATGGTTGCTCTAACTTGCTTCATGGGAAAATACTTGTTAATAATTCAATCAAAATAATATGTATTAATGTTAGAACATTCTGTGAAACATATGCTCGGTTTTCTTTTTACAATATTCACTTTAGCACACATAGAACTATTATAAATGATCTTCTTTCATTTTTTCTATGCTATTTCATTTTTAAAGTAAAAAATAAAATAGATGTAATCTTATCATGGTTCTAAGTCAATGCCTCTTTCAGCCAAAACAGCAATTTTATAGAATCTCGGCAAGCTAAATGCTAATTACAGAAGGTATTGTATGACAACAGGGTTGGCCCTAATAATATCAAATGATCAAATTTACATTTAAATGAATAAAGTTGTCAAACAGGATACAACTTTGTAGGCAATATGTACCACAAATAAAGGTATGGCATCCCATTTGCGTAAACACCTCTTAGGATAAAGTCTAAGTAAATAACAGGTTTACTTTATAACCCACCATCCCCGCCATTCCATTTTCCCATTGGAACAGGGGAAATATGCAGTTGGAACTTTACTCTTTGCCACAATGCACTGGTCAGCCAATCACTTGGCCTGAGAGGGGCCGCATGGGATTGGGGGGAGGGGTGTCTTTAGTTCTGTGTAAGCTTTGATCACATGGAGCTTACACAAGGCTTTTTTTTTCTTTGATGCAGTTTCTAACAGCATGGCTCCCATAATGTGATCATTATAAGGGCTAATCATAGTGATCACATGATTGTGTTTCCAAACAGGAGGATGCCAGCTTGCTTAATTCTAAATGCAAAAACGTTAAAAATAAATAAATAAATAAATAAATAAAATGAATATAAACTATGAAAAGTAAATTGTACTTTTTCACATGTTTTGCATTTTCCAGCTTAATTATAAAAAAATCTAAGCAGGGTATTTGTTACAACCAAAGGCCTCAAGCCCCATACACATGTTCTGATTGTTGGCCAACAAAACCGTGGGATTTTGTCTGAAGGGTGTTGACTCAAACTTACTGCCCTACTGAAAACATTCACTACTCTACTTACACCATCCACTGCTCTACTAACATGATTCACTGCTCTACTGACACCAAGCACTGCTCTACTAACTGAAACTGTCAACTTTTAAAGTAGGCTTCTGCCTCGTACAAACGATTGGATTGTTGGCCAACAAATCCATGGAATTTTGTCTGAAGCCTTACCAGTGCCAACGGGGGTCAGTCCACCCCAGGTGACACATATTAGGGAGAGGGACGGATATTATCATAGCGTGCCTTTCCTCCCCTCCCTCGGTTCTCCTCCTCCTCCAGTGGCCACTGGTCCTGCCTCCTATAATACACGCTGGCGACACCAGCATTGTTCCGCCTATCTAGGAGGCGGGACCTTGTTACAGGGGCCCCTGGAGGAGGAGCACCGAGGGAGGGGAGGACGGGTGCACTGGGATACCACCCCCCTCGCCAATGTATGGCACCCAGGGTGGACTGACCTTCGTTGGCATGGACGCTCTCCCTTCCCAATGGCCAGCCACAGTTTGCAGTCCTGCAGGATGCGGCTACTAATGGGAAGCTCTTTCCTGCTGTAAAAAAAGTGCAGGAATGTTGTTCTCATGTGTTCTCACAGGACTCCAGCCCTGGTTAGACCCCTTTGTTTGGATTTTATTGCTCTCAGTATAGCAATGGCGGAGATTCCTTCTTATTTGTTATGCAGCATTTAAAACTGACAGAAAGGCCAACTCTTCCCCATTCCATCCAAAAAAGTTTTGTCTGGAGTTTGGTTTTAAAATGACTTTCAACCAGTGGTCTGTGTTCTGGAGTCTGCTTAAAGCCCACTGTCACGGACTTTGGGCAGCAGGTGAACCATTGCCTGGAGAACTCTGTGTTTTAACCACTAGAGATCCGCGCTATAGCCAAATGACGGCTACAGCGCGGACCTCCTTTGCTGGGACGACGTCTATTGAGGAAGTTCCGTGCATGAGCGGCCTGCGCGCCCCCTGAGGGGAGCACGTGGCGCGCTCTGTGATCAGCGAGTCTATGAGACTCGCCTGATCACGGATCGAAGCAAGGGGTCGACCCCGACCCCTTACCACGTGATCAGCTGTCAGCCAATGAGAGCTGATCATGTGATACAACGGAGCCGGTAATCGCTATTTTTCCTCCTCGCGCTGACAGCGCAAGGAGAAAAAAAAAGAGCCGATCACCGGCGGCCGTGATCGGGACATTAGTACCGATCACGGCCAGCTTACCAGTGCCCACCTGCCCCCTGCCAGTGCCACCTCAGTAATTAAAAAGTGCCACCCATCAGTGCCCGCAGTGCCACACATCAGTGCCCACAGTGCCACCCATCAGCGCCCACAATCTGCCTCAACAACGGGGCTGCACCCTAGTGCCACATATCCGTGCCCATCAGTGTCATCTACCAGTGCCCATCAGTGCCGCCCATCAGTGCCCAGCAGTGCCACCTATCAGAGCCACCTATCAGTGCCACCTATCAGTGCCCATCAGTCCCATCTATCAGTGCTACCTATCAGTGCCCCTTAGTGCCCATTGTGTTGTAACAGCCAGTAAGAAGCTTCCTCGTCAGTCTTAGGAACCTGCTTGCAAATGATTTCAGATACGAATCTGGTGCTTTTACTATCATTAATTTGTTTTAAAAATGTATTAGGAATTAAATAGCACCAACAGTTTGCACTGTGCTTTACAAAATAAAGGGAGATAGGACAGATGCAATACAAATCAAGACAACACAGTTAGAAGAAGTCTGCTCATAAGGGCAAGTGATACAAAAGGTAATAACTGTGATGCCCCATACACACGGTCGGACTTTCCGACCACAAAATCCGTCAGATTTTTTCCGACGGATTTTGGCCCAAACTTGTCTAGCATACACACGGTCGAACAAAGTTGACGGAATTTCCGATCGTTCTGAAAGAGGTGACGTCAAACGCATACTTCGGGACTATAAACAGGCCGGTAACCAATAGCTTTCGTCTCTTACTTTGTCCATCGGAATTGTCTACACACGATGGGAATTTATGTGATCGGATTTTGTTGTCGGAAAATTTTTGATCCTGCTCTCAAACTTTGTGAGTTGGAAAATCCGACAGAAAAAGTCAGATGGAGCCCACATGGATTTTCCGACAACATGATCCGATCGCACATCTTCCATCGGAAAATCCGACCATGTGTATGGGACATAAGAGATGAGCAGATGGATACATTCAAATTAGGTAGAAGTGGGTTTTCAGAGTTGCCCTAATGGCAGACAGCGAGTAGGATGTCTAGGGAGTAGGGAAGAAGATGTTTTAATTAATATTCTGAGATAAGGTTTGGGATATATTTGGGGGCAGAGTTGTGGATGGCCTTGTATGTAGTTGTTAATATTGTGAAAATGATTCATTGAATGATTGAAAGACAGTGGAGGGATTATCAAAGAGGGTGTGGGCATTGAGTGATTGCTAAGGTGAATAAGCCTGGTAGCAGTATTAATGACAGACTGAAGAAGGGATAGTCTGTGTAGTGGTACGCTAATAAAGAGAGGGTAGCTTGGTTAAGAAAGGGCATATTTTGGAAATATGCAGAGGTGAAGGTGGCAAGTTTTAGTAAAAGGGATTGGATTTGGGTCTGAAAGGACAAGTCAGAGTCCAGGATTACCCCTATCACCCTGGCATGATGGGAGACAAGGATGGCTTTTGCATTGATCTTGTGATATTGATTTTGTTTAAAAATGTAATATAATAATTCATTAGGTGGGAGGGAGGGGGTGGCACGTGTAGTGGGGGGAGTTAAGTAGGGATTCACAATTTTCAATTTCAATTCACAGTTTACAATGTCCAATGACAGACTGTATTGTTAACTCTTTTGATATTGTTTTCACATACAGTATACAAAATAATAAATCTCTGCAGTTTACTGAAAGGACATAATCACCAGGATAGGAAATGTTCTGCTGCTTCAAGCCCCAAAAATAAGTTTTGTGTTTTCTGCCAGTCAGAACTTTGGGTGCATGTTACAAATACTTAAAGCTCTATTTTTTCCAATCATCCAATCAGGATGACATTTCTGTTTTTTAAATTCCACTTAAGGAGCATACAGAGTGACAGTCACATTCATTTCTCAATGACAAAGGATGTAACTGGAAAATGTAAGTTTAATTAAATATGCTGTACTCTTACTGAGAATCAAAAACTGAAGTATATGCAGGACCCACACTCATAGTATAGATAGTGAATAGAGCTTTTGAAAACACATTCAAACTATGTCTCTGAATGTAACCTTAAATTCTGGTTTTGGAAATTCTGGAATTCTGGGCACAAGAAATCAATGACACTTTTGTTGTTTACCTGTCACCGATTTCTGTTTTCCTTAGATGTTGCCTACCCTGATAGAATACTAGGCTGCCTTTTATCAGTCAGGAGGCACCTATTTCTTTTGACCAGTCACCACAGATCACTTTCTATTAACAGGGTGATTGGTAACCCCAATATCCCTCTCTATTATAATGGTGATGTCAGCCTTTTCTGCAATAGGTGCTAATGAGCTTTAGGTGCTGATGGGCTGTACATATTCTCCCTCTGCCCAGCACCACCCAACTCATCATTGCACCCAGGCTATTATAAATCCAGCAGCTCCCAAGAACCAACCCAGATCCTACATGCTGGCAAAGGGTTCTTGCGTGTTATAGTCTAACATAACACACTTACATGTACAGGAAAACATGTAGGGTGTCTGCCAAACCCCTGCCACAATGGAAGCCTACAATGGCGCTCCTCACAATAAAAATATTTATTGGTTCATCTCCCGAAGGAGCCATGTAAGTAAAGATTTATTTTGCCCCTTTCAAAGAGCTTAGAAAATTAATATTTTCAAAATAATGATACCTTGACCTATAGTGGAGCTTTAAATATGCATGCAGCAAATGATATGCTGAAAAATGTGCAGTAGTAGTAAGCAATCAGGAAAGAAATGCCCTTATTGCTATACCTACATTGTAAAGCACTGCACAAACTGTTGGCGCTATATAAATCCTGTATAATAATAAAAATAATAATAATACTTGTTCTGGATAAGTGACTCGTACTATTGAGGCCAAAGGACCAGTATGACAGCCAAGAAGCAAGCATCTGTAGAAGAAGAGCTCAGCTACAGAAGTCTTTTTGTTACTGTCATTACAGGTCTACTACTTTAAATTCTACTTTCACTAAGTTCCTTCTGCTCCATTACTATTGTTGGAAAATATCTGATCATAAATAGAATGTCAGAGGAAACATCTACCATTGTAAGTGATTAAGAACTGTAGATAGATAGATAGATAGGTAGATAGGTAGATAGATAGATTAGATTGTAAACTGTCATGAGCAAGGCATGCCTAACCCTCTTGAATTGTATTGGATTATATTTGTAACTGTACTCCCTTCATATTGTAAAGCGCTGTGCAAACTATTGCCACTAAATAAATCCTGTATTATAATAGATCATTTTGGAAGTATATCATTAAAATTTATATTCATTTTATATACATTGTTATAGGTGTATCCCTACACTAACACATATGGAAGACACCACCAAGCTGTTATTTAGTCTTGGCTCAATTATTTAAAAACACACTGGGATTATATGAGATTACCTAAATAGAGGGAAGTACTTTACTGTTATTGTAAAGCTTTTCATCACTTGGTACATTTCGGTGCTGGACCTTTCTTTTGTCGTCATGCCTAGGCACATCAAAGGAAAATACTCCTATTAATAAACATATATTTCAACAGCCCCTCAGTATATATGTAGGGAGAATTTACACATGCTCTGTATGACAGAACAGCAGTTGTTTGCAACGTCTATTTCAGCAATCCAATGTAAGGATTCACAATAGTTCTGACAAAGTGCCTCAGCTTGTCACCACTCCAAGGGGAGGTCCAATCACAAAGGATATTGGGGTTAATATGTGAAACTGTAGAAAGACATGTATTGACAGGGCTGTCATCATTATCCTTAATATAATGCAGCTGCCAGACTTGACCCACTTCAGGCAACATTGTTCTCCAAGAAAACCTCAATATCCCTCAATCTCTCTATTGCGTTCATTGGGGACAATGTATAATGGGGTAACATTAAAGTTGATAGTGAATTCTGCCTGTTTAAAACTGGAGAAATGAAGCATTCCTACTACTTGTGGACAAGGGGGAAAATACGACAAAATGGGCAGCGGTGACAGAATTTAATTCAGCATATCCACACCTCTCAAAAAATTCAGAGGACCTACAGTATAAAGAGAAATCAGACTACACAGCCACCTAAAAAGCAATGAACAAGATTGCAAATGTAGGGCATTTGGAAAAAATGGAATGGAATAAATGCAGATGTACAATATATACAGTATAAATGCCAGCAAAATAAGCATTATATAAATCTACAAATACAAATTTAAATCAGAAAAGTAAAAAATCCAGATATATAAAACCAATAAAACCAATGAAAGGTACTGTGTAGGAGAGGGTTGATCAAATCATGCCATGTGATACAGTTACAATGCTAAGCTGGTCCATACGAAAATCAGAGGGGGCACTCTGGCACACTGGAAAATGCTCATGGTCATAGTGTGGTAAAAACGAACTGAGCAATTAATTGTTCATAAAATGAGATATGCACTTACAAAGGTAGGAGTAATCAAGCCTTTCAGTCCTCCCCAAAGGAAGCATCATCCATGGCCATTAGTGGGCAATCCCAAAAACAGAAGCCAGTGTGATCGGCAGTGGTGAAAATCTGGTTAGCAAAGAACTTAGACACCAAAGATTGCAAATGAAATGCCATTCAGTTAGGGTTTACGTCTACTTTAACTAAGGGATGTGGTAAATGTGGTATAAGACGTTTGAAAACGCTGTTCTAAGTGGCACCCCAACTCACATCCAGAACCTAGCTGTGTTACTGAGCATTGAAGTGCATCACAACACATTTGTGTGTTTCACTGCTGTGTAGTAAAACACTGCATACAATGCAATAGGATTTCAATTATTGTACCCAAGGTGCAATAAAGCCTATTCATTTTGATGAAAAGCACAAAACATGTGCAGAGAAACATTGCATTGAGATTTGAATGGACACTAATACATTCATATACTGTATGTATTTCAAAAAAATCAAACCTGCATATGCAAACTAGATATATTGTCTATGATTATCCTGTTATTATCTCAGATTTTTCTATAAATCCAGGAGGAAGGTTTGGTATACATTTTCCCCAATGTTTAGGAACTGCAGCAATCATCATAATATATTTTCTTTTTTCTTTCTCTTCTTAGAATCATGAGTGATTTAACTGTATTGTTGATATTACTGCTAGGTAATTAGGTCATACTACAATCTACTTAATCTTTCCTTTACATATTGATTATAAAATGAAAAAAAAAATAGAAACAAATATTTTTTTTTTATAATGGAAGAATAGATTGATAGAATGGAAGATCTTGCAGACAAGATCACTCCATCTCTAAATAATCCTGGAATTCTGTAGCAATGGAGATGATTTACTAAAGACAAATAGGTTATTCACTTTGCTAGTAAAGTTGCACTTGACAAGAGAATTCCCCAAGGGGCTCACAAAAAAAATACCCAATTGCATGCAAGGAAAATAAAAAACAACATTTTTGCTTGCACATGACTGGATGATGGAAGTCAGCAGAGATTTACTTAATTTGCTAAGTTCCAGGGAGAATTCCCTTGCAAAGTAAATAGTCTATTTGCCTTTAGTAAATCAACACTCCTGTGACCAATGTGTGGGCAGTCAATGGGTGGTTCTCATTTCTAAAGACAGAACAATCAAAACTTTACTGCAAGTGATTTTCCAACAGATGTTTTGAAGGATGTAGGTCGCCCCCTGACAGTGTGAATAGCCGGCACCCACTAATATCTGTCAGATTTCGCCATCACAATGGATGACTGTTGCAGGTTAGGACAGATCTCAGGCATAAGGTTTTAATTGCTAGTTTACTGCTTTTCATTAAGTGGCATATGCAGATTTTGGGCAATGAGCCATCTGTCCATGCTTCTTCAGATTGCTACATCCTTGGGATACTCCATCTCCTCTCTTGACTCTGAAATGTTGTGGATTGTTTCCATGCCTTTGGAAAGAAGGCGGTAATCAATAACAATTTCTAGACTGTTGTTCAATGTAATGGAAAATCTATGTATGCCATAATAAGCACCTAAAGCACTCACATGACACTCATGCTCACGAGTTACCCAACAAACTTAATGGAAAAATGCTTGCAATTAAATGGTCACATTGCTTGTGAATATCATGTCACAAATAGCAGCCAACATTTGTCGTAAGGTTTTTGTTCAGGATTATTACCAGAGTTGCTCTATGGCTTGTTGATGAACACCTGTCTAAAATAATGGCAGTAGGAGGCTAAAGAGAATGCTAAAGCCAGCAATAGATGGATCAAAATCCATTCATTTCCACAGGGACTGTCTAAATTTCGATCCATCTATGGAAATCCCCATTTACGATAGGTCAATCAATATAATGATCTACTTCTCCTGAATGGGCTTGTTGGGAAATTTTGCTTCAATCAGTGCATGCAGGCAATGGACTGCAGCACTGGTCAGTGTACTCTGATGGGGGGGGGGGAGTGCCGCTGTCAAAATACATTGACACAGAAGGGAGGATTCCCTCATCTATCTTGAATGTGGGGATTAGAGAACTTTTACATTTTTTCAATCAGCCCGCTGGCTGAATAAAAAATCAAAAACAAAAGCCATATATGGCCAGCTTTAAACTGTACATTTCATTTGAGCCTCATGCACATGGGGAGTTTGGCCCATACAACATTTAAACTGATCGCCCAATAGTCACAGGTACGACATACAGCACGCTGCCAGGAACCTGTCAAAAACAATGACAGACTGTAAGTGTAGGTGGCTGTACCCTCCCTGTGCTGTTCTGAGCAGTACTTGCTTTCAGGGCTGTTTGCTTGCAAGGAAGCATGTCCTGCCTGCAGACTTTCTGTGTTCAGGGCTTATATCCCTATAATCATATGGTTCTCTATGTGAATACCGCTCAGAACAGTATACAGTCATTACATATTTCAGCCCGATAATGATTTTGGCAGGCTGTGGGCAGTCTACAGTATGCTGCACCTATGCTTCCCAGGCAACAGAATATGCCTGGTGCTTATGCTGTCATGCCGCATACACACGATCGGAATTCTAGTTGGAAAAATCGCTGATAGTTTTTCCTTCGGAATTCCAACGGAATTCCGCTCAAACTGTCTTACCTACACACGGTCACACCAAATTCTGACCACCAAAAACGCGGTGACATACAACACGTACGATGGGACTAGAAAAAGGAACTTCAATACCTAGTAGTCAATAGCTTCCATCTCGTAGTTGAATCTGAGCATGCGTGAGTTTTTGCACGTCGGAATTGCATACATACTATCAGAAAGTTTTTCTGTCTGGAAAATTGAGAACATGCTATGAAATTTTTGTTGGCAAGAATTCAGCCAGCTAAATTCCGATGGGGCATACACATGGTCTCATTTTCTGATGAAGAGCTCTCATTGGTCTTTTGCTGGCCGAAATTCCGATCGTGTGTATAAGGGCCAAACTACCCATGTAAAGAGCTTTGGAAGAAACACTATGAAGCTGATTTACTAAATAAATTGAGAATGATCAGACAATAAATTCTATGAAAATGCACTTCAATTATCAAATCATGTGCAGGTGAAATTAGTAAACAAGGTTCTTCTTTTCGTAATATTAAATAATATAAGTACATTTTCACACATTGTATTGTGTGAACATTCTTCCTATTCCTTCCTATCATAAAAGACTCTGATTTGTTCAGAAGAAATAGTGGTTTCTAAAACCATAAGGCAGATAGTACATTTTCCAGTCTATGCTTCTAGTTAACCTTATCAGGCCTGCTATCCCATTTTAAAGCAGATCTGCAACAATATTAATACTTTCTGTGATTTCTATTGGCCTCTTGAGGCTCTGTGTATTTTTTTTTCTTGAATAAAGCTTCTATATTGCCTCTCACATCATGCTGATGGTTTTAGTTAGCTTCATGAATGGGACCAATTCATAATTCAAGAAATGTAAACAAGTGATCTCTAATATCACAGATACCTATTGTATTCAATGTAAATAAATAGTTCAGCATAGGCATCGTAGGGCTTGAGTGAAGTTGGTCTCAATGTTTTCAGATATTCTATATTACAGGTGTCCCAAAAGCCTGTTAAAGATTGCCGTGTTTTCGAAGCTAGCTAATGGCTTTTATATTATATAAAAACATAAATGCTGAAGGTAAGTGGATACACTTAGGCAAACTCAAATTCTACCTTGGTTGAATGCACCACTTGGTGGAGTGCAGCATTAAGTCAAACAAACCCATTAGTGACATCAAGCTGTAGCTATATAAAACTTGATATCACAAAGCAAGGAAACAACTGGTGCAATGTTGACTTATTTTTAATTAAATAAAGCTTGTAATGGTCACATGGTCTCTCATCACCTGATATATTAAATATGAAAATATGAAATAAACCTCTAAATTTAAAAAAAAGAATCATTCAGAATGAAAAACAACTGAAGCTGGTATTTGAGCTTGAATACTATACCATTCATCTCTGTTGAGTCACAAAAAGATTTAGAAGTCTGAACTGTTGAGTGAGATTTTCATCTTTTCTGCTGACCTCACAGAGAGCTCCAGTGGAGCACAGTCAGCGTACTCCTGCCAGAACACACACTGAATGATGAGTCTACAATATTTGTACCCATTCTTGACTGCCACAAAATAAAAAATGTGGCTATACAAGTGATTATACGAGATATCTGTTTAATGAGTTACGTTTAAAAAAATAGCCACATAACTTGAAGAAAAAAAAGCATTCTAATCATGAAAATGTTTAACCTTCTAAATTTATTGTTGTGCTCAGTACTGGCCCCTTCATATATCTATATTCACCCCATATCTACAGTATCTCACAAAAGTGAGTGCACGCCTCACATTTTTGTAAATATTTTATTATAGTTTTCATGTGACAACACTGAAGAAATTATACTTTGTTACAATGTAAAGTAGTGAGTGTACAGCTTGTGTAAATTTGCTGTCCCCCTCAAAATAACTCAACACACAGCCATTAATGTTTAAACTGCTGACAACAAAAGTGAGTACACCCCCAAGTGAAAATGTCCAAATTGGGCCCAAAGTATCAATATTTTGTGTGCCCACCATTATTTTCCAGCACTGCCTTAACCCTCTTGGGCATGGAGTTCACCAGAGCTTCACATGTTGCCACTGAAGTCCTCTTTCACTCCTCCATGACAACATCACGGAGCTGGTGGATGTTAGATACCTTGCGCTTTTAAACCTTCCATTTGAGGATGCTCCACAGATGCTCAATAGGGTTTAGGTCTGGAGACATGCTTTGCTAGTCCATCACCTTTAGCCTCAGCTTCTTTAGCATGGCAATCGTCATCTTGGAGGTGTGCTTGGGGTCGTTATCATATTAAAATACTGCCCTGCAGCCCAGTCTCCAAAGGGATCATGCTCTGCTTCAGTATGTCACAGTACATGTTGGCATTCATGGTTCCCTTAATAAACTGTACCCTGCAGCACTTATGCAGCCCCAGATCATGACACTCCCACCACCAAGCTTGACTGTAAGCACACTTGTCTTTGTACTCCTCACCTGGTTGCCGCCACGCACGCCTGACACCATCTGAACCAAATACGTTTATCTTGGTCTCGTCAGACCACAGGACATGGTTCCAGTAATCCATGTCCTTAGTCTGCTTGTCTTCAGCAAACTGTTTGCGGGCTTTCTTTTGCATCATCTTTATAAGAGGCTTCCTTTTGAGACGACAGCCATGCAGACCAATTTGAAGCAGAGTGCGGTGTATGGTCTAAACACTGACAGGCTGAGCCCCCCGCCCCTTCAACCTCTGCAGCAATGCTGGCAGCATCCAAACATCTATTTCCCAAAGACAACCTCTGGCTATGACGCTGAGCACATGCACTCAACTTCTTTGGTCGACCATGGCAAGGTCTGTTACACCACTGTATTGTCTTGGCCACCGTGCTGCAACTCAGTTTCAGGGTCTTGGCAATCTTATAGCCTAGGCCATCTTTATGTAGAGCAACAATTCTTTTTTAAGATCCTCAGAGAATTCTTTGCTATGAGGTGCCATGTTGAAAGTCCAGTGACCAGTATGAGAGGATGAGAGCGATAACACCAAATTTAACACATCTGCTCCCCATTCACACTTGAGACATTGTAATGAGTAACTTGACACTGGGGAGGTAAAATGGCTAATTGGGCCCAATTTGGACATTTTCACTTAGGTGTGTACTCACTTTTGTTGCCAGCGGTTTATACATTATGGCTGTGTGTTGAGTTATTTGGAAGGGACAGCAAATTTACACTGTTATACAAGCTGTATACTCACTACGTTACATTGTAGCAAAGTGTAATCTCTCCAGTGTTGTCACATGAAAAGATACAATAAAATATTTATAAAAATGTGAGAGTGTACTCACTTATGTGAGATACTGTATATGCCCAATACATCTCTAACCTTTTTCCTAACTTAAAAATCCTTTCACCATATCCATCATTTATATTTTTCAAATTTTGCCAGCATTTTTATGCTCAGTCCCTAGGATTTCCGGATTCATTCCTCACCCTTTCCTTTGCATCTCCATTCTTAGTCTTCATGCATTCCCCAACAACTCCATGCCTAGATCATCTCATTACCCAAAATGTCCACACTTAATCTGTATTCATCCTTCTGCAGCATCTACATGCTCAGTTTCTATGCTTTCAAAAGTATTTCAATTATTAGCCCTTATACCTTCACATCATCTGAATTCTAAATTAGACATGTGCAATTAGTTTCATTCCGAATATAGAATTATTGTAAATTTTGGATTATTCGTCCAAATTTTGGTTATTCAGAGGTTTGGATATATTCAGATTTTCAAATTAAATAATAACAAATTTAGTTTAAATTTGTTGAATTTTGTTTTGTATATTCGGTTTCTAACAAATTCAAAATTTTTGTAACAATTCAAATTCAGAATTGGTCAAAACATGATTGACTGTATCAAATTCTGCGTGAAGAATAGCTGGTTGTTATGGAGCGGTCCGGGAAGCCAGCCAACGTGTCCCCACTCTTTCCTTGCCTGCTGGCCTGCATGCTTGGATTAGAGCCTATTTTTGTGTTTTTTTTGGGGGGTTGGGGAGGCAGGCCTTTTTTATTTTGGCGTGGACATCCCCTTAAAACCCATACCAGACCCGAAGAGACTGATATGGATTGGGGGGGCCCACTCAGTTTTTTTCTGTATTTTTCACTGCTGGAGATCTTTTGTTGACATTTCGCTGTCAGTGGGAAAGCACAGTCATCAGTTGTCAAGGATGCGGCGGCTGGCTTCCCGGCGAGCTCTTTAACAACCTAAATAACAATAAAGTCATTAAGAGCTAGAAACTGATAGTCATAAAGGACATATAGTCTTGTCATAAATGATGTAAGAAAATGACCGAACCCCAGTGCAGCTGTCAACTTCTGGAAAAAGTGTGCAAAATTTAACAACAAACGCAGCGCTCGATAGGACCAGTACCAAAAGAACTTTAGTAATAATAATCCTCAATATAGTTTGTTTATTAGATGCACAATTAAATAAAAAAACAACTGTCAGATGAAAATATCGTTAAAATCCAACAAAATAGGAATAAAAATCATTCTCATGGTTGAAATACTCCAAAATATAATATGGGCGATACTGCCACACCTCCTCGTAACAAAGGGTTAACATCAATAGGTACACTCTATTATCCAGATACTGACAGGATAGCTATTCGGTCATTATCTGCATTTGTTGTTCAATCTGCTCTTTAACAACCAGCTATTCTGCATACAGAATTTGTATCAGTTGATAATTTTTCGACCAATCCACATAATAAAATGTCAAATTCAGAAACATTGAAATTTGTTAGAAAAGTATTAAACAAAACAAAAATGAAATGAGACAAAACAAAAATAAACAAATTCTGAAACGAATTAACGAAAAAAAATTGGTAAGATAACGAATCTATCGAACCAAAACAAAATACATTTTTCCTTTCTGCACATGTCTATTCCAGATTCCCTTTCCTTCCCCAGAATCTCTAGGCTTGGTTTGCCTCATTACTCAACATTACCTTGCTTATTCCTCATGCCTTTTCCAGATATATATTCTTAGTCTTTACAACTTCCCATTTTATCTCCAACCTCAGTTTACATTCCTTGCCCAGCATCTTTATCATTAATCATCAGTACTTTATCAACACCTCCTCCGTCCAGCGTGATAATGTTACTCCCCAAGTTACGCATTGCGCCACTTGTGGCTTTTTCAAAAGCAAAGGCAAGTGATCGGCATAAGGCACTTTATGCAGTCCAGTTACCATGTCGGCTGAATAGCAAACAGTCTCCATCTTACTGGAGTCCAGTCTACCTATGGCTTTGTTCCTATCCATCCATTTGTATGCTCATTACTTGGCACATCCCTGAAATCTCACCCAGAATATCTCTATATTCATTTTTTCTCACACCCACCATCTCCATGTTTAGTCCTCAACCATTTTTAAACATATGAAAATTACAAATCTGTTTCCTCTTTTTCATTTCCCTCATTCTCCAAAAATCCCCACACTCCACTATTCCCCTTTCCCTATTTTATCCATACTCAACCCAGCCTAAGTTTGCTTATAGTCAAGCATCCTTCATAAAATCTTCATGTACAAAGCTGATCTTAAAGGGGTTGTAAACCCTTGTGTTTTTTCACCTTAATGCATTCTATACATTAAGGTGAAAAACTTTCTGTCACTCAACAGCCCCCCCCCCCCTCCAAGCCCCCCTTATACTTACCTGAGCCCTGTGTTTCTCATGATGGCAACTAGCACACCAGCTCCGTCCAGTGCCTTGTGTCCTGAATGGATAGATTGATAGCAGCGCAGGCATTGGCTCCCGTTGCTGTCAATGAAATCCAATGACGTGGTAGGCTTGTGCAATTTGTTTCGTAACGAATCGAAATTCGGCCGAATTTTGCATCTTTCGGACATTCGGATGCATCCGAATGTCCGAATAAAAAAATAACGAATTACAACGAATATGAAAGAAATATAACGAATGAATTTGAATGAATTCGACATGATTTGGTAATTCAGCTAATTAATTTTGTGCCGGAGGTTGGATTACTGGCAAAGTGTATTCCTGAGAACTGAGTTGAGTTAGTAGGGTGTTGTATTGTATTTGAGCCGAGGAGAAGAGACGTTAATCATTCAAGAATCAAGAATCATTATCACGAATGTATATACATACATAAATATCGAATTTCAACGAATACGAACGAATGAATTCGACACTCTACGAATAATAACGAATAATCCAAAAATGTATTAACGCAACATAACGAATATAACAGAATGAAATGATGTTTTCTACAAATGACAACGAACCGAAACGAAACAAAATTTTCCGTTATGCACAAATCTATGACGTGAGTGCTGGAGGGTGAGGCCGAGTCCTGCTTTCTGCGTCAATAGACACAGAAGCAGGACACGGGAGCGCGCCCGCACGGGTGTCTACAAACGAGAGTGCTTCTCCGACGGGGCACTCGAGATAAGGAGGAGCCAGGAGCGACCTGAGGGACCCCAGAAGAGGAGGATCGGGGCTGCTCTGTGCAAAACCAACTAAACAATGGAGTTAAGTATGACATGTTTGTTTTTGTTATTTTAAAAACCCTGAACCTTTACAAACCCTTTAATCTTCTTAGTCTCCTTGCCTAGCACTTTACAATGTTTGCCTTGCCTAAAATACTAAACATGAACGTAGCGTATACATATTATTAGCACTTTATAGTCATCTCTGGATGCTCAAACTCTGTCTTCTTTGCTTTCTGTAGTCTCTGATCTAAAGTATTAAAACCACTGGTATTTATATCTTAGCAAGAAAACAAGCTTGCATAGCCACAAATAGAGCACCTAAACACATGGAAGGACTGTTGATTCACTAAAGAACAAATGTGAATATTACAGGGTTCCTCCTTTCATCACATTGAGTTTGAAGTGTTTGGAACAGGTTTTCAGTGACTAAATCAATCTACTAATAGGTGGTAAGGAACAGAACATACAGGAAGTATTAGTCCCTAACTAACAATGTAGCACACTTTCTTCTCTGCGGATGGAGCTAAATTATTACCAAGAAAGCACTACAAATCGTTCTGTTAGCAGATTTGTGAAGATCTCCTTGGCAAAAGACTGACTTTACCAGGTAAGCACATACTTCACCAGCTAATGTTGTTAAAGATTATAAAAGTTATGCTAGCCTAACGATATTTAATCTCTGCACTGTTTCCAAATGCAAATGTATAGAATATGTCTGGATTTCCTGGGTCAAGGAAACTTCTTAACTTACAAAAAATTGAAGCCTGACCTTACATAGAAAGACGATTGTCCAATGTAAGTGAGTTAAATGGCTTTGTATGAAAATTGTTATGTGTTAGTTGTGGAAAGAATTGCGGCAGATAGAACTCCAAACATAAGTCAACTCAGTTGGAGGTTTTCTTGGCTGGTTCCACATTGTTCACAATTGTTTTCTATTGTTACAGTAGAAAGAAGCTTGGAGCCACACAGTGGGAACTCTACTTGCATATTGAGTGGAAAAAAGGATGTTTTAAAACTGATAACGGTAGCATTTATATATGGCTTTTAAGAGTTATTTCTAAAACATTCTTGAATTGCTAACAACAAACTTAATAGAAAAATACAAGTTCTTATATTCTATAGCTGATGATCAAAGTGACAGGATCATTTTATGCTGTGCAACCAGCTAGGGATATTGTTTAATGGGGAATTATGTTGCATTCTGGATTGAGAGTAAACATAAGGATAGGTAAAAAGCATTATTATTACAATAATTCATTTTAACTGCAATTTGGTAACATTGAAGTACCGTAACTGAAAAAATATCTGTATCAATAGTGACAATGTTTATATATATATATATATATATATATATATATATATATATATATATATATATATATATATTATCTTACCAAAGGTATTGGGACTCCTGCCTTTACACTCAACATGAACTTTAATGGTCTTAGTCCTTAGGGTTCAATATTGAGTTGGCCCACCCTTTGCAGCTATAACAGTTTCAACTCTTCTGGGAAGGCTGTCCACCCTAAGGACTAAGACTGGGATGCCATTAAAGTTCATGTGTGTGTAAAGGCAGGCATTCCAATACATTTGGAAACATAGCGTGTGTGTATATATATATATATATATATATATATATATATATATATATATATATACATATAATGAAATTATTTTTACATTTAAGCTTTTAAGTAAAAAAAAAAAAAAAGATGGATGTATTCTTGAATCAGATTTTGATGAATCAAAATTGAATTCCTTTAGGCCGTAGGCAATGTTTACCTTTGCTACCCTTGTCGGTTGCATTAAAGCCCAACTCCAACCACAAATTGACAGAATGAAGGCTATCAAAGTGATAGGAAATTAGGGAAATTCACCCAATGGGGACAGAGGGGAGAACTGTTAGAACAGCGTTCATCTATTAAATCATTGTTGTTTTCTTTCTCTACCAGTGACACCTGTTTGGTCATTACCAATCCTGGTATGGCAGAGACAGGAAACAAGGATTAATCTCCAATATGGGGGTCAAGGACAGCTATAAAAACCTGATAAGAGATACTGTACCTATCTCACTTTATCCAAAATTAAATTAAAATATGCCTGGAATTGGATTGTAAAGGTTTTAGTACTAGGTAGAAGAAGACTACAATGTCATCTTCTAAGTATTTACATGCATTAAATCAACCTGCTGTTTTTTTTCTTTTTTGTTTGTTTTTCTTTGTATGATTTATATAGGAAACTGTATAACAAGCCCTTCACTTTATGGAAAACACCAAATAATAAAAAAGTGTACAAATGGAATTACTGAACTCACATTCCAAAAAATATATATTTTTTGTCTTTAGTGCAGTTGCTCCTTTGAAAGTACAACACAAATTACACCATACACAAATTCCTATGAGATACAGATGGCATTAAACCCTATAGATTATTACCATCAATAGTCTTTTCATAAATAAGTGTCCTTTGTGAAAAGGAATTAAAAGTCTCTCTTGTGAAAATAAAATATAGGCTGTGCCATGAGTCTTTATTGTATTCAATATTAAACATCCATCATTTTCAACACACATGCAAAATTCTGCTGTGATGCTCCTTCTTTTTTCACCACCACCCAGTGATCGCCGTGTGCTTACAAGTTCTCACTTGACACACTTGACCTCTTAACCGCTTCCGACCCCCTCACGCAGATATGCTGTTGCAGAAGGGCATGTACAGGCAGATTAACTTACTTGTACATTGCCCTTTAAGAGGTGGCTTGCGGGCGCGCACCCACCGGGAGCTTCAGTCCCACACTACTCGATGTCTGCGGGGATACCCGTGATCGTCTCACGGTGAGACGGTGAGACACTGTCACTCTGCCTAGTGACAGTGTCACTGATCAGTTCTCCCTGTAATCAGGAGCGGTGATCAGTGACATGTCACACACAGCCCCTCCCCCAAAGTTAGAATCACTCCCTAGGACACACTTAACCCCTACATCGCCACCTAGTGATTAACCCATTCACTGCCAGTGACATTTTTACAGTAATCAACGCAATTCTTTCGCATTGATCGCTGTATTAATGCCAATGGTCCCAAAAATGTGTCAAAATGGTCCAATTTGTCCACCATAATGTCACAGTCACAGTAAAAATCGCTGATCGCTGTCATTACTAGTAAAATAAATGTATCAATAAAAATGCCATAAAACTATCCCCTATTTTGTAGATGCTATAACTTTTGCACAAACCAATCAATAAACGCTTATTGCGATTTTTTTTACCAAAAATATGTAGAAGAATACGTATTGGCTTAAACTGAGGAATTAATTTTTTTTATATATATTTTCTGGGGATATTTATTAAAAAAGTGAAAAAAAGAATGCGTTTTTTTCAAAATTCTCACTATTTTTTGTTTATAGCGCAATAAAATAAAAAACGCGAGGGTGATCAAATACCACCAAAAGAAAGCTCTAATTGTTGGAAAAAAAACGTCAATTTAGTTTGGGAGCCACGTCGCACGGCTGCGCTATTGTCAGTTAAAATGATGGAGTGACGAATAGCAAAAAGTGCTCTGGTCAGGAAGGAGGTAAATTCTTCCGGGGCTGAAGTGGTTAACCAAGAAAGAAGAATAAGCGCTATGGTATTGACTAGGGATGTGCTCGGTGTTCGACTCGAACGCATTTTCGACTTGAACATCGGCCCTTCGTCTGTTTGGTGAATTCAGAACTTTGTGGATCGTTCGCCATCGCAGTGCATTGCTGACTCATGATTGGCCAAGAATGCACTGTGACCCCACATGCTTGGCCAATCACAGCGCCGGCAGCGAGGAGAGCCATAATTGGCCACAGGCATCCTGCCTGTGGCCAATTATAGCTCAGGGGGTTTAGTACACGCCCCACACTATATAAGGCCACCAGCGCGGCGGCCTTGTGTAGTGTGTTCCAGCGTGCAGGGAAAGAGCAAGATAGGTGGGGACAGTGTTCTTTTCTCAGCCATCTGCAGGAGTTAAAGTGGGTGTTGTGTGCCTCCAGCACAGTATACACCTGTATCTACCCTTTTTTTCTGGTGTTCTTTAATACAGGCATCTGCAGGAGTTAGTGGGTGTTGTGTGCCTCCAGCACAGCATACACCTGAAGATACCCCTTATTGCTGGTGTTGTCTGTTGCATATCTTGCATATTAGCCTTTAAAATTAGCACTTTTGATTTCAAACGTTCGGGTCCCATAGACTTTAATAGGGTTCTAAAGTTCGTACAAATTTTTGGTCCGTTCGAAGGTTCTAAAGCAAACCGAACCGGGGGGTGTTCGGCTCATCCCTAGTATTGACCACATACCTCCCAAAATTTTGAGATGGGAATGAGGGACACCTACTGGCAAATACTAGGACATGCCCCCTGCCACACTCCCTTAAAGGAGAATTAACAAAAAAAAAGGTTAATTAAATCTACAATTGCTTTTTTTTACCACTACTATTCCTTTATATTGGCTTTTAAAATGTACAAATGCATCCATTTAGAAATTGGATGAACGGTTTAGCACTGGGAAACACTTTTTGACAGATAAAAAATGAATTTTATATACAACTATACAGATGAGACCAAAATGAGGGAAAAATGAGGGGGAATGAGGGTCAGAGGGACATTACTCCAAATCAGTGACAGTCCCTCGAAATCAGTGACAGTCCCTCGAAATCAGGGACAGTTGGGAGCTATGAGACCAGATTCCTCCTCTGCTTTCCCTCTCCCCTCTCCTTCTCTCTTCCTACTCTACAAAATGAGTAGAAGAAACTGGAGCGGGGTGCATCACAATAACTAAGCGGACCTGTTTTAGGTCTACCTGCTCCATGCATGGCAATTTATATTTCAGAGTGAAATAGAAACTAGTGGATTCTGTAACTAAATTAACAAAGAGATTGCATCAGTTTTCTGTTTAGCAAACTGCTGCATATCTCTGTCAGCTCTGGAGCTGGCATACGGAATGTGAGCTGTCAGTAGACTTTGCTTGTATGATCAGTGCCTACAACGCTCTCCTTCACCGTCCTGCACTCAGCTGAGCAGGGAGGAGGGGGAGGTAAGGCACGAAGAGAGAGGAATCTGGAGCATGCAGCTCCAGCTACTGTTTGGTGACCTGACGGAGATAGTTTAGAACACAGAGCAGAACAATCTTAAAGTGGTAGTAAACCATTGAAAAAACAAACAAACTGCAAGATAATGGCATAATGTGCTAGTAATACTCACCTTAAGCTGGCCATACACCTATAGATTATCTGCAGATTTTCTATGGTTAGATGGAAAAAGTAGGAGATTCCTCCATCCACACAGTTTAGCGAACATGGAGAAATCTGTTGCACTTTTTCCATCTAACCATGGAAAATCTGCAGATAATTTATAGATGTATGGCCAGCTTTAGAACGAAGCCCTTCCAGAGGCACCTGCACACTGCTGACATTTTCTCCCACCGCTTCTTCCAGGATTGCGGGGTCCAGCGTTGTGAGTGGCTGGGGCCACGATGATATCACTCCCGCACATGGGAGCCCTCGGTTCTGGCAAGAAGCTCCCAAGGTCCGGCACAGTATGCCTGACCTCCAGAGTGCATGTACCGCTGACGTCAGCGGCTGCATGCCAGGTGAATATCTCCTTCATTTTACCTACAGGTAAGACTTATTATAGGCTTAGTTTGAAGAGAGACAGCGCACACAAAGGGGAACTCTCAGTTCAATTGGCACAATCCTCTTTCAGGCTCACTGTGTCCTTACATACCACAGGACAAACAACTAAACAGAGTTGCCGGCTGAATCCTTTTACTTGTTTATTATAGGCTTACCTGTAGGTAAAAATAACAAAGCGGGGTTTACTTCAATACCGGGCGTTTTCACCCCCTTCCTGCCCAGGCTAGTTTTCAGTTTTCAGCGCTGTAACACGTTCAATGACAACTGTGTGGTCATGCAACACTGTACCCAAATTTTTATAATTTTTTTCCCCACAAATAGAGCTTTCTTTTGGTGGTATTTGATCACATCTGTGCTTTTTATTTTTTGCGCTATAAACAAAAGAAGAGTGAAAAGTGAAAAAAACACAATGGGAGTTATTTACTAAAGGCAAATCCACTTTGCACTGCAAGTGTACTTGGAAGTAAAGTTGCTGTAGATCTGAGGGGGACATGCAAGGAAAATAAAAAAACTGTATTTTAGCTTGGATATGATTGGATGATAAAATCAGCAGAGCTTCCCCTCGTTTCAGATCTACCCCTTAGATTTAGAGCGACTGCACTTCCAAGTGGATTTGGCTTTTCTTAAATAACCCCCAATATTTTTTACTTTTTGCTATAATAAATATCTCAATTGAAAAAAAAAAATCCTTAGTTTAGGACGATACCTATTCATCTACATATTTTTGGTAAAAAAAAAATAGCACAATAATCGTATATTTATTGGTCTGTGCAAAAGTTATAGCGTCTACAAAATAGAGGATAGATTAATGGTAATTTTATTTTTTCTTTTTTTACTAGTAATGACGGTGATTTGTAATTTTTATCGGGACTGCGACATTGCGGTGGACACATGAGGCGCTTTTGACACTCTTTTGGGACCTTTCACATTTATATAGCTATCAGTGCTATAAAAATGCACTGATCACTGTATAAATGTCACTGGTAGGGAAGGAGTTAACACTATGGGGCGATCAAGGGGTTAAATGTGTTACCTAACTGTAGGGGGAGGGGACTCACAAGGAGAGGAGACTGATCAGTGTTCATCTGTACTGGGAACACCCCATCGGTCTCCTCTCACCTGACAGGACGATCCTGCTCTGTTATCAGCCAATCGCGGGTGCCCGGTGGACATCGTGGCCGCCGGGCACACGCATTGGCTCCCGAGTGACGCGGTGTCCTCTAGACAGGCGGGAAGCCGAGGACGTTATATGATGCCCGCCCAGGATGGGAAGTGGTTAATTACCAGGAGCAACATCTGCTCTGTTTTCTTCTTATGCTACTTCTGTTTTAGAAGAGTGGTTGAAGTTTGTGCCTACACACCACTCTCAAGAAATAAATATAAATAGATAAAAATATATATAAATATATAAAGAATAAACTAAAGGCACAACTTTGTTTTAGTTTTGGATAGAGTGGAGAGGGATTAGAACGCCTGTCATGGTTGTATTGCTGTCTGTGCTCCCATTAGGGAGATTCTCTCTCTCTTTGCCCCATTTACCATTATCATCTAAAGTGAAAGTAAAAGAAAATCCCAAATTGTGGGCTGTCCCTAGAAAAGTAATAGAGAGGAAATCTTCCAATGGGGACACTAGTTCTGGCGACCTGTCTGTCCCCAAGATATTCCCTTAATTTGCAGGGATTTCCTCTCACTTCCTGTTTGGCTATAGGACAGGAAGTGAAGGTAAGTCTCCCCAATGGGACAAAGAGGGTAAAAATAAACCTTACAGGGGTTATAACCCTCCATTACACTATCCAAAATGAAAGTGCCTATAGTTCTCCTTTATGATGGGTTGCGGTGTGTTGCAAGGAAAAAAAAAAAAAGCATAAGATACAGTTTTCTGCAACACATTTTCCATTTTCATTTGTGCATAGAAATGGATAAAATGTCCCTTTGACTTTTCAAATGTTAAAAAAAAATTGGAGATAAACTGAAGTTGAAGATGACACTAGTCATGTGCAGAACAAAAAAATGTGTCTTGCTTCATTTCGAATTGTTATTTGCATAAATGTGTTTAGTTAAAGTCATTTAATCCATTTAATTCATTTTCAGAATTTGTTTTGTTTATTTGTATTTGAATTGATTTTCAAATTTGAATTTGGATCGATTCAAAAAAGTTTTAAAAAGCAGAATAGAATAAAAAATAGAATAGAATTAAATAGAAAGAGTATAACCATCTTCTGAAATAATAAAAAAAAGCATAGAATAGAAATACCATAACAATTTTCCAAAATTCAAAAAGAATCAATTCGAGTTTGAATGGAATAGAAAAGAACAGAGTAGCATAGAATAGAAAATAACACAACCATATAGAAAAAAAAAAAACAACAGAATAGAATAGAATGAATATAACCATCTTCCTATTCTACTATATTATTTTCTATTCAAATTTGAATTGATTATATTTGAATTTGGGGAAATGGTTACATTCTTTCTATTTTATTTTATCATCTTTTTTTATTATATTATTTTCTATTTGTTTATTCTATTCTATTCTTTTCTATTATATTATTTTCTATTTTATTCTATTCTTTTTTATTCAAATTCAAATGTATTCTATTCGAAATTCGAATTTCGGAAGATGGTTATATTGTTTCAATTCTACACTATTGTGTTGTTTTTTTCAATACTATTCTGTTTTTTTCCATTCTATTCTAATCTATTCTTTTCTATTCTATTGAAATTCGTATTGATTCTATTTGAATTTTGGGAAATGGTTCTATTCGTTCTATTCTATGCTATTGTTTTTTAATTCTATTCTTTTCTATTCTTTTCTATTCTGTTATAGTCTATTATATTATTTTATTCTATTCTACTATAGTCTATTCTATTCTTTTCTTATGCATTCAAATTTAAATGTATTCTATTTGAAATTCAAATTTCGCAAAATGGTTATATTATTTCCATGTTATTCTATTCAATTCTATTTGTTTCTATTTTATTCTAGTCTATTCTGTTCTTTTATTTTCTATTCTATTTGTTCTGTTTTACTGTATTCTATTATACTCTTTTATTTTCTGTTATATTCATTTTTATTCTATATTTTTTTTCTATTCTATGCCTTTATTTTCCATTCTATTTTATTCTCTTTGGAAATTGTAAAACTATCCGCATTCTAAAACTTTTCGAATTCAAATTTGAAAGCGATTTGAATTTGAAAACTTCTCAAATTCGAAAAACATTTTGAATTTGAAAAACATTTTGAATTTGAATTTGAAAAGTATTCAAAAAATGATTCAAATTTCATCCAAATTTTTTTCGTCATTTTGGATTTGTTTCAATTCGGTACTATTGTATTTCGGATACATCTGAATTTCTGAAAAATTTAAATTTGTTTTAATTTCACTTTGGAGCAAAACAAACCGCACGTGTCTAGCCCCCCCCCCCCCCCCCCCACTGCTGCACACTACAGACCCTAGACTGCATGCTAAAACGCGTTGTATTAGTGTGTGGATAATGTGAATGGGCCCTAATGGAAACCATGGGAGAGAGAAATATGAAGGCTTCTATTGCTGACTTTCTTTTGAAAATACTAATTGTTTTTTTTATCCTTGATGAACTACTGATTTCAGCACTGACCTTAACCACTAGGGATAACGGCTACAGCGCAGACCTGCTTTGCCGGGACGATGTCTATTGATGTCGTCCCATGCACGAACGGCCTGCGTGCCCCCTGAAGGGCGCACGTGGCGCGCTCTGTAATCAGCGAGTCTATCAGACTCGCTGGATCACTGATCGGAGTAAGGGGTCGATCACAACTCCTTACCACGTGATCAGCTGTCAGCCAATGACAGCTGATCACGTGATGTCAACACAGCCCGTAATCGTCTATTTTTCTCTTCGCGCTGAAAAGTCCCGATCACTGTGATGTGCCCTAGCTCCTCAGTGCCCACCTGTGCACCCTACAAGTGCCGCCTACCAGTGCCCACCAGCGCCACCTGTCAGTGCCTATAGTGCCACCTTCAGTGCCCACAGTGCCATCTGTCAGTGCCCACAGTACCACCTATCAGTGCCCACAATTAGTGCCTGGACAGTGCTGCACATCAGTGCCATCTACCAGTGCCCATAAGTGTCACCTACCAGTGCCCATCAGTGCCACCTATCAGTGCCACCTATCAGTGCCCATCAGTGCCATCTATCAGTGGTACCTATCAGTGCCCGTTCGTGCTACCCATCCGTGTCACCCATCTGTGCCACCCATCAGGGCCCATCAGTGCCATCTTATCAGTGGCCATCAGTGCCGCCTTATCTGTGCCTATCAGTACCGACTTATCTGTCCCAAACAGTGCCACCTTATCTTATCAGTGCTGCCTTAACTGTGCCTATTAGTGCCCACTAGTGCAGCCTATCAGTGCCCATCAGTGCTGCCTCATCAGCGCATATCAATGAAGCAGAAAAATTACCTGTTTGCAAAATTTTATAACAAACTATTAAACATGATTTTTATTTTTTCAAAATTTGCCATCTTTTTTTGTTTGTTTAGCAAAAAAGAAAAACCCCAGCTGTGATTAAATACCACCAAAAGAAAGCTCTATTTGTGGGGAAAAAAATTATAAAAATTTTGGGTATTGTGTTGTATGCCCACGCAATTGTCATTCAAAGTGCATCAGTGCTGAAAGCTGAAAATTGGTCCGGGCAGGAGGGGGGTTTAAGTGTCCAGTAAGCAAGTGGTTAAATAAACATACAGTACAACCAATAAATTAGGATAAGCCTATGCGCACACAGGCAGATCTGTGACTCAGAAACTATCCCAGCTACTCGATCAGCATAACAGCCAAGCAAGCAGCATTTCACAAAGCACAGCCGTTCCTTAGGCATTGCCAAAAAGAAATAATCAATGTCTGGCACAGACTAATGCCCCGCACACACGGTCGGATTTTACGACGGAAAATGTTCGATGGGAGCTTTTTGATGGAAATTCTGACCATGTGTAGACTCCATCTGACATTTATCATTGGAATTTCCGACACACAAAATTTTTGATCTGGATCTCAAATTTTCTGACAACAAAATTATCGGAAATTCCAAACGTGCGTAAACAATTTCCGACACACAATGTTCCACCCATGCTCGGTCTCAAGCGGAAGAGCCGCACTGGCTATTGAACTTCATTTTCTCGGCTCGTCGTATGTGTTGTACATCACTGCGTTCTTGACATTCACAATTTCCAGCCAACTTTGTGTGACCGTGTGTATGCAAGACAAGTTTAAGCCAACATCCGTCGGAAAAAAATCCATGGATTTTGTTGTCGGAATGTCCGATCGTGTGTACGCGGGATAACAGTTCTGACACGGGCCAAGACGGCAGATGCTTCTGAAGGTATCATTGAGCTGCTATGACTTCATGGGGACTGCTCACTCCCTAGAACCCCCTACCCCAATAAATGGAAAATAACTCCATTGACTCCAGTCAGGACACATTCAGCACTGACGATGAACAGAATTGATTTGCTCATCATCACAGTGTAAGTGTCAGTGGACACCGGCATGCTTTGTCATACAACAGATGTATTGTAGGCTGTGGAATCACTAATGTCTTTGTAGTACAATGACTGTTTATAGGAAGCCCTGTTATCTTCCTGCTCCTGCAGGTTTATTTAAAAACTGGTGGGTATTTTCCTGCCAGCGCTCTTCGGAGGGAAGAACTTTTTAATGTCAGCGATGTTTGCAGTAAATATTGTACAGTGATTTGTGTTGATCCGTACCCAGGGTCATTTGTTACGTGTGTTTTGGTTCCCTTTATTGACTGTACAAATTGTACAGATAGTCAACGTCTTGTTTACAACCTAAAGAAGCCGATCATAGACAATGGAGGGTCATAGTACGTGCAAGCATGATCCAGATGTCTGGAGATTTCTTTTTTCTTTTTGTCTTAGAACATATTTATTATTGTCCCAGGGAAAAAAAAAGACATCGATCAACCCAAACTAGCCACACAGTATTGGGTTTAAAATTACTAAAAAAACTGTGTTCTTTTCTTTAGGAAGAGAGTCAAAGTCCAAAAAGATATTTATAGTGCTGCGCAGTGGTGGGTGGTGCTCAAATTTTTTTTGGGGGGGGCGCAAAAAAATCATCAATTGCAGCCGCTGTGCCATCAAACGCTGCCACTGTGCCCATTAAAGCGCTGCCACTGTGCCATCAAATGCTGCCACTGCACTAACAAATGCTGCCACTGTGCTATCAATTGCTGCCACTGTGCTATCAATTGCAGCCACTCTGCCATCAAACGCTACCACTGTGCCCATCAAAGGCTGCCACTGTGCCCATCAAAGGCTACCACTGTGCCATCAAACACTGCCACTGTGCCATCAAATGCTGCCACTGCACTCACAAATGCTGCCACTGTGCTATCAATTGCAGCCACTCTGCCATCAAACGCTACCACTGTGCCCATCAAAGGCTGCCACTGTGCCCATCAAACGCTGCCACTGTGCCATCAAACACTGCCACTGTGCCATCAAATGCTGCCACTGCACTCACAAATGCTGCCACTGTGCCATCAAATGCTGCCACTGTGCTCACAAATGTTGCCACTGTGCTATCAATTGCAGCCACTGTGCCATCAATTGCAGCCACTCTGCCATCAAACGCTGCCACTGTGCCCATGAAACTCTGCCACTGTGCCATCAAACGCTGCAACTGTGCCCATCAAATGCTGCCACTGTGCCATCCAACTGTGCCTTCAAATGCTGCCACTGTGCCATCAAATGCAGCCACTGTGCCCTCAAACGCTGCCACTGTGCCAAACGCTGGCACTGTGCCCATTGAACGCTGGCACTGTGCCATCAAACACTGCCACTGTGCCATCAAATGCTGCCACTGTGCCATCAATTGCAGCTGCTGTGCTAAATGCTGCCACTATGCCCATAAAACACTGCCACCATGCCATCAACGCTGCCACTGTGCCCTCAAACGCTGACACTGTGCCATCAAACGCTGACACTGTGCCAAATGCTGCCACTGTGCCCATTAAATACTGCCACTGTGCCCATTAAACGCTGCCACTGTGCCATCAAATGCTGACACTGTGCCCATCAAATGCTGCTGCATCTTCTGTATAAACACCTTCAACTTTTGCTTAGGCTGCTTTTTTGAACATCTTCCTAAAAAAAATATGAAATAATAAATATAATAATAATAATTCTCAAGATCTAATAGTAAAAATCTCTGTATGTGCAAATTTGTTACGAAAATGTTGCATGGAGGGAGGTCTGCCAGTGTTTACCTTTATTTGATTTTTATTCCCAAGTCTGATATAATACAGAAGGGCCTTACATGCAGTACAGGGGTCATTGACTTTTCAGCAAAGAAAACAGAACAGTAGCTGAGCAATCCATCATAGCATGACACCTTGAGTCCCAGCTTTTTAAGATGAGAAAGAGGGACACCTTTTAAAACAAAGAATGCTTACAATGGCGCTGATAACTGGCATTAGTGGTACCACATTAACAACACAAATATACCTGCTTCAGGTCTATCGGGAACACACACGCCGTTTTTTATTGTAGAGTGAAATTACGTGCTTTTATTATTAAAGGTACTGCAGACATTTTTAATATGGTAAACTGCCACAGATCCTTCCTATCTGACCACGCCTGGCATATGAGATACGAACGGTCTGCCAATTACATGCCTTTTTCTGCCTGTGCAGTGAATGCACTACAGTGTAATGTATGGGTAAAGACTGCATTTAAGCAGGGAAACTCCTTTCCCTACCTATAAGTGCAGAGCCAGAGGGGACAGGTGCAGCATCGACCATCTAGGTGTGCATTTTTTTTTCTAAATCCCGAACTTCTCTTTTAAGATACATTTCGTTGTTTTGCTTCTCTGTATCCACTGGTGCAATGTTTGATTGCTTTTGGCTGTGTCACAGGCTCAACTGCTTCCCGCTGGTTTCTAGTGAGTTCTAGAATTTAGTGGGTTGTAAGAGGTAGACCCTGATCCTGCATATTCATACAGCCTCAGCCAATCCCTGCAAGGAAGTGTGGCTGGGGAGTGTATAAATAGGCTGGGTCCTTGAATAGCAGGGTCCTTGTCCTGTGGAAGAAGGCCTTCTGGGTCCCTTAGCTGAAGTTTGCAGGAGGCCATTGGGGTCTCAGCTCAGAGATAGCTGAGGGACCTGTGTCTAAAGTCACTGGGAGCAGTTTAAAGAAAATCTACAGAGGATCTGGCCTGGAGGCTCACAGCACAAATTCTGGCTGTACTGCAGAAAAACATTCAAATACACAGTGAGTATAGGCCTGAGAGAGATCCAGTGAGCTGTAGTTCACTCACAACTAGTCACAGGGGACGTTTATTTTTTCTAGTAATGGTGGCGATCAGTGACTTATAGCCAGACTGTGATATTGTGGCAGACAAATCACACACTAACTGACACGTTTGACACTTTTTTGGGAACCAGTGACACTAATACAGTGACCAGTGCTAAAAATATGCGCTGTCACTGGACTAAAGACATTGGCTGGGAAGGGGTTAACATCAGGGGTGATCAAAGAGTTTACTGTGTGCCAAGCCAGTGTTTTAGAGTAGTGGGGGAGGTGCTTTTACTAGGGGAAGGCATGGATCCATGCCTTCCCTACTGACAATCTACCTTGTTTATATAGGCAGACTACCATTCTGCCTGCCGCTGGTTGCGCGCACTTGTGCCCACTACCCGGAAGTGCAGGATTACGTATATATATATATATATATATATATATATATATATATATATATATATATATATATATACATACATACATATATATTAGACACGTGCACACTGAAATAATTTGTTTTGGAATTTCATTTTCGTCTGAAAAATACATTTATTTAGTTACTCACGAAATTGGTTTTTATTTATTTTGTTTAGTTAAAAAATTAATTCGTCCAAAAATCCGAAATAATTAAGGTTGAATCTGTCATTGAAGGCTTATGGTGTCTGTCGAATGTTCTAATAAGATTTGACGGAATAGCTTGTAGGCGGAAGTTTCGACAGAGCAGCTAAACTGTATGACGCTGCAATCATATATTTGCGGTCGAATGTTCGGCCTACAAGCTATAGTAGAATTCTAATGTTGTATGACATGAGTAATAATTATATTTATTAATCAGTCAACCAACATTAGAATTCTTCTATAGCTTATGGGTGGAGCATTTGACCATAAATATCCACTCGCAGCGACTGTTTCGTCGAATCTTCATGTCGAAACTTTCCTCTCTATGTCGAATAATCTTGGACGAATAGAGATACTGTAGGTTAGGCACATTCAACCTTTTCTGCTATTGTCTCTATAATGTTGAATCTTTTCTCTGTATGTAGAATAATCTTGGACTAATAGAGCTGAGGTTAGGCACATTCAACCAAAGGTTCGATGGACACAGATCGCTACCCTGTTTCCCCTAAAATAAGACCTAGCGTGATTGTCGGAGTTGGCTGCAATATAAGCCCTACCACCTAAATAAGCCCTCTACTCTGTTTCCTCAAAAATAAGCCCTACCCTGAAAAGAAGACCTACAAGGACTTTAACTAGGGCTTATTTGGGGGGTAGGGCTTTTATTGCAGCTATCACCGACAATCACACTAGGTCTTATTTTAGGGGAAACAGGGTATTGTCAGTGTCATGTCGAATCTCCTATCTATATCGAATTGTTGTCACAACGAAAACGAAAATAAAGCATTTGTTTATGTCGGATCTTTCGTTTTTTGGACTCTGCACATTTGTTATCGTTTGTTAAAACGATAACGAAAATACCCAAAATTCAGACAAAAATGCATTCGGACAAAAACGAATGCACATGTCTAATACATATGCGATCGTGCGCAGCACAGGTATTCTCTAGTAAGTGTGCATATTCTATACCTGGTTGATACCTGCTGAAGGGGAGTATCAGTGGTAGTAGCCACTACTACTACAGTGATTATCTGTTTCTTCTGGGTCTCATGCCAAGCAGGTGCCCTGCTGCATGGGAAACACAGGGTCACTGGCTCAGCAGAAGTGTCTTCAGAGCACACTTTGCATTTTCCTCAGTGAATGCTAAGCATTCTCTGATTGGATAAGCTGGAGAGATGGGGTAGTGATGTCAGGTTTTCCACCTTGTCCAATCAGAGAACTCCTTGTGTTTATTGACAAAAATACAAGGCGTTCTCTGAAACAGAGTCAAATATGAGTGTGATTAAATTGCGCTGGATATTTGACCTAGGTTCAGAGGAAGGTTCTCCCACAAAAAACTTGAGGATGAGGTGACTACTTAAGAACCCCTCAAGAGAGGACCTACATAGCCCAAACTTTTCATGAAACTAAAGGGGGCTAGTTGGTATGTAAGAAAGGAACTACATGGCCAAGCAATCCCAACAGCACACAATCACCGGGATCTTGCAGGAAAAAAAATACTTAAAAGGCTAGGAGAAAAGCTGTGCCCATTCAGCTTGCTACATGTGCCTTCTAGTGAGGCTATGCAGATGAGATCCTCAGGTGAAATCTTGGGGTGTCAGAGATACTTTCAGATGTAGGCCCACCTGTTACCTTGATGCACAGTAACTTGAAACACCAGAATGGCTGGAGGTAGGGGGTAGCCCCCCACCTAAACAGGTGTAATCCCTTCAACAGGAAGAAGACTCTTCTGTTCTAAAGCGCTGGCGATTTATGTTCTCATCAGCAACCTTCTGAGCACGCCTCCCTAGGGATTGGCTGTAGCACAAAAAAATATTCATGCTCCCCATTTACCTTGATCTACTCTTATGTTCCAGATATTTCTAAAAAGCAGGGAAGAGCAATCAAACCTGCAGCATGTGAAATCCAGAACAGCCAAAATAAATCAACAACAGCTCCAATGATTACAGAAAAGACAAAAATAACTAAATTTACCTAACATCCTAACAACTAGGAGGGTGCTACAGATAATTTTGCACTTTGTGACAACCTTTTGGGAAAGGTAATTTTCTGTTCAAGCATGACGATGTCCATCAGTGTCTGACCGACAAAAGTTTTTTTTTTCCTGCATCTATCTATCTATGGATTGTGTTATACAGCTACCTAAAACTTCCTGATGTGAAATACTGCCTGGGATTTGGAGAAGCTGAGTATTATGTTTGTGTAAATTAACATTTATATACGTGTGAATCAGTGTTAAATTTGTCAGCAACTTTCAATTTAGTTTCAGTCTTAGCCCTTGTACACACAGTCGGAAATTAAACGGAAAATGTCCGATCGGACTGCGTTGTCGGATAATCCGACCGTGTGTGGGCTTCATCTGACTTTTTCCGTCAGAATGTCTGACCAACAAAGTTTGAGAGCTGGTTATAAAAAATTTCCGACAACATGATCTGATCGGACTTTGTCCGATCGTTTGTAGAGAATTCCAATCGGACAAAGTGCTACGCATGCTCAGATCAAATTCCTAGACCAAAGCTATTGGCTACTTGCCTGAATGTAGTCCCATCGTAACAAACGAATGTCATCACGTTCTGAACGATCGGATTTTGTCTGACTGTGTGTATGCAACACCAGTTTCGGATAAAATTCGACGGATTTCGGACAAAATCTGATGGATTTTGTTGTCGGAATGTGTGTACAAGAGCTTAGTCTCAGGACTAAAATGGCATTTTAGTTTTAGTCCCATTTTAGTCTTCTGCAATTGTTTTAGTTTTAGTCATGTTTAGTCGACTAAATCCCCAGTACATTTTAGTTGACTAAATATCATTTTAGTCATCTAAAATCTAATGGGTGTAATTAAATTGTAATGCATTAGTTAAAATTTTTCTACAATTTCCACACTCATTATATACTGCCGGAGTGAAAAATCAAATATGTTATTTATTATTACATTGAGGTATGAACATGCACTACAGACCAGTGTTAATTTTGAAGTCAAATTTCAATTTAGTTTTAGTCTTAGCCTTTTGACTAAAATGCCATTTTAGTTTTAGTCCCATTTTAGTCTTTTGACTAAAATGCCATTTTAGTTTTAGTTGTATTTTAGTCATGTCAGTTATTTTAGTTTTAGTCATATTTTAGTCTACTAAAATAGTATTCATTTAGTCGACTAAAATGTTTTAGTTGACAAAATTAACACTGGTGTGAATGTATATGTCAAACAGAGTCCTTGCTATAAATTCTGCACTAATATAACATTTTTAAAGGTGTCACGTGCTGTTAAACTTGCCAGGAATAAAATGTGAAAAAAAAAAAAAAGCTTTGCAAGCCTTAGATCACATCACAAACAGTGTGGTGCAATGTTTTGGAGATACGCAGGACCCCTGTAAAGCACTGCATACATTGTCAGCACTAAATAAGCACCAGTAATACATAACTAGATACACTCTACTATCCTAGTAAATATGAATATTTGAATTTTCCCCTTCCTGAGAAATGCTTGCTTACAGCGTAGCGGTGGTATTTACTTCAGCAGTCTATAGAAACCTCTGACAGCATGAGTAAGTGATCGGTGCCAGTTAAGTTGCGCTTTTCTCCCACCGGATGAACACATTGCAGGTCCCCTGATACTGAAGCGGATTCTCAGCCTCATGAGAAGCTATTATTAGATCTGCACTATAAAGATTTCTTATCTCGTGTTATTGGTTCACTAGACAACAAAGTTCAGCCGAGTGCAACCAAAACACAACCGCTGAAATGCAGCCTATTTCTAGGATTCCACCATATTTATTATTCAGCTGACAGTGTAAACAGACACCTGCTGCAGGAACGTGTCACCGCGTCATGCTAAGAACACTTTCTGCTATGCGCAAAACAAACTACAGATGACGCCCAATGATAATGCCTAGCAATAGCAAACCACATCTTTTTTATATATATATATTGTAGCTAAAATAGTGTAGGAAATCAAAATCGGATCATTTCTTCTTAGAACGAAAAAAAACATGTTTATTTGGCAATACCCCGTGTGAGATTTTAAAACATCAGAAGAATACAGTTTTGGTGCGATACTGCTGGTGGAAGGTAAACATATCTTCATACTAAAGATTAAATCCAAGAAAAAAAATATTATCTTACTGCTTACTAGTTCATAGATGCATCTTTTTTCAGAATTTTTTTTTTTCCCTTTATTTTCACTAGTCATGTGCCGTCAATAAATTTGTTTTGTTTCGTTCCGTATCATTTTGTATTTCGTAATTTGTGTCCGAAATTCAATTTGGATTTGTACGAAATACGAATTTTCGTTAGGTTCGTTAACTTTTCATAACAATAACGAACGTTTGTTATGATGAATTGAACCCCCCCGGTGGTATTCCTGAGTCTGTCTCAGGGTGAAAATTCAGTACCATTAGCGGTAATACCGAGCCAGACTCGGGATCGCATCGCTGGATCCAGGATGAGCTTACTTACTTTGTCCCATGGATCCAGCGATGTCCCCCTGCTGTATGAGCGGCTTGTCCTCCGCTCGATGTATCACGGAGCCGGGCTCTGTTCCCTGCGAGCGTTGCGACGCACGGGGACGGAGAACGGCGCCAAATTCAAAAAGTGAAACACAGTCATTACATACAACCAAAATGTGTCCCTTTGCATTAAAAGCGGTTTTAGACCAGCTAGAAAACAGCGATAATAAATTAGAATCACTCGCAGAATTGAGCGATAGCGATTTGTGGGGAGATCCGTCATCAAATACTGAAAAGTAATGACAGTGACAATTCTGCAACTGAGCAAATTTCAGTGTTTTTGATTTGATTACATTATTGAATAATTTTTATTATTATTATATTATTATTTGGTATAATTATTTATAGTTATTTATTATATTTTTTGTTTTCTCAAATATTATCATACCCGGGATGTCTGCTAGACTCTTGTTTGGACATATTTAAGTGAGTTATTCCTAAGAATTACAGGACTACAATATAAAACGCCAAATTTCCATGCAAAATAATTGTACCACTTTCTGCACCTAAAATCCAACATAATCAAAAAATACCTTTCTCAATATGACAGTCATCGACTCATTATGCTCATTATGCTCATCCCTGTGCTGTGCTGACTTCCTGGGTTTTTAACTTCATCATAACAAATAATCGTAATTATTATGACAATAATAAAACGATATTAACCAATATTCTTATGCTCATTCGATATTAACCTCCCTGGCGGTACCATTATTTCGGATTTTAGGTGCTAAAAGCGGTACCATTATTTTGCATGAAAATTTGGCGTTTTATATTGTAGTCCTGCAATTCTTAGGAATAACTCTCTTAAATCTGTCCAAACCAGAGTCTAGCAGACATCCCAGGTATGATAAAGTTTGAAAAATTAAATCATAAATTATAATATAATAAATAATTATAAATAATTGTACCAAATAATAATATAACAATAATAAAAATTATTCAATAATGTAATCTAATCAAAAACACTGAAATTTGCCGAGTTGCAGAATTGTCACTGTCATTACTTTTCAGTATTTGATGACGGATCTCCCCACAAATCGCTATCGCTCAATTCTGCGAGTCATTCTAATTTATTATCGCTGTTTTCTAGCTCAACTAGATCAAATCATTTTTGATGTACAGTGACAGTTTTGGTTGCTATGGACAATCTCCAGTTTCCAGGCATAAAGAACAGTTTTTACAATATAAAACTGCATGCAGGACACTGGGCAGACCACTAGGGACAACGGGGATGTGAAATATTTACATACAGCAATGTAATCTGTAAGATTACATTATACTGTATGTATACTGTTTATTTCACTTTTTGAATTTGGCGCCGATCTCCGTGCCCGTGCGTCGCAACGCTCGCAGGGCACGGAGATCGCCGATGTGATAGATCGAGCGAGGCACGGCTCGCTCGTACAGCGGGGAGACATCGCTGGATTCAAAGGAGAAGGTAAGGAAACCTCCTCCTGGATCCAGCGACGCTGTCCCGAGTCTGACTCGGGGATACCGCTTTTGGTATAAAAAATCCACCCCGAGTCAGACTCGGGAATACCGTCAGGGGGGTTAACGAACATTCTGAATCGCCCATCGACTTCCAGTACCAGTCTCCCACTCCCATATTAAAAAAGGCCATTTTCCCAACCCTGACTCAGCAGCAGAAGGAAACGTCTGATCGGTCAACAAAACACCAGTCACGTTTACGTTGTAATGGAATTTGGATCCGAAATTCGTCAACAAAATGTTGTATTTCTTATACAATTTGGAAGCATTCGTATTTTGGATGCTTCTGAATGTAGGAATTTCCGATTCGTACGAAACGAACCGCACATGCCTAATTTTCACCTATCCTGTCAGTATCACATGTCCTGTCATAGAAAAGTGAACGGTAGTGACGGCAGAAAAAAGGTTGAGTAGTCCATCAAGTCTGCCCTTTTTTCTTTGTTTTTTTTTTTTTGTTTAGTTTTTTTTGGTTAACATTTTTTCTAAGTATAGATCTACACTATATTACCAAAAGTATTGGGACACCTGCCTTTACACGCACGTCAACTTTAATGGCATCCCAGTCTTAGTCCATAGGATTCAATATTGTCTTGGCCCACCCTTTGCAGCTATACCAGTTTTACCTTTTCTGGGAAGGCTGTCCGCAAGGTTTAGGAGTGTGTCTATGGGAATGTTTAGCCATTCTTCCAGAAGTGCATTTGCGAGGTAAGGCACTGATGTGGACGAGAAGGCCTGACTCGCAGTCTCTGATCGAATTCATCTCAAAGGTATGCTATCGGGTTAAGGTCAGGACTCTGTGCAGGCCAGTCAAGTTCGGAAACCTGCGTTACATCATAGGGGGACGGGGTCACCCACATGTCATTTGGGAAGCCAGGCTTTCCCCCTTGCATCAGAGGGGGGCAGGGTCAGGTGACGGGTGGCCCCACCCTCCTCATATAAGAAATGTCAGGCTGCCGGGATCCCCGCAGTGTCTCCGCCAGTGGAGACAGAGGATGGATGGACTGCGCTGCGCTGGACTGGAGGGAGAGATCACCCATCGCTGGATCTGATAAGCCATTGCTGGACCCCGGAGAGATAATCATCCGTCACTGGATAGCAAGAGTGGATTACCACCGCTGGAACCTTTTTTTAATTTTGTTTATTTTTAATAAAGGACTTTTTCAAAAGTGTGTTTGTCTTTTTTCATTCTTTCATTCTTTTACACTTTCTTTGTGAAATAGTAGGGGTAAAAGTACCCCCTTACCATTTCAAATGGGGGGGGGCAGGATCTGGGGGTTCCCTTGTTAAAGGGGGCTTCCAGATTCTGATAAGCCCCCCCGCCCGCAGATCCCCACAACCACCGGCCAGGGTTGTGGGGAGGAGGCCCTTGTCCTCATTAACATGGGGACAAGGTGCTTTGAGGGGTCTGTGATCCCCAAAGCATCCTCCCAATGTTGAAGGCATGTGACCTGGTACGGTTCAGGGGGGGCTGCTCTCTCGTCCCCCCTCTTTTCCTGGGGCCTGCCAGGTTGCGTGCTCGGATAAAGGGTCTGGTATGGATTTTTAGGGGGAACCCCACGTCATTTTTTTTTTTATTTGACGCGGGGTTCCCCTTAATATCCATACTAGACCTGAAGGGCCTGGTAATTGAATTTGGGGGAACCCCACTCTTTTTTTTTTTATCAATGACTTTCAATGACTGTTCTCTGTATTACGGAGAGCCGACAATTCATTATAGCCGCGAGTATTTTTAAATGACTTTTTTTTCCTGCAGAAATAACCCTTTGTGCAGGGACAGTTCTAAGCACAGGAAACATGTGCCCCTTCACAGGCATACTATACACACCCCCCAGGTACAAAATTTAAAGGAATATTACACTTTTATTGTTTCACTTTAAGCATTATTAAAATCACTGCTCCCGAAAAAACTGCAGTTTTTAAAACTTTTTTTTGCATTGATCCATGTCCCCTGGGGCAGGACCCAGGTCCGCAAACACTTTTTAGGACAGTAACTTGCATATTAGCCTTTAAAATTAGCACTTTAGATTTCTCCCATTGACTTGTACAGGGTGTTCCGTGGCTTTTCAAATTTGTCGCAAACACCCCAAATTGTTCACTGTTTGCCGGACAGGCGAACAGGCAATGTTCGAGTCGAACATGAGTTTGACTCAAACTCGAAGCTCATCCCTACCTGTATGTCGTTTCGCGCATGAGACACTGTGGGCGCGTGGGCGCCACTGGAGGCGTGTGTGCTGCACGCTAGGGGAGCACGTGCATGGGTCCAGCAGACTCTATGTCCGCTGGCCACCTGTGATCGCCCCACAGAGTCAGAACTGGGATCTGCCTATGTAAACATGGCGGATCCCCATTCTGGCAGGGGACAACACTAAGATTGGCTGTTCCTAGTGATCGGGAACAGCAATCTCTGTGTTGTCCCATTCCCCACACAGTTAGGACACACAATGAGGGAACACAGTTAACCATTTGATCGCCCCTAGTGTTAACCTCTTCCCTGCCAGTGTCATTTAAACAGTACATTGATCAGTGCATTTTTATTTCATCATTATAGAGTTAATCGTGGTCCTATAATTACCACTCTGACTCACATGTTTGCAGTGATACCTCAGATGTGTGGTATGTTCACTGCTTGTATACACATGCCAAACCTACATGTTTGCATTTTCACTTTCACGCACAGTGGGGACAGGGGTACTTTATTTTTTGTATTAATATTTACTTATTTTTTTATAAAAAGTCAAAACCACTTATATGCTACCCAATAATGATCAAGCAATCAAAAAATATTAAAAAAATGTATTCAAAGAAGGTGCCAACACTATCCTGTATCCCCACAAATAATGATAATAACAATAGAGAAGTTATCTCAAAATAAACAAATGTGATAAACAGTAGTAATGTGAATCAAGGTACACTCTAGGACAGTGATGGCGAACCTTGGCACCCCTACATTTCCCATGATGCTCCACTACACTGTAGAGTGCATGAGCATCATGGAAATGTAGTTCCAAAACATCTGGGGTGCCAAGGTTCGTCATCAGTGTTCTAGAACCACAATGCACATACAAATCATAAAAGTTCAAGACAAAGTACGTAGATAAGTAAGCCCTGTCTGAGCAGTAATCTAAAGTGAAAGTCCTACAGAGATATACAGTATAAACAAACAATAAAATATGCACAAAAAATAATATACCCTTCTGGGTTGTGAGCACGGATAACCAGTGCTGCAAATATGAAAATAACTAGACATGCGCAAAAGGAAAAAATTTGTTTAGTTTTGTTTCGTTTTAATTCGTTAATCCATTAATTTCGTTTAGTTATATTCGTTAACTTCCTTAAATTCGTTTTCGGATTTCGTTTAGTTTTCTACCGAATTCGAAAAATCGGCCACATTCGAAAATATTTCAACCAAATTCGAAAATATTTCTATCAGATTCAAAATTATTTCAACATGATTCGACATTATTTTAACCACATTCGAAAATATTATATGACCCAACTTTAGGGCCATGTATCTCGGGGTCACTTGGTGCTAGAAACTCCAAATTTGGATATGTTGTAGTGCTAGTACTATTGTGTCGCAAAATCAGGTCGCAAAATGTCATTCTCTGCTCTAATAACATTTTGTGACCCGATTTTGGGGCCACATATCTAGGGAAAACTTATAGCTAGAAACCCCAAATTTGGTATGCAAACACAATAATACTAGCACTCCAACATATCCAAATTTGAAGTGTCTAGCACCAAGTGACCCCGAGATACATGGCCCTAAAGTCGGGTCACAAAATATTTTCGAATGCGGTTGAAATAATGTTGAATCATGTTGAAATCATTTCGAATGCAGTTGAAATAATGTCGAATCATGTTGAAATAATTTCGAATGCGGTTGAAATAATTTGGATATGTTGTAGTGCTCGTACTATTGTGTTTGCATACCAAATTTGGGGTTTCTAGCTATAAGTGACCCTGAGATATGTGGCCCCAAAATCGGGTCGCAAAATGTTATTAGTTATTAGAGCAGAGAATGACCCAGAGATACATGGCCCTAAAGTCGGGTCACAAAATATTTTCGAATGTGGTTTAAATAATGTCGAATGCAGTTGAAATAATTTTGAATGCAGTTGAAATAATTTCGAATGCAGTTGAAATAATTTCGAATGCGGTTGAAATAATTTCGAATGATGTCGAATTCATTCGTTATATTTCTTTCGTATTCGTTGTAATTTGTTATTTTTTAAGATGCAAAATTCGGCCGAATTTCGATTCGTTACGAAACGAATTGCACAAGCCTAAAAATAACTACAAATATGTAATCTTATAGTGACATTCTATAAAACATAAATAGATAAATTCTATATAATCATAAAAGATCAAGGTAATAATAATAATAATGATAATATATCCACTTCCAGTGCTGTAAATAACTAAAAAGTTCACAAGTAATTAAATATAGTAAAAAGAAAGTCCACTGTCATATGATTCCACTCCAGTGCAAAATTTGTGTTCCACCACTGTGCAATCTAGCATCTCACCTGAATTAGAGACCCATACTTTCGAACAGGTCTTGTTATACAAATAGTCCTCCACAGGATGTCGCTTTAAGCAGAGTCTCCTCTCCTCCAGCAATTGCAATATGCATTAATAAGAATCACCTTAGTGAAGTACTTTCTAAAACATTATTTTATTAAAAAGTAGAAATAGACACCCTAGACAATAAAAGATCTAGGAAACACAACATTTCTATAAAAAACTCATTAGTCGGTGGCTTTGCATAGTGTCACTGGCCCTTCATTACCCAGATATGAGTGTAGCCTTTTTACAAAGCATCAGAGTGGCCGGGGGGGGGGGGGGATTGCCTCTCTGCCCCCCGGCCCAGCCCGTCCCTGCCAGGGAAGCAAAACAACTGAACTTCTGGTCTCAGTGGTCTTCTGGTCTCTCTGTGACTGGAAGTGATGTCACCCAGGCTCCTCCCTATGCAAGCCCTGAAGAAGTCACGTGATTGGTGATGCAATGCATAGCAAGGAGACGGGGATGTCATTTCCGGGTGACATCACTTCCAGTTGCGTGCAAGACTGAAGGTTCGGTTGTTTTGCTTCACTGGAGATTGCTCATGCTGATTATCACTGTTTTAAATTTGAGCTTCTACTTTTTAATAAATTGGTGTCACATCACACAAAAAGATACAATATTGCACATATATTGACACTGGACTTTGGCTTCTTTTCATTATATTTAATTTTTCTGGACATTTTGATTATTTACAGCACTGGAAGTGGATTTAGTATTATTATTATTAGTATTATTACCTTGATCTTTTATGATTATAGGTAATTTATCTATTTGTTTTTTATTATTATATGTCTCTATAGGACCAAAAAACCTGGCAAAAGAACTTCTACAAGTTAACCACTTTTCCTGGGCCAGCCATTAACTCACTAAAGCCAAGCACAGTCCAACCTACCTACACACTGATTTTGTGACCTTTTGTTTGGTGTGTTGGTAACACCCACTGCAAATTGCAAGGACAGTACGATTTGAATGTGGTGCAGGAAATAATTTATCACCTTAACACTGTACTGCTCTGGTGAAGTAATCAGGATTTTTCTTACACTATGATTGCTTGTTACAGTGATAATAACTGTATAAACAATATTTTTTTCCGTGATTGGCACCCATTTATGTGCCATGGCATACTATTGTAATAGCTGTGATTGGCCACAGCTATCACATGGTACAGGTCTGCTGTGTACCATGTGATCACTGTAACCATTCACAGAGATTACACTAATACACAATGAAGGGCTATGAACGAAAGCCCTTGTGTACAACTGACATATAATTTCTGTGATTTGCCATAGCAATCACATGGTACTGGGGCAGGCCCAGTACAAAGATCTGTGTTCCACTGTGTTCATTTTAAACAGCAGGTCACAGATCGCACTGCTGCGTGGCCTTAGAGTGCACATGAGGCACATGGCTGGGAGGATCTCGTATGATGTCCTCCTGGGAAAACAGTGCTTCCATCCAGCCATATTATTGTAATAGGCCAGATAGGAGGTAAATTAAAGAGACAATATAGGGTTGATTTACTAAAACTGCATGAGAAATCTGGTGCAACTCTGCATAGAAACCAATCAACGTCCGGGTATTTTGTCAAAGCTTAATTGAACAAGCTGAAGTTAGAAGCTGATTGGCTACCATGCAGAGCTGCACCAGATTATACACTCTCCAGTTTTAGTAAATAAACCCCAATGTCAACTTGCCCATACAGGGAAAAAATAATAGTACCCCTGTAAAACACACCTCCACATACTTACCTTACCTGTGCTTACTTGCAGGACCGTGCTTCAATATAGACATGCTCCCCAATACACCTTTATTAAAAGTACAGAGCGATCCTCCTAATATGTTTCAGGTCCTCGGAGCTGGGGGAGTATTTAAATTACAGTGGGAAAAAAATGGAGAGAACCCCTCCAGTGATGTATTGCTTATTTATAGCTGTTATCAGGCTGTTAGGTGGGGAAATGACAAGTTATGTTAGACAGTTGCAGACTTTGAATAGTAGTGTTGCCTTCTATATACAGCAGCTAGGATCTGTGAATATTAAGATCACCTAGACATCATTGCAAATATTTAGACAGGTAAAACCGTTTATGCGCATTTATTTCAACTCTTTGGTCTGAGTTCTCCTTTAACTATTCAGACTTCATAAATCCTCTATGTTGCCCATTGTTAAAAGACTCTCTTAGGTAAGTTTAGAAAACAATACCATGCATTATACTTAGCCTCTGATTATTTAATATAAACAATGGGCTGATACATTTCAGGCAGAAACTGAGCTAGCTACGTGCCAGATATTTACAGACTTAGAACACTGGGCCAATAGTGGCACATTATAACAAAAAGCCTTTTCTGAAAACTCATCTGAAACTCATAAATAAACATCTGGGATCTCCTAACCCACACTGAACACAACTGTATGGATGGCACACTGTATAAACAGTCCTTCGTAATTCATGTGTGGAAGGAGAGGAAAAGCAGAGGAGAGATTCACAATCCAACGTCTACATAATATCCACTATAAAATGCATACCAGCTCATCTTACCATCATACCATAGCTCTCATGTGTCCGTCATGTGAAGGCAACATCCTTCTTGTGGAACACAATCTCTCTGTCCCTCTTTCTTCCTTGGTTGTGTCTCATTTTGGTCTGTTGTATAAACCTCTATATAAATGTACAATTTAACTACCAAATGTGTTATTCTTCTTGAAACATGTTATAAACCTTTATATTATTGTGTATGTTATTTTGAAAAGCCATTATAAAGGAAGAGTAGTCTTGAATAAGTAATCTTGGGTTTAACCAATATTTAGTTTCTTCATAAAAGTTCTTCTTGGTTCTTGGTCTATGTGATTGGGGGCGAGTGTCCTTTGCCTACATATTTTGTCCTAGAAGTTGTCTCTCTTTCTCATTTTAGAAATTTGGGAGGTATGGAGAAATGCTTAGAGGCTGGTTACAAGAAGTGTGCAAGTCACTGTTATAGAGCTGGACACTTGGAGCTTGGATTTATAGATATCCAAAGTATGAGAGTGTTACCAATTGCAGTTATCAAAATTCTTCACTGTGGGTAGAGTTAACATAGTAATGTGCTAAACTTCATTGATGATAGTAACTTCTGACTCCAATAGATCTAGATTACAGAAGGTCTGGATTACATGACAGAATCAGGTATAATCCCATACCCTATATGGATATCTGGAAGGGCAGTAGTTGCTTGGATTGTATTGCCAGCTGAACTTTGCTAAGCTGTAATCATTCATAGGCAGGGGCATTGCTAGGTCTGCAAAAGATCTGGGGCTAGAGCCAATAGCAGCGGTCTCTCTTTCTCATTTTAGAAATTTGGGAGATATGGCGAAATGCTAGGAGGCTGGTTAAAAGGATTGTGCATCCACAATTACTGTACTTTTGCATTCAACAGCATGTGGTCACTGTTATGGAGCTGGACACTTGGAGCTTGGACTTATAGATATCCAAAGTATGAAAGTGTTACCAATTGCAGTTGACAAAATTCTTCACTGTGGGTAAAAGTTAACATAGTAACGTGCTAAATTTCATTGATGATAGTAACTTGTTGTACCTCATCCCATCCCCCCGGGCCTTTCTGCAAGTCAGGTGGTGGTGGTGGGGGGGGTACAACAACAATGGTGGTAAGCAAAGGCTCGTGTTGGAGTTTTAATCATCGTGGCACCATGGTTGATATGGTGTCAGGGTGATCGAAGCGCATTGCTTCTATTGTTACATTCTAATATATAATGAAGTGGTTCAACTCACCATAATGTAGAAGCAGTAGGAGCCCTGGGTGTGTCACTTGCCACATCTCCTGCCTCCAACTTTCCACCGTCACCTGCCACTAGATGTGGATTATCACTTGCCTTGTCGCCTGCCACAAGATGTGGATTGTCACTTGCCACATCACCTGCCACCATTTGCAGATTGCCACGTCACCTGCCACCATTTGCAGATTGTCATTTGCCACATCACCTGCCATCTGATGCTGATTGTCACTTGCCATGTCACTTACCACCATTTGTGGATTGTCATTTGTAACATCACCTGCCACCATTTGCAGATTGTCACATGCCATGTCACCTTCCACCATTAGCAGATTGTCACTTGCCATGCTACCTGCCACCTGATGTGGATTGTCACTTGCCACGTCACCTACCACCATTTTCACACTGTCACTTGCCATATCACCTGCCACCATTAGAAGATTGTCACTTGCCATGTCACCTGCCACTAGATGTGGGATGTCACTTGCCAACTGATGTAGATTGTCACTTGCCATGCCAGCCAGTGCCACCAAATGTGCATTATCGCTGCATTGGTTGCAGGCTGGCAGCACTGGTCTGTTTAGTGAGGGCAGGAGAGCGGAGATGCGGGGTGGGCAGTGAGAGATGATGTAATCTCTCTGCTCCTCGCCTCACCTCCGACATTGAAGAAGCCTGTGTTCTGACAAAATAAGCACCCGCGCTGTGAGGGCAGAAGAGCGTGGACAGTGAGAGATGATGTCATCTCTCTGATACCCACTGTACATCGCTCCCACATTGAAGTGACCCAGCTGTGAGGGCGGAAGAGTGGTGACATGGAGTGGGCAGACGTCTGCACTCTCATCTCCCTCCTCTCATCCACCTCCAATGCAGCCCGCCCACCACACCCTCTTGTTAGGCAGGGACCATGCGGCAAGAGACTCTGGGCTATGGGCTCCAGATTTGGGGCTACAGCCTCAATAGCCCCTGGCAGCTTACTTTCTGTATCTATAATCTTATGCCACGTACACACGACAGGACTTTCCGAATGAAAGTTCGAAAGTCCGTTCATTTTGAAGTGATGACATAAGACGGGATTTAACAAGGAAGTTCAATAGCCAGTAGCCAATAGCTTCCCTTGCGTTGTATTTGGTCCGTCGGACCAGCACACAGAAGAAAGATTTTTAGTCCATTGGAGTTGAGTCCGTCGGATAGATTTGAAACATGTTATATTTCTAGGTCCATCAGATTTTTTTTTCCGAAAAACAATTGGACTAGCCCACACATGATCGGATTGTCAGACGGACTAATACTTTTGAACCTAGTCTGCCGGAAAGTCCGGTCATGTGTACGCGGCATTATGGTTTACCCTGAGCAGGGTATTATTATTTTCGCCTATGCAATAATGATATTACCCTGCTCTTACAGCCTCCTGGGTATATCCACATCAGATATCCCAGGAGGAATCAGCTGAGACCTCGCAGACCCGGAACAAGACAGGCCTAGTGCATATTATAGGTGAGCCAACTCCAAGAACCTGGAGGACACAGCTTACTCCTGATCATGAAAACAATATAGATGGTGGTGCAGGTGGATCACGACCAATCAATGCTAGATTCTCAAAGTGTTTGAGAATGTTTATTTTGAACAATCCATCATAAAAGGTAAGAGGCAGTGGCGGAACTACCACCATAGCGACCCGTGCGGTCGCTACGGGGCCCGCAGCTGAGGAGGGCCCGGTGAGCGGGCGGCAGGTGAGCCGCCGAGCTCCCTGTCCGCTCGGCGCTCGTACAGTCACACTGACTGTACGAGCGGACACAGCCAGGTGACTCGGCGGCGGCGGGGGGTTGTTGGGGAAGCTGCGGGGAGGCTTAGTGGGTGGCCAATCAGCGGGTGGCGGGGCAGAGAGATGACATCATCTCTCACCGCCCGGCGCCCGCCCTGCAAACTGCCAGCTCCGCTCTCACTCACTGTGCAGGCAGCAGAGATTACATCCTCTCTCTGCTGCCTGACTCAGACTGGCAAACAGAGCGACTTTAACAGGAAAGTGACAATCCGCAATGTGTGACAGGTGACATGGCAAATGGACAATCCACAATGGATGGCAGGTGACATGGCAAGTGGAAAATCCGCAATGTGTGGCAGGTGACATGGCAAGTGGAAAATCCGCAATGTGTGGCAGGTGACATGGCAAGTGGAAAATCCGCAATGTGTGGCAGGTGACGTGGCAAGGGGACAATCTGAAACTTGTGGCAGGTGACGTGGCAAATGGACAATCCGCAATGTGTGGCAGGTGACGTGGCAAGTGAACAATCCGCAATGTGTGGCAGGTGACGTGGCAAGTGAACAATCCGCAATGTGTGGCAGGTCACGTGGCAAGTGGACAAACCGCAATGGGTGGCAGGTGACATGGCAAATGGACAATCCGCAGTGGGTGGCAGGTAACGTGGCAAATGGACAATCCACAATGTGTGGCAGGTGACGTGGCAAGTGGACAATCCGCAATGTGTGGCAGGTGACGTGGCAAGTGGACAATCCGCAATGTGTGGCAGGTGACGTGGCAAGTGGACAATCTGAAACTTGTGGCAGGTAACGTGGTAAATGGACAATCCGCAATAGGTGGCAGGTGACGTGGCAAGTGAACAATCCGCAATGTGTGGCAGGTCACGTGGCAAGTGGACAAACCGCAATGGGTGGCAGGTGACGTGGCAAATGGACAATCCGCAATGGGTGGCAGGTGACGTGGCAAATGAACAATCCACAATGTATGGCAGGTGACGTGGCAAGTGGACAATCCACAATGAGTGGCAGGTGACATGGCAAGTGGACAATTTGTAATGTGTGGCAAGTGACAATCTGCAACTTGTGGCAAGTGGACAATCTGAAATGAGTGGCAGGTGATGTGGCAAGTGGACAATCCACAATGGGTGGCAGGTCACGTGGCAAGTGGACAATCCGCAATGTGTGGCAGGTGACGTGGCAAGTGGACAATCCCCAATGTGTGGCAGGTGACGTGGAAAGTGGACGATTTGCAATGTGTGGCAGGTCACGTGGCAAGTGGACAATCCACAATGGGTGGCAGGTGGACAATCCGCAACTTGTGACAAGTGACAATCTGCATCTGGTGGCAGGTGACACACTCGAGGCTCCCACTGATTCTGCATTATGGTGAGTTTAACTATTTAATTTTCTATAACAATGCAATAATAGAAATAATGTGTTTCAATCATCCTGACAGCATAACACAAATGGTGCCGTGATAATTGAAGCGCCAACATCAGCCATTGCCCCCATAAAAGTATTTTCTATCAGTGCCCCTCCCGAGACTAGAATCTGGATCCGCCCCTGGGTGGGGGGGGGGCCCATACAACATTTTGCTATGGGGCCCTGTGATTTCTAGTTACGCCCCTGGTAAGAGGTGATGAAAAAAAGAAAAAAGAGGGGAGGTAAAGCTCCTCTTTGAATTGCAAATGTCAGATTGAGGATTGGAAGTCAAAGAAATAGTCAGAATGTTAGCTAAGCGTTGTTATTAGTGGGGAGTTGCTGTAACCCAGTGAGAGAGCTTTTATTAAAATATAATAAAGTACGTCTTTTTTGGAATACAGTTGATTATCTATTTGTGTCAGATGGCTAGCATTTCTTGGTTGTCAACTATGTTGAAGTGATAAAGAGTTTATCAACCTAAACCTGCCTTAAAGTTACCAGAGTTTTTTTCCATGCGTTGCAAAGCAACACCTTCATTTTAATAGCAACCCACCAGCAGTGCATCCTCATTTTATGTTTTCTTGGCCACCAAGAGAAAGGAAGGATATTTATTTCCTTTATGTATGTGAAAAAGCATGTTACGCATGCTTTTTCTTCACAATGGCAGTTAGCTGTTCAGGCTCCCAATGCTGGCACACATGGATTTGGGAATGAATCCTCAGTACTGCCCAAGCACCTCATACAGGAATTTGCTTCATGCTTCTTACAGCACCAAGGTTTAAAGTGCTCCGTAATAAACACAAATGCTGGGATTAGCTAAGAATTTGTATTTTTCTCTATATCTATGTGTGGCGCAGGTACTTTTAGCACTAGCATATCTTGGGAGAGGCAAAACAAACTGGACTTGCTTTGGGAGGCTTTTGATGGAGTATGCCATGGTTACTCTGCATTAGCTTTATTCTCTTTTGCGAGATGGTTTTCTCTGTGTTTGCGATGATGTTTTTAGGGCAGTTTCTAGTTCATGTCAATGCTTTACCAGTTCCTTTGTACCCTGTGGTTAGTGTGTTGTGTGTGGTTGTTCTTGTCTTCATTATCCTTTTTTCCCCTCCCTGGAGCTCACACAAAACCTGTCATGTCCTAGTTTTTGTGTTGTGTTTGTCTTCTTATCCCCTGAGCAATGTTTGTATGATATACTCTTTTGTTTGAGACCATGGGGTTGTTTTACTAAAGGCTAATAGGCTATCTACTTTGCAAAGGTAGTTGTGCTTTTTAATGGAATTTGCCCCAGAGCTTAGTGAATGTGGTAAAATTTCACTTCGCAAAGAATGAGTGGCACAGTGGTGTAGTGGGTAGCACTCTCACCTAGCAGTAAGAAGGGTTGCTTGTTTGAATCCCAACCATGACACTGCCTGGAGTTTGCATGTTCTCTCTGTGCCTGTGTGGGCTTTCTCCAGGCACCCTGGCTTCCTCCCACAATCCAAAGACATGCAGGTAGATTAATTGGCTTCTGTCCAAAATTGGCCCTAGTATATGACTGGGGACCTTGCCTTGTGGACTCCTTGAGGGTAGGGACTGATGTGAGTGTGCAATGTACAGGCACAATTGTAGACACTCACTCAAGTTGAACTGGATGGACTGGTGTCTTTATTCAACCTTGCCAACTATGAAGCTATGAATAACCAATCATGTGCAAAGAAAATAATAAAATGCCATTTTTGGTTGGACATGACTGGATGATGGAAGAGCTTCAGAACATTCACTAAGCCCTGGGGAAAACACCCTTGGAAAGTGAACAGTCTATTTTAAATTAGTAAATCAACCACATATATATTTTTCTGTGGTTACCATGAGCACTTACCCCTAGTTCTGTCACTAGTTTTTCACTCTTCAGACTTTTTTGTCTGTAGCCTTAAAGTGTATATCTAAACAAAACATTTTTCTTTTACTTTGGATAGAATAGGAATAGGTAAAAAAAAAACTATTTTTGCATTCCCATTGTAGAGAATCCCCTCCACATTCTTTCCTGAAGACACAACAAGGGAGAGGAATTCTCTACAAAGTGAGGGGTAACCTGTCTTACACAGTTGTCATCGGAACAGGTGTCCCCATTGGAAGATTAATTTTCATCTTTTTTTCTGATGACAACAGTAAATTTTTGGATTGCCTATCACTTTCTTTCTCAGCGACTATGGTTGCCAGGATTAATAAAAAAGGTGAAATTAACTAGCAGGGACCAAGACAGAAATACAAACTTTACAAGAATTGTAATCCTTGCCTACTCTATCCAAAACTAAAGAAAACATTTTGATTTTACATACGATTTTATAGTCTCTGAGGTTCAGATCACCCCTTTTGGCTCCTTCAGTTACCAACTTTAAGGAGGGGGTTTGTCGAGCTGAAAGTTCTTGGACAGCTGAGCAGCAGTACAAATACCATACTGGTGACCCCATAATAGGGATAAACCTTTTTTTTTCGAAAGGGAGTTTAATAAGACATGTGGCCACTCAATAAAATTGGAAGAAAAGAGGTTTAACCTTAACCACTTCAATACCAGGCACTTATACTCCTTCCTGCCCAAGCCAATTTTTAGCTGTCAGTGCTGTTGCAATTTGAATGATAATTTTGCGGTCATGCTACGCTGTACCCAAACAAATTTTTTATCATTTTGTTCCCACAAATAGAGCTTTATTTTGGGGGTATTTGATCACCTCTGTGATTTTTATTTTTTGCACAACAAATAAAATAAGACGGGATTTATTTTTAATTTTTTCTTTGTTTCTGTTAATTTTTTTGTAAATAAGTAAGTTTTCTTCAATGACGGGCACTAATATGGCTGCACAGATGGGCATTGATAAGGTGGCACTGATGGGCACTGATGAGGTGGCACCAATGAGGTGACACTGATGAGATGGCACTGATGGGCACTGACAATGGGCACTGATCATGGGCACTGATAGGCAGCACTGATGGGCACTGATAGGTGGCACTGGTATGTGGAACTGATGGGCACTCATAGGTGGCACTAATGGGCACTCGTAGGCAGCACTGATGGATACTTATGGGTGGCACTGATGGGTACTTATGGGTGGAACTGATAGGTGGCATGGATGGGCACTTATGGGCACTGATAGGTGGGCACTGATGGGCATGGATGGGCACTGATAGGTGGCACTGATGACACTGATGGGTGGCACTAATGGGTGGCATTGCTGGGCAATACTGAATTTTTTTGCGGGCACTGATTGGCATAGATTGGCATATGTTGGCACATGTGGATGGCCATGGGGGATGTACCTGGCCATCCACATGTTATGTGCTTCCCTGGTGGTCCTGACGGCTTCCCTGGTGGTCCAGTGTGGGCATCCGAGGGGGGGCTGTGCTGATAAAAAATCAGCACACATACCCCCGTCCTGTTTATATCATGATCAGCTGTGATTGGACAGGTGGTAAAAAGCCTCCGTCAGAGGCTCTTTGCTGAGATCGGTGTATTGGTGTGTCAGACTGACACACAGCACCACCGATCGCCGCAATGCATGCCTCCACACAGGCGAGCGGCGGCTGTTATCCTGAAGGATGTCATATGACACCCAGTCAGGATAATTGAACCACCTCCCAGCCGTCTGCTATAGGAAGTGGTTAAACTGAATAGAGGGTTCTTTACTGTAAGAGCGGCAAGGATGTGGAATTTCCTTCCACAGGTGGTGGGTTCAGCTGGGGGCATGGATAGTTTCAAAAAACTATTAAATAAGCACCTGAACGACCACAACATACAGGGATATACAATGTAAAGCCTCATACACACGGTCGGACTTTGTACAAACTTTTCCGTGGACTTTTGTACAAAGGGCGTGGTCCACAAGTTTGTATTGCATACACACGGTCGGACTTTTTGACAACAAACACGAACGTAGTGACGTCACAACGTACTGACGCCACTTCAAAAGAGGACGTTCAATGACTCCAGCGCCACCTTTGGTCAACTTCTGTATTGTAGTCTGATCTTTTGCATTGGTTCTGAGCATGCGTGTTTGTACCTTGTACAAAAGTCCGATGCTTTTGCGTACACACGGTCGGACTTTGCTCCATCGGACTTTTGTTGCCAGAAAGTTTGTCCGTTCGCACAGCCAACAAAAGTCCGATGAAAACAGAAAAAGTTTGTCCGATGGAGCGTACACACAGTCGGATGTTGCTCCAAAACAGCTAATTTGCATGTTTGTTGTCAAAAAGTCAAACCGTGTGTACGGGCCTTTATACTGACATATAATTACACACATGGGTTGGACTTGATGGACTTGTGTCTTTTTTTCAACCTCACCTACTATGTAGCTATGTAACTATGTAACTATGTAGCAGTAAATTCAGCCAAATGCAGGCTGATATAGGTACAAAAGCATATTCAGACCTTGTACCCCCTCTTGTAACTGTGATTAGGTGGCAGGTTACATGTTTACATGTTTTTTTGCCTTGTGGATGTTTTTTTCTTTCTTTTTTTGCAGACTGGCTCTGCGCCTTTGGCTGACAACTACACCTGCCTTTTTGATTTTCTGGCTTATAATTTTAACCTTCTTTCTGGCATCATTCTCTGCCTTCTGTCTTTACAGCCCTTGGACTTTCTAAACAAGTTATCTACAATTAGCAAAGTTCTGTTGACCCTTATAGAAGGAATTTTGATCCTTTTTAAGTTTATAATGCCATTTTCAAATAAACAATGCTGGAAAATGATGTGTTTAGGTGTCCAGCTATTGCAGAAACCTGCATGTAGTTAGGAACTCTTAACACTGCTCTGTGGGTGAACACTGCAGACCATAATTCACAACAGCCGTGCCTGGAAAATGTTTGGCATTAATCTAGGCACTTTCAGACTATGAAAAAAAATGTTTTCTGAGTGACCTTCCTCATGTCCAAGCATTTTTCTACTGTGGACAGATTTTTTTAAAAGTGTTTCTAACTTTTTTTCTCATTAGAAAGTTCCTTAGTATACCCAATGAACTTGCCAATAACAATAATACCATGTTCAGGAATGAGACAGAACAAACAGCAGTTACATGGAAACTTACGGGGAAGAATTGAGAGCTTTTGGGAGGCAAACAAATTCAACTTACCCCATGTACAGCGGTGATTGATGACTGTAGTGAAAAGTTTGGCATTGTCCTAAAGCACGTGGGTAACTGTAAAACACTTTTTCAAATACATATGCTAAAAGGGGGATGCACTGCAACAGATTAAATACTTTATAAGTTAAAATACTCAATCAAATCTGTTACACAATCAAGCTTCATCTTTTATCTTTAGCTTTCTTTAAACATGTAAGGCAGGGGCGTTGCTAGGTCTAAAAAAGATCTGGGACTAGAGCCCATAGCAGCATAGTAAAGAAATTCATATGCTTGGGCGAACATACACATGTATATACAGTAATATACGTGTGTGTGTGTGTGTGTGTATAGATATCCCCAGAGAGCCCCCCACTTACATCAGGGTCCCCAGAGAGCCCTTCCTTACATCAGGGTCCCCAGAGAGCCTCCTCCTTACATAGGAGTCCCCAGATAGCACCCCACTTACATCAGGGTTCCCAGAGAGCCCCCCTTACATTAGGGTCCCCAGAGAGCCTCCCCCTTAAATCAGGGTCCCCAGAGAGCCTCCCCCTTAAAATCAGGGTCCCCAGAGAGCCTCCTCCTTGCATCAGGATCCCCAGAGAGCCCCCCACTTACATCAGGGTCCCCAGAGAGCCTCCCCTCCCCTTGGGGACCCCTGCAGAGACTCGGGGCTATGAGCCCCAGATTTGGTGCTATAGCCCCAAAAGCCACCCCCTAGTGACGCCACTGATGTAAGGGCATTTCCCCATTTTGCATCATCCCTCAAAGGAAGTCAAATGTGGAAGACCTCTGCTAGGTTCTATGAGCAAATGTCATTGGCTGTGAAGTGTGAGATCCTCCATGAAAATATACTCTACTTTCCTAAATAGACTTCCATACCATATGTTTTTAAACCTAAAACAAAACCTGTGTGGCCAACATAAATGTAAGTTACAATTTTTTGTCAAATTCAACCAGTATTTTTTAACTGAAATTACTAAAATTATTAAAGTTTCTAAATTACTAAAGATACTTATATTTGAAGTGGTGTTACAACCACTGTAAACATATGCAGATAATTGGAATCAATAATGCTGGTTCCACAGGTAAGCAGACTTTTAACCCCCCTGGTGGTATACCCAAACCTGGTTCGGGGTGGAGATTTTGTACCAAAAACGGTAACCCCGAGCCAGACTCGAGACCGCATCGCTGAATGCAGGGAGAGGTTTACTTACCTTGTCCCCTGGATCCAGCGATGTCCCCGCACTGTACGAGCGAGCCGTGTCTCGCTCGATCTATCACGGAGCCGAGCTCCGTTCCCTGCGAGCGTTGCGATGCACGGGGATGGAGAACGGCACCAAATTCAAAAAGTTAAACACACACATTACATACAGTATAATGTAATTATTTCACATCCCCTTTGTCCCTAGTGTTCTGTCCAGTGCCCTGCATGGCATGTAGTTTTATATTATAAAAACTGTTATTTATGCCTGGAAACTGGAGATTGTCCATAGCAACCAAAACTGTCCCTTTACATCAAAAATGGTTTTAGACAAGCTAGAAAACAGCGATAATAAATTAGAATCACTTGCAGAATAAAGCGATAGCGATTTGTGGGGAGATTCGTCATCAAATATTGAAAAGTAATGACAGTGACAATTCTGCAACTGAGAAAATTTCTGTGTTTTTGATTTGATTACATTATTGAATAATTTTTTATTATTGTTATATTATTATTTGGTATAATTATTTATAGTTATTTATTATATTATAATTTATGATTTCATTTTTCAAACTTTATCATACCCGGGATGTCTGCTAGACTCTGGTTTGGACAGATTTAAGTGAGTTATTCCTAAGAATTACAGGACTACAATATAAAACGCCAAATTTCCATGCAAAATAATTGTACCGCTTTCAGCACCTAAAATCTGAAATAATCATACTGCCAGGGAGGTTAAGCCCCATACACATGGGCCAAATATCGTCCAGTATCGGCCCACACGTACGGCACCCTGTCGGACAGAAGCCGGCCAAAATGTCTGGCTTCTGTGGAAGGGGCATACCTGAAAAAATCTGCAAGTCAGCATCCAATAAGTGCTCTCAGCCGAAGGCTGAGAGTGCTGACCGGTGTGTATTGTCAGGGGCCAGTCCCCCTGTTAGAACAAAATAACTTAGTGGGGAGATCGCTGTACTAACATTGAATAGTAAGTACTGCAAGCTCCTCCTTTTTTTTTTTTTGATCCAGACCACTGGGTTGAAAAAAAAAACCTGATGGTGTGTACCTAGAATTACCCTACTGAGTTATTTTAGGAAACACGTGTTTTTGGAGAGGTCCAAGAACAAAGGAAAAAAGCCAATTGGGGTACTAAAAATGAGAACTTGGGGATAACTTAAAAGCCTGTCTACCACTAGTCTAGTAAACTTTTATGCAATTAAATGTAAATTAGAAAAAAAAATAGTGATGTCCACTGACCATGTCATGTGTGAAATAGAAAAGCTAAATTACGTGGATTAACTAATAAAGTCTGTTTCAACTAATCATCTGGGATGTGTTTTCAACTAATCATTCACAGTATTTGCTTAAGGCCTGAATGAACACTTGCCAAGCCATCTGTTCCCGTTTTACGATTTCTAGGACCATCTGAAACCTCAAGTATTTCGTTTTTTATATGTGTTAAAAATGCATTCTAGGTTGTTCTAATAGAAGGCCATGTTCTTATGGTTGTCTCTTCAAGATATTTTAAACAATTCTAAATTAACACTTTTAAAAAGCACCTGTCCACCTGTTGCCTTACTGATGATAAAGATTTAATTTAGGCTGCTATCTAAAATGTTACCCATTATTGGAGAATATAGATTATAGTGCAGTAGTGTACAGACTGTGTACCTTTTATTAAAAAAGATGAAAAAAAATCTGTCAGATGATTAGTATGGTACAAACTGAAGAGTATCTAAAGGCAAAGCTTTTTTAGGTTTTGTAGTTTTGCATATAGCGGTAGGACTTTATAATCCATTTTCTGTTTTTTTTTTTTATTGAGGCAGAAAGTGAAAGAAAAAAAAACAATTAAAGTATTGTCACCAGAGCAAGAACAGAACCCATGTTACACCTTTAAATAGAGGTGTAAAATGTAACATAGTCCAAAAGGTGGAGTTATGCTTTAAATAAATTTACATTGTGAGTTTACTGCTCTTAAGCTTGGTATTTAACAGGAAAAATAAAATTGGCAATATCCCTTTAACAGCTTAGCCATGCAGGAAATAATAAAGAGAACAAATTGTTACTATCAGCTATTGTCATAATTCACAGGCAATATGACAGTCATATAACAGTCTTGTTATTTCTATAACTTGTACTTAGAGAAAGCAATGAAGCTCAGTACCAGTGCCATTTTATTGCCCTATCCTGACAGTTCAGACTGTGGAGTTAATTTTGTGCTTAAACCCTGGCTATCCTGTGCGCCTGTTTATAAAAAGGTATACTGTAAATTGCTCATTAAAGGCTTAAATGGCTCTTTAGAGTTGCTTCTGAACCAGCCCCAACTGGGGTAGCGTCAGAAGCCTGGTTGGACACAGGGAAATTAAGGACTTGAGATGGGAGTTTATTTTACAAGCAAGCACATTACAAAACAACACAATGACAAGTCGGCTGAGTTATTTTCTCCAGTAAAAATGCTCACTAAGTAGATGCTTTATGGACTCGTCTATTTCCTTCATCTAAGCAATATTTTTGAATTACAGGATGCAGAAGGTTACATTCCCCTTACTTCTATTTTAAACAGGCTACCGAATTGAAGTTCAAACAGCTATTTATAGTTCAGCTTTAAAAATAACTTCACCTGAAGATTAGTAAAAGAAAGAATTACTATCTAGCTTTTTTTGCTGAAGAGCATGGAAAAAAGAGCAAGAAATAACAGATTGTGCCGCTAATGGAGTTTAAAAAAAGGCAACATCAACCAGGCCACTTCAATAGACAGCTTGTAGGTTAAAATAAACTCATGCTAAGAAAAATATATAGGCTACTATTGTTAAACTATTTCTGGAAGTCACCTGGCTCACATACTGATCCAATTGTCTTTAATATTATTATTATTATACATGATTTATATAGCGCCAATAGTTTACACAGTGCTTTACAATGTAGAGGGGGGGTGGCACAATTACAGTACAGTTCAATACAGAAGGCCCTGCTCATAGAGCTTGCATTTTTAAGGGAGGGGGTGGTGGTACAAAAGGTAATAGATGCAGGGAATGATTTCATGGGGGGGGACTCGGGGACAGTTGTTAGGTGGGTGTAGGTTAGGCTTCCCTGAATAAGTGTGTTTTCAGGGATCTCCTAAAGGTGAACAGGTTAGGGGCTGATCGGACATATCGGTGCAGGGCGTTCCAGAGGATGGGAGAGGCTCTGGAGAAGTCCTGAAAGTGAGCATGGGAGGAGGTAACAAGGGATCTAGAGAGCAGGAGGTCCTGGGAGGAGCGAAGGGGACGATTGAGCGATATCTGCAGATGAGAAAATAACACAAAATGATTGACTTTAACAGGTCTGCACTGCTGTAGGCAAGTTCCTGGTCAAAAAAACATAATAAAGCCATGGGATTAGATTGACACCCAAACTTTTTTTTTTTTTTTTCTTTTTTCAGGCGGATTCCAGCATTGACTGTCTCTGAATGTCTCTTAATAGAGGTATTTTTTATGACAAGAGTTTCAGTGAAGAGCTGAGTGGTATAGTCGCCCCTGCCTAAAGCTTCGTTACCTCAGGGACGGAACGACTAAATGTGAACAGGTACTCGGTGTTTACCCGCAAGTATTCCTCCAGAGTCTGTGACAAATATAAGCGGGCATATTCAGGCTCTTTTCCCGGGAATGAACGGCCCTCCATGAAGCCAAAAAAATGGCAAATCAGTGTTGCCTCAGATAGTTAAAATGGCACTGCAGCTGCCCCCCTCAGAAACATCACACAAGGCTACTAAAGCCTTAAAGGCAACTACACCATCTCCAGTCCTCTCAAAAATTAATAATTTTGAACTGGAAAATGCTGATGTTGCCTCCCAGGAAGAAATGGCCACTCCAGCCACATTAAAACAAATTGAAAAAATGTCCCAAAAATCTTTGAAATCATCTCAGACCATATTACCTCTAGTCTCACTAAGGAGATCAGAGATCTGGGCCAACGCATGTCTGTACTTGGAATTAGAGTTGATGACATTGAAAATGATGCCCTGAATTTTTCAACAGAGATTGATAACCTTAAAGAAGAAAATACCTTTTTACAAAATCAATTGGAAGATTATGAAAATCGTGCAAGACGCTCTAATTTACGCTTTGAATATGTCAGTGACTTACAAGCCACAATGATAGCGCTTTTTCAGGAACTGCAACCGTCAATACTGGTGGAACGACTTGAGATGTACAGGGTTCATAGAGCCCTAACATCCAAAAATTGGACGGTCCTCCTCACGATATCATTGCCAAATTAAATTTTTACCACACAAAAGAACAACTTCTAGCTGCTGCAAAACACAAGGAATCTTTAGTCTTTCAGGGACATAATTAACAACTATTCGCAGACTTATCGCAACTAACTATCAACAAAAGATGTGCTCTGAAACCCCTACTTCAAATATTATTATTATACAGGATTTATATAGTGCCAACAGTTTACACAGCGCTTTACAATATAAAGGCAGACAATACAGTTACAATACAATAAAATACAAGAGGATTAAGAGGGTCCTGCTCAGAAGAGCTTACAATCTAATAGGGTGGGGCAGGTGGTACAAAAAAGGTTGTAACTGTGGGGAATGAGCTTATGAAAGTGGTAGGAGATTAGTTGGAGACATGATAGGCTTTCCTGAAGAGATGAGTTTTCAGGGATCGCCTGAAGGTAGCAAGAGTAGAGGATAGCCGGACCAGTGGAGGTAGCGAGTTCCAGCCAGAGGATGGGAGAGGCTCTGAAGAAATCCTAGAGATGGGCATGGGAGGAGGAGACAATCGCTTGAGAGTAGGAGGTCTTGAGAAGAGCGGAGAGGACGATTTGGGTGATATTCAGAGACAAGATTGGTGATGTAGCTCAGGGCAGAGTTGTGAATGGCTTTGTATGTTTTGGTTAGTATTTTGAATTTAATTCGCTGGGGGATTGGGAGCCAGTGTAGGGATTGGAGGAGAGGGTTGGCAGACACTGAGCGGTTGGTAAAGTGCATAAGTCTGGCAGCAGCATTCATGATAGACTGAACAGGGGATAGCCTATGGAGAGGCAGGCCAATGAGAAGGGAGTTGCAATAGTCAAGGCAAGAGAAAACAAGGGTGTGAAATATTGCAACGTAACCTAATTACTTATCAATGGGGTTTTACCTTCTCGGTACGTTTCACCTATCAAGGCTCAAAATATATCTGTCGTAATGCTAATGATCTACAAACCACTCTTCTAGATTTGCACCTCTTAAATTCTCTGCAAAATCCAGAGGGCTCCCACCAAAGATCTACATTGTGTTCCTCAGGCAAGTGATCAAACCCAGCTGGCAGAAGTGAACATCATGACTCAGAGGTTGCTTTTGTTCCCCAGATCCACCACCTGATGATTCTATGGACTCAAGGTTATTTACGCCTTTCCTTAATGTTTATTTACCAAGTGACTGGTTATGTTCACTGATTGATAAAGGGTTTATTATTTTTTCAAACAAGTCTTAATATGGCTTTTTTTTTCACTCCATTCAAGGCCTTACTTTTCACTTAGGCATCTTCTGTATTCGTTGTATATATTATTATGATACAAACTTAGTGGTTGGCTTTCCATGCCCTTCAGGAATGTCCCCTGTGCTTCTCTTCTGCTACCCTTGGTTGTTCATTATTTTGGTGAACAACTGATAGTTGCTAAAGTTCCCTTGTTGGAAGATTTTTTCTCCCTTCAACGGTGATGTCATAAGCCTATACGTATTTTATCTAATACCTTTGGCATTTAACTTTAAAGCTTTCTTTTGGATATTTTTCCATTTCTTTTCAATTTCTCTTTATCCCCCCTCATCTGGAGGAAATTTTCTTTCAAATGTAATTTTTGAACAATTTATATTACAACTCATCATTATCTTGCTCTATGGCTCCTATGAACATTCTGTCCCTAAATGTACAGGGATTGAATGTTCCACAAAAGCTCACTAAAGCTTTTCGATCCTTTGCTTCTAGAAAAATGCACAAAATATGGCTGCAAGAGACACACTTTACCACACAATCCAGCCCTAAATTCATTAGCAAAACCTATTCTTAAATGTATACGGCCTCGGCCTCGACGAAACAACGTGGTGTACTTATTCCGTTTCATCATAGTACCCCATTTACGCTAGTAAGAGAAGGCCAATATTTAATTCTTACAGGCCATCTAATAAACATTCCTTTTCACAACTTGTTGCGAAATACAACTTAGAATTTAATCCTACTAAAAGGCAATATACTCACTATTCATATCCCCATCAATCATTTTCACGGAGTGACCATATATTCTTAATCATAGGAATGGCACCTGAAATTTTGTCATCCAAAATCATACCAATTCCATGGTGAGACCAATTTTACTGTTATTGTTTCTACTATTCCTAGAGCATATGATCCCACATGGATTCTCAGAGTCTATTTACTAAAAAATGTAGCTAATAAAATAAATATTGAATTGGCGCTTAAGGAATACTTAGAACTTAACTCTTCTCCTGACAGCTCCCCGATTACTTTATGGGAAGCACATAAACCAGTTCTTCGAGACATGTGTTTTAGACAAGCTGCATTGTTTAATCATGGACGTAAAATTGTATGCAGTGAATTAGAAACAAATTTTAATGCAAGCTTCATGGCATTTCAAATTAATCCATCTCCAACATCAAAATTAAAATTAGATAAAGCCAAACTTGAATTTGATCTGTTTCTCACAGAATCTGCAGACAAAACTATTAAAAGATCGAGACATCATTTCTACATGAAAGCGAATAAATCGGATACACTATTAGCCCAGGCACTCCAAACCAGTATGCCTTAAGATATCCAAATACATGTACTCCAATAATCCTATGAAAATGCTGGAAAAATGTAAAAAAACATTTATTCACTTTATATTCATCCAATAGTGAGCTGGATACCTCTAAGGGAAATGATTTATTTTCCCATATTTCTCTTCTGCCTTTATCGAAGACACAATTGGAATTACTGGAAGAATCTGTGACAAGGGATGAGGTGTCTAATGCCGCGTACACACGATCAAATTGTATGACGTACTTAGTCCGTTGAAACGCATTTCAATGGACAATCCGCTCGTGTGTGGGCTTCAGCTGACTTTTTCAGCGTGAAGTCCGGAGTACTAAGAAGGTCGGTTTGCACACCAATCTTCCCGTCGTACTTTGGTTTCAGCAGACAATACGTTCGTCAGTATGCTAGTCCGACGGACTAAGAATGGCGCATGCCCAGAAAGGATTTACAGGGCGGAAGCGTTCTGTCTTGTAAAACTAGTGTTCGTATTGAAGCTAGCATATTCGTCATGCTGCTAATTTTGTGATCTTTTAATATAGCACATTCTTTTCTTCTTCATAATGCGAGAAAAGTGAAGTTGCTTTGCTGCTTATATTCACACAGAGTTATCACAAATGTCTTTATTCATCCTCATCTTATGATTAATATTCCAATTCGAGAATAAATAATAAAAAAAAAATAACGGACGAATTAAGCTGAAGTCTGAAAAGCGCGAATCGTCTCTAACGAAACTTCCACTAACGCAAAGTCAGCAGAAGGAGCCCAAAGGGTGCTTTGCTGTGTCTTGGACTTCCTATTTCTAGTCCCGTCGTACGTGCTGTACGTCATCGCGCAAGCTTTCGTCGGACTGTTTGTGTATCCATGTGTGGCCAAGTCCGTTCGGTAGAAAGTCCGCCGGATTGTCCGCCGGATTGTCCGCCGGATTGTATGACGGACTAAGTCGTCATACAATTCGATCGCGTGTACGCGGCATAATGCTATCAAAGACGTGAAATTGAATAAGAAACCTGGTCCTGCTCTTTATTATTGAACATTTGTAGACCTTCTTTCATCCATTTTAACTAGTATCTACAACTCTCTCTTACAGGGACACTCCTTTAGGAAGGAAACTCTAACTGCTATTATTTGCATGATTCCCAAACCTCATACAGATAATTCTCTATGGTCCAATTCTTGTCCAATTTCCTTACTTAATTTGGATATTAAAATCTTAGCCAAAATTTTTGCCAAAAGACTAAATACAATAATTGGTAACCTTATACATCATGATCAAGCGAGTTTCATCCCTATCCCTCAAACCAGCGATAACATTAGACATGCAACTCTTTTATCTCATGCTGCTAAGACACGTCATATTTTGATACTATATCATGGTCCTACTTGCAATTTACCCTTAATAAATGGGGATTTGGCCCACATTTATTAAACTGGATCTCTGCATTATATCGTGAATCTAGAGCGTATATTTAATATGCAGGCTACAATTCGGAAACATTTCCTTTACAAAAGGGCACTCGACAAGGATGCCCGCTCTCCCTACTTTTGTTTGCTTTACTTATTGAACCCCCTTGCACAAAGAATAAGAACGGAACCCACCATTACTGGCATAGAATTAGGTGGTTGTCATCACAAGTTATGTTTATTTGCAGATGACATTCTCCTATTCCTATCTTCACCACAAGTATCCACCCCTAATCTCATGATTATACTAAATAAATAACTCCTTCATATCAGGCTTGGAGGTCAATGTTCAAAAATCTACTGCACTGAACATCTCATTGGATGAGACTGAAAGAATCACTGTATAAGATTCGTTACCCTTTAAATGGGCTGCATGTAGTCTTCAATATCTGGGTGTACTACTCACTGCCAACATTTCAGACGTATTTGCTGCTAATTATCCAGCTTTATTAAAACTAACTACCAATTTGTTAGCTCCCTGGTCATCCTTACCAGCATCCTGGTTTGGAAAAATCAATATAATAAAAATGGTTATACTACCTAAATCTCTTATATCTATTTAGAATCCTTACAATTCATATACCTGTCTACTTTTTATGAATTGTACAACAAAAAGTAACTCAATTTGCCTGGGGAAATATCAAACCAAGATTGCCTAGAGAAACGTTGTATCTACCTAAGATAATGGGAGGCCTGGGTATTCCTAACTTTCATTATACTAGAGGGCTGCTCAATTGTCACAATTATCCCAGTATCATTCTAATGTTGAGATTCCTTTATGGGTAACAATTGAAGCAGTGGATTATGACCCTGTTTCCATAAACAATATCCTATGACTGCGATTAAGTGACCGTAAAAATTTACGAAATCCAATAATGAAATATTCCCTATCTATTTGGGATAGGCATAAAATTACACATGGTCTACAATCCACTCAGTGGCGGAACTACCAGGGTCGCAGCAGTCGCACTTGCGACTGGGCCTGGAGTTCTGCCCATGTGGGGGGGGGGGGGGCAAAAGCCTGGGATGTGGCTCTGGGGTTTCTGGCTGCAGTTACAAACAGAGCGTGTCTATTAGACTCTCTGTTACACTGCTCGGACCCCACAGTGACAGCCCCCGCTCCTCGCACGGACGTTGGACAGGAAAGGAGAGAAGAGATTCAGAGAGCATGATCTTCTCCTCCCACTCCTCTCTTGTGTTTCCCTGTGGCTCCGCCCACATTTCAATCCTCGGCAACTCCATGCTTCGCAAAGAGAAACTCCATCAGCCTGCAGGTAGATAGTGGAGGAAAGGCCAGCTTGTACTATGAATGCTGCAACCCTCCACAGAGGATAAACAGCTCTCCAGGTCAGCCAATTGCCTTGCTTACGAATGAAACTTCTTAGTGACTGATCACAAGTGGGTCAGTCACTGAGTGTGTTGTCCCCTCCAGAGCCCTTCAACAAACACAGCAGCCCACTGGGGTTTCCCTAGTGCGGTGCACTACAAGCCCCAGCATGCTCTACCAGACTATGGCTATTTTCAGACTGGGGCGGGCATCAGCATTAAAGTGGTGCTATTTTTAATGCTGCGTTTTAGCGGCGCTATTCGGCTGGCAGCAGGGCAGTTTTAACCCCCTGCTAGTGGCCAAAAAATGGTTAAACCCACCCACAAAGTGCCCGCAAAGCGTCACTGCAGTGTCGCTTTGCTGTCGGTTTGGTGCCACTGCCCCATTGTTTTCAATGGGCAGTGGTGATTTAGGAGCGGTGTATACAGCGGGACTTTTTTTACCATCCTGCAAGCGCACCACTCCATTGTGAAAGCCCTGAGGCTTTCACACTGGAGAGATAGGAGTGGCTCTATACAGGAGCTATACAGGCTCTATTTTTAGCAATGTAGCGCCTGTAAAGCACCTCATTGTCAAAGTAGCCTTAGTGTATGTATAGCACAGGCTAGTAGGTCTTGTTTGCTGACCAATCCATGGCCCAAGCCTCCATCTATGGTAAGGGAAGTGTCCCCCGCCCTTCCTCTCTTATCTTGCCAGCCTCTGAGCACACTTATGTAAGGGAGAGCTCTGTGGACTGTAATGTAAAGGTGGACTCTGATGTACATAGGGGGCTTTGGTGAGCAGAGACCCCCTTACATCAGGATTCCCATAGCACCCCTTACATCAGTTTCCCTTTACATTACAGTCCACAAATCTCCACCGTAAGGCCCTTTCACATGGGCGGACTCTGCCAAGCAAATCTACCTGCTCAGTGGGGGATCTCTCCGCTGATCCCCACCGAGCAGGCGTATGACAGGTCCATGTCTGCTCCACTTGTGCAGAGTGGACACAGACTGCTGTTCTCTATGGACTGGTCTGACTGTCATCCAATCCACAAGACGTATGGGGAATGGATCTCCATCCATCTGTTTTCATTGGAGCGGATGCAGGCAGATGCAAATTGACATGTCTGTTTACATCCACCTCCCCATACAAAACAATGGATGGTCTCATCAGTTTAATTGTGTAAAAGATGCTAGAAAGGGGTCCTGCTGCAGGACCATAATCAAGGGCCCCAAGATGGGAGAAAAAGACACTAGGATCATTAGAAAGGGCCCCCGGGGACCAGTGGTCAGGGGGCCCTTCATGGTTCCTTGCACCAGGGCCCTGAAGGTTCTAGTTTCACCTCTGAATCCACTTACAACTCACTCCTTCCTTTTCATAAAAATCCAGCCTTTTATCCAGCATGGATATCTCAGAGAACTTCTCTACCTAAATTTGAACACATTTAAAAAAAAAAACACATGCCTAAGGTCAAATTTCTACTATTTATTTGCAATTACTCACTCATTCTAATTCCAATTTTCCATCCTATGTTGCTAAATAGGAACAGGACCTTGATCACACTATTGATATTATGGAATGGTCTACAATATGGTTTAACACTAAATCTACTTCATCAAACATTGTAGCACTTGAAACGTCATACAAGGTAATGGCACGTTGGTACTTGGTCCCTGCTATACTCAATAAATTTACGCCTGACTACTCATGCCTGTGTTTTCGTGGCTGTCCTGATCACGGCACATACATATTTAGTGGCATTGCCCAATTGTATATGAATTTTGGAAACAAGTATTTTCCTTAGCCTTGAAAATGTTTGAATGTTCTATCTCCATAGATGCGACAATGGCTCTTTTAAATTTAAAGCCTGACTCAATGACACATAAACAATTCAAACTTTTCCTTCACCTCTCGACAGCAGCAAAACAGACAATTTCTAAGGCATGGAAATTGCCTATGTTGAACATCGCAGAGACAAAAACTAGAATGAGTCAATCATTAATACATGGCAAAATAGATGCTTTGGATAAAAACAAACTGAAAGAATTTACTACTCTATGGCAACCATGGATTGTATATTCTCTCTCTAATACATTTGACGATAGAGTACTCTCTTCTTGGTAATCATTTTTCTTGCATTCGTTTATATTACTGTCTATTATTAATAATATGTACTTCTCCCCTCACCATTAACTCTTTGATTCTTTCTCTTTTCTTTTTTCTTTTAATGTTTACTATTTCAGATGAATACCTTTCATTTTATTCTTGTCACTATGACTATATAGCTATAAAAGGAGTACGCATTTATACTTTTGAGTCTATAATAAGACTATACTTGTTATTTTTAATTATTAATTGTTTGTTTAACCACTTGCCGACCGCCTCACGCCGATGTACGTCATCAGAATGGCACGGGCAGGCATAAGCACGTACATGTACGTGCTTTGCCTCCCGCGGGTCGGGGGCCCGATCGGGCCCCCGCCCGGTGCCTGCGGCGGTCGGTTTTCGTTCGGGAGCGATCCCGGACGAGGGGACGGCCATTCATTCATGGCCACCCCCTCGCGATCGCTCCCGACGAATGGAAATCCCCGGTGACATCACTTCCTCTCCTGTAATGTAAACACAGGAGAGGAAGTGATGTATTCTCTCCTCCGTGTCGGTATTTTTCGTTCCGACACGGAGGAGAGCGGATCAGTGAGTTGCACCAACACATCCCACACACAGTAGAACATGCCAGGCACACTCACACCCCCCCTTTACCCCCCGATCACCCCCCCAATTACCCCTGCCCCCCAGTCACAGTGACACCAATGTCATTTTTTTTTTTTTTTTTTTTTTTTTTGCATTGGTGTCATTTGTGACTGTAATAACTGTTAGGGCAGTTAGGGTTAGCCCCCTTTAGTTCTAATGTACCCCCCTAACCCCCCCAATAAAGGTTTAACCCCGTGATCACCCCCCGTCGCCAGTGTCACTAAGGCTGGGTTCACATTGCAGCGGTTTATGAGAACGAATGTGATTCGCACCGCACTGCAGTGCAAATCACATCCGATCTCTGTGCGATTCGAGTTCAGCCATTCGCCGCACCCGCCGCACCCGCCACACCCGCCGCACCCGCCGCAAATTCGCACGGGACCCTTTTTTTGGCCCGCAGCAGAATCGGATCGCATGGGTGTTCACACCATGCGATCCGAGTTTGCAGATCGCACTGCGATATGCGAACTGATCTGGGGGTGTCAGTAACATTTCACTGACACTCCCAGCAGTTCGCATAGGGCAGTGTGAACTGCCGCCGGGAGGCATGCGATGCGGGAACCCGCCGCGGATTCGCGGCGTTTCCGCATCGCTCCAGTGTGAACCCAGCCTAATAAGCGATCATTTTTCTGATCGCCGTATTAGTGTCACAGGTGACGCTAGTTAGGCAGGTAGGTATTTAGGTTCGCCGCAGCTTTTTATAGCGCTAGGGACCCCCATATACTACCGCATAAAGCCCCCTGATTGCCCCCTAGTTAACCCTTTCACCAGTGATCACCATATAACTGTTACAGGTGACGCTGGTTGGTTAGTTATTTTTTTATAGTTTCAGGGCACCCGCCATTTATTACCTAATAAAGGTTTAACCCCCTGATCACCCGGCAGGTGTCATTTGTGACTAATAACTGTTAGGGCAGTTAGGGTTAGCCCCCTTTAGTTCTAAGGTACCCCCCTAACCCCCCCAATAAAGGTTTAACCCCGTGATCACCCCCCGTCGCCAGTGTCACTAAGGCTGGGTTCACATTGCAGCGGTTTATGAGAACGGATGTGATTCGCACCGCACTGCAGTGCAAATCACATCCGATCTCTGTGCGATTCGAGTTCAGCTATACAGATAGTATGGCTGAATTCGTGTCGCACCCGCCGCACCCGCCGCAAACTCGCACGGGACCCTTTTTTTGGTCCGCAGCAGAATCGGATCGCATGGGTGTTCACACCATGCGATCCAAGTTTGCAGATCGCACTGCGATATGCGAACTGATCTGGGGGTGTCATTAACATTTCACTGACACTCCCAGCAGTTCGCATAGGGCAGTGTGAACTGCCGCCGGGAGGCATGCGATGCGGGAACCCGCCGCGCATTCGTGGCGTTCCCGCATCGCTCCAGTGTGAACCCAGCCTAATAAGCGATCGTTTTTCTGATCGCTGTATTAGTGTCACAGGTGACGCTAGTTAGGCAGGTAGGTATTTAGGTTCGCCGCAGCTTTTTATAGCGCCAGGGACCCCCATATACTACCGCATAAAGCCCCCTGATTGCCCCCTAGTTAACCCTTTCACCAGTGATCACCATATAACTGTTACAGGTGACGCTGGTTGGTTAGTTATTTTTTTATAGTTTCAGGGCACCCGCCATTTATTACCTAGTCTCACTAGTGTACCCCTAAATTTAGGGGTGTCTACTTTCTAAAATGGGGTCATTTGGGGGGGGGGGTTTGTGCCATCTTGGCATTTTATGGCCTTCAAAACTGTAACGCCCTTAGAAAGCCTGAAGGCGGTGCTTGGTTTTTGGGGCCCCGTACGCGGCTAGGCTCCCAAAAAGTCCCACATATGTGGTATCCCCGTACTCAGGAGAAGCAGCAGAATTTATTTTGGGGTGTCATTTCACATATGCCCATGGCATGCGTGAGCAATATATCATTTAGTGACAACTTTGTGAAAAAAAAAAAAAGTTTGTAATTTTCCCGCAACTTGTGGCAAAATATAAAATATTCCATGGACTCAACATGCCTCTCAGCAAATAGCTTGGGGTGTCTACTTTCTAAAATGGGGTCATTTGTGGGGGTTTTGTGCCATCTTGGCATTTTATGGCCTTCAAAACTGTAATAGGTAGTGAGAAGTGAACTCAAAAAATTACGCCCTTAGAAAGCCTGAAGGCGGTGCTTGGTTTTCGGGGCCCCGTACGCGGCTAGGCTCCCAAAAAGTCCCACATATGTGGTATCCCCGTACTCAGGAGAAGCAGCAGAATTTATTTTGGGGTGTCATTTCACATATGCCCATGGCATGCATGAGCAATATATCATTTAGTGACAACTTTGTGAAAAAAAAAAAAAAAAAAAAAAAGTTTGTAATTTTCCCGCAACTTGTGGCAAAATATAAAATATTCCATGGACTCAACATGCCTCTCAGCAAATAGCTTGGGGTGTCTACTTTCTAAAATGGGGTCATTTGTGGGGGTTTTGTGCCATCTTGGCATTTTATGGCCTTCAAAACTGTAATAGGTAGTGAGGCGTGAAATCAAAAATTTACGCCCTTAGAAAGCCTGAAGGCGGTGCTTGGTTTTCGGGGCCCTGTACGCGGCTAGGCTCCCAAAAAGTCCCACATATGTGGTATCCCCGTACTCAGGAGAAGCAGCAGAATTTATTTTGGGGTGTCATTTCACATACGCCCATAGCATGTGTGAGCAATATATCATTTAGTGACAACTTTGTGTAAAAAAAAAAAAAAAATTTTTTTTTTGTCATTATTCAATCGCTTGAGGCAAAAAAATAAAATATTCAATGGGCTCAACATGCCTCTTATCAATTTCCTTAGGGGGTCTACTTTCCAAAATGGGGTCATTTGGGGGGGTTTTGTACTGCCCTGTCATTTTAGCACCTCAAGAAATGAGATAGACAGTCGTAAACTAAAAGCTGCGTAAATTCCAGAAAACGTACCTTAGTTTGTAGATGTGACAACTTTTGCGCAAACCAATAAATATACAATTATTGACTTTTTTTTTACCAAAGACATGTGGCTGAATACATTTTGGCCTAAATGTATGACTAAAATTGAGTTTATTGGATTTTTCTAATAACAAAAAGTAGAAAATATCATTTTTTTTCAAAATTTGCGGTCTTTTTACGTTTATATCGCAAAAAATAAAAATCGCAGAGGCAATCAAATACCATCAAAAGAAAGCTCTATTTGTGGGAAGAAAAGGACGCAAATTTTGTTTGGGTACAACATTGCATGACCGCGCAATTACCAGTTAAAGCAGCGCAGTGCCAAAGTGTAAAAAGACCTCTGGTCATTTACCAGCAAAATGGTCCGGTCTGAAAGTGGTTAACAAAGGATAGTTCAGATTTCTTGAATCAAACATGTCAGACGTGATAGATCCTCTTTTCTTTGTCATATCTTCATAGTACTGTTATATCTGATACTTTCAGTGATATTACCTGTAATATTATTTTCAAAATTCTTGTCTATTATATTGTATTTGTCATTTTATGATGATCTTTCCAATACATTTTTGAACGAGTTTTGCAAAGAGATAGGCTAAAAGAAATACAGTTGTGAAGGTCACTATCCTATGGTTCTCATGCTCACAATACATATAACAATCTGAACATATAATCTTCGTAAATCAAATTTAGATTTACCAAACTATGCACACCTATCAATCAATTTGTGCCCAGTCAAGCAATCAGCACTATGTAGTTGTTGATAGATCTAATGGAGATTGTACAGTCTGTTTAATGTGTGTAGTGAGCTTTTGCGCTATAAACAAAAAAAGACTGACAATTTTGAAAAAAATATTATTTTTTTTTACTTTCTCCTATATATCATATCCGATAAAAGAAAAAAAAAAAAAAAAAAATTCCTTCATAAATTTAGGCTAATATGTATTCTGTCACATATTTTTGTTAAAAAATAAATTCCAGCATATTGATTTGTCTGCGCAAAAGTTATAGCGTCCACAAACTTTGGGATATTTTTATTTCTTTATTTCTTTTTTTTTTTACTAGTAATGGTGGTGATCAGCTTCTTATAGTGGGACTCCAAAAATTCAGCGGACAACTTGGACACTAACTGACACTTTTTACACTTTTTGGGAACTAGTGACACTAATACAGTGAACAGTGCTAAAAAATATGCTAATGACACTGGCTTGGAAGGCATTAACATCAGGGGCAATCAAAGGATTAAATGTGTTCCTAGCCAGTGCTTGTGTACTGTGGGGAAGGTTCTTTTACTAAAGGAAGGCAAAGATCCGTGTCCTTGCTTTGCAAGAATACAGGATCAATGCCTTAATGTCTTCCCTCCTCACAGAACAGCAATCTGCCTTGTTTACATATGCAGGTCACCGTTCTGCCTGTGTACTGAGGGTACCAATGGATATTGATTGTGATCACAGCGGGAGCGGGTCGCTGGTGGCACAAGTGTACGCCCCAGACTCGGACATGTCAGATCACGTACTAGGTACATGATCTGGCACAGAGCGGCCACCCTGCTACAATAAATGTATGGTGGGTGGTCCGCAACTGGTTAAAGAAATCACTTTCACATACAGTGAATAAGTAAGTACACCTAAAGAAAATTGTACGACCCTATATTTATTAATACTTCCGATTCATGATAAAGATTAGAATCTCCTTAGGGAGTATGCAGGTATCAACTTATTCATACCTCAGATATCTAGGGTCTGGTGTTCTCTTTGTTATTGATGTGTGTGGTATCATTATGCTAGGAGCAAAAAAGCTCTCTAAATCCCTCAGAAAGGAGATTGTGGATCACCAAACAATTAAAAATCAAATATTCCACCTACAGAAAAAAAATCTGCAAATGGTATAGATTTCAAATGACTGCTAATTTGTCCAGGAATGGCAAACCTTTAAAATTCAGTCTCAGAGCATTTAATGCTAAAATAAGTCTTTGAGAAGCCCCAAATAATATTACAGGGTTTTCAGGTATTTTTTGCATCAGTCAGGATCTAAAGCTGGATACACACTGACAGCTCCGGTCAGAGACACTGTACAAACCATGCAAGGTTAGTCCAGCGATCTCCCCCACTGAGCTGTTGTGTTCTGACAGGAGGACATCGATCAGGGCTCTCTGCCAATGGCTAAAAGCGCTGATCGGGAGTCAGTCAGGTGCTGGTTTTCCAGGATGCACAAGAGTAGAATGTTGGCCGGTATTTTTTGTACCAGTAAATGTCTACCGAAACTCTGCCTGTGTTCACGGGGCTTTAGTATATGCATCTGAAATCAAAAAGAGATTGCACCAGCTAAACCTACATGATAAGTGTGTTAAGAAAAAGCCTTTGCTGTCCAAAAAGGACATTAGAATACAACTACAGTTTGCCATTGGACACAAAAACCAGGCCTTTTGCAAACAATGTGCTGAAGGCTCATCAATCAAAGATAGACTTTGTTTAGAAAACAAGTATTTGCCAGTCTGCAAGGTCGAGTTGAGACTAGCCAAAGACAGATCACTTTGATGCAAGAAGAAATAGGTGCACATCGATGGAAATCAAAATGCTGATTATTGATCACCAAAATGACATCAAAGGACACCAACATACAAGTCTTGTAGACGTATTTCACACAGTACAATTGTGCTTAATTAAACGTGCCTACAAGACTTGTATGTTGGTGTCCTTTGATGTCATTTTGGTGATCAACAATTGCCATTTGAAGGTCCTTCAATGTGCAGCTACTTCTTCTTCTATTCATATACCCACAGAGGCGGGCCGGATCTAGCACTTGACTGGAGTTCCTATCAGGCATAAGCCAATTCACCTGGAGAGGTGAGGTCTATATCGCTATCACTTTGACGCAGTTGGCCAGCCTGAACACATATTGCAATATATGCAAACTAAAAATCCCTGTATTTTTTAAAGAAAAAGTCTGCTACTGTATAAATATATAAGGGTTCAAATTTGGTTACACCTCTTTTGTATCACATGTGTTGTATATTTGCAATATAGGAAGAGGGAATGGGCAGGGATGCCAGAAATTACTGGATTATTCTTATCAGGAGTAATAAATAATGCTCTCTGTGCTTTAACCCTTTTGCATTTTATTCAGAGTGTCATATCAAATTGCGCTTGATGAGCATGTGAGGCCATCTGTCTAGAAGTAGAAATTGAACCTGAAATGGGGATAATGATACAAAGTACACTAGCAAATCCACCAAGAAATAGAGGGTTATGGATTGCCCTAGTGAAAGCCCTGATTCGATTCCTAATTAAGTTGTGTAGGGGCTTTTGAAAGGAGCAGTTCAAGCAATGAAACCCATCAACATCTTGCAGTTGAAGAAATTTTGCATGGAGAAGTGATCAATGGCAGATACTGATAGGTACTTTTACTAATGCCTAATGCTACAGGGGAATTACCAGCTTCTGATACCAGAGGTGTACTTACTTTTTAAACCGTACAGTAATTGAAAAGGCAAATATTTATTGTATTTAAATTTATCTATATCAGTAGGTGTTGTTTGAATAAAACACTAATGTTTGCCTGTTCAAATATATTGAAAAAGTCAACAATTACCATGGGGTGTACTTTATTGTTCACATGACTGTGTCTGTTCCAATCCTTCTGAAATAATTACCTACAATAACTGTGTGTGCCTAAAATATTTTAACAACAGTGAGTGGGCTACCTGCATTCATACAATTCTGGAGGTACTATCTACTTAAACATTGAATAGCATGTAAACTCCAATCATCCACCCTGGAGTTGTTGTTCAGAATTGTAACCCAACAGTTGGCAAAAAATACAGTGCATAAAACAAAAGCAAACAACACATTCAGTGCCCCTTCATAATTGAAGTAAAGGATAGTTAAATTAATTTGACAGGTCATATTACCAAGCTCTCTTTCTTTGGCTCTTGTTTTTTTTCCTTTGATTGTTTTTTACATATTGAATTTAGAAATTTATTTTTTTCAATTTTCTTACGAAGACAAGTTTACCATTACAGTAGTGCAAACATGTAATCTGGAAAGATGGTATTCATACACTATTTTCAAAGATAGAACTACAGCAATCATCATGTCAGAGCATATTCACAGGAGAAACCTAACCGACCTTCCTGCCTAGAAATGCACGCTGCTTGCATCCAAAAGTTAGCAGGGCATAATGAACATTTTCAAAATTGTGCCATTTTGGTATGGCTCTAGGAGGCCTATACCGGTCCTTTAGGGCCCTAATGAACATTTATAGGCTGGGCTCACCTTTTGCAACACATTACACGTTACACCTATATTTAGGGTGAAACATGTTACAAATGCACCAGCCCCCCACCCCCCGACACCTGGTTTTGACAACAAGTGAGGAATCTTCTCCCCCACTCGCTGTCACAGTTTTAAAAAACTCATGGGGGTTGATTTACTAAAGGCAAGTCCACGTTGCACTACAAGTGCACTTGCACTCACTTTAGATTTGAGGGGAAGAACTGAAATGAGGAGAAGCTCTGCTGATTTTAACGTCCAATGAAGTACAAGCAAAAATGCTGTTTTTTTCCTTGCATGTCCCCCTCAGATCTACAGCGACTGCACTTCCAAGTGCACTTGTAGTGCAAAGTGGATTTCCCTTTAGTAAATAAACCCCATAGTGTCCTGTGAATGTGAAATTGTGAACGTGAAAACTACAAGCCTTTGCATCTGTCAGCTTGTAGTTCTTAATGAACTACCAGGGTGCTGTTGTTGAGCACCCTGGTAGTTCATTGAGTCATCATGTCAGAGTGTAACTGCTTGCTCGTATATGGTATGAGCAGACAGGTTACACGGACCGGCTGCAAGAACACTGCATTGCCCCCAGCTTATAGCAAAAACATGTGGATTTATATATATATATATATATATATATATATATATATTATAAAGGTGAAATTATCCTTTAAAATATTTGCCTAACATTCTTCTTTAACAGAAGTCCTCAGTCAAATAGTTCATAATGTTAAATGTGTCTGTTCAAGATTATTGTCAGCCCTTAGACCGATTCTATTTGAAAATAATCAAATTCTCTGTAAGAAGGCCAGCCTTGAATACAAGTCTCTGTAAAACTATATTATGACCAAAGAATAATTTAAAACATAACGAGAGATCCCCTCTGACATTTTCTGCACCCTTATTAATTGGGGTTTAATTATTTATGCATTTAGGTACTGTTAATAACTTTTCAAATATATGTCTAGCCTAATACCTAATTGCACAGGAGCAGATATTACAAAACGCACAGCAGTAGCCGTTCTTTCATTATAAATTTGTTACAATGTCCAATTAAATAAAACGAAGCAAGGGAATTCTCAGATATAAATGATCAGTTATTTATTGCTGCTTATATTAGTTACAGGCTTTACTGCTACTCTGGTTAAGAAGCCCCTAGATGATTTCTTTTCAATTTCACCCAGTAGAAGGAAACAGGAAAATACAGAGAATTGAACAATGCAATACATAATTAGCAACTGGAAAAGAGAGCCATTGGGAAAGACAATGTATTAGTCATCTCTGTCAATGAAAGTGATTATGGCTGGAAAGATAGATAGTTACAGTATGTCAGACCTTTAAAAAGCAGGATCATGCCTGCCATTTGCACCATATTCTATATGTATGTCAATTTATATAGGACTCAGTTATTCATCCTTAGTTCACCTCTCCACACTCCTCCAGTTTATTTGTTATTAAAGAGTTTTAGAATATCATTTTTTATTTGTATATATTTCTTATATATACTGTATATATATATATACTGTATATATATATATATATATATATGACCCATCTCCATGCTCCCGTTTGCCTCCAAGCTCATGGAACGCCTTGTCCATGACCGAATGAGTCGCTACCTCACGGACAACAACCTTCTCGACCCCCTACAGTCTGGCTTCCGTCCACAACATTCTACTGAAACTTCCCTACTAAAACTCACCAATGACCTACTAACTGCTAAAACCATTGGCCATTACTCCATATTCATGCTCTTAGATCTCTCTGTTGCCTTTGATACAGTTCACCACCTGCTCCTCCTCACCAAACTACACTCCCTTGGCCTCTGTGAATCTGTTTTATCCTAGTTCTCCTCCTACCTATCTCAGCGCACTTTCAGTGTCACTTACAACTACATCTCCTCTACTCCTCTTACTCTCTCTGTTGGGGTACCCCAAGGCTCTGTCCTTGGGCCCCTCCTATTCTCGGTCTATACCTCTTCCCTGGGCCAGTTGATAACCTCCCATGGCTTCCAATACCACCTCTACGCCGATGACACCCAGATCTATCGCTTCACTCCTCAACTCACCCCCCTCAATCTCCTCACGGATCTTAAATTTACTGAATGACATCTCGGTATGGATGTTACACTTCGTTCTCAATCTCAATCTTTCAAAACTGAGCTTGTAATATTTCCTCTTTCCCGGTTCCCCCCCATTACTTTACCATTAAGATCAACAGCACAACCATTGGTTCCTCCACACATGCCAGGGCACTGGGTATATAATCCTTGACTCTGATCTCTCCTTAAGCCCCTGCAACATCTCCAGAATTCGACCCTTCCTGACTAATGACACCACAAAGCAACTTATTCACTCCTTGATTATTTCCCGCCTTGACTACTGCAACTCTCTCCTTAATGGCCTACCCTTACGCAGGCTATTCCCCCTTCAGTCTATTATGAATGCTGCTACTAGACTAATACATCTCACTAATCAATCTGTGACTGCTACCCCTCTCTGCCAATCCCTTCACTGGCTTCCCCTACCCCACCGTATAAAATTCAAAATGCTAACACAACATACAAGGCCATTCACAACATCGCCCCCAGCTACATCACCAACCGATTCTCCAGGGACCTCCTGCTCTCTAGCTCCCTTGTTACCTCCTCTCATGCTCATATTCAGGACTTCTCCAGCGCCTCTCCCATCCTCTGGAATTCCCTGCCCCGATATACCCGCTCAGCCCCTAACATGTCCACCTTTAGGAGATACCTGAAAACCCACTTATTCAGGGACTATCCCACACCCACCTAACAACCCCATGAAATCATTCTCCACATCTATTACCTTTTGTACCACCACCCCCTCCCTTTAGAATGTAGGCTCTTTGAGCAGGGTCCGCCTCTACCTTCTGTATTGTACTGTAATTGTGCTGTCCCCCTTCTACATTGTAAAGCGCTGCGTATATAAATTGTGATTAATAATAATATCTATCTATCTCTCTATATCTCTCTCTCTACACGGCTCAATGCCCCTTCCAATTGAAGTGCCTGCAAACCGTCTCTGCAGCAGCGACGGTTAGCCCTTTATTCGGCCGCTAGCAGGGGTTAAAAGTGCCTCTAAAACATTTGTAAAGTCCCGCTAAAACTAGCGGTGCTTTATTGCCGACGCCCCTGCGCTTTCTGTGTGAAATGGCTCTTATGGTAGACCGGGTACAGTGAAAGAGAAGTGCGGTAGCACTTCATGAATGGTAGAACTGGTCAGAGGGAGATATTTCCCATCTCCCAGCCTGCACACAGAGCCATAAGGTTAATGTGCTTGGGGTTATTAGGGTGTACCCAGGCACACCTGGCACACCCCCTGTGCATACCTATGATCACCAGTTAATTGGCAAGAAAAAAAGAAGCAAGCAGCGCAAATTATAATCCCACAATCTGGTGATAGTGAACCCACTGCTATTAACCTAATCCCTTACTGTACACATGTGAAATCCATTCAATACAACAATCATGTATAATGATAAATTCTGTGTGGCAGCAACTTAATGCATTTAGGCATCTAGACGTGGTGAAGACAACTTGCTGAAGTTCAAACCAAGCATCAGAATGGGAAAGAAAGGGGATTTAAGTGACTTTGAACATAACATGATTGTTGGCACCAGACGGGCTGGTCTGAGTATTTCAAAAACTGCTGATCTACTGGGATTTTCACATACAACCATCTCTGGGGTTTACAGAGAATGGTCCGAAAAAAGAAAATATCCAGTGATTGGCAGTTAATGTCAGAGGAAACTGGGCAGACTGGTTCAGGTAATAGAAAGGCAACATTAACTCAAATAACCACTTGTTGAAACCAAGGTATGCAGAATACCATCTCTGAACACACAACACATTGAACCTTGAAGCAGATGGGCTACAGCAGCAGAAGACCACACCGAGTGCCACTCCTGTCAACTAAGAACAGGAAATTGAGGCTACCATTTGCACAGGCTCACCAAAATTGGACAATAGAAGATTGGAAAAACGTAGCCTAGTCTGATGAGTCTCAATTTCAGCTGCAACATTCAGATGGTAGGGTCAGAATTTGGTGTAAACAACATGAAAGCATGGATCCATCCTACCTTATATCAACAGTTCAGGCTGGTGGTGGTGATGTAATGGTGTGAGGGATATTTTCTTGGCACACTTTGGGCCCCTTAGTACTAATTGAACATTGTTTACATGCCACGGCCTATATGAGTATTGTTGCTGACCATTTCCATTCCATCCCTTTATGACTACAGTGTACCCATCTCCTGATTGCTACTTCCAGCAGGATAGTGCATCATATCACAAAGATTAAATCATCTCAAACTGGTTTCTTGAACATGATATTGAGGTCACTGTATTCCAATGGCCTCCACACTCACCAGATCTCAATCCAATAGAGCACCCTTGGGATGTGCAGATGACAAATCTGCAGCAACTGTGTGATGCTATCATGTCAATATGGACCAAAATCTCTAAAGAATGTTTCCAACATCTTGTTGAATCTATGCCACAAAGAATTAAGGCAGTTCTAAAGGCAAAAGGGGGTTCAAGCCAGGTATATGTACTGTAAGTAGTATATAACAGTATATATTTTTCTAGTCATGCTTACTATCCTTATCCTATCTTAGTACTAATACCAAATCTAACTTTCACCAATGAGCCTTGAGCGTGTATACATTTTTAAATATGTTGCTAATTTATATAGTATTGACATGTTTCCACAATGATTTCCAGGTAATCCACACAAATACTGGGGGCAACATACAGCACCAACTCCATGCAGTCTTTATCCTTATTATATTGCTCTTTTAGCTGCTTGTGAATGCAACCTTCAGAAAACGCTAAGACGGTGTATTATTTTAAACATATAAAGAGAGATGTCTAGTGGGGTTTTCCAAAGTCTAAACTTGTTTATGTATTGATTCAGAGCATAAATACCTATGATGGGAATGTAAACGCAACATTGCATCATAGAAAGATTATCAATGAAGGGCGTGAACTGTGAGGCTGTATATAAAAAAATGTTTCTAATGAATGGTTTTTCAGATCAATATCTTGTCTTCTGTTTCAATTAAAGGTTTTGTGCAAGTCTGTGAGTCTAAACATATTTTATTTTTTATTCACTTAAGTAACTTAGACAGCCTGTAGATGTCCAGTTATAGGAGATTATAAGAGTGAGAACTTTTGTTAGGTTTATGTTGTTGTGTGCATTGTCCCCTTATGTATCTTTTTTCTATAACACCAGAATAAATGAAAGAAGGGTCACTGGGGCATTTAAAATACAAACTATAGTAAAAACCTAGCTAGTTTCTATCTCTTCCTCCTTATACTCAATAAGTGTGGCTTTTATTTGGTGTCCCGTTTTCCATTGAGAGATAACCTTTTACTTCTTGTAAAAGGTTACTTTCAAACTTTACTTTCTTGAAAGTAAAGTTTGTAAATTGTGAGATGTCCTGTGCCAGCAAAACAATTACTCTTTGAAACACATCTTCTTCTGTTGCCTTTACTCCCAGCTATTTCCTCCAACATGCCTTCAATCTTTTCACTTCAAAAATAATGTAAATCAAAAACTTGGGATGACTGTCACCTGATCAGACTGTTTTAGGCCAAACTGGGTGGCAACCTCATGTTTGTGAGTGGTCCAAGCTGAAACCAGGTGGCTGCTGGGCATAGAAACTAGTGATCAAACAAATGAAACCAAAAATGATGCTAGATTGCCAGTGTTCCCCCCTAGTGATAATCAGCACCACTTCCACCTGTACTTCTACTGTTCCTGTCCATTATAAATAAATGATCTGCTTAGCAGAGCTGATATGTCCAAAAATGTACTCTTCAGTCTTTCAAGAGAGGCCAGATTGTGCATTGATGTCCCACCAACAATCTAAAGTCCTTGTTCAGGATAAACCTTTCCTTGCCAGCTAAGGCACAACAAATTCATATCAATAACTCCAGGGTGCTTTATTATGTAGCACCCTCCTAGATACAGTAGGTGCTACAATTGGGAAAAATTAGTTTTGGCTCACTGTATCCAGTGGAGCTACATTTCTTTGTTAGGCAAATTTAGTTTTAGCCTACTGTAATCAGTGTAGCTCTGTTTGATTTTTCTGGTCTGTTCTGTGTTTTTCAGTGATTGCAGGATTAACTGCTTCACCTAGATTGGCCAGGAATGTTGTGCAAGTTAGGGGGCAGGAAGAGTCTAATCTGCACTGAATATTTATGCAGTCCTGGCCAATTCCTGAGGAGAGGTGCCCAGATGGTGGCTGGGAGTCTGTATAAATACTATGAGACTTGGAGTAGCCTGGTCTTTTTCCCTAAAGAGGGGATCACAGCCTCGGGGGGGGGGGGGGGGGGGCAGTTGCTGAAGCCAACTGAAGGGCTGTGGTCTGAGGATCTAGTCTGGTACCACCAGGTGAAAGTGTTTGGAGCCTATTGGAAGGAGAATATCGATTTTCCAAGGATATTACTGAGTACAGACTGGTGTGAGAGATACTCAAGACTGTGTGATGTTCTATTTCTCATATGCTAGATTTAGCAGGTTTAAAGGGGACAGTGTGTCTGGTGGCTCAGTCTATTTCATTCTTAGTGAAATGTCTTTGCTCTGATATTTAAGGAGGAAGATGAATCTTCTCAAAGTGTTACTACAAAGCTCCATCACCAGATTGTGTAAGGACTTGGCACGCAGTTCTGAAAATAAAATTTAGTGTCCTCAAACCATTACTAAGGGTTACTGGAGAATCCCACCCTTACCTGCCACCTATCCAAGTTCTTAATAAAGCATCGAAAAGCATCCCCCTAGACTGGTTAAAGAGTTTGAAGAGTGCCCGGAAATGTGTGCTTGGCTGCAAGGTAACTAATGGGAAAAGGATCATGGCAACTACTTAGTGGCTCCTAACAACTGTATCTCTACCATTAAGAAAATCTTTTAAATGTCTAGTGAAGTGCAGGAGACAAAAAATTACGTTTTTAAGATGCTGAGCTTATTAGTTTTAGTATATTTCCCAACCAAGTCCAATATAAGTTCTTACATTGTAAATTAGAAGAAATTTACAGCATTTGCTATTAATTCTAATGCCCTTTAAAGTTTACAGGGCAGAACTTATAACAGTGGCCATGCAAGGCCCTATAAAAGCAAATGATATAACCAATTTGAGCATAACTAGCAGCAGTTTGGCCATGAAGAGGTGCGGTAATGAGCACTTCCTGTCATTGGAAGAGATTGCTATTGCACATGCTGGAAAATCTCTTTATGACAGCTGATTGTTTCTATTTCAGTGGAGAAAAAAAAACGACAAAGCCTTTACTGCACATACTCCATATTCATCCACTGGTGAAAGGGGAATATGTTTGCAGTAGGTCTTTCCAGGACAAAACTCCTTCAAGAATCCACAGAAAACCCATTATATGTTGTTCTCAGAGAGGCATACTGTATACTTGTGTATGCCTACCCCTACTTAGAATAACCCACTGATGATTCTTCCAGCAAAAGCAGAGGAAGGCAATCTCCTGATTTTTTTTGTCAGTAAAGAATACGAATGAAAACAATATCACATTTTTTAAAGTTGCTATCAGACAGCAGGAAATATGATCCAAAACGATGGTATTAATAATCTTTTCTTCACGGACTCAGTATTAAACACTGTTGTGATTGTCAAGGTGGGATGCCAGACTGCTGTACAGTAACCATTACTGGCTACATTCTTCTACATTAAAGTGGTTGAAAACCCTTACATATAACCACTGAAGTAATTGGCCTCAGGTGATACACAGAGATGAAACAGATCTGCCTGCTTAACCACTTCAATACAGGGCACTTTCACCCCCTTCCTTCCCAGCCCAATTTTCAGCTTTCAGCGCTCTAGCGCTTTCAGTGACAATTGCGCGGTCATGCTACACTGTACCCAAATGAAATTGTTATCATTTTGTTCGCACAAATAGAGCTTTATTTTGGTGTTATTTATTCACGACTCCGTTTTTTTTTTTTTGCGATATAAGCGCAAAAAAAGCGGAAATTTGGGAAAAAAACAATATTTTCTTTTTTCTATTTGAAAAGAAATCCAATAAAATCAAATTTTGTCATAAATTTAAGCCAAAATGTATTCTGCTACATGTTTTTGGTAAAAAAAATTCCGTTAAGTGTATAATAATTGGTTTGTGTGATCACGGACATATGTACGCAAATGATCATGTACATATGTGTGCAGGTGATCACGTACATATGTGTGCAGATAATCATTGGGACATGTGATTTTAGTGGGACATATGTGGGGGACATGTTTTTATTATTAGGGACATGTGTTTTTATTATTTGGGGACATGTATGTTTTGGGGACATGTGTGTTTTGGGGACATATGTGGGGACTGTGTTTTCACTGTGTGGTGTGTTGTGTGTTTACACTACACTGATGATCAGTGAGTAAAAAGCTGTGAAAAGCAGCCCATACTCACTGATCATCAGCCGGCTGCAGCGTTCTGCTCTCCTCTTCTCAGCGGTGACTTCCGTGTGAGGAGAGGAGAGCCGATTGCCTAGCAACCGGCTGTTTGTTTACATCACATGACGGCCGTGATTGGACACGGCCGTCATGTGATCAGGAGGGCCAATCACAGAGCCCTCCTGCCGATCTGAGATGTGCCGTGTCCGGGTGACACGAGCACATCGGGATCGCGCCGCTGCGCGGGCGCGCGCGCGCGCGCGATCCCGCTGCTCCTGAAGGACGTTCCTGAACGTCCTATCAGGAGCAGGCGGCTCCCACCCGGCCGTATATATACATTGGCCGGGTGGGAAGTGGTTAAGTTGTAACTGCAGCCCCCTATTCTCTACAGCCTTCCAAAACATATATTGTACACAGCACCTCTCAGCTCTGAAAAGCAAGGGAAGAGTGAAGTCCAACACTGCAGAGATTCAGAGAGGAGAGTTTTGAGCCCTAATTGGAGGGAAGGGACACACTCCCCTCCTCACAGTACATGGGGGCCATGCACAGCTAAGGCTGTTAATCTCAGGCTGTGTGCTGGAGCTCAACTCCCCCTTCATTAATTATCTCTTAGAGTCTGGAAAAGCTGTCAGAAGTGACTAATGCAGATAACAGAGGAACAAGGCAGCAGAGAGAAATCCCACTCAGTACTTTGGATAGAGACAGGTACACAGTATAAAAGGATGTATTTTGTCTGAGGTTTACAACCAATTTAATCTTACAACCTGAGGTCATGTCTGAGGTATACAATGAGTTTAAGCTGGAATGTCCTTAGTTAAAATGTAGTGTTTCAGCTAGGCCATAGTAAGCCTGAGCTCTGACCCGTTACTGTTTTTCTATAATTGTCATTGTATCGCATTTTTTTTTTTTTATATGTTCAGAAAAATGTTTGTTTCTGCCTGCTACAGGGTGTCCCCAGCAAACAGAGCAAGAAGAAACAATAATGTTGAGTTTTTATTTTTTATGTCTCTCTGGCAAATCACAGGTAGGTGTACTACCTCATAGAGCTACTATTTTGTTAAATCCAGTTTTTGGTCTCTCTGTAACCAGGGAGAGCACTATTTGATTAGTTAGGTCTGCACTTGGCTTTATAGGTATGGGCTCAATTGCTTTCCCCTGTTTCCCAGGAAACCCTGGGACATAGTAGGTGGGAGAATGATGACCCCAGCCTGCATTTTAATATCTCCCCAATCAAACCCTAGTCAATATGGCAGTTGACCAGCAGGAGGCTGAAGGAGATATAGACAGGCCAGAGTCCAGAGTAGAACTTTCTTCTGTCTTGGGAAGACCCAGCCTGAGGGATGTGGCATCCTTGGGAGTTTTGTCTGGAGTTTAAATCACCTTTGTGGGGTCCCAGCTGCGGTTTGGCTGGGGGACCCCTGTTCTTTCCTCCTGGAGCATCCTCAGAAAGTCTCTTAAAGATCCAGGACACAGGCTGCTGAAGTACTGAAGCTGATTGACCCTGCCCATGGCTGCCTGGAGATCATGAGACAATGAGTACCAGCATTCTGGAATTAAAGACTTCCCATCATCTCTCCTGGGAGATCACTGGCTACTACTTTCCACATTCAGGACTTTATTCCCATTGAGGGATTCATTTGTTAGTTTACACTTTAAAGGGGGTGCTTTCACCCTGAAGTCTTAGTGGGAATAGAACCCATGATCAAACTGCCAGATCAATCCGGTCTGTGCGCTACACAGGTTAATTACCAGTGGTGTATATATATATTTATTTATATCATTCCCCAGTATACAGTATATAATATATATATATATATATATATATATATATATATATATATATATATATATATATATATATATATATATATATATACTGTATACTGGGGAATGATATAATTAACCAGGGACACCTTGTAGAGTGTCCTTTGTCCTTTCTGGCTTTCTCTGGGAAAGGGCTAGTGGGAGGCAAGGCCTGATGTCTGGGGAGGGTCTTGACAAGAAGAATAACCTGGGTCTGTGACTTGGATGAGTATTTTCTACTGGAGCAGAGGAGCAGAGGGGGGGGCTATGGAGGTATAGAGGGCAAAAGTGACATTGTATGTAGACAGGGGGGACCTGTCTACATCCTTCAGAATGTATTTCTGCTGTCTGTCAGATGCTGCCCCACGGTCTACCAATGCAGATTGCCAGTCTTTGCCCAAAGGTTCATAGTCTGGAGTATAATTTTTGTGAATTTTGATGTCCTGTACCCTAACCCTCCAACTCATCCTTGAGTTTATTGTGTTCTAATACAGTGGTCATGAACCTTGTCCTCAGGGCCCACTAACAGACCAGGTTTTATGTATTACCTTGAGATGTAGACTAGAATACTGCAATCACTGAGCAGCAAATGATATCACCTGTGATGTATTTCAGTTATCTTGCAAACCTGGCCTGTTAGTGGGTCCTGAGGACAGGGTTGATGAGCACTGTTCTAATACACTCATTTAATGTTCTGACGCGTCTGCTGCCTAATTCTTTTCACTCCATTAGGGTGAAGAATTCTTCCCTGAGGTTTGAAAGCCTACACAGTTGCCTGGAAGACCTCCTTATCTGGGTATGGGGGTGCTAAAGGACGTTTCTTCTGGGGATCATTAAGAAAATAGAGCACAGTTAGATTTTTAACACTTTGACCAACCATTATTGATTATTTTTTATCATTTAAGGGTAAAGTATAATTAGGCTTTAAAGCCTGACTCCAGACTCTGTATTTCTACCCCAGGTCACCCAACTATCTCCCTTGAAAGCCTACCAGCATATGTCTTTCCTCTATTTTTCTCACAATCACTTCTTCTCCAAGCTGGCTGGTTCCTCCTGAAGATGAGAGCAATACTAATGTGTTGACGTTAGGGCCATTCTCTGCTTCAGTATATTGTGACTGATGGGCACAATGGTGATTGCCCTCAGGGGGTAGTGCCATGGCATCCTGCATTCACAAAGGAGTTCTCAGTCTTCTGGGTTGAGTGATGCTGTACTTCATTCCAATCAGAAGATGAGGTATTGTGGTGGACAGCTTTGGACTGAAGGTAAATATTGCTGCCTAAGTTGCTTTTTTTTTACTTTTTTTTTAAATATATATGAGACACATTTATAACAAACAAGAAAAAAATTGCAGGCTGTTGTTAGTAATGTCTGTTTGAATAAGATGGTTGCCTCACTGTCAAGTTCATCTGATGGGCTTAATGTTTTCTAAGTCACTGACTCAGAACAAGAAAGCATATTAGAAATTCTGAATTTGCATTGCCTTCACCTTTTTCGTTTGTCTCTGGGTAAGAGACATAGAAAATAGAGAAACTCTTTAAAGCTGTAGTAAACCCTGCTTGGTAATTTTTACCTACAGGTAAGCCTATAATAAGGCTTACCTGTAGGTAAAATGAATATCTCCTAAATGTACTGTTTAGGAGATATACATCCTGGATGCAACCAGTTATGTCACCGGTGCATGTGCTCTGAAGGTCTGGCATACCTTGTTGGCATACCTTCAGAGCTTTGTGCAGGAATCGAGAGCTCACAGTTATCCTATGTGTCCATGCCCATTAGGACAAATACAGGCATATTTTAAGCTTAACGTTTAGAGGCAGGAAAAAAAAAACCTTCTGGTTTGCATTTCTTATTGAAGAATTCTGGCAGAAAAAATTGCAAAAAAAAACCACCTAAACTATGTGCACAAAACACTCCATATGAGCGTTTTTTTCTGCTAAGGGAACAGACTTTTTTTCTTTCTTTTTTTTTTAAGCCCAGTGTCCAGGGAACCTTAAAGCGGACCTTCAGTAATTTATTTCAACTTTCCATCTATTAAATCTTCTGCTCTTTTTGTTTTAACTTTGGATAGTAAAACATTTTTTCTCTGCCAATAAATACCTTATACATCCCACTTCCTGTTTCTTGTCAGGTAAAAAGCCTAGGCTTATGACATCATGCACAGCTCTCTTTCTCACTCTCATGAGCATTTGCCAGGAAGGGTGGGGGGATGAGTTATAAGAGAGCCAATGAGAGCTGCAGAGCTGGAGGTGTGTCTCTGTGTGTCTGGAAGTAAACAGGCAGCAGCTTCAGCTGCCCACAGGTAAAATGGTTGCAGCCAGACTCAGTGGAGGGAGATTTCTGCAGCATAGTTGGCAAGTACAGAATCGCAGTATATATAAAATTATATGCAAAGTGGTTGGAGGGAAGCTTCAGAATGGATGTTTTTATTATAAATTATGTGAGCAGGCTGCAGATCCTCTTTAAAAAGCTGGAACCATATTGGATCCTGTTGGTTGAAAAAAAAGTATTCCAAGGGGAAGGAGCATGTGCTCTTCTTGAACTTCCTTTGTAATGAGGTCCACTGCCATTCGAGGCGAGCTGGATGACACATCAAATACAACAAAGTACAAACTTAGTGGATACTCCATTATTTTCTCATCTATAATTGGTAAACAAACAACAAACAATGTAGATCTCTAAGTGGAGGAGTTCCTTTAAAAAAAATAGCATTTTTTTGGGATTTTATAAATATACATGTACAGTGGGCAGCTATATCTGCTTGTTACATATTTACTGTTGTTTTAGGCTCCATGCACACTGGAGCCCATAAACGGGTGCTGGGTGTTTTTTTTAACAGCCCATAATTCTGACCACAAAAAACGCCAAACGCTCATAAACACTGATAAACGTCAATAAACACTCAAAAACGTGGCTCATCAGCGTTTTTCAATATTTTTAATCCACTGGAAAAAAAAAACGCTAACAAATGCTAATAAACGCTATTGCAAAAACGTTTAAAAACGTTGAAAGACTCACTGCAAAGCTACTGGTATTTTTATAGCGTTATTTTAACATCCAGTGTGCATGGAGCCTTATCTGAGTGTAACACAGACTGATAGATTTCAATTCAAAATAATTTATTAATTCCAAGGGAAATTTTTAAGATACAGTTACAACAAAATCACAAAAACAAATGGAAACAACATATCCAAAAGAAGTGGTGGTGTCAGATCCAAGAGGGTATACAATAGTAAATCACACTTCAATATAAATAATTGCCTAACCAAAATATGGAACAGCAACAAAGTAAAAACGTAAAAGCTAAATTAAAGGTTACGTCCAGGAAAACATTAAAATGATGTCCACACACTAAAGATTCCTTTTAAACTAAAGCCAGATCCTTGAGAGTTTCTGCTCAATACCCGTACCAGATCCCTACAGACATTTCAAAGTCTCTGCCTCTCAGTAACATAAACTGAGATTTTCCCTCTTACACATCAAAAGTCAATTGACTGGCCATTTCATGAGTGAAAGACGGCTTACATTTCAATCCCACAAAAGATTTATATGACTATTAAAGAGATAAAAACAGTACGTTGACTTGCCATGGCTCTCAATGTCTCAATAAAGATGCATTAAAAATGTAAAGGAGTATACATAGCCCACTTCGGAGGGTTCTGGGAGACCTCTTAAGCTCTTGCCACTTTCATTACAATTTACTATCTGTGCAATAAGAGGGGTAATTCCTTGGCTGCGAGAGAATAGAGGAAAGAAGTGAAAGTAATCACTGCTCTATGTAAAACGTATAACCTGAGCTAAGTCAGCTGGGAAATAAGACAAGCCATCACATAGGCTGAAATGAAAGAATAAGCTTTAGCCATTCACTTCTAAGCAATAAGAGAAATCAGACATTGCGTGTGGTTGGCAATATGCTCAGTGAATTTATAAATATATGATTTGTTTAAGGATGTTGTACCTTACAGCACATGCAATATTCATGCACTTACTTGCCGAAAATGCCTATGACATTAGCATTGAAAATATACACATCTATACACTTAAATGTTGTATTGTCTTATCTTTGCTTGATTCAATTTTACTCTCATTTATTCCTCAATAGGGCCATTGCCATACAATTATTTACTCAATAAGGTACTTCAAGAAGGCTGAATATTTGAATTTTGTTATAAAACTTATTTTATTGGCATTTAGGTATCCAAACTTTCTGTGAGGAAATAATAGAACTGCACCAACCCAGTCATTCTAGTGCTAAAGGCTCAATTCACTCAGCTATAGCAATCAATATCTGCCTTAACAACTGTTATTTTCATCACTAAAGGCTGCAAATAACACATGGCTAAAAACAATGATCATTATAGCAAATAATAAATATAGGTTTGTCATTGTAGGCCAGTTTACATTTTAAGTGTTTTTATAGCCAAAACTGTCTTTTTTTTAGTTTTTTTGGACAGCGTGCAAAGAAGTTCGAACCTCTCCCAAGACATACAGTCATCTGTGTCCCTTCGAGGCAGATTCATTCTCTCCTTTTGTCCTGGGACCATTGTCATCATCATTGAAAGTGAGAAAAAATTAAACATTTTGGGTTGTCACATAAAGAGGGGTGGGGGAGGAGAGAGTAAGGCTCACCACCCATAGTTTGAGACTTGTCCGGTTCCTGCTAAATGTAGACTGAATGTACCAAGTTGCTTGATCGATCAACTAGGGTGCAACCAGCATGACGGGTTTTGCCTGCGTCCATCGGTAGCGGCTGCTACAGCGACTAGCAATAATCACTGCCTTCTCCCGGTGAGGATGGCTTTCACCGAACACCCCCCCCCCCTACTGTTTTCCCTGCTGGGAGAATTCAATGACTCGGCAGGAGGGATTACGATATCAACACTGTCTGTCTAAATCAAGCAAATTTTGAAATTCGCTTTGTGTATGGCTTTCTTGAATCTTCCAACAGGGAGATCTGTTCCTGTGACAGCTGTCCTAATGGAAATTATCCCTTGTTTTGGAGAGGATTTCTCTTACTTCCAGTTCTGTCTCTGGGATGGTAACTAAAGGGAAGTTTCCCCAACAGGACACACATAGCAAAAAAAAAGAAAGTGTTTTTTAACTTAAAACTTAACTTAACTTATCACTGTCCCAATTTAACTGAAAATTCTGAAAATTATGAAAAATTAAGTTTTTCAGATTCCTGTTTCTGAGACCTACAAAGTATTGTGTTAGAACCAGGGAACACTTGCCCTGTATTCTTTCGGTTCAGGCTTTGGCTTCAGATTACATAAATTCTTTCTATTCAAAATATAGGATACATGCAATTTTGTGAATTTGGTAAGCAAAGCGGACATTTGTACAATGAGAATGTCAAAATGAAGATTAGAAACATACCTGATAATCGTAATATGCTAAGTGAATTTAATGGTATTATATGATTGGAGTGTACCTCTTTATACCACTTGAGGGTCAGCCAATAAAAAATTATTGGAATCTAGAAGCCCCCTAACAAGGGGACTCCCAGATCCCACCCCCCGCCCTGTTTGAAATGGTAACGGTTACATTGTACCCATACCATTTCACAAAAAAATGTCAAAATGTTAAAAAAGTCACACTTTGGGACAAGTCCTTTATTAAAAAATAAAAATGTTCCACAAAGTCCATTCATCTTTTCTCTTGCTCAGCTGACAGACCGAACCCCCCCCCCCCCGCACAGGCCGTCACCGATTCACCTCCATGGGAGTCTCCCACTGTCTGACGCATCCTCGTAGGTGACAGTTCTTATATAAATGAGGGCGGGGCCACAAGGTGATGTACCCGGATGACCCCGCCCCTCTGGCGCACAGGGACTTCTGCATGGCTATCCTGTGGCATCAGAGGGGGCGGGCCATCCGGTTATGTAAACGGGTGGCCCAGCCCCCCTCTCACGCCACGGGAAAGTCATTAGGAAATCCCTGTGCATCAGAGGGGGGCGGGGTCACTTGGGTATGTCACCGTGTGGCCCCACCCTCAGTTATATAAGAACTGTCACCTGCCAGGATGCATCAGACAGTGGGAGCCTCCCATGGAGGCGGATCGGTGGTGGCGTGCAGGTTTTTTTTCGGTCCGTTGGCGGAGTGAGAGAAGAAGATGAATGGGACATTTTTATTTTTAGTTTTTTTACTAAAGGATTTTTACCATTTCAAACAGGGGGGCTGGGATCTGGGGGTACCCTTGTTAAAGGGGGTTCCATATTCTTATAAGTCCCCCGCCCACCGACCCCCACAACCACCAGGCAAGGGTTGTGGGGATGAGGCCCTTGTCCCCATAAACATGGGGACAAGGAGCTTTGGGGGTCTACCCCAAAGCACCCTCCCCATGTTGAGGCCATGTGGCCTGGTATGGTTCAGGAGGGGGGGTGCTCTCTCGTCCTCCTAGTTTCCCAAAGGGCCTGGTAATGGACTGGGGGGACAATTCATTATAGCCGCGAGTACTTTTAAATTACTTTTTTCCTTTAGAAATGTAATTTTGTGCAGGGACTGTTATAGACATGTGAAAAATGCACCACTTTATTGGCATACTATAGACCTCCCCCCCCCGGTACAAAATTTAAAGGAATATTTCACTTTTATTGTTTCACTTTAATCATTATTAAAATCACTGCTCCCGAAAAAACTTTTTTTGCACTGATATATGTCCCATGGGGCAGGATATGGGTCCCCAAACATTTTTTATGACAATAACTTGCATATAAGCCTTTAAATTAACACTTTTGATTTTTCATGTTAACGTCCCATAGACTTTAACGGTGTTCCAGCGGCTTTCGAATTTGCCCCGAACTCCGCATATTGTTCGGTGTTCACAGAACATTCGAACAACCAAAGTTCACACAAACTTATGCTTGGGCTGAACCGCTCGCCCATGCCTAACCCATGTATTATTATTATTGCTATACAGAATTATATAGCGCCAACAGATTGTACAGCACTTCAAAATTAATATGGGAGACAGTAGAGTTACTAAACAAATCAAGACAAGAGGTCTAGGAAGGAGAGCTTACAATTTATACTGGTATGGCCAAACTTTTACAACTTGATTTGGAACACCCATTAAAAATTTAGTAAAACTTGGTTAGCAAAGTAAAACTGACACTGTAGCAAACCTTGCTTATGGGAAACTACCATTTATTTTTGTTTTTTTTTGTTGTTTTTTTTTTTGTTGTTTTTTTTTTTACCACCAATACACACAGCTCTCTAACTAAAAGATGAATTTGATCCTCAAGCAAGTAGATTCTCATTGTGTTGCATTTCATGTAGCTACACTCAACTACACTTAATCAGATTGTCAGCTATCTGAACCAATTTGTGTGCACTAAAATGCAAAGTAAACAGTGTGATGCGAAGCGTGATAACGGTCTGCTCTGACCCTCTTTTTCTGGTTGATGGGAAATAATACTAGCTTGTCCCAGTGATTGCAATCTTAATTCCTTTGAAGTGAAGCCACTAGTCTCTGAATGGCATCTTATCTTATTAAGCTAACAGATTTATGATCCCTCTTCTCTGATGTCACTGGCCATTATTTGTACACAACCCCTTTATTAAAGGCTAGAGTGACACTGATGTTCTGCGCATTTTTTTTCTTTTTTTTGCTGATTTGATTCCAACAACATGGGATAACTTGAAAATCCTGAATTAGATGTGAAAAAAAAAACTGTTAATTGAGTCATCAAAAAGTGGAGTGGGGGGTTTCATAGTTGGCATGACAAAAACTCCACATCTGCTGAAGCTAATACTCAATTTCCCCAATAAAGAGGATTTTCAAATCATTGCAGGTGTTGTGATGGGTCATTGTATCATTATATTTTTAAATTGTATCTGAGGCAAAGATTCAAGATAACAAAGTGCTACAGAATATCACATATATGCCACAGTTAAAATGTATCTATGGTAAAAATGTAAAATCATATATTCATTTCTCAGCTGTGTTTCAATTATTTCTAGCTTACTCCAAATAATCTGAGCAATCTTACTTTGTGAAAAATCTCAAAAATATACTCACTTGAATTCTGTGTCATACACTTTATTATCAAACGTATTGGGTCGCCTGTCTTTACACTCACATGAACTTTAATGGCATAGTCTTAATCCGTAGGGTTCAATATTGAGTTGGCCCACCCTTTGCAGCTATAACAGCTTCAACTCTTCTGGGAAGGCTGTCCACAAGGTTTAGGAGTGTGTCTATGAGAATGTTTGACCATTCTTCCAGAAGCACATTTGTGAGGTCAGGCACTGATGTTGGCTGAGAAGGACTGGCTCACAGTCTCCACTTCAATTCATCCCAAATGTGTTCTGTTGGGTTGAGGTCAGGACTCTGTGTAGGCCAGTCAAGTCCCTCCACCCCAAACTCACTCATCAATATCTTTATGGACCTTGCTTTGTGCACTGGTGCGCAGTCATGCTAGAACAGGAAGGGGCCATCCCCAAGCTCTTCCCACAAAGTTGGGAGCACAAAATTGTCCAAAATGTCTTGGTATGCTGACAATCTTAAGCGTTCCCTTCACTGGAACTAAGGGGCCAAGCCAAACCCCTGTAAAACAACCCCACACCATAATACCCCCTCTACCAAATAGAACACCTTTGGGATGAATTAGCGTGGAGACTGTGAACCAGGCCTTCTCATTCACATCAGTTCATGACCTCATAAAAGCATTTGTGGAAGAATGGTCAAACATTCGCAAAACACTCCTAAACCTTGTGGACAGCCTTCCCAGAAGAGTTAAAGCTGTTATAGCTGCAAAGAGTGGGCCAACTCAATATTGAGCCCTACGGACTAAGATTGGCATGACGTTAAAATTCATGTGCGTGTAAAGGCAGACGTCCCAATACTTTTGTCAATTTAGTGTATATTCACTATGCCTTGTAATTAGGCATTGCTGTGTCACATATTTTACAGCGTCTGCCTTCTGAGCTACAGTGGTACTGAGAAGAATTTCAGAAGGTGGAAGCAATACAGGAATCACTTCTTGCAAGCAGAAAGGTACCAAGGGATATGCTACAAAGCATGCAGGGATCCAGGAAGTTGTGGAAAAAGATAACTAGCTGACAGAGCTCAATTGAAAGCAAGGTTATATTGGATTGTCAATGATAATTATTGTTTGTAATATTATACTATTACAATGATAATATATAAAGTAAAAGTTCATGCTGTGACCAAAGAACTCCTTTGAAGTTAACCTTTCTATTCTATAGGCATGTAAATTAGAGTTTTTATTTGCTGAGGGTTTGTGAAAATCTGTGAAACAAAATGAAATGAAATGAAATTTAGCAGCACATCCTGTTGAATGTTATGGGGGGTGGGGGTCAAACCCTGTTGGAAGATTCTGGCCATTTTTAGAACTAAAAAGGCAAATTACTGGGCCATGCCAGGAGGAGCTTATGAAAATAATATTTTCCCCAAAATATTACAGTTGGAACAGATCTCTGGTAATGTGGCTTTGCAGGTGACATGGAAAATACACAAAACTTTTAAATAATAGGTTTGAGGTATACCTTAAAGCTGTATGATGCATTTCGGCATGATTTTTAGTGTCATTCTGAGTCATAGTGTACATTGGCAGCATAATAATCGGAATTACAGACAACAGCAGCATCCCAATACACTCACATTTCACTGATATTAGCTTAAAAAAAAGGGCTTTTTCAGATGGTAGCAGTCTCAAAAGTCATATTTTTGGTCAGAAAAAAAGACTACGGTATGTTGCTGATGTACACTATTCCTTCTCCTTTACTGATTACACCAGAACATTTTCAACTGTCTACAACTGGATCCAGTGGAATTGTTCTCATTTTTTTGTGTTTTCACATTTAGGCCTGAGCTTGTTTTAAAAATATTGTGCTTTAAGATCCAAGGCACAGAGACTATGGATCTACTTGGTATTTACATGCACATGATGCAACCAGTGATGGACTTTTCAGCAGAACAGCTTCCAAGTTGTGGTCCTTGGGCATACTAGGGTCATAGTTATAAAGTAGTGAGTGTGACTTTCACCAAACAGTAACTGGTGATGAATCAAGCATTGTCATGCACCATGAAATATTTCCGGCAGTGAATGTTTGGTAAATGTCAATTGAACTGCTTTAGAAATATGCCCATTTTCTTGGCACTTATAAAATAGATTGTTAACCAAAAAAAAATAAAAAATTGGTATGGTTTATTAAGACCTCACTTACCATCCTGCCTCTGTTTCATTGTTTTGCAGACTTTATTATAGAAAATGAATCTGCTTTTGTCTACACAGTTTCGACTATTCTACCTGGATATGCTAAACTACCACCTTGCGTCTGGTCGATATTGTCTGAAGTGTATCTCACACAGTACACTTTTATTTTCAGTGTAACAAAAGAGCCGTCTTGTGTCTAAGCCTTCTTCCCTCTTCAATTCATTCACAAAACTGCCACATCGACGGTCAATTTATTTCTTCCAGTTTTCTGAGACTCTTTTCTCAGACACATTTCTGTTGAAACACAGAAAAGGTAAAGAGAGTAAACTTCTAGTTTCGCAAAACACCTGTCTTTTTAGTGTTTCCACATTTTAGCCTAGTCTACCTGTCCTATTTTTATGTACTGTCCTTCTGCTGTGCAGTATTTACCAAACCAAGGGCTATAGCTCTGATATTAAAAGAAAAAAATGGTTAAATGGGGACACCACAGTGGTTGCATCTGGAATGAGATACATTTTTTTTTCAAAGGATACAGTGAGGTGCTCCAAAAAAAGGACATCTATTAAATGGACTGTCAGCAGCAACCACTTGGTGCACTCTAATCACCCCAAGTTAAACGTTATAATGTAAAAAGGGAAAAGACCCCATAATAGAAAAATGTAACTAAGGTGTTGACACTTGAAGAGCTAGGTATCAGTTGTTGCAGACATATAATGGTCCTTAAAATGATTTTTTTGGGGTGTACTGATGTGTAAATACAGGCAGAGAATGCACTCCAGCTCTGCAGTTTAAAGGACACAAGCATAGTTTGTTAAAGCATATGTAAATCCAATCTCTATAATGTTATAGACAGTAAGCTTTAACATGAAAGCTATCACTGGAAAATCTTTTTTTTTTTTTGTTTAATTGCTAGCTTTCCTGAAAATAACAGCTGGCTATTCTAATATAGATTTCTCGTTTGAACACTTTTTATTTTATGTGGTGACACTTGATATATACAAGTCCTTGTGTGAGCACTTTGTATTACGTGGTGACAATGCTCGGCCATTTGACTCCATTGGCCCCTAATAATATTCATTTGGATGAAACATGTATGACTGAGTTTAGAGGTTTACAAGCCATGTGTGCTATCTCTCCTGCGTTGAAGATTTTCTGTTGTGGTATGTGATTTGTGCACTTTTAAGTACTAGATTTTATATTTCGGAACTATGTTTTTAATGAATTTTAATAAATGAGTCCATCCCTTATCTGCAAATTACTCAATCTGGTATTTGAGTTGTTCTCCCTTTTATGGGACCATGGATATAAGTGCTGCACTGGTATGGAGAAAATGCAATCTTGTGTCCTGTGGCAGGGGGCATAGATAAAAGGTGATATGGGAGTCCAACTTTCCCTCCAAAGCATCTATCCACAGCATAGACACAGCAGCTGGGCTAGTGTAGCCAAGCTGGGGGTCCCTTTAAAATAGGGGCTGCACCACTCAAGCAAATTCTCAACCATGCCACAGTTACACGTCTCTCTAAGCCAAGGGATTGACAGACCTCTGAAGGGAGGAGAGAGATTACTCTAATTGGCAGCATCAGCGCAAACCCCTCCTCCTACCAAACCCCCAACCTACAGAAATCAGAGACAGGAAAAGGACTGGGAAGAAAAGAAAAACTGTGGAAAAATGGGGGGCAGACAGAGGTAGAGCCATGGGCTGCATGTGGAGCTGGGTGGGGGCAGACAAACCCTTCAAATAATTTATATATATTATTTCCCCATAACCTGCTCTGTCCTCTGCTAATTATCATAAGAACTAGGGGGGATAAATCTAGGGAATTTCCATCTCACTGACCCCTTTCCCAGACCAACAGCTTGGAGTTAGGCAACAGAGAGAGATGGAATAGTGTTCATAAACTGATTGCCATCAGGAGAACATCTGCAAAGCATTGGAGACCCTTATTTGTAATAAAAGCTGATTGCTGTTTATGGGATATTGCTGTCCTCAGGAGAGGTCTGTTGAAGACACCTTGGGAGTGTCCCTTCCAGAGGTTTGTACATGTCTGTTAGACTCCCCCTTGAGGCATAGCAATTAGAGGATATTTTGTGGGTACATGAACTGTGCAATATGTTACCAAGTACACAGTAAGCAAGTTTGAATAAATTATAAGCTAGTTGTTAAGGAGCAGTGTCGGGAAGCCGCGGTGTCCTTAACAACCAATGAGTCATCAGCTGTCAATGGGCTTCCACAAAGTAAAGAGTAAAAAAAAACATTTTTTGAGTAAATAATTTTTTTTTTTAAAGCGTGGGGGTCCCCCCAAATCAATACCAGACCCTTATCCAGGCATGCAGCCTGGCAGGTCAGGAAAGGAGGGATGAGCAAGCACATCCCCTGAACCATACCATGTTGCATGCCCTCAACATGGTATGGTGGGGACTTTGGGGGAGGGGGTGCTCTGGGGGTGCATGCTGGGCCAGTGGTATCAGAAGGGGTTGTGGCATCAGGTGATGTAGCCAGGTGACCCCGCCCCTTACCTATATAAGAACTTTCAAATGGCTTAGCCTGCAGTAGGCAGCCAGCCCTCATGTCAGCGGGAGCATTTTTATTTTTTTATTTTTCTGGTGTGCGGCGGTGATTGACAATGGATTTACATCGGAGGCACTGTTTTTTTTATTTTTTAATAAAGGACTTGTCAAAAACAGTGTGTGTTTGTTTTTATTACTTTTTGACACTTTTTTGGTCCCTTGTACCCCATATTCATTCACATGGGGGCGGGGATCTGGGGGCTCCTGAAATCCAAATATCACTGCTCCTGAAAATACGATTGCTTTTAATATTTTTTTATTTTGGCATTGACACATGTCCCAAAATATCATATCTCTTTTATGGCCAATTATGGCCAATTACTTGTAAATAAGCCTTCAAATGGGCACTTTTGATTTTTCCTGTTCCAGTAGACTGCAATCGGGCCATAACTTTTCCCCTGTTCGGGAGTTTTGCTGTTAACCGAATGGGGGGGGGGGGTGTTAGTGTCAACCATGACTCCTCTATAGATACAGTAAACAGAGTGAGTATAGGCTTCCTAACACTGAAATTTGCAGGATTACCAGGTGAAAATAAAGAAGAGTGGCTAAAAGAAATAAAAAACAAATGCAAGCACCACATCTCATAACTTGCAAACTACAGAAATATTAAACACTTTAACAAAAATCATTAAACAATATAAAGGTTGTACTTATAGGTAGATTGTATGTAAGTGTAAGCTACTATCGGGTGGCTCATATAGCTTGTTGCAATGGAAACCCTAAACATGTTGCCCCCAACTTATACTGATGCCCACTACCCAGATATATTATATGCCAGTCACCCAATAACTTTGATTTTGACAAGTTTAGATACAATTCTAAAGAGTGTTGAATAAATTTTTCTTTAAAAGGTATTATTCAGTTATACAATAACAAAAAAAAAAGAAAACAATAGTTTCACAGTGAATATTGTAGTTGTATGTAAAATATAAAAATTAGGTAAATTCAAATCAAATCTGGCTAAAACTTATATTAACAAGAAGATTCCTAAGCTTTTTAATTATATGAAAATAAAAACATTTTTGCTATAAGGTACTGATGGAATGTGAGGATACAGACTGTACCTATATTTTGTACAATGGATCAGACTCCCCTGTCTATCTACAAATACCATGCTCCGACTTGAGAAATGACTAGCTAAATATAATGCACCATTCGATTTCTTTCTCTCTATAACTTTCCCCATGTAATGCCATCATTTTCTGCACTTTTGGAATAATGGCTGTTTATTGTTGATAACTACACTCGAATCCAAGATTCCTGGTACACCTTGGATGGATGAATCTATTTTTCAAGCAGCATCGTTCTAACAATTGAAAGCCATTACAATTTGAAAATCACATTTATTATGCTTTCTTTATCAAGTCCATCCAGAAGTTCCTGCATTTAATATATTTTCTTTCTTTTTCAAGTTTTTTTTTCCTTTTTCAAGTTGGTCTGTAAAGAATTTAATTCTTTTAAGGTAAATTCAAAGAATACAGAAAAACAGAACTATATTCATTAAAATAAAGAATGAAATATTATAGCAAGAAAAATATTTTTTTTCTTAAAATTTTTAAGGAAATCGGGTCAATACAGAATGTTGCTGAAAAGATAAAAATAGATACATGGGATTTATATTTGTCTATGTCCAAAATCTGTTTAAGCACTGCTGGCATCGTCTGATGAATTTGCCATTACTGCTTCTAAAACACAGAGTTCTAGTTTAGCCATGGGAAGTAAAATATTGTTTGTTTTTAAGTGTGTCTGTTGCTGTAGTTTATATTGGCCCATGGAGCTTTATCCTGCTCAGTTCGAGTGGCCTGTAATTCAGTGCTGTGGGTGGTATCTCTAACCATGCTGCATTACCGTTAGCTAGTTTATATTATGCTAGAAAAACATTTGGACACTCACTGAGCTTCATCAATTGTAATTGTAAAAAAATAAATAAAAAAAGATTACTGAAATGTAAGTGTTGAGCCTCGTACACACGATCGTATTTTTTGTGCAGACAAAACCTCAGACTTTTGTCCAAAGGCGTGTGCTTGGATTTTGTCTTGCATACAAATGGCAAGGAATTGTTGACCAACAAACACAAACGTAGTGACATACTACGTTATTTTCAGATCTTTAGCGCCACTCTTTGGGCGCCTTATGCTAATTTCATGTTAGTAGAATATTGGTGAGTGTTGATTTGCGCTTTTCATTTTGCACTTTTCATTTAGCGCTATTCAGTTTGCGCTTTTCATTTCATGCTTTTCATTTCGTTTCTGAGTGGCCATTCGTGAACGAGACATGTTGCAGAATCGGAGGAGATAACGTATTTATTATTGGCCTTGGATTTATTGTTTTGACCCAAGTCCAGTCCAGGAACAGGAGGAGGAGGAGTTCTTGGACTAAAAATTGGTTGCTTTATTAATCGTGAAAAAATTATGTCATATGTCTTTGCTGCAGGAGCTCCAGGAGAATAACCCAGATGATTTTTGGAATCATCTCTGGATGACGGACCTCTGCTTTCGCCAACTCTTGGCATTGTTGACCTCCTATATTAAGAAGCAGGACATGTGCATGAGGCTTTTATTTTATTTTTTGGTTGAATGATAATTAGTGATGGACGAACGTTTCGCCCGGCGGTCGTTTCGCGGCGAATTTCCGACATTCGCGGTCCGCACGTTCGAACGCCTTTTTCCGTCGTTCGCCGCGGCGGACTTACGTGTTTAATGTATACAAGAACTTTAACCTTTGGTGACACGTTTATCATGTGATACAGGACAGCCAATTGAGACATGACAGCACATGGACACTTGGACATTCCCCCTAACCTATAAATACACCCGATCCGGTGGCCATTTTACATTCTTTCTTCTGTTACGATAGGGACAGGTTCCTGTGTGGAGTAGGGAGAGATAAACCACTAGCTATTTGGTACACAAAAGTTCTTTTCAGGACTGGTATAGGTGTTAGGTGTTGATAGGTTTGCTGTGCTGCTGATTCTTGCAGCAGCCTGAGTGTCTTTTGTTAGTTTAGAGAAAGGGAAAGGACGGTGTATGCTACAGGGACAGCCAGATTAGTCTTTCATCATCATCATCATCATCATCATCATTAGCTGTTACTATCAAGGTCCACAAAAGAGCTGTTCCAGTAACCACTAATCGTTCTCTTTTTTTGCCAATTTGTATAGGGACAGGAAGGAAGCAGTGTTGTCAGGCAGTGAGGGTAATTTTAAAGACTTGCTGTTATTATTAGTTCCACAAAGGTTCTTTTCAGGACTGGTATCAGTGGTACAGTAATAGGCTTGTACATGTATAATATTCTTTCTTCCAAATATAGAAAGGATATTATACTTGACTGCTGCCCTTCTGCTGCAGTCTGCTAAACATTCACAACTCACTTGTTCCACAAAAGTTCTTATAAGGACTGGTAACTTGGTATAGGGTGCTACGGTACATAGGCTTGAGTGCGGTACAGTCTGCTGTTCTGTAAGGACCGCTATCGGTCCACAATAGATAGGGTTGACGTGCACCACTGCTGACCGCTGCCCTATACTGCAGCAGTCCTTCAGCGGTATAGGGACTGACGTACAGTCTGCTAATCACTAACACACAACCTGCTTGTTCCACAAAAGTTCTTATAAGGACTGGTAACTTGGTATAGGGTGCTACGGTACATAGGCTTGAGTGCGGTACAGTCTGCTGTTCTGTAAGGACCGCTATCGGTCCACAATAGATAGGGTTGACGTGCACCACTGCTGACCGCTGCCCTATACTGCAGCAGTCCTTCAGCGGTATAGGGACTGACGTACAGTCTGCTAATCACTAACACACAACCTGCTTGTTCCACAAAAGTTCTTATAAGGACTGGTAACTTGGTATAGGGTGCTACGGTACATAGGCTTGAGTGCGGTACAGTCTGCTGTTCTGTAAGGACCGCTATCGGTCCACAATAGATAGGGTTGACGTGCACCACTGCTGACCGCTGCCCTATACTGCAGCAGTCCTTCAGCGGTATAGGGACTGACGTACAGTCTGCTAAACACTAATACACAACCTGCTTGGTCCACAAAAGTTCTTATAAGGACTGGTAACTTGGTATAGGGTGCTACGGTACATAGGCTTGAGTGCGGTACAGTCTGCTGTTCTGTAAGGACCGCTATAGGTCCACAATAGATAGGGTTGACGTGCACCACTGCTGACCGCTCACCTATACTGCAGCAGTCCTTCAGCGGTATAGGGACTGACGTACAGTCTGCTAATCACTAACACACAACCTGCTTGTTCCACAAAAGTTCTTATAAGGACTGGTAACTTGGTATAGGGTGCTACGGTACATAGGCTTGAGTGCGGTACAGTCTGCTGTTCTGTAAGGACCGCTATCGGTCCACAATAGATAGGGTTGACGTGCACCACTGCTGACCGCTGCCCTATACTGCAGCAGTCCTTCAGCGGTATAGGGACTGACGTACAGTCTGCTAAACACTAATACACAACCTGCTTGGTCCACAAAAGTTCTTATAAGGACTGGTAACTTGGTATAGGGTGCTACGGTACATAGGCTTGAGTGCGGTACAGTCTGCTGTTCTGTAAGGACCGCTATCGGTCCACAATAGATAGGGTTGACGTGCACCACTGCTGACTGCTGCCCTATACTGCAGCAGTCCTTCATCGGTATAGGGACTAAGAGTTTTGTCACAGGGTCATTTAAAAAATGACAGGCAGAGGAAGAGGCAGGCCCTTCCGCAGGGGTGGTAGGGGTAGGGCAGGAGCAACAGGCTTGAGCCAAAGTGGGAAGTTGCAGAAGGTGCGTTCAATTACTTTAAAGGATGCACCAGACTTGGTTGAGTGGCTCGCTCAGCCTTACTCTTCTGCACCCTCCTCATCCTCTCGATCTGCACCCTCTTCTTCACTCTCTGCTATGTGCACCCCCAAAGACACTACCACCAACAACACGACCACCACCACCACCACCACATACCTTCCGCTTGAGTCACTGGAATTATTTTCCGATCCATATCAAGAGGACATTTCTGATGCGCAGCCACTCTTGGTATTGGATCAGGAAGAGGAGGTAGCAACAAGCGCTACTCAGCAGTCTGACGACAGTACCCAGATCAGCCCAAGGAGGAGGTTGGTCCCCGGTGTTGCTGCCTACTCCGAGATCTCTACTTATAGCGGTGGGGAAGGTGACGTTGATGATGACGTGTCTAGTGATGTCACGTGGGTGCCCACAAGAGAGGAAGAGGAGGGGAGTTCAGAGGGAGATATGGACCAGCAGATAGGGAGGAGAAGCAGGAATAACTTACATTGCACAGGAGGGACAAAGCAGACTGCAAATGTATCAGGAGCGAGTCATCGACCATGTACGGTCACATCTGGCGCTCCCAGGACACCGGCACATGGCTCCGCAGTGTGGGCTTTTTTTAACGTGTCCGCTGCTGACAATAGCGTTGCCATCTGCAATCTTTGCAGTCAACGCGTTAGTCGCGGTAAGCCCAATACTCACCTAGGGACGACCGCCTTAAGAAGGCACATGAGCAGCCATCACCGAGCCCAGTGGGAGCAACGGAACACACAAAGCCACACTGCAGGCTCTCACCGTCCAGCCTCGTCTTCTACTTCTCCTTCTCCTCTCTCCTCACAATTGTCCTCCACTCCACCTTCCATCACGCCAAGCTCACATTTTTCTGCAAAAAGGCAGGCTTCCGTGGGCCTAATGTTTGAGCGTAAAAAAATGATGACGCCGGATAACCCTCTTGCCCAACGGTTGGCGGCTGGCTTGTCAGAACTCATAGCCCGCCAACTACTGCCATATAAACTGGTGGACTCGGAGGCCTTTCGCAAATTTGTGGCCATTGGAACACCACAATGGAAGGTCCCAGGAAGGAAGTATTTCTCAGAGAAGGGCATCCCAGAGCTATATGGCCATGTTCAGCGGCAAGTGAATGTATCTCTGGCACACAGTGTCGGTGCCAAGATACATCTGACCACAGACACGTGGTCTAGCAAACACGGGCAGGGAAGGTATATCAGTTTTACTGCCCACTGGGTGAACCTTCTGACGGCCGTCAAGCATGTAACCCGTGGCACCCGTGTAGATTTGGTTTTACCGCCACGGATTGCATGCAGGCCTGACTCTTCTTCTCCTCCTCCTACTCCATCCTCCTCCCTCTCCTCCTCAGCTGCCTCCTCCTTTTCCGCTGCTAGCGTCTCTTCCGCTGCACCGCCCAAGCTCCCCAGAACCTATTCCACATGCCAGGTGAGACGTTGCCATGCCGTGCTGCGTCTGTTGTGCCTGGAAGCAAAGAGCCACACTGGCCCGGCACTCCTTTCAGCTTTGCGTTCACAGGCAGATGAGTGGCTAACACCGCTCAATTTGACAGTTGGTAAAGTGGTGTGTGACAACGGTGCCAATCTGCTTAGCGCATTGAAACAGGGCAAAATCACGCACGTGCCGTGCATGGCACACGTCTTAAACTTGGTCGTGCAGCGATTCCTTGTCAAATACCCTGGGGTCCAGGACATCTTGCGGCAGGCAAGGAAAATCTCGGCCCATTTCAGAAGATCTTACACGGCCATGGCTCGCCTTGCTGACATTCAGCGGCGACACCATCTGCCGGTCAGACGTCTTATTTGCGATTGCCCGACGCGATGGAACTCAACCTTCTATATGCTTGATAGGCTGCTCCAGCAGAAACGTGCAGTTAACGTCTACCTGTATGAACTCTGCGAAAGAAACGGTTCTGGGGAGCTGGGTTTTTTTTCACCGCGCCAGTGGCTGCTCATGCGCGACACATGCAGACTTCTGCGGCCATTTGAGGAGATCACCAAACTGGTCAGTCGCAGCCATGGCGCCATCAGTGACATGGTACCTTATGCCTTCTTTCTGGAGCGTGCATTGCGTCGTGTCATTGATCAGGCTGTGGAGGAGCAGGAGCGGGAAGATGAGGAAGTCGCAATGCTGGATGAATTCCCAGGGGGGGCTACTCTATCTGAGACAAGTCAACAACAGGAGTCTGATGAGGAGTCAGAGGAGGATGGTGCCGGGGCGGATGAGCAGGAGCAAGAAGAGCATGCTTTAAACCTTTCTGGGATCCCTGTTGTGCGAGGATGGGGAGAGGAGAATGAAGAGGACGACATTATCCTGGATGATGAGCAGGAGCCAGGCCACCACACCGCTTCCACTTTAGTGCAAATGGGGGCCTTCATGCTCCAGTGTTTTAATAGGGACCCCCGTATAAAAAGCATGAGGGTCAAGGACCAGTACTGGGTGGCAACGTACTTAGACCCCCGGTACAAACACAAAATGGCGGAAATGTTACCGCCGTCGCAGAGGGCTGTCAGAATGCAGCACTTCCAGGCCTTGCTTCGAGAAATGCTGCATTCTGCTTTTGCGTGCGCTGGCAGAGGAGCAATTCCCACTCCCAGAGAAGGATTTGCGGGTACCAATCCAACAGCGCCTGCAAGAAGAGGCCGGTTTGAAGATGTGTTGGTGACTTCGGATATGAGGTCATTCTTTCAGCCGACCCATCGACAGGTGTCATCCGGATCCAGCATCAGGGAACGCCTAGACCGTCAGGTGTCCGACTACATTGGGTTAACGGCCGATGTGGACGCTCTGAGGAGTGATGAACCCCTAGACTACTGGGTGGGCAGGCTTGACCTCTGGCCAGAGCTTGCCCAATTTGCAATCGAACTGTTGGCTTGCCCCTCATCCAGTGTCCTGTCCGAAAGGACGTTCAGCGCAGCAGGGGGGATTGTGACCGATAAGCGTACTCGCCTAGCTCACGACAGTGTTAACTACCTCACATTTCTAAAAATGAATGAGGCATGGATCTCGGAGGAATTCAACACATGTGACCAGTAGACCATGTATATGTCTATAAACTATTTTTTTAATCAAGCACACAGACCTTCTTAATTCATTTGGCTCACTTCCTTGACCCAAAAAAGCACACCGTACTATATGCCCCTACCCTCCTCTTTGAAGAGGTTGAGCGGTGTCATATTTCTACTGGGGCTGCTTATGATATCCCTGTGCTGTGCTGACTTCCTCCTGGGGGTTCTTATTATGAAGGGATCACACTATCCCTGTGCTGTGCTGACTTCCTCCTGGGGGTTCTTATTATGAGGGGATCACACCATCCCTGTGCTGTGCTGACTTCCTCCTGGGGCTGCTTACGGTGCTGCTGTCAGTGCTGTATGTCACGGTGCTGCTGTCAGCGCTGTATGTCACGGTGCTGCTGTCAGCGCTGTATGTCACGGTGCTGCTGTCAGCGCTGTATGTCACGGTGCTGCTGTCAGCGCTGTATGTCACGGTGCTGCTGTCAGCGCTGTATGTCACGGTGCTGCTGTCAGCGCTGTATGTCACGGTGCTGCTGTCAGCGCTGTATGTCACGGTGCTGCTGTCAGCGCTGTATGTCACGGTGCTGCTGTCAGTGCTCTGTATTACGGTGCTGCTGTCAGATGCCTCTATCACGGTGCATGTGTCATTCCGGTATGTCACGCTGCTGGTGATCATCTCCTGCACCCTCTTCTTTGCCTACCCTGGTCCCTGACCTTCCCTCTCCTCCATTGCCTTCATTAGCTCCATAGTCCTGAATTGTTAGAACAATTTCCCAAATAAAATAAAAATGCTTGTAGTTATCGATCCCAAATTCACCTCATACATGTATTATGTCATTGTCCAGATGGTGGGACTACGTTTTACCCCCTAATAATTACCACGTGGCCGCAAATTCGACATGAAGGTTTGCAAAGTTCGCCTCCCATTGAAGTCAATGGGGCCCGCGGCGAACGTTCGGTTTCGCGAACGTTTGAGTCCGTTCGCATTTCGCTTTCGCGAAACGTCCCGTCGGAAGTTCGTCCATCACTAATGATAATGATTTGATTTGTTATAGTTTCCATATTTTTGGATGCATAGTGTGTACTTTTTGGTTAAGTTCTATTGGCAGATAGCATGTCTAATTTTATTTGTCTTCTTTTTTTAATGCACAATAAAAAACTTGTGGAGAATAATACTTGGCTATGTGTTTTACTTCAAATGACAGTTTGGGAGTAGGTAGTTTTGTTTAAAAAAATACAATGTAAAATTGACAAGGGACACCAACATAGTGGTATCTTTGATCTTAAAAACTACGGGATAATGGTGTTGTGGTAACTTGCTAAAAAAAAAAAAAAAAAAATAATAATAATAATATTCTTGATATCACTAGAAAAAAAAAAACCTTTGAAAATTTGTTTACAATAACTCCATCAGTATCACCAGCAAAGCAGCTTCATTATTATCCCATTAAAGAAGAAGAGAATGTGCGCTGCATTTCGAGATTTCATAATTTGTCACATCACGAATGTTAATTCTCCATTACGAATGCTAGTTTACAAGACCGACCGCTTCAGGCTCGTCCTTACTTCTGAGCATGCATTTTGTACTTTGGACTTTTGTCCAACGGACTTGTGTACACACGCTCGGAAAATCTGACAGCAGACATTTGTCTGGGGAAATTTTAAAACCTGCCATCCAACATTTGCCCATGGAAAATCCAACAACAATTGTCCGATGGAGCATGCAAACTGTCGGATTTTCCACCAACGGCCTGACATCACACATTTCCTGTTGGAAAATCCAATCAACACCAAATGCTGAGGCCATCAGGCGTGGACAAATGCAACAATAGCTGTTTGCACCTGCAGCATCCTTACAAACCCCTGATGCCATCCGACCCATTCACTTACATAGCAGGAATTTCCGAGCCGCATAAGCGAATTGAAGGGAAATGGAGTGGGTTACATCATTGCCTAAACATGGTCACATGGCTCAAAAGAAAACAGCACACAGACCTCTCCAAAGCCCCTCACCCAATACATAACAGATGGGTCTGCTATATCATTTGGGGGAGTTCTAAGGGTCTGTGTCAGGAACTTACCAGCAATGGACAGGCACAGCTGCGTGCACACAGGCGGCGGCGCGTGTTTCCTGCGCGTTCGCGTGCGTTTACGCGTTAGTGTGCACGTTCGCGCGAGCGTTCGTGCGCGCGCTCGTTTGCGTGGTCGTGAGTGGTGTGCGTGCGCTACTTGCCGCCACTGAACACTTAAAAGTTCCCCAAGTGCGCTGGTGCGGCGCTGTTTCGTCTCAGCTCCTGTGTACCTGAATACCTGATCCTGAACCTGATTACCTGCTACCGTTACCGACCCGGCTTCGCTTGACTTCTCTGCCTTCTCCAAACCCGACCCGGCCTGCCTGACCTCGCTACTTCTCCTGCCTGTGATTCCGTTGCCGACCTCTGCCAGTTTTACCGACGCCTCTTTTGCCTACTGATTCCACCTGTCTGCTTGCCTGCTGACCCGGACCGTCTGACCCTGCTCCAGCCTGCTGCCTGTTCAGTCCTCGGCTTCTGAAGCTACTACTTGCATTTCTCAGCCTTCTAGCAACCTCCAGTCGCTCAGCCTTCCAGAAGAATCTCCGCTCTGCTATCAGTTCCAGCGGCCCTATCCAGCAGGCACTCCTACCCACTGTGCTCTCGAGACCGCTGTTCCCATTCCAGCGGCTCCTGAACCAGCGTTGTAAGAGAGGTCTCCTCCTACAAGTCGGGCTTCAACACCAGGACCCTAACAGTCTGTGTGAAATTTAGATTTTTTTAAAAAGCCTAGAAAATGGGCATTTTTATTTTGACAGATTTGGTTCCCATTGATTTTATTTGTTGTTCTACGTCCACATTTCTTTTCCCCTTAATATCCATATCAGACCTGAAGGGCCTGGTAATTGAATTTGGGGGAACCCCACGCTTTTTTTTTTTTATCAATGACTTTCAATGAGTGTTCTCTGTATTACAGGAGCCGACAATTCATTATAGCCACAAGTGATTTTAAATTACTTTTTTTCCTGCAGAAATGACACTTTGTGCAGGGACAGTTCTAAACACGGGAAACATGTGCCCCTTCACAAGCATATTATAGACACCCCCCAGGTACGAAATTTAAAGGAATATTACACTTTTATTGTTTCACTTTAATCATTATTAAAATCACTGCTCCCGAAAAAAACTGCAGTTTTTAAAACTTTGTTTTGCATTGATACATGTCCCCTGGGGCAGGACCCAGGTCCCCAAACACTTTTTAGGACAGTAACTTGCATATTAGCCTTTAAAATTAGCACTTTAGATTTCTCCCATAGACTTGTACAGGGTGTTCCGCGGCTTTTCGAATTTGCCACGAACACCCCAAATTGTTCACTGTTCGCTGAACAGGCGAACAGGCAATGTTCGAGTCAAACATGAGTTCGACTTGAACTCGAAGCTCATCCCTAGTCAGAAGATTTTTTCTCCTTCTGAATGTTCTGGCAGTGTTTTTTTTCTGTTTCTAAACACCTGTAAACACCTGTAAACACCTATGCCTGTATGGACACGTAGGCTAATGCCACGTACACATGACCGGGCTTTTCAATGGACTTGGTCCGGCGGACAATCCGACAGACTTTGCAGCTGAGGTCCGCCGGACTTTCAAACAAACGGACTTGGCCACACACGATCACTCCAAAAGTCAGACGGATTTGAACGTGATGATGTAGAATAAGAGAAGTTCATAGCCAGTAGCCAATAGCTGTCCTAGCATCAGTTTTAGTCCATCGGACTAGCACACAGACGACCGGATTTTTCGACTGGACTCGAGTCCGTAGGAAAGATTTGAAGCCAGTTTTATTTCTAGGTCCACCAGACTTTTGGGAAGAAAAAGTCAACTGGAGCCCACACACGATCGAATTGTTTGACGGACTCTGGTCCAACGGAACAAGTCCTCCAGAAAGTCCGATCGTGTGTACGCGGCATAACAGTGATGTGGATTTAGAGGCAAAAAAAACCCCAAAAAACAAAATGCCGCTAGCAGCGATGCTTAAAAAGCACAGTAGGCATGCTGCCCAATGCGTGAAACCCCGTAATTCAGTTACGGTTCCCGCATCACATCTACATCGCACACTGGTTCACACTGACATCTGCGAAGCGCTGGGGGTGTCAATGCAAGGTTAATGACCCCCCCAGATCAGTTCGCAGTGCGGGAATTGGATCCCATATGTGTGAACAGCCATGGGATCCAATTCCAGCGCGGATCAAATAAAGGGTCCTGCACCATTTTGGTGCGAATGTGATGCGATTTAAGCCATACAGTTTGTATGGCTAAATTTGCATCGCACAGACATCGCATATGATCTGCAATTGACTTGTGCACTTTTGTTTAATTTAGACTGCATGTATATTTTATTTATGTTGTTTGAGGGCTGCACTTATGGTTTATTATATACTGTCCAGCCACTGAACAATATTTGTGGCTATTATTTTGCATATAATACACTTTAATGTTTATTTAAATATAAAACCTGCATTGTAACTCTTTCTTATATTGCAGCATAACCAAGCTGCTTACATACTGTCCAGCCATTGAACAATATTTGCGGCTATTGCCTCTCGGATTATACACTCTAATTTTTATTGCAAAATAAAACCTGCATGTCACTACCTCCTATGTTGTAACCTAACCAAGTTGTCTATACCATGCCTTGAAAAAGTATTCATACCCCTTGACATTTTCCACATTTTGTCATGTTACAACAAAAAACGTATTTTATTGGGATTTTATGTGATAGACCAACACAAAGTGGCACATATTTGTGAAGTGGAAGGAAAATGATAAATGGTTTTCAAAATGTTTTATGAATAAATATCGGAAAAAGTGTGGCATGCATTTGTATTCAGCCCTCCTGAGTCAATACTTTGTAGAACAGCCTTTCACTACAATTACAGCATTTGTATTGAGCCCCCTTTCCTCTGATACCTCTAACTAAAATCTAGTGGAACCGATTGCCTTCAAAAGTCACCTAATTAGTAAATAGAATCCATCTGTGTGTAATTTAATCTCAACATGAATACAGCTGTTCTGTGACGTCCTCAGAGGTTTGTTAGAGAACCTTAGTGAACAAACAGCATCATGAAGGCCAAGGAACACACCAGACAGGAATAAAGTTCTATAGAAGGTTAAAGCAGGGTTAGGTTATAAAAAATATCCCAAACTTTTAACATCTCACAGAGCACTGTTCAATCCATCATCCAAAAATGGATTGAACAGTGCAAACCTCCCAAGACATGGCCATCCACCTAACCTGACAGGCTGGGCAAGGAGAGCATTAATCAGAGAAGCAGCCAAGAGGCCCATGGTAGCCGTGGAAGAGATGCAGAGATCCACAGCTCAGGTGGGAGAATCTGTCCACAGGACAACTATTAGTCATGCACTTCACAAATTTGGCCTTTATGGAAGAGAGCCATTTAAAAAAAAAAAGCCATAAGAAGTTCCATTTGCAGTTTGTGAGAAGCCATGCGGGGGACACAGCAAACATGTGGAAGAAGGTACTCTGGTTAGATGAGGTCAAAATTGACCTTTTTGGCCTAAAAGCTAAGCACTATATGTGGTGGAAAACTAACACTGCACATCACCCTGGATACCTCCCCCCACTGTGAAACATGGTGGTGGCAGCATTATGATGTGGGGATGATTTTCTTCAGCTGGGACAGGGAAGCTGATCAGAGTTTATGGGAAGATGGGTGGAGCCAAGTACAGGGTAATCTTAGAAGAAACCTGTTAGAGTCTGCAAAAAATATGCATCCCCAAAAAAGACTTGCAGCTTTAATTGTAGTGAAAGGTGGTTCTACAAAGTATTGACTTGGGGGACTGAATACAAATGCACGCCACACTTTTTCCGATATTTATTTATTTAAAAAAATGAAAAAACATTTATCAGTTTCCTTCCACTTCACAATTATGTGCCACTTTGTGTTGATCTGTCACATAAAATCTCAATAAAATACATTTACGTTTTTGGTTGTAACATGACAAAATGTGGAAGGGGTATGAATACTTTTTCAAGGCACTGTATACTGTCCAGCCACTGAACAATATTTGTGGCTATTGTCTTTCAGATTTGTTCTCTCTTTCTCTCTTATATTGCGGCCTAACCAAGCTGCTTAAATACTGTCCAGCCACTAAACAATATTTGTGATTATTGTGTCTTTGATAATACACTATAATACACTATAAATTATGTTGCAAAATAAAGCCTACCTTGTCTTTTTTATTTGCTGTCTATTCAAGAGCTTGCATATTATCCTAAGGCTAGCCAATTTCAACCACATATCTTAAGTCCATATTTGTAATATTTAAGATATGACTGGAAATGTGGCAATGGGCAGGGGTTCAGATGATGTGGGGTTGTGGTTTTGAAGTGATTTTGGGCACTCTGCTTTGACATTTCATTACCAAAATAACTTTTTTTATTATTTCAAACCAATCAGATTGGGTTGCTGATGCTGTACTTAGACCACGGTAAATATAAAAGTTGAAAAAATGAATTGCACATACAACATATAAAATTTGAGAATACAGTGTTACTAAAATCATACTGTTTTCTAACACCACATACAGTTTAAAGGCATTCCAAGCATGTATTTTTCCCATGTCACCCTCAAAGTTGCATTAAAAGGACCGCCCTCCACTTTTTTTTCTGCATGGTTAAATGTCTCCATGGCAGTTTCCAGCTTCTCAAGCCCTTTTTGTGGCAACATCTTGCCAATTATCTTTGAAAACAGCCAAAATTTTGCATCAATATTCACCCCTTATTAATTTACAACTAAGGTCAGGTTTCACAAATTACATGTGCCCCCTCCCCTGATCTCTCTGTCAAAATCAATGGCACAACTATCAGGCCATCCCCACATGCCAAGGTCCTAGGTGTAGTCCTGGACTCTACACGTCCAATCACTGTCCAAATCTTACCGCTTCAACAACATCTCCAAAATGTGCCCCTTTCTAACCAATGACACAGCAAAGCTCCTAATTCACTCTTTGGTCAACTCTCGCCTTGACTACTGCAACCCTCTAACCCTACATAGGCTACCCTCCTTTCAATCCATCAGGAATGCTTCTGCCAGACTCATTCACCTTACCAATCGCTCTGTGTCTGCTACTCATCTTTTTCAATCACTCCACTGGCTTCCGCTCACCCAACAAATTTAATTCAAAATACCAACAACAACTAACAAAGCCATCCACAATTTAGCCCCCAGCTACATCACTGACCTAGTCTCAAAATACCAACCTAATTGTTCTCTTCATTCCTCTCAAGACCTTCTGCTCTCTAGCTCCCTCGTCACCTCCTCCTTTGCTCACCTCCAGAGTCTCTCTAATCCTATGGAACTCCTTACCCCAGTCTGTCTAATTATCTCCTATTCTATTAGCTTTTAGACGATCCCTGAAAACCCTCCTCTTCAGAGAATCCTATCCTACCCACACCTAACAACTGTACAGTAATTTTCACCATCAGTTCTCCTCCACAGTTATTACATTTTGTTTCACTTGACCCTCCCTTCTAGATTGTAAGCTCTAACAAGCAGGGCCCTCTGACTCTTCCGGTATTGAATTGTATTATAACTGTACTGTCTGCCCTCATGTTGTAAAGCGCTGTGCAAACTGTTGGCGCTATATAAATCCTGTATAATCATAATATTTGAAGTAGGGGTTTCAGAGCCCGTCTTTTGTTGATAGTTAGTTGCGATAAGTCTGCGAATAGTTGTTAATTATGTCCCTGAAAGACTAAAGATTCCTTGTGTCTTGCAGCAGCTAGAAGTTGTTCTTTTGTGCAGTAAAAATGGAATTTGGCAATGATATCATGATTTCATTGGAATTCAATGACCAATGAACAACCCCAACCCCCCACCCCCTCCTTCCTTGCCCTGAGAATCTAACCTGGGCTGATTCACTCATCCCTATTCATGCTGTGCTGTATAAAATGAGGATATTAAATGATATCACTTGCTACCAGGGAATTTGTATTATTTATATTAATCCCGCACTCAAATTGGCTAACTTTTTTATACAATATATACCTTTTAATGTTGCATAAAAGGAACAGATGTAATTTTTTGTCGCTTAATTAAAGAGTAATTTCAATTTCTTAAAAAACAAGTCACGCAATTAAGACTTGTAAAGGTTGGTACTTAGTAATGTCATTTGTCATTTAACACCAAAGTTACTTAATAAATATCGTATGAATGATCAGGAAAAGCAGCTGAGGGCCAAACCAAGGTAACTAGAATAGAGGCAAAAGACTAAACAGAAATAACATGCTTTTTTGTACTTTATGAAATAAAACTACTGCCATTTTATGATCTAGCATAGGCTTGGTAAACAGTCTGGCAACAAGCAGTCCAGCAAGTCTTGTCACGTACCAGGAGGAAAAGAGAACTCTATTGGATAATGGGTGCGCTCAACCTCCAGTGATTTGTATCTGTCACAAGACTTAATTTTATCACAAAGCAGATGCTCTGCCTGCATCAATTCAGTGGATTTCTGAATTCCTCTGTTTTCATAATACAATTTACCTGCTTTATTCACTTCTACATTGCAGTGTGGCCGGTGTCTTTCTGATTGGGTTTGCAGTCACTCAAGCTATCATAATTTCTCTCTCTCTCGCTCTCTTTCATTATCATTTTTTATAGGGGATCTGTCTAAACAGGTGTCATAGAAGCCTCCAATGAAAGCAAATCTAGTGGAGCATAAGTGAGACTATTTACTATCTCTGCAAAGGATATAATGGCCCCAGAATTAGTATTCAGTTTGTGAGCTTTTCAGGGGTTTTTCAAATATTTGAATCGGACCCAAACACTTATGTCCTTCTTTAGAGCTAAAACATTCCCTAGCTCTCCATTGAGCTAGTTAGCAAAGAAAACTGATCTAAACTATCTCTAATATTTTGATTAAAAGTATAAGCAAAATAATTTTTTAACTTGACCAGTATGTCCACCCCTACATTGTTTCACAGCTTTCAAGATTTGCACTATGGTTATGACACTGTGAAAGGGACCAAGTTAATGATGTTCCCTAATTTCTCTGAGTGGGTTGTCTGATAATGAAATAAGTGACTATGCTTCCTTAATGTGTGTTCAAATGATCACTTGTAGTCTCTACCAAAAGCCTACATCACAGAGCGACAATGCAGAAGTGAAATAGAATGTTGTGATTTTATAGTAGGAAATGCCTAAACAAGGGCCTTCTTTGCAGGATCATCAGGCATTGTTTTAAGGAAACCTACAGATTTGAAAATATTAAAAATGCCTTTGGATATTAATATACATTAATATATTAGTATAATATATATAATAGACATTAATATATTAGGCTCTATGTGAGATTTTAGTGATTGGGTTTTCATCGACTTTAGGCTTCACTGCAGGCACCCTTTAAAATTGCTGGACTTTCAGTGAATTTAGTCTACAATTTACCATTCATCATTCATCAAAGTCTCCCGAATCACAAATATGGATAAAATGCCAAGGTAGCCAGCTGCTCTATATTTATCAATCAAAAGAAGTCTTGTTTCTTTTCAAATGATATTGATTTATATAGCAGCTGAGGGCATGGGTGGACGACTGAAATTCAGGTACAGTTTGCATTTTGTGACATGCTCACCGGTGCTAAGTGAAATCGTTTTGGTCTGATTAAACTGAAGATCCGGTTTACAACACATGGCCTACTTTAAAAAAAAAAAAAAAGTACAGAAAAAGTCAACTCCATCGTTACAGTAAATAAAATGCATTTTATGCATAAACATAAAAATAGAATTTCTTCCTTGGCCAATATGTCCACTGTTTTTTATCATTTTCCATTCCCACTTTGATTCACAGCTTCCAAGATTTGCATTTTGGTTGTGTCACTGTGAGAATCCTTATAGACAAGAGAGGGAACCGAGTTAATGACAAATCTCTAACCAGCTGTTGTACCATTCAGCTTCACTACTTCAGTTAATTAATCAGCACCTTGCTGAAAACTCTAGGGGAGACGCTTGTTAGAGTTTGGTCGCCAGCACAAAAATGCTTTTATTGAAATTACAAGATGCACTTTTTAAAAACAGAATAATCTTCCCAGTGTATAGAGGACAGAAAAAAGGCAGTCTGACATATGAATGCACACAGGAACGATCATTAATATTTCCGTGTACTAATGACTGATGCTCCCATGTGGCGGGTAGAAGTTAAATGGCTTTGTTTACTGCTAATTTTGTTTGTTTCCCAAGGAAAACAGTCGTTCTGACCTGTCTAAATGCACCATGGCTGGGGTATTGCCATCCACACACAGGAGCCAAGCTGTATACTTTAATAGAATAAAAAAATTGAAAACCTCATTTGAAATGCAAGAAAAAAATTGTTTTTATTATTTACATTTTCTTAAATTATTATTATAATTTTTTTTTTTTTTTGGGAAAATTAACATTTTCTTTGACCCCATTGCCCAATCACTTTCGGTTGCTATTTTAGCTTATGTCTACGTAATCAACTACTGGTGAATTCTGGTATTTCAGACCATCTGTACGTACTGTAATCTCTTCTTTTGGCTTTGTTCCACCAAAAATTTACAAAACTAAGCTCACACTGCTGCTTATGAGGACTGTTTTACAGGTATTATACGTTTCTTATTTTCTGGCTCTAAATACCCCTCCATGTTAGCATATGTGCCCACACATACACATAGACATTTAAAGGAAGTTTAGAGGCAGAGGCCTTTAGAAGCAGGAAAAAAAACATCACGTTTGCATTCAAGAGGGGTGTATATTGGCAGATGCACCTAAATGCAGGTAAATGCGTCTAAATGTGCCTACACATTTTTCCATTTAAATGGTCAAAATAAATGAATATTCCAGCCAATTAAACTAATCACCCAAGTGCTTAACGTGTCTAAACACGTTTGAACAAAACGTAACTTGTCGCAGTTTTGAATCTGTTTTTCTCCTGCTGCACAAAAAACATTTACACGAGCCCCAGTGTGCATGACGCCTAACAACGGAACCAAACTCATGGGTATTTTTTGATCTTTGATTGTAAATGCTAATCTGTGCAGTATAAGCTTCAGCAAGCTTTTAGCCTGGGGCTAAATTAAAAAATGTTAACCCATGAGACGTAACAAAATCTGCTGAAAATTGTTTGGTGATTGTTAGGCGATTAGTCTCATGGTGTATGTTTAAATAAGAAATGTGGCCAAAAATATCCTAAATGCACTATTGTTGAGCGATTTATCTTCTGCTTCCATTCAAGTCTATGGCGGTGAATGGAGAGGAGATGAATCGCTAATAGCCTTCTGCTATGCAATTAAATTGTGGCACTGAGCGATTATGGGGAATCTGAAGAGCAGAGCACAGTAAAGTATAGTTGTACAAACAAACAGATTGATCTCTCAAGATTTTAGTAGTCTGATGAGCTTCTATAAATTGCCTGTGCAACCCTAACCTTAAAGCACCCTTTAGCTATAGCTCAGGTGCACAAAAAAAAAATATCAATGGGAGAACTGGCTGTCGCAATATTTTGACACACATTAGCAAATTTAAAATGTTTTTTGTGCTTGTTAATGCCTTAATAAAGCATATCAAAATCTTGTTTAAGGTAGCAATCAACACCAACAGCTGGAGGGTGCTACGAAGCAGATCTTCCATTAAAAAATAAGGGTTCCTTTTACCGCCAAGTCCCCCCTCCCCCAATTATTATGAAAAAAAAATCTATGAGCACTTAGGAGTAAGGATGAGCTCCGGCGTGTTCACACAGCCCACGTGCAGAGCCCGCCAGGAAGTCGGCACTGCACAGCGCTAATCATAGGCAGTGAGACATTTCCCGATCTCAGCAGCCGCGCATCGGGACAATGTCTGACTGCTTGTGATTAGCACTCCGCAGTGCTGACTTCCTGGCAGGCTCTACACATGGTCTGTGCAAACACGCTGGAGCTCATCCTTACAAGCAATAACTCAAACTCCCAGTCTAAGTCACGTGACAGTAACAGTGACGTAACACGTAGGAGAAGCAAATGGACACCGAAAGTGATGTTCTCCCATGAGCGCGACACTAGTAGAATTTTAATCTTTTTAATAAACTTTGGATTATGGAAAATACTACACCATAGCAGGCCCCATATTTTGTTTTATGAGTATTTTCAAGTTATCCTCGATATCTACCTTGGGCAAAAAGAAAGTGGTCTGGACAGGAGAAGTAAAAGCAGGAGCCAGCCTATCTTGAGGAATAATTGCTTTACGCTTTTCACCTTACAACATTAAGGTAATTATTTGGTACACCTGTGGACACCAAAGAATCACCAGGGTTTTTGAACATCATTTGTTTATGATTTTTCACTGGTTTCACTGCTGCTTTGAAGACTTTTTCACTATATGAAAACTTTCACTTTAGTAGCACTTTGCACTTTGGATTTTGCTATATGTATTTTCGTGTGCCACAGACTTTATTTATATTAGTGTGCCACGCATGTTTATTTACAGGTTTTATTTATTTTTATTAATGCTGATACCTCCATGTATTTGTTTGATTATTGATTTCACTATTTTTTATTCTTATTTTTACACGGTCACTGTGAATATTGTGGTTATTTATTAGCACATTAGCACTTTATGTAGTAGCACTATCCACTTTATACTGTAGAACCCCCTTCTTTTTGATTTAAAACAAATTTTTATTCTATTACAGTATTTATTAATACCATTACAATAGTAGCGCAACACCACTTTTTATACCTTTCTGTTTCATTTGAGCTTTGTTTGACTCATACGGTGTTTGCAGCACCTATTTAGGTGTTCTAAATTTTCTACAGTAGTGCAGGAGCTCTTTTTATATAATAACTCAAATAATGCCCTTGTGTTTAGGACCAAAGAGTGGTTTTGTTCCAAAAAGTGTATAGAGAACACCAAATTTGGAATCAGTAAATGTAATAGACATTTTGCAATAAAATACATACTGTATATCAGTCTCATAGTGCTCTATAAAGGCAAGAAAGCCATTGCAAATTAAAGTGTATCCAAACCCAAGAACCAAAATGTAAAATATTGCAACATACCAGTCCCTAGATGGGGTCCTTAAATTAGTTTTGTTTTTTAAACTTTTTTCTTCTTTATTTTCACGTGGTGATCCTGCCAGTAATAACTAATAACTATTCTGAGTCTCTGCACTGTATATGTACAATGGCTGTTACTTAGGACAGAACTAAAGAATGCCCCACTCATAAACTTTACATTAGTAGTACACAGATATAGCTGGAAATATTACTACTAGAAAGCACAGAAAACTATCAGCTTACATGATTTGTAGCAGGATCCACAGGTATGTTTTTTATTTATTGAACAAAAAAAGCAAAACACTTTCATTGGTCTATTTCAAAGGAAATAATAGAGAATTTATTGATATGGTTTTACATATACTTTCAGAACATATACACTATATTGCCAAAAGTATTGGAATGCCTGCCTTTACACGCACACAAACTTTAATGGCATCCCAGTCTTAGTCTGTAGGGTTCAATATTGAGTTGGCCCACCCTTTGCAGCTATAACAGCTTTAACTCTTCTGGTAAGGCTGTCCACAAGGTTTAGGAGTGTGTCTATGGGAATGCTTGACCGGTCTTCCAGAAGTGCATTTGTGAGGTCAGACACTGATCTGGACGAGAAGACCTGGCTCGCTGTCTCCACTCTAATTCATACCAAAGGTGTTCTATTCGGTTGAGGTCAGGACTCTGTGCAGGCCGGTCAAGTTCCTCAATCCAAAAATCGCTGATCCATGTCTTTAGGGACCTTGCTTTGTGCACTAGTGTACAGTCATGTTGAAACCGGAAGGGGCAATTCCCAAACTATTCCCACAAAGTTGGGAACATGAAATTGTCCAAAATGTATTGGTATGCTGACGCCTTGAATGTTCCCTTCACTGGAAGACTAAGGGGCCAAGCCCAACTCCTGAAAAATAACCCCACACCATAATCCCCCCTCCACCAAAGGTTTTGGACCAATGTGCAAAGCAAGATCCTTAAAGACATGGATGAGCAAGTTTATGGTGGAGGAACTTGACTGGCCTGCACAAAGTCCTAACTTCAAGCCGTTAAAACACCTTTGGGATGAATTAGAGCAGAGACTGTGAGTCAGGCCTTCTCATCTAACATCAATGCCTGACCTCACAAATGCGCTTTTGGAAGAGTGGTCAAACATTCCCATAGACACTTCTAAGCCTTCGCAGAATAGTTGAAGCTGTTCAATATTGAACCCTACGGACTAAGATTGGGATGCCATTAAAGTTCAGGTGCGTGTGAAGGCAGGTATCCCAATACTTTTGACAATATAGTGTACATTTTATGAAATTAAAAGACAAATATACCTATGATCAATAGTGATTTTTGTTCTCCCAGACTGTATACGGGGAAAAATCAACTGGGCGATCGTTATTGTTACTAGGATGGTTGTAAACCTCAGACATGAAATATGAACAAAGCAAATCCCTCTATAGTGTGTACTTGTCTGAATTAAGAGCACTAAGTGTCATTTTTGTCTGTTGCTTCATTCCTCTGCTATCAGCATGAATCACTTCTGACACGTTTTCCTGACACCAAGAGAAAAAAAGTGGGGAGGACCTCCAGCAGAGTGACACCCACAGCTCTATTTCTGTGAGCTGTGCGGAGTGTGTGTCCCTTCCCTCCAATCAGCTCTCAGACCTCTCCTCACTGAGCTCTATAGAGTGTAACATCAGCTATCCACCCCCCCCCCCTTTTTTTTAACTATCAGAAAAAGTATAAATTCAGCACTTAGAATGGAGATAGAGAAGATAAGACTGCAGATAGATGGATACAACTTTTGTAGGAGGATTTGCTTCATCTCCGTCTATCACCTGGAGATAGTCTCTTCACTGGATACTCTGACATACTGAAGCAGAGCATTATCCCCTCCCTTCGGAGACTGGGCTGCAGGGGAGTATTCCAACATGATAACGACCCCAAACAAACCTCCAAGACGACCACTGCTTTGCTAAAGAAGCTGAGGGTAAAGGCAATGGACTGGCCAAGCATGTCTCCAGATCTAAACCCTATTGGGCATCTGTGGGGCATCCTCAAATGGAAGGTGGAGGAGCGCAAGGTCTCTAACATCCACCAGCTCTGTGATGTTGTCATGGAGTAGTGGAAGAGGACTCCAGTGGCAACTTGTGAAGCTCTGGTGAACTACATGCCCAAGAGTGTTAAGGCAGTGCTGGGAAATAATGGTGGCCACACAAAATATTGACACTTTGGGCCCAATTTGGACATTTTCACTTAGGGGTGTACTAAATTTTGTTGCCAGCGGTTTAGACATTAATGGCGGTGTGTTGAGTTATATTGAGGGGGCAGCAAATTTACACTGTTATACAAGCTGTACACTCACTACTTTACATTGTAGCAAAGTGTAATTTTTTCAGTTTTGTCACATGAAAAGATATAATAAAATATTTACAAAAATGTAAGGGGTGTACTCACTTTTGTGAGATACTGTAGGGTTTACAACCATTACAACTACTACAATATTGGGGTGTTCATGTATCTATTATCTTCAAAATTGATCATGTCTAAATGACTATCTTATATCTGTGGTTAGCATTAAAGCAGCCCCGGCTGTGGCATAGTTTACCCATAGCCTCTTGCCATGCTTATAGACTTCTACCAAGGCCACAGAGTACATCCATGCTGGGTCAGCGGCAATAAGTCTCACACTCAGAAACGTGGATGCAATGGATGCAGCTGATACAAAACTGCCTCTTCTTTGTGTAAAGAAATGTTCAAATTTTTTATTAAACACAATTAAAATGAATGGAAACAGTAATCCTATCAACAGCATCACTGTACATCTGCAGAGGTTAGAAATTATTCTGGTAATTGCAACTACAGTGAGAGCAACATTCACAATAATAGACACAAATAGAAAGAAACCTGATTATTTCATGGTCAATTCCGGTTTGTTTTGACAGAATCATGTTTGAATGTATGAGATACATAACAGCATACAACATTTATACCATGTTTGTACGCCCTCCAATACTCTGCATTATGAATTTTCCTCAACTTTCCCAGTCTCCGGAGCAGAAAAAAACCTTTAATCTGTCACATACATATGCATAGATATAAAAAAAAAAGAAAAGAAAAAGGTTCCCCGCTGTATATTATCTATTCTCTGTTATTATTTTCACCATCTATGGTGCTTTTCTTTCACTCGGTAAACATACTTTAATAACTCAGATTATCAAAAATTGATGAAGCGTGTTATGTTCTAAGGAAGCTATGACTGTGAATGAGTGACATTTTATAGTCGCTGCAGCAATTGAATAAAGCGCGACTGTCCCGCTTCTCTGACAGCATTCAAGTTTGGTTGGCCTTTTCCCAGTATTTAAGATCTGTCTTTTTGCTGTGTTTTTGTATAATGGCTTTCCTATGAATGCATGCTGTGATTGACAGAATCTTATCACTGAACAGACAGCCAACAAAAGATGCAGTCTGTTAAAAGTTCTTCCATCCTGTGCATGGACCAGGCTTATTCAATATGTGCAGTACACTATTTGAAATGGAGGACTAACCTTGTAGATTATTGGGTTGTGCTTGGGAGGATTTTGCCTGTGCCCTGATCATGTATACTAGAAGGGAATAAAAGCTGAATAATACATTAGCTTTTAGAACTGGAAACACACCCCTGGTACTTGCAGCATAGAGAGCGATACCCTTAACTAGAGTACCTACAAATCCTCTATAAAAAACCCCAAACATTACCATCACACCAAGCCTAACTTTAGCTCTGCTTGTAACGCCAACAAAACGTCACACTATCCTTCCCTGCAACCCTAGCCCTCCCGCTATTTCTGTAGCCCCAACCTTAACCCTCAAATTAAGCCTTCCTGTAACCCCAACCCTAACCCTCATACTATGCCTTTCTGTAACCCCAACCCTAACCTCACACTAAGCTTTCCTGTAACCCTAACCCTCACATTAAGAAATCCTGTAACTCCAAACCCTAACCCTCACACTAAGCCTTCCTGTAACCCCAACCCTAACCTCAAACTAAGACTTCCTGTAACTCCAACCCTAACCCTCACACTAAGCCTTCCTGTAACCCCAACCCTAACCTTGAACTAAGACTTCCTGTAACTCCAATCCTAACCCTCACACTAAGCCATCCTGTAACCTCAACCTTGACCTCACACTAAGACATCTTGTAACTCCAACCCTAACCCTCACACTAAGCCTTCCTATAACCCCAACCCTAACCTCAAATTAAGACTTCCTGTAACTCCAACCCTAACCCTCAAATTAAGCATTTCTGTAATCCCAACCCTAACCTCAAACTAAGACTTCCTGTAACTCCAACCCTAACCCTCACACTAAGCCTTTCTGTAATCCCAACCATAACCTCACACTAAGACTTCCTGTAGCCTTAACGCTCATGCTAAGACTCCCTGTAACACCAGCCCTAACCCTCACACTTCATGTACACTAGCAGCTCCTAAATTTGAGTTTAGGAGCTTCTGGTATTTTTTTGTTGCCAAAGCTCCTAAACTCAACTACCTACAGTGCCTTGCAAAAGTATTCACCCCCTGACATTTTTCGTGTTTTGTTGCCTCACAACCTGGAATTAACATGGATTGTTTGAGGATTTGCATAATTTAATTTACAGAACATGCTCACAACTTTGAAGATGTTTTAATTTTATTATTGTGAAGCAAACAACAAATAGGACAAAATAACGGAAAAAGTCATAACTATTTACCTCCCTAAAGTCAATACTTTGTAGAGCCACTTTTTGAGGCTTACACAGCACTGAGTCTCTTTGGATAAGTCTCTATGAGCTTGCCACATCTTGCCCCTGGGGTTTTTGCCTATTCCTCCTTGCAAAAGTGCTTCAGCGCATTCAAGTTGGATGGTTTGTGCTTGTGAACAGCAGGCTTTAAGTCTGACCACAGATTTTCTGATGGATTGAGGTCTGGGCCGTGACTAGGCCATTCCAACACATTTACATTCCCCTTAAAATACTCAAGTGTTGCTTTAGAAGTGTGTTTGGGGTCATTGTCCTGCTGGAAGGTGAACCTCCATCCTAGCCTCAAATCACACAAAGAGTGGTACAGGTTTTGCTCAAGAATATCACTGTATTTAGCACCATCCATCTTTCTCTCAACTCTGACCTGTTTCCCAGTCCCGACTGCTGAAAAACATCCCCAAAACATGATGCTGCCACCACCATGTTTCACTGTGGGGATGGTGTTCTTTGGGTGATGTGTTGAGTTTGCATCAGACATGGTGTTTTCTTTGATGGCCAAAAAGTTCAATTTTAGTATCAGACCAGAGCACCTTCCTCCATACATTTTTGGAGTCTCCCACATGCTTTTTCACAAACTCAAAACGTGACATTTTGTTTTTTGCTGAAAGTAATGGCTTTCTTCTGGCCACTCTGCCATAAAGTCCAACTCTATGGAGCATACGGCTTATTGTTGTCCTATGTACAGATACCACAGTCTCTGCTGTGGAACTCTGCAGCTCCTCCAGGGTTACCTTAGGGCTCTGTGCTGCCTCTCTGATTAATACCCTCCTTGCCCGGTCCGTGAGTTTTGGTGTGTGGCTGTCTCTTGGCAGGTTTGCTGTTGTCCCATGTTCTTTCCATTTGGTTATGATAGATTTGATGGTGCTCCTAGGGATCATCAAAGATTTGGATTTTTTTTTATAACCTAACCCTGACTTGTACTTCTCAACAATATTGTCCCTTACTTGTTTGGAGAGTTCCTTGGTCTTCATGGTAGTGTTTGGTTAGTGGTACCTCTTGCTTAAGTGTTGCAGCCTCTACGGCCTTTCAAAAAGGTGTGTATATGTAATGACAGATCATGTGACACTTCGATTGCACACAGGTGGACATCATTTCACTAATTATGTGACTTCTGAAGATAGTTATTTGCACCAGAGATTTTTATGGGCTTCATAACAAAGGAGGTGTATACATACGCACATGGCAATTATCAGTTTTTAAATAGTTTAAATAGTTTTATGTATATATTTTTTTAATTTTACTTCACCAACTTAGACTATTGTGTTCTGATCCATCACATATAATTCAGATTAAAAAAACACTGAACTAAAGGCTGTAACGTAACAAAATAGGTAAAAAGCCAAGGGGGGGTGAATACTTTTGCAAGGCACTGTAAAAGCCTTGATGTACACACAGGCTTTTAATAGATAGGTTTAGGAGCTGCTGTGCTTAGATGAGGTTAAACCTCCCTCTCCTGAATGCGGAAGAATCACGTTCAGGATAGGAATGTTTTGAAGATGGCCCTGGAAAAACACAAAACACTGCAAAATCACAGCACATTTTTGCTTCTGTTTAATCTGCAATTCAGTTGAGAGCACAAACAACTATGACAGCTAGGCATTAATGGCCTGTTAATTTAAACAGTTAAACATTTAAATTGATGGGCATCGTTTCATCTTAAAGTGAAACTAAACCCATCCATTTAACGGGTTCAAAAAACTGTTATATTCCTGGCATGCCAGGAATGGTTTCTTTCACATTTGCTTGTGTTTTCAACTAAACTATCTAACCATTAAATGGATGTTGTTATAACTGATCACATGTTCAGCCACATGGCAGCTACTGAACAAACACAGTCTAAGCCCTTGTACACACGATCGGAGAATCCGTTGGAATGTGTCCTATCGGACCGTGTTGTCGGATAATCCGACTGTGTGTGGTATGCATCGGACTGATTCCGTCGGAACATCCGTTGGACCCAATTTTCCAACTTGTTGGAAATATTTTCTGACCAACTGCTTCGATCGGACATACTCCGATTATGTGTAGAGAATTTTGATCGGACCAAGTGCCACGCATGCTCAGATCAAATTCCTACATCAAAGCTATTGACTACTAGCCTGAATGTAGTCCCATCGTAACGAAATTACGTCATCACGTTCTGAAAGATCGGATTTTTCGACAACTTAGTCCAACCGTGTATATGCAACAGTTTTGGACAAGATCCAATGGACAAAATCTGACGGACAAAATCCGACGGATTTGGTTGTCGAAATCTCCGACCGTGTGTACAGGGTCTAAGATGGCAGCTTCCTTGGCTGAAATAGACAGGAGGGTTTAGTTCCTCTTTAAAGTGGAAATAAACCCAACAATTTAACAGTTTCCCAAAACAGTTACTTTAAAGTCATGTCTTGAATGATAACTGTTACAGTTACTAGTGTGCTTATGTCAGCTTTAAACTGAACTGTCAATCCATCAAAAGTGGATCATATACCCAGATAGCAAGGATAACTTGCCACAAATGTATGGCAGTGTTGAATTGTAAGTCTTGTTAACTTGTACATTTTCACTGGTGAGTTTTACACTTGCAGAGCACTTGAAGCACAAGTTCTAGCAAACGCTTTTCCGATTTGTAGCAAATTTGTGTGGCACATCTTTGCTACAAATTGTAGCAAAGTTGCAGTGGTGAGTCTACAGCAATAGCTCTGCAAGTCACAGTGACCCCTATGGTGGGATAACTATTGCACAACATAACTGAACAAGAACTTACTGCAGACTTGGAGTTATGCAATGCGGACTTGCTGCAATTGTACAACAAACTTGCCTGGAAAGTGTAGCAATAGCTTAGCAAGTCATTTTCAAACTTTCAGCTCAATTGCTTGTTATATGGGTATGCAGCATAGTAGCAACTGCAAATCAAACAGAGTCTTAGCCCTTGTACACACGGTCGGACATTCCGACGAAAAATGTCCAAACGGACCGTGTTGTTGGATAATCCAACTGTTTGTGGACTTCATCTGACTTTTTCCATCGGAATGTCCGAACAACAAAGTTTGAGAGCTGAATATAAATATTTTCCGACAACATGATCCGATCAGACTTTGTCCGATCATTTGTAGAGAATTCCGATCGGGCAAAGTGCCACGCATGCTCAGATCAAATTCCTAGACCAAAGCTATTGGCTACTAGCCTGAACGTAGTCCCGTCGTAACTAAATAACGTCATCACATTCTGAACGATCGGATTTTCCGACAACTTTGTCCGACTGTGTGTATGCAACACCAGTTTCGGACAAAATCCGTCAGACAAAATCTGACGGATTTTGTTGTCAGAATGTCCGACCCTGTGTACAATGGCTAAGATGTCTAAGACGGCAGCTTCCTTGGCTGTAAAGCATAAGACAGTTTAGTTTCACCTTAGCGTTCAACGCAGTCTGGTGCTGCAAGCTATCAGTCTTCCCATTTCCATCTTCAACAAATTAGTGGAAATTAAAAAATGTAAGGATAAAAAGGTTTAAAACAGTAGGTAGATCAGCATACCTTAAGCTGCAGAAGATCATGATCTGGACTGGGCATTTCATAGTTTATTGAACTGTTAGTTCACTCTTTTTTATCCTTCAGACCAGCTATTAAAGAACCTTAGCCAACTCCCATCTGCATAATGTTTGTGACTTCAGGTTTGCTTTATCTAATTTAAATACCAACTGAACACCTTGTACTCCTGTCCCAATGATGTCTCATGGCTCCTATCCAGTTTCACAAAGCCAAGTAGAATCACAAGGGCACTATAAAATGCATTTTCCCAAATGGAGTCCCATGCTTTTTAAGTATAGTATCAAGTTAGGGCCATTATAATTACTGCTCCCCTAATTCTGTGTATGGGGGGAATTTCTTCTATTAATCTTATTAACCCAAGCGGGTCCACTCATCACACTGCATCATTATATTTAAAAAATAAAGGTTTGCATGCATCGTGGTAACCACCCAACCCCAGCAAACCTTTCTTACTTTCTCTTTGTCCCCATAAACCAGCTATTGATGGAAAAATGACCTTCCTATAATGAAGTAAAGTACACTCCAAACTGTTCTTTATCAAATGCCACCCCGGCCCACTATCAAGTTTTCAGAATGATCTTTTTTATATGCAGCAGTCAACAAAGGAAATACAGTGTTTTTGAGGGCTAAAAGGTCCCTCTTAATCAGGGTTCTGTTCCTCATAAAATCCAGTGGTTCAGCAGCATAAATTGTGTATAAGAAAGACAGCTTAATGACATGATATATGCAAATATGATCTCTAATATATTAAAGTCATCCATACAAAGGACTTTCATGTCCAAATAGTAAGGTAACATTTCTTTTCCGAATAGCCTTTTTATTTTTTACATGTGATAACACCATAACACCAAAAAAAAGTAAGCCGCACATAGTCCTACATGGGCAGTTAAACAGACATGCTGTTTGCAGAACTATAAGGATCTGGCAATTTTTTTTCCTAATCTGTGCAATTGATTACTGTAGTCTCACATTCAGCAGTCAACTAGTGAATTTGAGTGCTTCACATAAACAAGAGGCAGTTACCAATTTACCAATGTTGTTAGTCTAGCACTATGATTCAGATGAATTTGTCTGTAAAACTGGATTCCTTTTTCTAGATACATGCCTTCAGCCTAGAAGAGAAAAACCACCAGCTTTGTAATCCCCTTCATATCCCCTGAAGACTGGATACCCAGACCAAATTAGGCAGCATTAGTATGCATTGGTTATGTAAACAATAACTTTATGACTAATTTTCTACAATATTGTTTTTGTTTATTTTTAACATACAATCATGCTGCTCAGAATTTTTTATTATGACAACGAATATTTTTGGTTATAACACGTATAGCAGGTTTACTTTTTTAATTAATTCAATAATTTTACTTATTTTACACATTGTAACTCACAATGAAAGCTGCCACTTGCTGGCTTTAGCTGTTACTTTGTGCAAGCCACTGTGAACATGCATGAGTGTGTAGGCAGGGTCATATTTGCAGCCCATTTAGTTGTATTACTCTTTTAAATAATTAAATTTTCTGCCTGCCAAGATCTCTTAAATAACTGGGGTGGAGCTTAGCTCAGGGTAGTTGCTGGCTATGGGAAGAATAGGAGCCATGGGAGAGAGCACTATCTACTGTTCTTTCTACTTCCCGTGGAGGGAAGACTGGGCACAAGAGGTACATTACCACACTTAAGGAGAGTTATTATACTTGAACGAGAGATGCAAAGCATGAAGGACGACTGAGGAGGTGTAAACTACGTTATTGGAACTGTGACTGTTACAATAAAATTGCACTGGACCGAGCCTCTGGCTGCTTCATGAATCTGAAATGGATTCCAGTAATCTTGCTAAGTTCCTGCATTCCTAAGAAACTCCTAGTTGGTGAAGAAGAATCCCAGGGTATCCAACAGTGTCACAAATCTGGTCTAGCTAAGGGTCAGTGGTGGACAGGCAGAGAGAGGCGCTACCTTGGAACCACAAGAAACCCTCAGGCCTGAAGTTATCCCCAGCACAAAGACAAGTTTTTGTCAAGAGAGACACCAGGAGTGTGGTGAGTGGTCCTTACAGTTCAGCCCCATGTCATTGGCACAGCATTCGTGAGGATGGCAGGCAGACATATAAATCTGCCAGGGCTTTGGATGCTACTCATGGTCAGTGAGTGAACCCGCATGAGCTCTGTGGGCTGGGCTGGCCCTATGGAGTGAGTAGTGTGCGCATCTGACACTAACAGGTTGCACTGCCCACAAGGGCACAGAGCCACAGACCTGTTTTAAAAATAGAACATAGACAAATGTCCTTTTGGCAGAAGGAAATTGATGCCTGATTTAAAAGATTATAGATGTCAAGGTGAGCATATGGAAATGTATAAGGAAACATTTGATATTCAAGCACAAGTACAGAAGATGCACCAAAGCTATCCAAGCAACAGTCATCTGCAATTATCGTGCAATCAGCAGCATTTTCCTAAATAAGAATATACACCAAGTGTACCTGTTTGTGGGTGAGGGAAACAAACTACATACACATCAAGTGCTGGAAGAGATGCGCTGCAGACACCTCGGGGGTTGGGAAAAAATGTGCTGTAGACATGTCCAGTGCTGGGATAGATTTGCTGCAGATTTCTCCAGTGTTTGGTTATCAGGAGAACAACATTTTTATTTTTATTAAAGAAATAAGCATTTATGTAGCACTTATTGTATTGTAAATTCACATTAGTGCCTGTCCTCAAGGAGCTTACCAGCTAAGATTTTTTTGTCAATGGATTTTTTCTTGTAAAATGGAAAGTATAACATTTGTACATATAGCTTGAACATTCAATGGTAAGTGTAATATGTTAAAACTTTAGAGCTCTCTTTAATGGTAATCACTCAAACCATAACTGGATTCTTGCCTTCTCCAAACTCAATGAGAAAACCATATGCGATATCCATTGTTAGTTAAAAGATTAGTGTGATATGATCAGCCAATCATTATTTCAATGCCTGTATTTGGTGTGTGCTCTAATTACATGTAAGTTGCCCGAGAAGTCAAGATAGGTAGAAAGGAGATGTCAGATCCAAGAGAGGGTAGCGCTAGAGGGAAGAGAGTAGGTGGTAAAAAAGAAGTAGTAAGGATGTAGTAGTATGCCAAGATCCCAAAGCTATATTGGTTCATTTCACCATCAACGACTCATATGGTTTAGAATATTTGAAAATGACCCATGATTGCCAAGTTTTATTAAAGTTTTCAGTCATTTCGTGGGCTGTTGCCCTTATCTCTTCCATTTTATAGAGGCGATGAGCCTCTTCTGGCCATTCCTTAATTGTGGATGTGGTCGTATTTCTCCAGTGTCTGGGTATCACTGCCTTTACTGCTGTGAGTACAAATCTGGTCAGTGATCTCTTGTATTTTATCATTGAACAATTAGTAATGTGCAATAGGCAACATGCTACGTTTAATTGAATCATCTCCATTATAAGCTTTATGATTTCACATACCTGTCTCCAGAAAGCCTGGATCAAGGTACATTCACACCATATATGCTGTAAAATGCCTCTTACCACCTACGATCCCTAACTCATATGTATATATACACTAGGGCTAAACTGGAGTACCCAGAGTAAACTTAATTAAGCACAGGGGGAACATGCAAACTCCATGCAGATAGTGTCCTGACTCCTAGTGTTCAGACAAAGATTTGAACAATATTCACCCCATAGACCTCTGCTGATGATGTCTGTTGCTGTCTATGAATGTGAGATATAGATTAGATTGTCCACTGTCCACAGAAAACTAAAACTGTCCCTGAAGGCATTGGGTCCTTAGTATTTTTCCTGTTTTTCTATTTACATGAAAGTGTTTGGAAATGAGTTTGGATGGATAACTAAGTTCCTAATATGCAAAGTTCTTAAAAGGAATCGCTTTCTGTTTGTCTGGGACATGCCTTGTGTTTGGAAAAGATATTTAGGTGCATAGAGAACAGGATTCTGCTGATCACACTTGCAGCGTGGGATACAGGAATACCAATTTTCCTGTCAAATGATAATTAGTATCCCTGTAAGTCTGTCTGTACCACAGTAATTGGGAAGGAGATTTTAGTGCCTGGGGAATTGGCTTCTGAATAATGCATGCAGATAGGAATAGAAGGATACATTTTACTATTTGAGTGCATGGAGAGCTGGCTTTGCCATAGTGTGCTGCCTGTGTCTCAGGAGTATAGTGTGCCTAGTGACGGGCAGATCTTTCCACAAGAACAATGGGTGATGGAGAGAGATCTGCCCATCTGCGCTTGAATTTGCTAAGACCTGCCAAATGAATGTAATTAAAACAATGTGCTCTTTTTGGCACTTACAATAATGCCGTGTGCACATGATCGGTATTTTGGTCGGAAAAAGCTCTGATTGGTTTTCCCAATTCCAATGGGATTTCGCTCAAGCTGTCTTGCATACACACGGTCACACCAAATTCCAACCGTGAAGAATATGGTGACGTACAACACGTACGACGTGACTAGAAAAAAGAAGTTCAATAGCCAGTAGCCAATAGCTTCCGTCTCATAGTTGAATCTGGACATGCGTGAGTTTTTGCACATTGGAATTGCATACACACAAATGCATTTTTGGATAGGAACTTTTTCCGAACGAAAAATTGAGAACATGCTCTCAATCTTTTGCTGGCTGAAATTCAGCCAGCAAAAGTCAGATGGAGCATACGCACAATCGCATTTTCAGACCAAAAGCTCTCATCAGTCTTTTGCTGGCCGAATTTCCGATCGTGTGTATGCAGCATTACTGAATGAATACATGAATATGAAGAAAGCATATCCCTTTATAGTGTGTACTTGTCTCTATCCAGAGCACAAGTGTCATTGCTGTCTGCTGCCTTGTTCCTCTGTTATCTGCATGAGTCACTTCTGACAAGTTTTCCTGACACCAAGAGATAAAAAGGTGACGGGGGGGGGGGGGGGGGGTATGCAACACATAGCCTGTGATTGACAGACTCAGCTATGTCACTGTGTGGAGAGGGGTGTGTCTCTTCCTGCCAATCAGTTCTCACTGAGCTCTGCAGAGTTTAATTTCAGCTTCATGCTCCATACTCTCTGAAAACTCAGACAAGGGTGTTACATTCTGAACTTTTAATTAATATAGAGAAGAGTGCAGATAAACAGGTACAATTACTGTATGTAGGAGGATTTGTTTCATCTTTAAGTATTACCTGAAACTAGTCACTTCACTGGGTATATGTAGTGGAATTACAGCTACATTAACAACATGAAAGAGATCAAAGATCACTGGGGTTCAGCACCCTTTAAAAAAAAGAAAAAATAAATTAACAAGCAAGGCCTAACTAAATAGTAAGGCAAACTTAGAAAAAATATAATAAATCTAATGTCCCTGAAAAAATATAAACTTAGCCTAATTTAAAAGTTGACAGTTTCAGTTACTAGAGCAGTGATTGGTGTCAGAAGAGCAGTGAATGGTGTTAGTAGATCAGTGGATGGTGTTAGTAGGGCAGAGGTTGGTGTCAGTAGAACAGTAGATGGTGTCAGTAGGGTTGAGGCCTTCATCAGAAGGGGAGAGGATGGTGTCAATAGGGCAGAGGTGTAAATAGTTAAAAAGAAATAAATCAAATGTGCATTCTTATTTTTTTATTTGCAGTCGTTTATTAATGATTAACATTTTTATTAGCAGTCCTGTTGGGGGGCATTGGTGAAAAAAATCAGGGGTTTAAACAGGCCCCCGATGTTTTAATTTTGAGACAGAGAAAGGGAATTGAGGACACATTCCTCAATCTCCATCTCTGTATTCTCAGCTGTACAGAAAGAATGAATGAGAATAGCTCGGTCTCCCTGTTCATTCACAAACCAAATCATAGCAAATACTGTTTACTATGCCTCAGTTATGAATAAACACAGTAAAGACATCAGGGATAAAATTGTAGACCTGCACAAGGCTGGGATGGGCTACAGGACAATAGGCAAGCAGCTTGGTGAGAAGGCAACTGTTGGTGCAATTATTAGAAAATGGAAGACGTTCAAGATGACAGTCAATCTCCCTCGGTCTGGGGCTCCATGCAAGATCTCACCTTGTGGGGTATCAATGCTCATGAGGAAGGTGAGGGATCAGCCCAGAACTACATGGCAGGACCTGGTCAATGATCTGAAGAGAGCTGGGACCACAGTCTCAAAAAAAAAACATTAGTAACACACTACGCCATCATGGATTCAAATCCTGCAGCACACACAAGGTCCCCCTGCTCAAGCCAGCGCATGTCCAGGCCCGTCTGAAGTTTACCAATGACCATCTGGATGATCCAACGGAGGAATGGGAGAAGGTCATGTGGTCTGATCAGACAAAAATAGAGCTTTGTTGGTCTAAACTCCACTCGCCGTGTTTGGAGGAAGAAGAAGGATGAGTACAACCCCAAGAACACCCCCCCAACCATGAAGCTTGGAGGTGGAAACATCATTCTTTGGGGCTGCTTTTCTGCAAAGGGGACAGGACGAGTGCACTGTATTGAGGGGAGGATGAATGGGGCCATGTATCATGAGACCTTGGCCAACAACCTCCTTCCCTCAGTAAGAGCATTGAAGATGGGTCGTGGCTGGGTCTTCCAGCATGACAATGACCCGAAACACACAGCCAGGGAAACTAAGGAGTGGCTTCGTAAGAAGCATCTCAAGGACCTAGAGTGGTCTAGCCAGTCTCCAGACCTGAACCCAGTAGAAAATCTTTTGAGGGAGTTGAAAGTCCGTATTGCCCAGTGACAGCTCTGAAACCTGAAGGATCTAGAAAAGATCTGTATGGAGGAGTGGGCCAAAATCCCTGTTGCAGTGTGTGCAAACCTGGTCAAGAACTACAGGAAACGTATGATCTCTGTAATTGCAAACAAAGGTTTCTGTACCAAATATTAAGTTCTGCTTTTCTGATGTATCAAATAAATGTCATGCAATAAAATGCACATTAATTACTTAAAAATCATACAATGTGATTTTCTGGATTTTTATTTTAGATTTTGTCTTTCACAGTTGAAGAGTACCTATGATAAAAATTACATACCGTATATACTCGAGTATAAGCCGAGATTTTCAGTCTCTTTTTTTAGGCTGAAAGTGCCCCCCTCAGCTTATACTTGAGTCACTGCCGTCTGTCTACCCGATCAGCGTGTCGAGCAGACAGACGGCGGCCATTCCACTATTCAAAAGCCGCGCCTCCCTGTCTGTCATAGGCGGAACACTCAATTTCCCAGCAGTCAGTGGTCCGCCTATCACGGACATCCGCTCATCCTCATACTACGGACGAGGATGAGAGGATGTCCGTGATAGGCAGAACACAGACTGCTGGGAAATTGAGTGTTCCGCCTATCACAGTCGGAGGCGCGGCTTTTGAACAGTGGAATGGCCGCCGTCTGTCACAGACGAGAAGAGGTGTGGCGATCCTGGCATGGCCGCCGTATGTGCAGAAGGACACAGGCTCGGGACACAGGCTCGGGACACAGGCTCGGGACACAGGTAGGCTGGACACACAGGGCTGCACACACAGGGCTGGACACACAGGGCTGGACACACAGGGATGGACACACAGGGATGGACACACAGGGATGGACACACAGGGATGGACAGGCATGTCTCACCCTCGGCTTATACACGAGTCAATAAGTTTTCCCATTTTTTTTGTGGTAAATTAGGGGCCTCGGCTTATATTCGGATCGACCTATACTCGAGTATATACGGTACTTCTACATGCTTTGTTAGTAGGAAAACCTGCAAAATCGGCAGTGTATCAAATACTTGTTCTCCCCACTGTATATATAAAAACTTTGTTTTACAAATGCACATTTAATAGATAACAGTGGATTGATTCACAGTGAACAATGGATTATCTAGAAAAAATAGAATATGAAATGAAATTAGACTAGAATAAAGAATAGAACTTTTTTATTAAAACCTTTGATGTGGCCATCCAATAAGGGTCATTCACTGCTCTGAGTCATTCACTTGCGGTGTACTTTCAGCTGGAGCCATTGTGCTGCGTTTACAGCATGTGACAGCAGACATTAGAAACCTTGACATAAATTCTACTTCTTGTATGTGCAACTTTTAAGATTTAATACATTTTCTGTATGAAACTATTTACACTATGGTGAGATCCTTTCTATTCTGAGTAAAATACCTTGTCTTCAACCTTGACCATTGATTGATCGAGTTCCCTGGTCACTTTGCTGTTTCAAGCCATCTCATCAATCAAGTATCTCTGAGTTGGTGGTATATACTCCCTAGATAAAGGCCCTGGGTATTAGCTACAGGCTTATAACAGCTTGCCTTCCGGTAAGCACGCACTTTATGTGGTGGAGGTGCACGGATTTATGGTGGAGTTTTGGAGTCAATTCAAGAGTTCATTCATTCATTTTTTGTATTCTATGGACTATTTTTTATTTATATATTTTTTCACTTTTTTGGTGTGTTGAAAGTAATTTCAGATATATTTATATATATGGAATATACTACCTGGATCAAGGCCCTGGGTATTAGCCGCAGGCTTATAACAGCTTGCCTTCGGGTAAGCATGCACCATATTTGGTGGAGGTGCACGGATTTATGTTGGTGTTTTGGAGTCAATTCAAGAGTTTATTTATTCATATTTTGTATTCTATGGACTATTTTGTATTTATATATTTTTTTTCACTTGTTGGTGTGTTGGAAGTAATTTCAGATATATTTATATATATGTGTGGTAGATCTGTTTATCACAGCATCATTTTTTAGCACAGTTTCACTGTAATTATTATTCTTATATATGTGTGTATCTCACTTGTTTGAGCTGCTGCTCTTTTGTACGTATTAGTTTACTTAGCGCAGTATTTTTTATACTAATTTATTAGGAAACTGAGAGCTGACATCACCACCTGCTGGGTGGGTAGAGGACTACAGAATGTGCATTTCATATTTATCTGATTTATCTGACTTGAAAAAAAAAGAAAACATTGTTCCATTTTAAGTTCTACCCATAGAGAATTAAAATATGTACAAAACCACTATACATTCTCTTTAAACAGACAACAAAAGCTTGCAATTTCGCACTTTTGGAAAAGGGCCCCATGGGAAGAAGTACGTTTCCACTATAAACCTGGCATTCATATATTCACGTGTAACATTACAGCGTCTGGAAGGGATACGTTTAAAAATCAGGGCCTGAACGTAGAAGATAATAACCAGTTTTCATGCAAAACTTGTGATTCCAAAGCACAGAGCCAAGTCATTATTTGGCAGTTAATGGTAGTACTGTTTTTTTTCTTCTGTGTTTCAGGTTAAATAAAATAGTCTCCTGATCTAATTACCAAAGTTGTTTTCAGCTGTAAACACTGGAACATCAGTGTTCTTTATATAGCCTTTGATATTCAGAGAACTAATAATCTTATTTGTCAGGCAACAGCTTTTAGCAGATATTCCGATAGCTCAGTTAGCGTAATGGCATTGGGTCTCATGTTAGATGCATGGTGCAAACTATTTATAAACCACTAATTAATTTAGTGCGCAGAGTGCCAGTAATAGTCTTTATAGTACAAAGCAATATCCATAAGAAAATCATTGACGACTATTTTTAGCTGTTTGTGCATAGTATTCAATAATGTAAATAATTTGGATCATACCTAGAATTAAGTGATAAGCAAATCAGTCAATATTTGCTTTGCCCAGAATTCTACAAATTTCTTAACCTCTTACCCACTGGGCACTTAAACCCCCTTGCTAACCAGACCAATTTTCAGTTTTCTGTGCTTTCAGATTTTGAATGACAATTACTCATGCAACACTGTACCTATATGGCATTTTTGTCCTTTTTTTCACACAAATAGATCTTTCTTTTGGTGTTATTTAATCACTGCTGTTTTTTTTGTGCTATAAAAGAAAAAAGACCAAAGATTCTGTAAAAAAAAAAAAAAAAAAATTCTTGGTTTCTGAAGATTAGAAATGTTTCTTCAGAAATTTTGGCCAAAATTTATACTGCTACATATCTTTGGTGAAAATAACCCACATTGGTGTATATTTTTTGGTCTTTGTGAAAGATATAGAGTCCACAAGCTATGGTGCCAATCTCTGAAAATTTATCAAACCTGATGCACTGATTTCTTGAGACCCTAACAAGCCAGAAAAGTACAAATACCCCACAAATTACCACTTTTTGGAAAGTAGACATTCCAATGTATTTAATAAGAGGCATGGTGAGTTTTTTGAAGTTGTAATTTTTTCCCACAAATCTTTGCAATATCAATTTTTTTATTTATTTTTTTATTTTTCTGAAAATTGTTATATTAGCAGGTTACTTCTCACACACAGCATATGCATAGCACAAATTAAACCCCAAAATGCATTCTGCTACTCCTCCTGAGTACGACGATACCACATGTGTGAGACTTTTACACAGCATGGCCACATACAGAGGCCCAACATGCAAAGAGCACTGTCAGGCGTTCTTGGAGCATAAACTATACATATCATTTCTTGACTACCTCTTACAATTTTGAAGACCCTGGAGCACCAGGACAATGGAAACACCCCAAAAATGACCCCATTTTGGAAAGAAAACAGACGTATAATCTATGAGGCATAATAAGTCTTTGAACATGTCATCTTTTTCTACAAGTTTTTGGTAAAAGTGTAAAGAAAATGAAAACACTTTTTTTTTTTACACAAAGTTGTTCATTTATACAATATTTCTAACGCATGCCACACATGTACATGGCACAAATGACACCCCAACATGATTCCTCTATTCCTGCTGATGCCACACGTGTGAGACTTTTTACCCAGCCTGGTCACATAGAGAGACGTAAAATGCAGGGAGCACCATCAGGTGTTCTAGGGCCATAAATGTTAAATCTAATTTGACTACCTATTACACTTTTGCGAGGCACTGTAGTGGCATGGATGAGAACTGATGTGGCATAGATGAGCATGAATAGGGATGGATACGCCATGGATGGGGATGACTGAGCATGAATGAGTACACCTGAGTACGGCTGGGTACAACTGAGTATGGATGGGTACGGCTGAGTATGGCTGAATACGGCTGGAAATTACTGGGTGTGGCTGAGTACAGCTGGTTACGGCTGAATATGGCTGGGTACAGCTGGGTGCGGCTGAGTGGGGCTGAGCGCAGCTGGGTATGGCTGAGTAGGGCTGAGTACGGCTGAGCATGAATGAGTATGCCTAAATATAGCTGGGTGCGGCTGAGTATGGCTGGGTGTGGCTGGGTATGGATGGGTATGGCTGGGTAAGGCTGGGTATGGCTTAGTATGGCTGGGTATGACTGGGTACGGCTGAGTACGTCTGGGTACGGCTGAGTACAGCTGGGTGCGGCTGAGTGCGGCTGGGTACTGCTGGGTACGGCTGGGTATGGATGAGCATGGATGGATGGATGAGTATTGATGAGTATGGATGGATGGCTGAGCATGGATGAGTATGGATGGATAGATGAGTATTGCTGAGGATGGATGGATGAGTATTGCTGAGGTTGGAAGGATGAGTATTGCTGAGGATGGATGGATGAGTATTACTGAGGATGGATGGATGAGTATTGCTGAGGATGGATGGATGGCTGAGCATGGATGGCTGAGTATTGATGAGGATGGATGGCTGGGCTGGAGTTGTCACATATCAGTGGGCACTGCACATCCAGCACACAGCGCTGCTGCCTTTGATCTCTCTCCTCTCTGTACTGATTGATACAGAGAGGAGAGAGGAAACGGGCGTGATGCCGGTTTGTTTACAAGTGATCGCTCCATCATTTGATGGAGCGTTCACGTGGTAAATGTCCGCTGTTAGGGGCCATTTACCGTGATCCTCTGGACCCGGCGGTCATAGATGTTCCCGGGTGCATGCCCCAGGGAGCGTGTGGGAGCAAGATTCGGGGAGGACATCAATGTACGCCATCTCATAGTTATCCGGCGGTCGTCAAGCGGTTAAAAAGAGCTTCTGGACTCAAGCTTTGAAAGTAAATTGCATTGAAGCCAATTGATGAATTTTGATGGTCACATGTGGCTCTTTGAAGAGCTGCTAGGCGAACTAATGTACACATTTTCGTTTGGAGGATGCCTGGAAGTGTATTTCCAACAGCCAAATCAGGATAATATCTAGTTTATGTTTGTTACAGTCACATAGCATAGCTTAAAGGGGTTGTAAACCTTTGCTGTTTTTCACCTCAGTGAACCTTTAGTATCCCTTTAAAAAATAATTAAAACATTTCTGCTTCTTCCTTTTTGTGTGCTTACATATCCTACCTAGACTTCCCATCTATGTAATGTTTTTTTTATTTTCCTACCTCGCATGTTCCCCTCAGATCTAGAGCAATGCACAGTCTATTTGCCTTTAGTAAATCAACCCCATAGTGTTCACCATTGTATGAACCTTTAAACTTCCGGAATAGATCCAGCAAGAGGGACACCACTTGTCTCTAAGGGACCACCATGTTTGTTAGGGGACAAAGCCAACTCTGTCACCTCTACCATTCCCATTTTTTGTCCTTATTCTTAGAGTCTTTCTCCAGGAACTCACCCCAAAGTTTAAATTATTCAGCTTCTGCTCTGTTTTATTCCTCATGCATACTGGACATTAAAATAACATTCTGAAAACACCAGTAGCTTTGCAGTGAGTTTTTGAAAGTTTTTATAATAGCTTCTTTTAGTGTTTATTAGCAATTTTTAGAATTTTTTGCGTTTTTTTTTAATGGATCAAAAAACGTTAAAAAAATAAAAACTGATTAGCTGCGTTTTTGTGTATTTATCTGCGTTTATCAGTATTGTTTTTACATTAGAGCTTTTGAAGCACAGAGCCAAGTCATTATTTGGCAGTTAATGGTAGTACTGTTGTGAAAACAGCTGAAAAACTCCTCTCAGAACCCACTAGTTTTATTTTTGTTTTTTTAAAGCCAAAACATGCCCCAGCCAAAAACTGCTGATAACAGCCTACGTATGCATGGACACATAGAGTAACACAATAGGGAGTTTATTGACTGTAGAAAAAAATGTCTGAAGCCAAAAACAGATGCTGTAAAGACATCCAAAAAAGTCCAGTGAGCATGAAGCTTTAAAGTAAAAAGACATGTTTCCATGTTGTTGGTGCTGCTTTTTAAAACCATGTAAGAAGTAATGATGCTTCCAGACACCAACATACACCCCCTCCTGGTACCTCTTCCGCTTCCCCTCCTTCTCTTTGGCAATAAAACTCAATGGATTAAAAAATATAGGTTTATTTCTTTTTAGGAAAACAGCAACCTGTGTCTTGTATCTACACTTTAAGGCCTACTAACAGTGCCATGAGACTGTGGAGCCACTGACCAAAAGTATCCACCCAAACCTCAACTATTTTTCTTCTTTAGAACACCTCCATGTAGCCTGAATAGAGTAGGAAAGAATTAAAACTCCTGTTAAGTTGTTATTGCTGTCTAAGTGTATGTTAGTTAATGTCCATTCATCTTTGATATTTGTCCTATTACTATTTTCTGTTCAATAAATTTTTATTGGGTTTTGAACAAACTTTGCACTGACATAACAAGGATGTATCCGGTATGGCTAACATTTAGCATCAAAAGATGTCAGTTAACATGCAGAGTAAGAACATAATAAGAACTGAAAATGGGATAAAGTAAAACAAACACATATTGGTAAGTTTCTAGGACACTGGTTATTAGTGAGAACACATCTTTCCAGTTTGTGTGTAGGTATGGACAATCCCAAAGGATATGTATTAAGGTTCCTGTTTGGTCACAACCTCTCCAGCATTTGGGTGAGGTGTTTCCCTTATATTTTCCTAAAATTGTCAGGGTTAAGTATCACCTTTGGGCTATTTTGTGTGTCAATTCCCATAGAGTGGCTTTGTATATTGATTTAAATGTTTGCGACCATTGAGTCAGTTTAAAGCTAGATCCTAAGTCTTGTTCCCATTTAGTTAGCGAGGGTAGTTTGGAATGTGCATTTTTTTCTCTTAGCACAGGGTAAATGGTTGATAGGTCCATATTCTTATTGGAATGGAAACCCGTAATTGAGGGTTATGTTGGAGGAAATGTGAGATGGAGATAGGGACAGATAGGGATAGTAATCAGGGGGTTTGAGGGTTAGTTCCATTTAAAGTTGTGTGAATGTTTTAAGAGACCCACTTTTGTGGCTCATGTTTTGTATTAGGATCTTTGGTCCATGATGTTATTGTATGTCAGGGATTAAAATTTTGATGATAAATAGGGGGGGATTCGGGTTAGTGGTAGGCGTTTCTTTCCAAGTGTATGTTATCAACTTCCTCCAGGCTAGGGCAGAAGCTTTGATTGTAGGCAAAAGGTGTGTAGGGATATTCAATTTAATTTGTCTGCTGATGAGCCAAAGCTTTATATTTTCATATGGTATTGCTGTCCGTTCTAATTTACTTCACAATGAGTTTAGGGATGGCAAGAACCATTCTTTCAATTGGGTCAAAATGGTGGCATAGTAATAGTCTGTTAAGTCTGGCATGCAAGAGCCTCCTATGGATCTATGTTTGATGAGTATTGTGTGGGCAACAAGGTTTCTTACCTTGTCATAAATATCTACTCGGGGCAGTTTATAGTATTTTAAAGTAATATTTGGGGATGCATATTAGAAGGGATCTAAATAGATATAGTAGTTTGGGTAATATAATTTTGAAAGCCACCAGGCGGCCTGCCCAGGAGTATTACAATTTTGCTAATGCTTGTATGTCTGACTCAAATTGTTGTTTGAAAGGGGAGACGTTTATGTGGAATAGTTGTTTAGTTGTTTTAGGTAGGGTTATACCCAGATATGGAATCCCTGTGTCTTTCCATTGATAGGAATAGAGGGTATGTTTCTGGTAGTTTCATTTATTTATTAACCTATAATATGGGATTTTGTGTCATTGACCTTGTAATAGGATATCTTTCCAAAGTCTGTCAGAATGTTATGAATTCTTGGAAGGAAGGTGAAAGGGTTGGTAATTATAAGTATTACATCGTCCTCAAACAGACTTATTCCGTGATCCATTTTCCCCACTGTCATCCCTGAAATGTATATGTTAGAGCAAATCCATGCCACCAAAAGTTCAATGATCAGGTTAAAAATGAAAGGGGACGGGGGACAGCCCTGTCTCATACCATTTGAAATATGGAAGGCCTGAGATAGCATTTTGTCAATGTATATTTGTGCTGAGGGTTGATCATATAGGGCTGATATGGCAGATAAAATTTTACCTGCAAATCCAAATTTACTTAGAACTGCCCTGAGGTATCCCCAGGAGACTCTGTCAAATGCCTTCTCTGTGTCCAAGGAGAGGAACAGAGAAAGCGGTTTAGTTTGCTCTGCAAAATATATGATGTTGATTAGTCACCTTGTGGTGTCTGCTGATTGTCTTCCTTTAGTATACCCCGCCTGATCTCTGTGTATGGGTGAAGGCATATATGTCATGCTTTAGGATACAGTTTAATATCTATATTCAGTAGTGAGATCGGCCAGAAGTTCTGGGGTATGTTAGGTTCTTTGTTAGGTTTTGGTAATGTTATGACCAGGGCCTTTAGCATTTCTGCTGAGACCAAGATAAACTTATTTGGTTCAGATGGTGCCAAGTGTGTGTGGCGGCAACCAGGAGAGGAGTACAAAGACAAGTGTGTCTTGCCTAAAGTCAAGCATGGTGGTGGGAGTGTCATGGTCTGGGGCTGCATGAGTGCTGCTGGCACTGGGGAGCTACAGTTCATTGAGGGAACCATGAATGCCAACATGTACTGTGCCATGCTGAAACAGAGCATGATCCCCTCTCTTTAGAGATTGGGCTGCAGGGCAGTATTCCAACATGATAATGACACAAAACACACTTCCAAGACCACCACTCCCTTGCTAAAGAAGCTGAGGGTAAAGATGATGGACTGGCCAAGCATGTCTCCATACAAAACATATTGAGCATCTGTGGGGGATCCTCAAATGGAAGGTGGAGGAGTGCAAGGTCTCTAACATCCACCAGATCTGTGATGTTATCATGTAGGAGTGGAAGAGGACTCCAGTGGTAACCTGTGAAGCTCTGGTGACCTCCATGCCCAAGAGGGTTAAGGCAATGCTGTAAAATAATGGTGGCCACACAAAATATTGACACTTTGGGTGCAATTTGAACATTTACACTTAGGGGTGTACTCACTTTTGTTGCCAGCAGTTTAGACATTAATGGCTGTGTGTTGAGTTATTTTGAGGGGACAGCAAATTTACACAAGCTGTACACTCACTACTTTACATTGTAGCAAAGTGTAATTTCTTCAGTGTTGTCATTGGAACATCATTTGTCATTTGTCATTACAAAAACATCATTTGTCATTACAAAAATGTAAGGGGTGTATTATTAGATTGTAAGCTCTTCTGAGCAGGGCCCTCTTAATCCTCTTTACGCACTGCGTAAATTGCTAGCGCTATATAAATCCTGCATAATAATAAATAATAATAAAGTGTTCACTTTTGTGAGATACTGTATGTCTGCAGTCTCTAACAATATCCTGTAGTAGGTCTGCAGTCTCTGACCATCTCTGGCCAGTTGTCTGCTGTGTTTAGACTTTACTACATGCAGGAAATGTTTTTTTTTTTTTTTTTTAGAACAGATAAAATAAAAAAATGGAGTTCTTCTGACTGCTTGAATTTTTTGGATGAAAACTATGCGCAGCAATCACGATGCATCATGATGCATTGCGGAATTGAATTGAATCGTTGACAAGATAATCCTAATCAAATCAAATGGTGAGACCAGTGAAGATGCGCACCTCTACTGTACAGATCAATATCTTGATCCTGATCAGAACTATACTAGTATCCCCAATAGTGTCCCCAAAAGCGCAGTGTTAGCAGGATCAGCCCCCGATCACTGCCAGCACTTGCAACATGTAGCAGAATACATTTTGGCCTAAATTTATGAAGAAATTTGATTTGATTGGATCTAACAGAAAGTAGAAAATATTGTTTTTTTGTTTGTTTTTTTTCTAAATGTTCTGCCTTTTTATCGTTTATATAATAATAAAAAAAAAACTGTGGTGATCAAATAGCACCACAAGATAGCTCTATTTGTGTGAAAAAAATATATCAATTCTATATGGGTATAGTGTTGAATGACCGAGCACTTGCAAGTCAAAGTAGCGCAGTGCTGAATAGCAAAAAATAGTTTGGTCATTAAGAGGGTAAAACCTTCCAAGCAAAAAAAATTATAATAATAAATGATATAACAAATAAAACTAAAAAAATTTTTGGCTATACACATTCTTTAAGTTAATTTTAAACAACAGGAAGCAATATAAGCTTTGTGAACTCTCTTGGACTAATATGGACTAATCTTTAACCAAACGTTTTCTAGGTGGATGATGGAGTCTACAGGCAAATACTTTTTTTTTGCATTTGGAGTGTGAAATATTTAAGGCATTGAATGAACTATGTGGTTCAACAACTATCATCTATCTTAAAGCGGAGTTCCACCCATTTAAAAGTCAGCAGCTACAAAAAGTGTAGCTGCTGAATTTTAATAAACAGACACTTACCTGTCCCACGGCCTAGCGATGCGGGTGCCCAAGGCATCGTTCCTCTTCCCCTCCTCTCCGTGGCTCCAGCATTGTAACTGTGGGTGCCTGGCTGTGGCTTGTGAATGGCTGTGAATGGCCGGCAATCTTCTGGGACCTGGGACGTGTCCCAGAAGATTGCAGGGAGGGAGGGGGGAGAGGTGAACTTCCTTCCGGTGCTGCGGCATCAGGGGAGGAAGTGGGAGCTTGGTGCATGTCAAAACTGGGTACCTGCCCCCCCTCCTAAAAAATGACATGCCAAATGTGGCATGTCAGGGGGTCACAGTACTTAAAGTGGAAGTTCCATTTTTGGGTGGAACTATGCTTTAAATTAAAATCTGTCCCTAAATAAACAAAATGTACACATTCCTCCTGTTTTTCTACATAGGCACGTCAAATTTACTGCAGTTTAAAAGCAGGAAATCTGTAAATGCCAAACACAAAATCTTCATGTGAGGTAGCAACAGTATGTCATCACTGCAATTTGTAATCTATGATTTAAATAATCAGAAATAGAAGCTGACACAGAAATAGCTAAATTTATTACCCTATCAGATAATGAGTTTTCTTATAGAATTTAAGTTGCCTTTGGTTCTCTTTGTCTATCCGGCCTGAAATTGATGGTGAAGTTTTGGCTCCAGGCTAGTTGCTCAAATCATAGGCCCATCTGATTCAGCCCATGAATCATGTTTACACACACAGTCATAACTAATAACCAGAGAAATGTTATTTTTATCAGGAAAAGTGCTTTACACATACTTCAAAGGTTAATCGTTTCGGATTGTATTTGTGTCTTGTAAAGCAAAAGGAAAAAAAAAACATACAGAAACAAGAGCAATCAACATTATCATGTTAAAAACATATATATATATATATATATATATATATATATATATATATATATATATATATATATATATATATAATATATATATATATATACAGTACTGTGCAAAAGTCTTAGCCCTTGTACACGGTCAGAAATTCCGACCACAAAATCCGTCAGATTTTTTCCGACGGATTTTGTCCGAAACTGGTGTTGCATACACACAGTCGGACAAAGTTGTCGGAAAATCCAATCATTCAGAACGTTACGGCGGGATTACGTTCAGGCTAGTAGCCAATAGCTTTGGTCTAGGAATTTGATCTGACCATGCGTGGCACTTTGTCCGATCGGAATTCTCTACAAACGATCGAACAAAGTCCGATCGGATCATGTTGTCGCAAAATTTTATATCCAGCTCTCAAACTTTGTTGGTCGGACATTCCGACGGAAAAAGTCTGATGGAGCCCACACACAGTCGGATTATCCGACAACGCGGTCCGATCGGACATTTTCCATCGGAATGTCCGACCGTGTGTACAAGGGCTAAGACAAGTATGAAAATGCTGTAAATTTGGAATGCTTTGTGAAATAGAAGTGTTAATATTTTTTTTATTTTTTTATCAATTATCAAAATGGACAGAATAGAAATCCAGATCATATCAATATTTGGTGTAACTACCGTTTGCCTTCAAAACAACATCAATTCTTCTAGGTACACTTGCACACACTTTTTAAAGGCATTAATCAGATAGGCTGTTCCAAACATCTTGGAGAACTAACCCTAGATTTTGGATGTAGGCTGCCTCAAACCCTCCTGTCTCTTCATGTAATCCCAGACAGACCCAATGATGTTGACAACAGGGCTCTGTGGTGGCCAAACCATCACTTCCAGGACTCTTGATCAGAAATTGATTTCTGATTTCGATTGATTGTACAATAAGCTGATCATTAGTACACAGCTTTCTACAGCCAAAATGTCATGGAACAGATCTTGCACTGTCCCCACAGAGCAGCTCAAAACCTTCTGAAAAATTAGCAAAATACATAAATTTGCAATCCACTATTTTAACTTGTTGCATTCATTTGCAGCATTAAAAAGTCATTTAAAAAGTCATTTAAAAATCCTTTGGTAGGTAAGAAAGCCCCATATATACATTTCAGCTGTGTATTTAACTGCTTTCTCAAGTACAGCTTTAAATAATAAAAATAAATTAATTTATAACTTGTTCAACATCATTATGGCTTGTATGATTATGTCATTACACTGCAATCAAAATGACGTTAATATGGTACTGTGGTTCTTGAAGCGTATATTACCAACATTTCTAAATATCATGGTTACTAGATGTTCAGCTTAATTTTCAGCCTACTTTTTGTGCTTTAACTAGCGCTTTACCGTTATACAGTAATGAATTATTGTAAAATTTCATTTTTATATTTATATGACATGGCTTGGAAGTGCAAAGGTTCAGGAATAAGAACCTTGGAGAGCTCCAAGTTCATGTTGTTTTTCTCAGATGTTTGAGTTTTTCTTTTTTATGTCTTAAGCCCCATACACACTATCTGTTTTTTCTTCTGAGCTTTTCCTTCAGGTTTACCAAAACCATGTAGTACAAGGCCCTGCCTGATTGCATATAAATTGAAACTCCTAAGGTTTGACCTCATATTATGTGGTTTTGGTAAATCTGAAGGAAAGACTCAGCAGAAAAACTGATAGTGTATGTATGGGGCTTTATCTGGCTTCTGGGAGCATGTAAGTAAATACAGCAGTGGTTGAGAGGAGAGGAGGAGTTGCAGGGGCCTGAAACTGGCTATACACTAATACATTTTCAAATGACGTTCATACAAAAACTCTCACTACATTTGACAGCTTGACAAATGTTGTTCAAAAGTACTTCAAAATGTTTTTTCTTTTAACATTTGATTGAAATGAATGGACTTTTCAAAACAAAAACTACATGCACTGAAATTTGTTTTTTCAAAAATTTTCCATCCGGCTCCTTTGGATTTTCCCATCTCGAAATCAAACGTTAATTTGATCCCACTAATGATTAAAAAAATCAAATGTTCTAAACAGTGGTGGACGCTCATGCAGGGCACAGGGTCACCGCCCCCTAATCCATGTACCCGGCCCCTAATCTACATGCAGAACGGCGGACGCATGAATTACATTTTTTTTTATAAGCACACGATTAGAGCCTGAGGCTTTAATTGCCTTCAAAAAGGGAGGGCTCAGGGTGCAGATTAGCAAATTAATATTCGCTAATGTCTTCCTGTTTCTTCTCCTGGCAAATCAGGAAGCAGATCCTGAGACCTGATTGGCCGGGAGTCCTAAGATCCAATTGGCTGCGAGTCCTAGGTCCTAATTATCTGGAAGGAGAAATGACTCCCGGGACTCGGGAGGAGACGCAAGGTTTCGAGGCTGTCAAAGACACGACCTGGATGGGGTAAAGTGCGGGTCTGGCGGGAGGCCTGGCAAAGTCATAGTGCAGACATTACTTTTGCTTCCAATTACTGTAGAGTGGAAAACAATCCAGTCTTCTATTGTATTTCTCTTAGCCCCTGTACACACGGTCGGAGATTTCGACAACCAAATCCGTCTGATTTTGTCCATCGGATTTTGCTCGTCGGATCTTGTCCAAAACTGTTGCATACACACGGTCGGACAAAGTTGTCAAAAAATCCAATCTTTCAGAACGTGATGACGTAATTTCGTTACGATGGGACTACATTCAGGCTAGTAGCCAATAGCTTTGATGTAGGAATTTGATCTGAGCATGCGTGGCACTTGGTCCGATCAAAATTCTCTACACATGATCGGAGTATGTCCGATCGGACCAGTTTGTCGGAAAATATTTCCAACAAGTTGGTAAATTGGGTCCGACGGATATTCCGACGGAATCAGTCCGATGCATACCACACACAGTCGGATTATCCGACAACACGGTCCGATAGGACACATTCCAACAGATTCTCCGACCGTGTGTACAAGGGCTTAGAGTGGCTTGATAATAAGAATTCTTGCTTTACGAATGCTAATATACAATCATTTACAGGATAAGCCATCTGCATTTTTTTTTGTTATTGTAAAGGCTATTTTAAAAAAATAAACATATCATACTTACCTCCACTGCGCAGCTCATTTTGCACAGAGTGGCCCTGCACATCCTCTTCTGGGGTCCCCCGCATCAGATAACCCCCTAGGAGAAGTGCTCCCCCAGGGGGGGTTACCTTGTTGGTGCACTCCCGAGTCCAGCATTTGCTTCCATAAACACGAATTCCAGACTCGGCCCTGCTCCCCAGCACCCATGTCATTGGATTTTATTGACAGCAGCGGGAGCCAATGGCTGCACTGCTATTAATCTACCCAATCTGATTCTCCCCTTCTTCCGCTGTGCCCAGCCTACTTTTTGTGCTTTAACTAGCGCTTTACCAATATACCGTAATGAATTATTGTAAAATTACATTTATATATATATGACATGGCTTGGAAGTGCAAAGGTTCAGGTATAAGAACCTTGGAGAGCTCCAAGTTCAGGTTGTTTTTCTTAGATGCATATGGCACACACGTGCACAAAAGACTGCTGTTATAAGGGGATTAGTTCCCATTCTCTTGCTCTCCCTTTCTTATGTCAGGGTTTAACCTACAACTTTAATACAAGTAAAGTGCTAATCAGCCATGGTTCTGTCTAATAATATATAACTGTTCCACAACTTGCATGCTGCTTATTGTCTACATGTCTTAAAAGTAAGACTTTACTCCATGCTACACTTTGTTTCGCGATGTACAGCACAATGGGGGGGGGGGGGGGGGGGAATTACAACTGGAGTAAACAGAATCTTGGACAGCTATGCATTGCAACCAATTGGCTTCTATCTTAAGCTTTGTAAATGAAAGATGGAAACTGATTGGTTGCCATGCACAGCTGCTCCAGATTCTTTCTGCTCCAGTTTAGATAAATTCCCCTCAAAGTATAGAGTGCTGTGGTTTTCAGAATGTGTAATAATTCAATGTACCGTATCTTACTGGTCAGTAGGATGAAGAAAAAGACTAGCATCAGAGGGATAAATAAAAAGCCTGGCATTCATGAACTGGACAAAGAAATATATCTGGTGTCAGTGGCCAGGGGCGGCAAATACCTAATATTGGTTGCCAGAGGGAGGAAAATACCCTGGACTGGTGGTCAGAAATAAAAACAGCCTGGTGTTGGTAATTAACAGGAGGAAAAATGGCCTGAGTCTGATCAATGTGAGGAAAATGCGAGGATGTAAGGAAAATGCAGTGGACCTGTGGGGGAAAAGCAGTGGATCTGGTGCTCATTGGGGGGAAAGAAGGGGGTCCAGTGCCCTGTGGAAGGAGGGAGGGTACTGGTTCTCTCTGGAGGAAGAGGATGGCACAGGTACTCTGTGGAGGGGGAGGGGCACTGGTGCTCTGTGAAGGGGGGCACTGGTGCTCTGTGAAGGGAGAGGATGGGCCCTGATGCTCTGTACAGGTGAAGGAAGTACTGATGCCCTGTGGAGTCAGAGGGCAGAACTGGTGCTTGATTAGATTAGGATGGGGGACATTGATGTTAGTGGGGGTCATTGGTGTTCAACTGAGATCATTGGTGGTTAGTAGACTACTTGCCCACCCGTGCTCTGCATCCAATGACAGTGTCTCTTGCTGGAACTATAGTGTTTATGCTGGAAGGTCACTCTGCCTGACAGTGCAGCAAAGGAGCCAAATCCAGATGCAGGAATGAATATTCCAGCACATGACTGGCAGAAGGAAATTGTCTTGGATTTCTAAAGAAGTTCTGGAATCCTGCAGATCCAGGCTGTCACACAGAATCCAGGATTGTTAAAGGGTATGATCACAAGATGCTCTTTGTTACCTTTATTTGCCAGAAAAGCCCATTTTGTTACCCTTTCTGATATCATTTCACAGCTTTGTTTTTTTACCACTGCTTAACTTTTCCTGACTTCCTGGGAATGCTCCACCTATTGCTATTCCATGCCCAATAAAAGTACCTTTATTAGTGACTAAAACAGTTGCACTGATTGGCAGATTGACAGTTAGCAAGACATAGCCAAAAGGTTGGAAAAAGTCCAGCCCCCCCCCCTCCCCCCCAAAAAAAAGTGAAATGAAATCAGAAAGAAGCACAGAGGAGTTTTTTCTGGTTTATAAAGGTAAGAGCAGGCATCCCGTGGTGTCAGTGTCTGCTCTTCTGCAGAGATTTTACTATTACTATAATGTGAAACAGAGCACAGGTTCAGATTTAAAAAAAGCACCCATTGTACATTGACTAAATGATTTTTATGAAGGCACCTTCCAACCTAGAATGCATCTCAGCATTCATACCTCTATGGTAAATACAGACTCTAATGCACACAGTGGGTCACAGTAAAGGAGAATATTTTTTCGAGATAGTCTACACAGACCCTTCTGTAGGATGAGATGTGCTGCAGCTATGACCTATTTACAATGTGCATTACAGCCTACATTTATCAGATAAATAAATACAAACCGTATGCATGCTCAGATATTTGTCTAAATGCATTGGCGGCACCGTGCATTTTAAATATTCATTCATTATCCCATGTGCAAGGGATTTACAGGCACTACATAATGTCTATGCTTTGTTACATAACTAGCCACTTAAGACAGCATCTTCTTCTAAAGTCTTTTCTGCTTAATATCTCTCAGTTTAAATTCTGTCTGTCTAGGCAAATTGGCTGGATTCCTTCCTGAAAGCTACTCTCAAGGTTGCAAGCTTTTTCTGTAACTGACCAATTTTTTTTTTTTGTTTCAGCCCATCGTGTGTTTAAAAGGTTTTAAGAAACGGCCAGGAAATGCAGAAAACCATATCAATCATGTTCTTCTACCCCTATCTACATTAAAAACAGTCACACAACAAGCTGCCCTTTGCCATCACATCTAAATATATCATTTCCAACTCGAAAACAATATTGGCTAAGTAAAATTATGTATTAGGCACTGAGGTATAGACTGGCTATTGCTTTATGTAGCAAGAGTGGGCAGATCTCCAAACTGGTGTCTATTTCAGTGTAGATAACAAGACATACAATATATCTTCCTATTTTGCTTTTGAGCTAATGAGGTTCCTCGCTGTATATAAAATATGGTGCTGTATATCTTACAAGTAGATTTTCCTCTGCAGTTCAGTTTTTATCTCGTGGAGCGCTTTGATACATTTATATGAAATACATACATTCCGGCTCCACTACAAACACAAATCTGTAATTGAATTGCCCATATTATTAAAATGTGTAATGATTTAATGGAACGTCTCTTTTGGTCCTTCTCAATTTGGATGCATCAGAAGATACCCAGCTGTGACATGCCCAGGGAATGATGCAAAGTTTAGATGCAGCTACTGAGATCTCTAACAAAAATAAAAGAACTCTCATAGAAAATAAATTGTAGTAAATGGATTTAAAAACAGAACAGTATTTATCATAAGGCAAGCGTGTGCATGGACCTAGGGCAGTGCTTTTAGAAGAAGTTGCAAAACACAGTTTGAGTTTTTCTTTTTTATGTCTTAAGTCCCATACACACTGTTTTTTCTTCGTAGTTTTTCATTCAGGTTTACCAAAACCATGTAGTGCAAGGGCCTGCCTGATTGCATATAAATTGAAACTCCTAAGGTTTGACCTCATATTATATGGTTTTGGTAAATCTGAAGGAAAAACTCAGCAGAAAAACTGATAGTGTGTATGGGGCTTTATCTGGCTTCTGGGAGCATGTAGGTAAATACAGCAGTGGTTGAGAGGAGAGGAAGAGTTGCAGGGGCCTGAAACTGGCTATACACTAATACATTTTCAAATGACGTTCATACAAAAACTCTCACTACTCACACTACTTCAAAATTTATTTTCTTTTAACATTTGATTTTGGAATGAATGGACTTTTCAAAACAAAAACTACATGCACTGAAATTCGTTTTTTCTAAAATTTTCCATCCGGCTCCTTTGGATTTTCCCATCTCGAAATCGAACGTTAATTTGATCCCACTAATGATTAAAAAAATCAAATGTTCTAAACAGTGGCGGTCGCTCATGCAGGGCACAGGGTCACCGCCCCCTAATCCATACACCTGGCCCCTAATCTACATGCAGAACGGCGGACGCATGAATTAAATTTTTTTTTTATAAGCACACGATTAGAGCCTGAGGCTTTAATTGCCTTCAAAAAGGGAGGACTCAGGGTGCAGAGCACCTAGTTGTGTGACATTAGCAAATTAATATTCGCTAATGTCTTCCTGTTTCTTCTGCTGGCAAATCAGGAGGCGGATCCTGAGACCTGATTGGCTGGGAGTCCTAAGATCCAATTGGCTGCGAGTCCTAGGTCCTGATTAGCTGGAAGGAGAAGTGACTGCCGGGACTCGGGAGGAGACGCAAGGTTTCGAGGCTGTCAAAGACATGACCTGGATGGGGTAAAGTGCGGGGCTGGCGGGAGGCCTGACAAAGTCATGCAGACATTACTTTTGCTTCCAATTACTGTAGAGTGGAAAACAATCCAGTCTTCTATTGTATTTCTCTCAGAGTGGCTTGATAATAAGAATTCTTGCTTTATGAATGCTAATATACAATCATTTACAGGATAAGCCACCTGCATTTTTTTTTTTGTTATTGTAAAGGCTATTTTTAAAAAATAAACATATCATACATACCTCCACTGCGCAGCTCATTTTGCACAGAGTGGCCCTGCACATCCTCTTCTGGGGTCCCCCGCATCAGATAACCCCCTAGGAGAAGTGCTCCCCCAGGGGGGTTACCTTGCGGGTGCACTCCCGAGTCCAGCATTTGCTTCCATAAACACGAATTCCAGACTCGGCCCTGCCCCCCAGCACCCGTGTCATTGGATTTTATTGACAGCAGCGGGAGCCAATGGCTGCACTGCTATTAATCTACCCAATCTGATTCTCCCCTTCTTCTACTGTCCCCAATCAATCTCCTGATAAGACAGAGCCTTTGGAGTCACTCTATACATGCTCAGTTTGGTGTGTAGTGCTAGAGTTTTTTTGGGGGGAAGGTGCATGTGATCAGCAGAAGGCCAATCAGCACTGTCCAGACAGAGGGTCAGGGGTCCTGTAGTCTCATAGGGTGGTCTGAGTGTAATGAAAACTCCTCCTACAAGCTTTACCAGACACTGATAGAAGTCACAAGACTGCAATATACTGCTGATGAGAAAAGGTATTTAGCAGTATATATTTACGAAAATAATTGCATTTCCATATGTACTGTGGGAGACCAGATACAGCGAATGCAGGATGCTGGGTTAGGAACACTTTAATTACTCTGGCTCTAAGCTTACCTAATGGCTTGCACTGAGATACAAAAGTAAGGGGTAAACTGCAATCACTATGCTAAAATATTAACATGAAAAATTGCAAGTATAATGTATGTAATAATGTTACTTTCAATACACATTTCTTGAAAAAGTTAAAAGATGTATGTTTACGATGATGTATGACTGGAGGAGAACTCCAGTTCTTCAATTAAATATATATATAACATGTATAACTGCTACTAGAGATGTGTGACTTTATTGAAATTGATTTCACAGCAATATTACCAATTTCACTTTAAAATCTTCATAGAAATTTGTTTAAAATTTGCCATGCATACTGTAGATGCAAAATCTGCATTAGAAAAAAAAATCATATGTCTTTGTTATCTAACATATAATTACCGTGTCCATGCTGGCATGGTGATCAATGATTTTATTAATAAGCAAAGTCAACCCAACCTAAATCCTGACCTTAACCCTAACTCTATCCCTAACCCTAAAGCTAACGCTAATCCTTTTTTTTTATTTTTTATGATGATCAATGGCTTTGTTAATAAATAAAAGTAATAATTATTCTGTCTTTAATCTTAATACTAACCCTAACCTAAACCCTTATTTTAACCCTAAGGGCTAGTTTACACTTGCTTCAAAACATGGCTTCGGACATGCTTTGTTAAAGCTCTCTGAACGCCAGTCAAAGCTCCTGTCACTAAATAAAATGGTTGGCTTACAGTCCTGTTTATACCTTGCTTTTGCTTGGTGCTTTCATAAGGCTTTGGTGGAGCTTCAATGGGGCTCCAATGAGCCTTTGGTGGGGCTTCCATGAGGCTTCAGTGAGGATTTGTGGGGCTTCGATGATTCTTCGGTGGGACTTCAAGCGAGCTTTGCCATAGACTTCTATGGGGGCTTTAAAGACGTTTTGAAGGACAAATAAAGCGACATAGGGTATAGTTTTTGAAGCAAAGCAAAGCAAAAGCAAGATGTAAACAGCTAACCATTTTATTTAGTGACAGGAGCTTTGACTAGCATTCAGAGAGTTTTAACAAAGCGTGTCTGAAGCTTTGTTTTGAAGCAAGTGTAAACTAGCCATTAAGGAGTGTTGAAGCTGAAGCAAATGTAAATGAGCCCACACCCATTTTTTTCTATAACAACATTGACATGGTAATCATATGGCTTTATATAAGGACAAACCATGTCACTTAAAAAGATACTGTATGTAGCAAACACTGTATATATTTCTAAGTGCAGTTGATGTACTTTTCTTAACAGCTGTTGTAAAAAAAAAAAAAAGTGTACACATTGTACCCATTGCATTGTTTGGGCAATTGAAGCCTTAAAAAAAAACATTAAAAAAAAACACTTTAAAGTGGAAGTTCAGCCTAAAACTAAAACCTCTAAATCTACTCACAGCCACAGGCTAACCTATCTAGCCATGTAAAGCAAAAACCACTATACAGTAAAACATTGGTTTGAGAGTAACTTGGTTTGAGAGCATTTTGCAAGACAAGCAATTTTTTTTAAATACATTTTGACTTGGTATACAAGCGATGTCTTGATATACAAGTAACATCATGTCACAACTGAGTATAAAAGAGAAGAGAGGCGCTTCTAAGTGTAGCAATATGGTTATATTTAATGAAGGTACAACATTTAGCAACTAACATGGTTGATGATTAAAACAGGCACATCTAAGTATACAGGCATCTGGGGTAAATCTGTCCACATAGACCAAACTCTGCATCGCCATTGACGTCATCCCGTCCACGCTGTGCTCCACGAGTGCTTCAAGCCTCGCTTTCAGGGTAGTCTTCCCGGTCGCGATTGCAGACTGACAGTGGTGAGAGCCGGCGGTGCAGATGATAGTCTATGTGGACAGCTTTACCCCGGATGCCTGCATACTCCCTGTTTTAAGCATCAACCATGTGAGTTGCTAAATGTTGTACCTTCATTAAATGTAACCATATTGCTACATTTATAGGCACCTCTCTTCTCTTTCATACTCTGTAGCTCCTGCTGGATTTTGCCTCTAATCTCCTTGTGGACACATTGCTACAATCTTTTTATATGGACTATAAACTGAAAGACCTATGAATAGAATGGTTGTGGAACGAATCATCTGAGTTTCCATTATTTCTTATGGGGAAATTTGGTTTGATATATGAGTGCTTTGGATTACAAGCACGTTTCTGGAATGAATTATGCTGACAATCCAAGGTTTTACTGTACATACCTGTTCTGAAGCCGATCCATTCTGGTCTCCTACAGTGGAAGCTCTGTGCAGAATACAAAAATGTCTGGGAAATGCCTTGAAAGGGACGTCACCCATAGAGTTACTGTAGGGCTTCCCTTGTCGGCTGCCTCTCCTGCACCCTTCTACACAGAGAAGCTGCCACTGACAGCTCAGACCAGAGTGGCTTTAGGAAAGGTATGTATAGCGATTTAGTCTATACAGGGCTAGATAGGTTAGTCTAAATTGTGGCTTCAAGTACATTTAGAGATTTTAGTTTTCTACTTTCATTTCTCCTTCCCCATTGCTAAAGTTTCCTCAAAGTAAAATCTCTTTGCTCAACACTAGTTGCTCTGTCATTTTATAATTTAATGTCAATAAAACTACCTTTTCTTTTCAGTCTGTAAATACTGTAAATGTACCAGTAATATGGCAAGCTAAAAGTGTTTTGTATACTTTTTGCATACAGAAATTCTCCAGAAAAGTAACCACTACTACTATTTATAAGCCTGCACTGAGTTAGAAGTCAAATTAAAGGCTAACCCCTGCAACAGCAGTTTCATTTTTTATTAGATACCACCCAAGGTTTGTCAACTTCAAATGGGATGCAGATGCTACAGCTTTCCCCATCACAACATGAGGGTTGCTTAGGTGGTGAAAAGAAGTCAGATTCCTGCGTTTACAAATCAGTCTGAGGAAAACATGGTAAAGGAAAAGGAAGCTTATGCAGTTCATAAAGAGGTATGGATCTGTAGATCTGTAGAACATCTTGCAATAAGTATAGTTCACCTAGAGGGGATTTTATTTTTCTGAATAAAGCCAGACTTATGTCCCTTTCCACCAACAAAACCATGGATTTTTGTTCGAAGGATGTTGGCTCAAACTTGTCTTGCACTCACACGGTCATACAATGTTGACCAACAATTACCAACGTGGGAACATGGTGACGTACAAGATTTATGACGAGCCAAGAAAAAGGAAGTTCAATAGCCAATATGGCTCCTTCTGCTTGATTCCGAGCATACGTGAACTTTTGTGTGTCGAACTTGTGTACACACGATCGGAAATTCTGACAACAATGTTTTGTTGGCGGAAAATTTGAGAACCTGCTAGCCAACATTTGTTGATGGAAAATCCGACAACAAATGTTCCATGGAGCATACACATGGTCAGACTTTTAGCCAACAAGCTCATATCCAACATTTGTTGTCAGAAAATGCGATCGTGTATACGAGGCATTACACTTCAATCAATAATATGATTTACAACTAGTCACACACCTGTTTAGCACCTATTCCTACTAGATTTATGTGACTACATCCCTAACTTTTAGCTATGCGCTCTACTATATCTTCAGTCCATTAGAGACAGGGCCTTGGAATAAAGGGTTATTGTGGAATGTTTTCAACACTTGCAGATTTATGATGGATTAACTATTCCATCTAACCTGAAGAAATCTTTAAAATACATTGCAAACTAGCAGCTAATGTTTACACAGCCTCACATTATGTCAAACCTGATAAACAGACCTCTATGTATCAAGCACCTTAAAATGTATATTTAAAAAAAAATATTACAGAGATGCAAAACTTCATTGGTGCAAGAGCATTGGGACCAAACCATAGGAAGTGATTTTTTTTTCTTGATTTTATTGTCTAGCTATAAAGTATGAATGTATTAATTCTGAAGAATGGCCCTGGAAAGGTATATATTCTGACTTTCACAAAAGCATAGTTTTATGAAAAGTAGCCATTATCTGTACAGCATCTACTTTTCTTGGTAATGTGAAGAAGCTAAGAACAAGCTTGCAACAAGCTTATAACTATAAAACATTATCTAAAAACACCATTCAAAGAGCATTGATGGGTAGGCATTCATAGCCACTACTCAGATTTTATATTTCAGCAGTTTAGGGTAGAAAAAACTATGAAAAAAAATGTTTGATTGGCTGGTATATGTTACTGGGCATTACACATTGTAGGTTGTCCTAGTAAAGGGCACCCAGAGTTTTAAAAGAGAACAGCATGCTGTACAGGGAGAAAAAAAACCTTAACCACTTTTCATCCATAGGACCTCACAGGATTTTAAGTGAAGATAGCTGAATGATGCCTGAAGCTGCAGGCATTATTCTAAAATCTTTTTTTTTTTCATCAGACGATTCCCTGCAAAGTAAAAGCCATCATAGTAGCTGTTTAGCTGCTTGATGGGAGCCCCCCAAACACATACGAAGGTCGCACCTGCATATGCAAATGACATTCAAACGACACATTTGAGGTATCGCTGTGAATGTTAGAGTAAGAGCAATGATTCTATCACTAGACCACTTCTGTAACTCTAAGCTGGTAAACTGTAAAAAAAAATTAAATGTAGCCTATAGCAATTTTTAAGTACTGAAGTTTGGTGCCATTTCATGAGTGTGCACAATTTTAAAGCATGACATGACACTGCACAAATACCATGTGGCATAACAAATTGCAATAACCTATTTTATTCCCTAGGGTCTCTGCTGAAAAATATATCAAATGTTGGGGGTTTTGAGTAATTTTCTATCAAAATAATTATGATTTTTACATGTAGAATAGTAATGCCACAATTGGCCCAGTATGAAAGTGGTTAAAGAGGCCCCGTCATTAAAAAAAAAATGCAAAAAGGACTACTCCCCTAGCTGCCAAAATGCTGCTCCATTCATGAGAAATCCTCCCAAATAGTTGCTGGTGGCTTGGATAGTACAAAAAGTATTTGCATTTTTTGTTAATGTTAATGACAAGGAATATAAAGAAGACTGTCACAACAGGGTAGCACTGTGGACAGTACAAAAGGCTATACTATTCCAAGTCCTGTTACATGATTAAACCCATTGGGAAAAATGTGCTTCTACCTTCAGAGACACAGAGGAGGGGAAGACACCCAGATATATGAGGTTTCGGTTGTGCCACATGACGAGGTTACTTTAATGTTACATAGGCTACTACTGGAATGTTGGTACACTAGCGCAGCCGTATTTTATTTGTGTTGGCACATGTGTATATAAAGTTTCTTTACTTCATCCATTTGATGTGTACCTTTTTTGAAAGGTGCTGGCTCAAATTTTGAATGGGTTATAAAATGCTGTGCACAAATGATTACTTATCCCACTTTGTTGTCTATGTAAATCATCCCACATCATTTCTCTTTAATGTAGACTTTACAGCCTTTTGTCTATGTACCCCTTTTTTGTCTACCTTTTTGATACCCAGTGGTCCCCCTGAAGCTTTTGGCCAGTTGCCTGCTCCGTCTTAGATACCTTTACCTATCCAGCTCCAGAAGAAGCATTCTGTTAACACAAAACTAGTCGAGCAAGACTTCTGATCCTTTGAAATGGAGTATCAACATATTTTGAACTGGCTTTATAAATACCTGGTTTATGATTGTAGGGTTATACCACTTCAGGTTTTTAAATGTATTATCCTCTTTGGGGTATTGTTACCTCTAAGCCCTTGTACACACGATCGGAGATTCAGACGGAATGTGTCCGATCGGAGCATTTTGTCAGATATTCTGACTGTGTGTGGTATGCATCAGACTTTCCACCGAAATATCCGTCGGACCAAATTTTCCAACTTGCCAGAAATATTTTCCGACAAAATGCTCCGATCGGACATACTCCGATCATGTGTAGAGAATTCCGATCGGACAAAGTGCCACGCATGCTCAGATCAAATTCCTACATCAAAGCTATTGGCTACTAGCCTGAACGTAGTCCCATCGTAACGAAATAACGTCATCACGTTCTGAATGATCGGATTTTCCGACAACTTCGTCCGACCATGTGTATACAACAGTTTCGGACAAAATCCATCAGACAGAATCCGACGGACAAAATCCGACGGATTTGGTTGTCGGAATCTCCGATCGTGTGTACAAGGGCTAAGTCTCTCTGGGGCCCACCAGTTCAGTGTATTGAGTCCTTTGAGACTCTGGGCTGCTCGGTGGTCACCGGAGATTCAAATTTGATTTTAGTCGCTTTCACTGATTTATGTAATTTTTTCATAAATAAAATTGTAAAAACTTTTTAAATGTGCCTCTAATGTCCATTCCTTCTTTTTCCAAATAGTTTTAATCTTTATTAATGACAAGACGCCTCAATTTTAACGTATTCGAGTTTTTAGGAACTGTGTAATTATTCTGTAGATGCTAAGCTCAACAGTTTAATAGTTTATATTCCAGTGTTTCCTAAATGAAGGGTCTGGACCCAAATTGGGTCACAGACATGTTCTTGATGGGTTGCCACATGTCTGCATAGCAAACGCTTTAGTTTTTAAAAATGAGAAATCCGTTGTAAGTAATATAGCATGCTTTTTGTATGTTTCAAATTTTATACTACTGATATTTTAAATGTATCATAAACAATATGGCTAATTTATCACAAAAAGTGTAAGGCTCTGTGGGATAAAAAAAAAGAATAAATATTCCCATCCACTCATGACCCATGCATGGTCCACTGTTGTCACCAGCAAGAAACCTGCTGAGAAATGCCATGGAGCAATTGTCAAAGTGTATGTGTGTAAGTTATAGGAGATCAGCAGCACTAAAATGAAACAAATGATGATTTTTATAAAAATACACAATGCTTTAGCAAACTAAATGTCATTCAACTAGGATTTAGATTTGCTTTAAATGAAGTGCATCAGCACACTGAAATGTGTATCAATCACATATAAAAGATACCTGCACATTTTAAGGTTTACCTTGTGTGGGTCACACTCACATACCCGTTCCCTCAATCAATTTTAGTGGCATCAGATTATTGGATATCCATTGTGTGAAACATATTTCTTATGGAGTTGCTCGAAGCCAAATTGACAGGACCCGTGAAAAAAAAACTGTACATACACTGCAAAGAGCCAGCTGGCACACTTGGATATGCACAACCTTCTCGAGACTTCATACCGAGTAAAACACGGGAGCTATAATATTGCAAATGAAATGTTAAATTAAAGCATGCTATATATAAAAAAAAAAAATTAGATACCAGGTACCATTGTGTTACTGTTTGCTGCAGAGTTAGAGCATAACTTAGCAAATCATGTTTGTAACCAGCAGCATTAGATTTTCTAAAATTATTTTTAAATGTCAATTGCAATCAAGGTACCAATGTATTTAACAGTGAGTTAGGAATAGCTTGTCTTTCAAGCCCATCCTGTTGCACTTTGCCCACTGCCACAGTTCCCCGCTGCTCTGTTCTTCCACAGTCTAACTCTGTGTAAATTTTGTATTGGTTTGTGTGCTTAGACAGGGTTGATGATGTCATTCTCTTCCTAATGTGAACAGGCCTGTTTTTTTCTCAGGTCCACTCATTGCATCATGAGAAGAGGTCACACCTGCCCCTAAATTATCAGCATTGGGCATTCCACAGCAGTTCTGATGGATCAATGAAACTGCAATGATGATCAATAGGTGTGCTTTAAAAAGACTGTCACTTTTCTAAATCTCTTTAAAGCCCATGTTTAGGTAACATTAAAATAAAAAAAAATTTGAAAAGGGGATGGTACTTACATTTAATGTTAGGTGTCCCTCGTGCTAGTGCTCGTGCTATTGCTGGCTGTCAAAGTTAAAATCCAAAGTCCTCTAACTCCTCTACCATACCCTGCAGCATTATCCTTCTTGTACTGTGGGGGCTAATACCGGTGCCGGACATGTGACAGGCATTTATCAAGAGTGACAACTATACCCTCCCTTTCCATTCCTCTCCTTTATTCCCAGAAGCTGCACTATAGTTGGCATGAATGAAATGTGATCTATGAATGGAGGAGGCAGACCTTTTATTCATCTGCCCAACCTCCATCTATAGATCACTTTTTATTTATTGAAGCTTCAATGAATGAAAGGGGGAGTGGAAAGGGCAGGCATAGCTGGCACTCTGGATTAATGCATGTGTAGCACCACCCAGCTTAGTAACTTGGGTTCTCTGCTTTGCGCCTCAACTTGGATAACTCCCCCGCCTCTCCAATACACCTGTGTGAATGGAAATCAGCAGAATTATTAAGACCTCACAAAGTAAAACATACTCTGCACAAGTAAATACCTGGGAATAGATATGGGACCTTTTAGTGGTAAAATAAGTTAATGTGTTTAGGTAAATAGAGGTGTAAGCATCAGTGAGCATACAGCAGGCAGGTTTTAGACACAGTCTGCTAGACAGTAGAATCACTATGTCAGAGATACTTAGGTTAGAGATGGGTACCACTAGACTGGCAGTAACACGGGAACCAGCAAGATCAGTAATAGACAGTGAGCATGAATACTCACTGTGTTGAAAATATAGATATTGCAACTACTTTGGGTGCACCAAAGGGATAACTAAGTTCTGTATGATACTCCTGTGTGGTACCTATGAACTAAGCAACTAGAAAAAGTCTTTATGTGGCAACTGTAAACAGTCCGTCTTTGGCCCTGAGCCTTTAGCCAGCTATCATTGGGGCCCAATCATACCATTGGTGCACATAAGGACAGTCAAAGCAAGGTCTGCAGGCAGTAACTGGTTACAGGACAGCTAGGTGGATGGTTTCTAATGACTCAGCCTCTCTAAAGGCAGTAGGTTATAACCACAAGGCCCTCTCACCAGACTCAGTGCCCCAGCATGGAAATTCCCACCTACCACTTAGGGGGATCCTCTGCCCTGGTTCAGCTTGACTCTATGCCCTGGTTCACACAGTAATACCACTTTCATGTGGGTGCAGCTTAAAGTTCACAGTGATGGTAACGCAGTCCCAGCTCTGAGCTGTCAAGTGCATTCTCTCTTTCTCTCTGGGCTCAGGGGGTGTGCTAGAGACTTCAGCTCTATCTGCAGTAGGTTCGGCTTCGGGGATGTGTTCACTCCTGCACCTCTCAGCAAAAAACAGAGGAAAACTAAAACAGCCTTGGAAGATACTGCTGCTTTCTCCCTCTTGCTTCCAAGTCCTTCTGGGAACAGTCTATTGTGTGATAATAGTGAAATCTACAAGTTCCTGTATCTGTTGCGACCAGCTTCATAGTGATTGGGTGCTGCCGGCACTCCCACTCTCCCTGCTGATGGGAGGCAGCAGGGCATTGGATTCCAGCTTGAATGATTGCTTTCAATGCACAATAGTTAGTGACAATGTCAGAGCTTGACTTTGCAGCCCAAAGATTGGCTACACCTGCGCCTTGTATTAACCCCCACGAATCCAAAAGATTACCACTTCAGGGCATGGAGAGGGGGGAGGCAGAGGTCTTCGAATTTCAATTAGGACAGCTGACACCAGCAAAAAGGACATTTTGCATTAAATGCTTTAAAAAAAAAAAAATGTTTTACCGTATATACTCGAGTATAGGCCGACCCGAATATAAGCCGAGGCCCCCAATTTACCCCCAAAAAAACTGGCAAACTTATTGACTCGTGTATAAGCCGAGGGTGAGACATGCCTGTCCATCCCTGTGTGTGTGTCCGTCCATCCCTGTGTGTCCGTCCATCCCTGTGTGTCCGTCCATCCCTGTGTGTCCGTCCATCCCTGTGTGTCCGTCCATCCATCCCTGTGTGTGTGTGTGTCCATCCATCCATCCATCCCTGTGTGTGTGTGTCTCCATCCATCCATCCATCCATCCCTGTGTGTGTGTGTCTCCATCCATCCATCCATCCATCCCTGTGTGTGTGTGTCTCCATCCATCCATCCATCCATCCCTGTGTGTGTCTCCATCCATGTGTGTGTGTGTGTGTGTGTGTGTGTGTGTGTGTGTGTGTGTGTGTGTGTGTCCAGCCTACCTTTGTCCCGAGCCTCCGTCCCGTGCCTTGCCTCCTTGCCTCCGTCCCGTGGCGTGCCTTGCTTCCTTGCATCCGTCCCGTGTCGTGCCTTGCCTTGCCCCCGTCCCGTCCCGTCCCGTGCCGTGCCCTCTTCGTCGGCGGCCATTGTAAAGTTCAAAAGCTGCGCCGCCGCCTTCGCCTGTGATAGGCGGAACACTGAATTTCCCAGCAGCCTGTGTTCCGCCTATCACAGACGTCGTATCATCCTCGTCCGTAGTACGAGGATGATACGATGTCCGTGATAGGCGGAACACAGGCTGCTGGGAAATTCAGTGTTCCGCCTATCACAGGCGAAGGCGGAGCCGGAGGCGCGGCTTTTGAATAGAATGGCCGCTGTCTGTCTGCTCGACACGCTGATCGAGCGGGCAGACAGCGATGACTCGAGTATAAGCCGAGGGGGGCACTTTCAGCCTCAAAAAAGAGGCTGAAAATCTCGGCTTATACTCGAGTATATACGGTACTTAAACTTCCATTATTTGAAATTTCATGTGAAAATTAAAAGGTTATTTTAATGTAGCATAATTATTATTAATTTAATGATACTTATAGACTAAGTAGCTTTAACTTCTAAAAGATAATCGGAATTTTGGACTTGCGGCTGGTTCTTTTTATGTTTTTTTTTCCCCTTCAGTATTTTGTTAATTGGCTGTCCCTTATTCTTAGCTTCCAACAGTTCATATAAAAGGTAAACTGTTTATGCTTCATCTTTTACACTGTCAGCAGCACCATAATACAGTGAAAGTAATCTTGACAGCACATCTGTATACTTCATAGTGTTAGCTTGGGCATAACCTCCCGGAGCTTGCGGGAAGGGCGTAGACACGATCTGTTTTAATTTAAACACACTTACATTTCTTATTGGTACCGGAAGAAAGACATTGCCCATTACAGTGTACAGCTTGATGGCAAGGCATGGCAATCAACCTTCCGTTTGTTGCAGATATCACAATTTTCCAAATGTCATCTTTGAAAGAGTTCTCATAAAGGAACATTGATGAGATGTCTGCAGGGTTCAAATGCTATATGAACTCATTTTAAAACACCTCTGATCTTTTCACTCGATGTTTTTTTGTTGCTAAAGCAACATAATCCAAACATCTTTTTGCTCAATGTTTGTCCAAGGTAGTCGAGCTTTGTAAAGCTATCTTTTTTTTTTTCAAAAATAAATATATACTGTATATTTGCCTGAAGGCTATGTGTTACCTTGTAGCTGATTTCCCCTTTAAATTTTGTTAAGTTACCAATACAGAAACCGATTATTTGGTAGATTAGATCTAATCTGTAGATAATCAGTCTGTGAGTGAAGCACATAGACTGTCCCTCGAGATCAATAACATTTCAGGTTGTGAACGTAGGGGAAGAAAAACTGATCATACAATAACGACTTGTTTGCATGCTGTGTATCTCTATTTATTTTATTTTTAAATGAATTTTTAACAATGGTAGGCCTTCTATTTTGAATTCTGATATACCTACATAGCTTCTAACTTTCCGAGATGAGAAGGATGGATACAATTTAAGAGGCCTTGCCACCAAATTAACAATTTGCAGGTAAAAGCACAACTTGACTACCACAGGAGAGTCAATTCCCTAGCACTGCCCCCTTCCCTCCTTGCACATAATAGCCCTCTACGGGGAGTGTCTAATTACTCTCTGTGTGGGCCCTGCTCCTACAGCCCTTCTCTCACCTCCTTTATGTACAGTATCTTACAAAGTGAGTACAACCCTCACATTTTTGGAAATATTTTATTATATCTTTTCATGTGACAACACTGAAGAAATTACACTCTGCTACAATGTAAAGTAGTGAGTGTAAAGCTTGTATTACAGTGTAAATTTGCTGTCCTCTCAAAATAACTCAACACACAGTCATTAATGTCTAAACCGCTGGCAACAAAAGTGAGTACACCCCCAAGTGAAAATGTCCAAATTGGGCACAAAGTGTCAATATTTTGTGGGGCCACCCTTATTTCCCAGCACTGCCTTAACCCTCTTGGGCATGGAGTTCACCAGAGCTTCACATTGCCACTGGAGTCCTTTTCCACTCCTCCATGATGACATAACAGAGCTGGTGGATGTTAGAGACCTTGCTCTCCTCTACCTTATGTTTGAGGATGCCCCACAGATACTCAATAGGGTTTAGGTCTGGAGATATGCTTGGCCAGTCCATGACCTTTACCCTCAGCTTCTTTAGCAAGGCAGTTGTCATCTTGGAGGTGTGTTTTGAGTTATTATCATGTTGAAATACTGCCCTGAGGCCAGTCTCAAAAGGGAGGGGATCATGTTCTGCTTCAATATTTCACAGTACATGTTGGCATTCATGGTTCCCTCAATAGACTGTAGCTCCCCATTGCTGGTAGCACTCATGCAGCCCCAGATCATGACACTCCCACCACCATGCTTGACTGTAGGCAAGACACACTTCTCTTTGTACTCCTCACCTGGTTGCAGCCACACATACTTGACACCATCTGAACCAAATAAATTTATTCCGGTCTCATCAGACCACAGGACATGGTTCCAGTAATGCATGTCCTTAGTCTGCTTGTCTTCAGCAAACTGCTTGCAGGCATTCTTGCATATCATCTTTAGAAGAGGCTTCCTTCAGGGATGACAGCCATGTAGACCAATTTGATGCAGTGTGTGGTGTATGGTCTGAGCACTGACAGACTGTCCCCCCACCTCTTCAACCTCTGCAGCAATGCAAGCTAATACATCTCTTTGGCAAAGACAACTTGGTATGATTCTGAGTACATGCACTCAAATTTTTTGGTCGACCATGGCGAGGCCTGTTCTGAGTGGAACCTGTCCTGTTAAACCGCTGTATGGTCTTGGTCACCCTGCTGCAGCTCAGTTTCAGGGTCTTGGCAATCTTCTTATAGCCTAAGCCATCTTTATGTAGAGCAACAATTTTTTTCAGATCCTCAGAGATTTCTTTGCCATGAGGTACCATGTTGAACTTTGAGTGATCAGTATGACAGAACGAAAGTGATCACACCTGAGACCTTGTAACACCAGTCACATGACATCGGGGAGGGAAAATAGCTAATTGGTCCCAACTTGGATATTTTCACTTAGGGGTGTACTCACTTTTTTTGCCAGCAGTTTAGACATTAATAATTGTGTGTTGAGTTATTTCGAGGGGACAGCTAATTTACACTGTTATGCAAGCTGGACACTCACTACTTTACATTACAAATTGATATATCTTCAGTGTTGTCGCATGAAAAGATATAATAAAATGTTTACAAAAATGTGAGGTGTGTACTCACTTTTGTGAGATACTGTAGCTGCTGGAGAAACCAAAATATAGAGTGTTACTTGAATGGCAGCTCTGATGCTAGCTCCCTGCTGCAATCTCAAGACTTTTGGATGTCTATAAAAGAGAGACTTTTACAGGTAAATAACATGCATAAACTATGTTACATGCACATGTGCTGCATATACAAGTATTTTCACATATCTAGAAAAGGATGAAAACTGTCTGCATCCATGGCTCCACATCCATCCCTGTACATGTGCAAATGCTCAGATATGCAGTGACACATTGATTGCTCTATGCAAATATCTGTCACTTATGGGCACCTCCCAACTGAATGTATACACACCTTCACACTGTACAGCCTTCCGCGCCCATGTGAATGAGGCCTAACAAAATTATATACAAAAATGTCTCTACAGGATCACACGACCACCAATCTGTTAATGACCTCTAGCTGCACAAAGAAGCAGAGTAAAGCCTTGTACACGCGATCAGATTTTCTGCAGACAAAACCTCAGAATTTTGTCTGAAGGCTTGTGCCTTGATTTTGTCTTGCATACAAATGGCAAGGAATTGTCAGCCACCAAACACGAACGTAGTGCCATACTATGTGGTTTTTCAGCTCTTTAGCTCCTTCTGCTAATTTCATGTTAGCAGAAGTTTGGTGAGGGTTGATTCGCGCTTTTCGTTTCACTCTTTTCATTTCATGCTTTTCGGTTCGTTTATGAACTGCCATTCATCAACCAGACATGTTGTGGAATCGGAGGGAAAAACGTGTTATTTATTATTAGCCTTGGAGTTATTGCTTTGACCCAAGTCCAATCCAGGAACAGGAGGAGGAGGAGGAGTTCTTGGACCAAAAATTGGTTGTTTTATTAATCGTGACCAATGATGTCATATGCCTTTGCTGCGGCAGCTCCAGGAGAATAATCCAGAAGTTTTTCGGTATTATCTTTGGATGACGGACCCCTGCTTTCACCAACTCTTGGCATTGTTGACCCCCTATATTAAGAAGCAGGACACATGCATGAGGCTTTTATTTTATTTTTTGGTTGAATAATAATGATTTGATTTGTTAAATTTTCTATATTTTTGGATGCATAGAATGCACTTTTTGGTTTATTTCTATTGGCAGATAGCACGTCAAATGTTATTTGTTTTCTTTTTTTAATGCACAATAAAAAAATTGTGCAGAATAATACTTGGCTATGTGTTTTACTTCAAATGACATTTTGGGAATAAGCAGTTACATATAAAAAAAATACAATGTAAAATTGACAAGGGACACCAACATAGTTATATATTTGATCTTAAAAACTTTCCTCAAAAATAAGACCTAGCGGGATTGTTGGTGATGGCTGCAATATAAGCCCTACCCCCCTAAAAAGCCCTACCCTGTTTCCCAGAAAATAAGCACTACCCTGAAAATAAGACCTGAAAGGACTTTGACTAATGCTTATTTGGGGGGTATGGCTTATATTGCAGCCATCACCAATAATCATGCTAGGTCTTATTTTCGGGGAAACAGGATAGAGCTAGCATTGATAAACAGGCACTTAGCTGGCTTTGTGTTCTTCACCTATAGCAGCCCCCTTTCCCATAAAGCAAGCAGGCCTACTGGTACTACCGGTACTTGGGTTGCCCCCCCAGGTCTTATACACAATGCTAAAGTGCCTGTCTACCATGCCAGGGCAGGTGCGAGCTAAGCACAGCAAACAGGTACTTGTGGCTGGCAGACAGGCTGAGTGGTCTATAGTCAGGATCAAATCCATGGTCAAAAAGACTGGCTGAGTTCAGAGAGATAGTCCAAAGTTCAATCCAAGTTTGAAAACAAGGAAATCCAAACTAGGAGGCAAAAGTAAAGGTCAAGGCACATGGACAAGTCAGGTAAACAAGGAGCTTGAAGCATGTGTTGCAAACACTATCCCAAGCATGCCCCTAAGAGCTTGGCAGGCTTAAAAAAAAAACAGGTTTGATCTCCACCCAGAGGCTGTGTCTACATCAATCACCCTGCAGGTGGACAGACAGACATGGAGAGCGAGGCTCAGCCAAAACCAGGATTCTAGAATGAGACCAAAAGCTGCCAAGAAACATGTGCATTACACACTCCTGATACCATCAATGTAAGCCCACACCACAGGTGTCTTCATGTGTATCCCTCCTCCTACCAGGGGCGGACTGACAACTCATGGGGCCCCCGGCAATGGGAGATTATGGGGCCCCCAGGCAAACAGTGATTATAGTGCCACACAGTATACAATCACACAATATACGATTACATGTACACACAGTATACACAGACATGTTTCTATTGGCTGAGAAGGTACTGGAGAGGTGGGGCCGCTATAATCTCTGGATTTTTAGACCAAAAGTATGTTGGTAAGGGACATTTCAGAGGCAGATGTAAAAAAAAAACACAGATTTTTACATACTGTCCCTGGTTTTACTGAGGCTGGCAACCCTGATGGAGCCCCCTAGTGGCCCGGGGCCCTCGGGCACTGCCCGAGTGGCCAAATGGTCAGTCCACCCCTGCCTCCTACCAAATCTGCGCATAAATACAAGCGAAGCGAATATATTTATTCGTGAAGTTGGCCCTAAAGACACCTTTGTTGTTTTGGCTTATGTCTGCATGTCCAACTGTCCTCCATGGCCAGTTTTAGGATTCCTTTACCCTACAATGAGCCACGTCAACAGCTACAAGCCTGGCAAAAAAAGCTGGAGGTGAACAAGATGCTCTTCACCTCTGTAACAAACACCAGGAAAAATGATGTGAAATAAACAAAGGCATGAGTTTGCATTTGTACCATAATAGTCGCTTCAGATATTGTTTCTTGACAAACAACTCCTCCAAGGACCATAAATTGTGCTAAACATTTGCTCCGTTTCACCAGTATACATCTACTGTATGGTAGGAACGTAGCCAAGGAACAGCAGACTAATTGAAAAATCATTCAGCTGAGGTACAGTAAGGATCATTTGCACTTTATATGAAAACTGTAAAGAAACTTGACACAAGTGGCTTCCAACAGGAGCCGAGCAATTGACTAATCAGCAAAATCTCATGGAAAATAATCACATTCCCTCCTATCTTGCAAGTGTAATTTTCATTTAATAATGCATTGATGAGGAAGGGGAGAATTCAGGAAGAAGGGCTGCACCGATCATACAAAGCACATCTATTTTTTCTTCTTCTAAACTGCACACTCCTTTCTCAGAGAGGATGGCTGTATTGACTGATAAAGCAGCTACACAAGGCCTGCTAGCTGATGTCTCTAAAACCTATTATTCAAAGATCGTTATCGCAGTTTTCCATTAGCAGAAGTAAGTAAATGCTTTTCCTATAGAGTCCTGTCGGGAGATTGTTTTGTTTTTAGAAAAAGACTCAATACCCAGCTGCCAATGGTATTGTATCGTGCTTGATATGTAACCTTTTTGGGGACGAGAGAACATTGATGTAGTCATAAAAAAATGAAGAAAAGAAGAAAAAAAATTGCATTTATATTCACCTTTGTTGTGTCTGTAGAAGCTCTCAGAATGCATTTACACAGACAGGATAAAAAATCATCACTAAGGATACACCGTATCAGGTGTGTGCACCTATTATTGTTTCTTTGAGCTGCAGCAGGACTGACAATAAATACAGAAATCTCCTCCCAAGCATCAACACATCCCTTCCTCTAATAGACAAAATAAATTGGTGAAGATTTAAAGCTGACAGGAGGAAAATATACTTCAAAATGTATTTAGTATCAAATATACAGTATGTATTGATGTTAAATATGTGTTTAACCATGTCAGCCCAGGACGATTTACCCCTCTTCGTGACCAGGCCATTTTTTGCGATACGGCACAGCGTTACTTAGCAGTAGTCAGGGAATCTCACCATCTGCTGCGCATGCTTTACAGACTCATCCCTTTTATCCCAAAGAATGACAAGGCAGTGGTAGTTGGAACAATCATTAATTCGCGATTGGACTACGCAAACTCGCTTTACATAGGATTACCTCAATATCAACTTGCGCGATTACAACTTATCCAAAACACAGCGGCAAGGCTGATAACAGGAAAGAAAAAAAACATGGGAATCCATCTCTCCTTCACTGAGGAGCTTACATTGGCTAACTGTAAAAAATCGGATCCCGTTCAAAACCCTTTGCCTCACCCACAAATGCGTTCATAGAGAAGCTCCGCAATACCTAATGGAGAAAATAAATCATTACACACCAAACCGCAGTCTTCAATCAGCTAACAAAAACCTCCTCATCGTGCCCAAAGTCCGGTATAAATCCAAGGGGGAACGGAGATTCGCTGTCCAAGGGCCCCGGCTATGGAATGCTCTGCCAATCCGTCTGGAAGAAAATCACCTGGCGTTTAGGAAAAAACGTAAGACCTTCCTCTTTTAGCTGATGATCAAGCTCGCCACGGCGCCTAGAGGCGATTCAGTTCGCATTGTGCGCTATACAAGTATTTAATTCATTCATTCGTTACTTTAACTGACAATTGTGCGATCCTGCGACACTGTACCCCAATTGTGTTCATGTGTCCCTCCCATGCTATCAAATATTTTCCCTTTTTTTCTCACAGATAGAGCTTTCTTTTGGTGTTATTTGATCACCTTTTAATTTGTTTTTGCTATAAACAAAAAAAAATGACAAAAAAATAGAAAAAATCTGCGCTCAGTAAAAAACAATAAAGAAATCAGCAGCTGAACACCATAACCAAGATACTAGGCACAAAAAAATATAAAAGAAAAAAGTGCAGCGCTTCACCAATAAATATTACTGTGACCATATTACTGTGACCATTAAAAAAGTGCAAAAAAAGAATACCAAAAAAAAAAATGTGAAAACGAATACGCAGTTTTCACGGGCTATCAAAAAGTTTACTGTGTGCCTAGCCAGTGTTTTAGAGTAGTGTGTGAGGTACTGGGTCTCATGCCAAGCAAGTGCCCTGCTGCATGGGAAACACAGGGTCAATGGCTCAGCACAGGTGCCTTCAGAGCACACTTTGCATTTTTCCTCAATGAATGCAAAGCATTCTCTGATTGGATAAGCTGATGTCATATTTTCAACCTTGTCCAATCAGAGAACTTCTTGTGTTCATTGACAAAATACAAGGCGTTCTCTGAAATACAGTGAAATATGAGTGTGACTAAATTGCGCTGGATACTTGACCTAGGTTCAGAGGACAGTTCTCCCACAAAAAACTTGAGGAGACTACTTAAGAACCCCTCAAGAGAGGACCTACATAGCCCAAACTTTTCATGAAACCAAAGGGGCCTAGTGTGGCCCAGCAATCCTAATAATACACAGTGACCTGGATCTTGCAGGAAAACAATATTTAAAGCGGAGGTCCTAACAATTTTTTTTTTAAAGTCAGCAGCTACAAATACTACAGCTGCTGACTTTTTAAATATGGACACTTACCTGTCCAGGGTGCCTGCGATTTCGGCACCTGAAGTCGTTCTGTCCCTCGGCTCTCAGGTGGAGGCTCTGCCATCTTCAGTAAGGGAATCAGGAAGTGAAGCCTTGTGGCTTCACAGCCTGGTTCCCTACTGCGCATGCGAGAGTCACTCTGCACAATCTTACAGGTTCCTGCTGTCTTCTGGGACCCGTGTGTCTCCCAGGAAACAGCGGGGGGATGGAGGAGGTGCTGGATATGGCATAGATATCCGTGGGTGGGAGCAAATACTTGGATTATACTGGTATCTGCTCTCCCCTCCCCCCTGAAAAGGTGCCAAATGTGACACCGTGGGGGGTTTAAGAAAAGCAGAAGTTCCATTTTTGGGTGGAACTCCACTTTAAGAGGCTAGGAGAAAACCTTTGCCCATTCAGCTTGCTACATGTGCCTTCTAGTAAGGCTATGCTGACAAGATCCTCAGGTGAACTGTCAGATGTAGACCAACTCCTTACCTCGATGAACAGAAACACCAGAATGACTGGAAGCAGGGGATAACCCGCCCACCTAAACAGGTATAATCCCTTCAACAGGAAGAACACTCTTCTGTTCTAAAGCGCCGGTGATTTATGTGCTCATCAGCAACCTTCTGAGCACGCCTCCCTAGGGATTGGCTGTAGCACAAAAAATATTCTTGCTACCCATTTACCTTGATCTACTCCTATGTTCCAGACCTTTCTAGAAGGCAGGGAAGAGCAATCAAACCTGCAGCATGTGAAATCCAGAACAGCCAAAAGAAATCAACAACTGCTCCAATGATTACAGAGAAGACAAAAATAACAAAATTTACCTAACATCCTAACAACTTAGCTACAGATAATTTAGTACTTTGTGATAACCTTTTGAGAAAAGTATTTTTCTGTTCCAATATGACGATGTCCATCAGTGTCTGACACTATCCGACAAAAGTTTTTTTTCCTGCATGTACACAAATTCCCATAGGTGGGTGCCCACAATTTTTCTATCTATCTATCTATCTATCTATCTATCTATCTATCTATCTATCTATCTATCTATCTATCTATCTATCTATCTATCTATCTATCTATCTATCTATCTATCTATCTATCTATCTATCTATCTATCTATCTATCTATCTCTCTATCTATCTATCTATCTATCTATCTATCTATCTATCTATCTACCAAAGCATTGTGATATACAGCTACCTAAAACTTCCTGATGTGAAATACTGCCTGGGTTTTGGAGAAGCTAAGTATTATGTGTGTAAATTAACATTTATATACGTGTGAATGTATATGTCAAATAGAGTCCTTGCTATAAATTCTGCACTAATATAAAATTTTTAAAGGTGTCACATGCTGTTAAACTTGCCAGGAATAGAACGTGCAAAAAAAAAAAAAAAAAAAAAAGGCTTTGTAAGGATCCAGCATTGAACTCTATCAGACAACAATAAAGGCTGTCCCTGTTATTATCCCCAAAGGATTTTCTGGAGGATAACTGCATTTACCTTCCCCGTTTTATGTTTGTATCGCTTTCCAGAAGTCAAATTTTTCACTGTCATTTCTTGTAAGGCTTATTTCTGTCTTCAGGAAGATACTCGGGGGGTACAGGCAGTTATAAAACATACTTTGCACACTAGATATAATGGTATGCAGTAACATACATCATCCTGTCTGCTCCCAAGTCCTTTTGAAAATATCATTCTGAATTGTGACACTCTCCTCCAATGATCATGTTAATGGAGCTATGGAACATGCTAACATGCCTCTCATTTATTTTCTTTAATGAAATTTAAGACAGTTGAATGGTAAAGCCATTGGGCCAGCTGCCTTAGGGCACAAGAGATGTCATGTTTTTTCGGTTGCTTCTTATTTTGAGTTATTAACTGAGATCCTTTTTTATATTATTTTAAGGTTTGTACTTATTTTCTAGCAACATTTAATTTAAAATCGTATTACACAGATTTGTAAGCTATCACTCTAGTGGCCATTCAGAGCCAGGGAGTGCAGTCAGCATCCCTGCTAAATGATTTGTGTGAGTAAACATACTGATATACTGTTCCTGGTTCAAAAATCCTTGCAGAAAAAGGTGCTATCGCTATATAAATGGATGAATAAGTTAAAGCATCTCAAGCATGTTTGTAAATATACTGTAGCTTTTTGCCCCTTTCCTTACTCCTGCTGTGGTCTAATACCTTTATTGGATTTCATATTTCTCTCTAATTCCTATTAATGTTATTTGCAACACATGCAGTGCTATATTCATATGAAGTTATTTCAACGTAATCATGCCTGGTTCAATAACCCCTTCCTGATGGGCGATAGGGAAATTGCATATTTCATATTTCCTTCTTAGTTGTTCAGTTGCCCCACAAATATATAAGAAAGCCTATAATATCCTGGTTATTCTGGTTACCCTAAATGACTTATACCAAAGGAATGTCATGGTAAACTGACTCTATGGACAAGCCAGTCCACTCTCCTTTCAGGAATGTGCCATTTTCCTTAGACGGTCATACTACTCTAAGGGGGATGGGTTGGCCAATTTCCTTACATTCGTGTCCTCTATATAACACAAACACCTTGTAATACTGGTCTCACTTCAGAGCTTCCAGCAGGCATGTGTCTCTAATGACCTCAAGCTACAAAACGCTGGATGGGAATAAATCTATTATTCTCTATGGAGATGGTTCACATCTCCACTCCAAAAAGCCTGAAGCCAGAAGCTCCAAAACACCTGAAGTTCAAACAAGTTCTAAATCATTTTTTTAGGCAAATTTGGTTTTTCTGCTTTTTACATTGGTAACCTTATAACCTGTACAAAATTGTGGCAACATTGTGCTAAAAAAATCTCAGGAAAAATCGCTTAACTTTCTGCCTGAAAACACCACGCTCAGGTGGGAATGGGGCCTAACAGAGCAATCAGCTTCTCAAAGTCCTGATATCGGCATAGCAATTCGCAAACATAACTAGATGCCGGTGCCCAAAGGAGCAAATCTTCAGTCCACAGTAAACTAACAGGATTAAACAGAGCCACACACTGGTAAAAACACCCGGTAAACCTTTATTCAGACCAAGTAGACTTACTACATCAGTCCCCACCCATTGGCCACACCCACTGATGCGTTTTACCCTGATTGGGCTTGTAGACCTCTATCATTAAGCCAAATCTGGATGAAACACATCAAAGGGGTATGGTCAATGAGATTGGTTTGGATAAAAGTTTATTGGATGTTACCAGAATGTGGCTCCATTTATCCTGTCAAAAAAGTTATTATAAACTTTTTCACCAAACCTACCTTTTCTATGTTAGGCTTAGTGGTCCCAAGAGTTATGACTTTCAATAATTAAAATCTGTGTTTTGTCTTTTTAAGACATGCCTTGTCTGTGCAAAAATTGCATTGATCCAGCACTTACAGCTTCTAGTCACCTATTTACCCCCTTGCATTTAAGAGATTTAAAGATTAAAGAGATTAAAGAGGAACTGCAGTCTGCTCACATAATTTGTATTAAAAACATCTTTGCCATTTCTATCCAAAGTTAAAACAACAAGGGCAGAAGATTTAGTCGATGGAAAGTTGAAAAATAACTGAAGTTCCACTTTAACCTCCCTGGCAGTATTCCTGAGCGTGACTCGGGGTTGATTTTCTCTGCCAGGAGCGGTAACCCCGAGTCACACTCGGGGTAACATTGCAAAGCTGCCAGTGGAGCCCCTTACCTTCTCCTGGCAATCCAGCAACGTCATCCGCTGTCCTCCGCTGTGATTTCCAGTGATATCGCCGGCGAGATCTCTGGCATCTGACTTCCTGGTTCCGTTCCCTGCGGGCAGCAGCGGTGCATGGGAGTGGAACTGGGTGGGAAATTTAAAAGTGAAGCACACATAAAAATAGGTGATACATTGTAATCTGAGAGGATTGACACTTGATCAATGTACAGTGCCACTTGCCTGCCATTTTACTGTAATTTGTGGCCATAAAAAATTTATAACATGGAATCAAAATAGCGCCACTTTACTACAAAAGCGCTTTCAGACCAGTTGAGTGACAGCGTCAGGGAGTTGCTCGCAGAACTGAGCGATAGTGAGTCATGGGGAGATTTGTCGTCTGACACTGACACTGATCTGACAAGTGACAACGGTGATGATCCTGCACCTGACCTCAGCGATGTACGCACTTGGTGCCCTATTGACTGCGATACAGACCAGGTATCGCCCCCAAGATTCCCCTTCACTGGATCACCTGGGATGAAGGTAGATGTTGAGCGTGACAACCCTCTGGCATACCTGCAATTATTACTCACTGAGGAGGTAATTGAAAAAATCGTCACAGAGACAAATCGCTACCAAGAGCAGCAATCCACTAGGCTGCATGCCAGGTTTTCCAGAAGCAGAAAGTGGGAACCGGTGACCAAGGAGGACATCTGGCAGTTTCTGGGACTCATCATTCTTCAGGGGGTGGTGGGGAAACCTCTCCAGAAATGGTACTGGACCAACAATAAGTTACTGGCCACTTGGGCAGCACAGTGGTGTAGTGGTTAGCACTCTCACCTAGCAGTAAGAAGGGTCACTGGTTCAAATCCAAACCACGACTCTACCTGCCTGGAGTTTGCATGTTCTCCCTGTGCCTGCACGGGTTTCCTCTGGTTTCCCCCCACACTCCAAAGACATGCAGGTAGGTTAATTGGCTTCTGTCCAAAATTGGCCCTAGTATATGAATGGGGACCTTGGATTGTGGGCTCCTTGAGGGCAGGGACCAATGTGATTGTGCAATGTACAGGTATAGGGACAATTGTAGACACTCAGGTTGAACTGGATGGACTGGTGTCTTTATTCAACCTTACTAACTATGAAACTCGGTTTTTTGGCACCGTGATGTCAGAATACCGTTTTCTCCCTCATCCTGAAGTATTTCCACTTCACGAACAATGAAGAATTTGATGAGGCCAGGCATCCTGCACCCAAACTAAAAAAAATCTGGGAGGTATGCCAAATTATTGTGATCAATTTCCAGTGGACCTACATGCCAGAAAGGGACGTCAGTGTGGATGAAAGTTTGATGGCCTACAAAGGATGCCTAAGCTGGATACAGTTTATTACATCCAAAAGAGCACGGTTTGGCATCAAATCCTGCATGCTCTGCGAGTCATCCACTGGGTACATCTGGAATTCGGTCACATACACCGGTAAAGGCACGAAGTTCAACCCCAGGTACAGCGGCTATGGGATGGCCACATCATCAGTCCTTACACTGCTGGAGCCATTGCTAAACCAGGGGTAATGTGTGACCATGGACAATTTCTACACATCTCCGGAACTGTTTGAGGTTTTGCTACAAAACAAGACCCATGCGTATGGTACCGTTAGGCCTAACCGACGTGACATGCCATCTACGTTTGCCAGGAAAAAACTAAAAACTGGAGAAATTTTTGCCTGGCAGAAGGGTAAGATGATGGTAAAAAAAATATTATAAGAAGATTTTCAGGCATCTTCTGGAACAATGCCTTTGGAATGCATATATCCTGTACAGAGCAAAGAGTGACAAGCCTCTTGTTCATTCTGATTTTATCTGGAAGGTGGCTGAGCAGATTTTTGTCAACCACCAGACTCCATCAGTAGCTGTGAACAGACCTGGACGACATGCTGTTGACATTGCCAACCCAGAATGCCTGACTGGTCATCACTTTATACCTACCAGGATGTGCGTGGTTTGCTGTTTAAAGAGAGATAGCAATGGAAAGAAAGTCCGAAAAGAAAGCAGGTTCCATTGTCCGGATTGTGACGTCGGACTTTGTGCTGTACCTTGTTTCAAAATTTATCACACTCAGGATGTTTATTGAATTTTCTTTGTTTGACAAATTTCATTATTTTGTATTACATTATTGAATAAAATTATATTATTTATTAGATTATAATTCATGATTTTGTGTTGCAAACTTTATCACATCTGGGATGTCTACTAGAGTGTTGTTTGGTCAGGTTTAAGTAAGTAATTACTAAGAATTGCAGGCCCATATATAACACCAAATTTCCATGTAAAAAATTGTACCGCTTTTGGTACAAAATTCCTGACATAATCATACCGCCAGGGAGGTTAAGGGCAGGGACCAATGTGAATATGCAATATATGTAAAGTGCTGCGTAAATTGATGGCGCTATATAAGTACCTGTAATAAATGTAAAAAAAATAAAAATAAAGGGTATGTTGTATTTTATCATGCTTTATGATAGGACTGATCTAAAGGCAGTGTAGAGAGCATCATATCCACAGTTAAATGAGGTGAATAAGATCAGTGTTACACAACATAAATTTCCCTTGTCATTTGCTTCTTGTCCCTCTCAGGAACACTGAAAGGATGATTTGAAGGTCATTATTTTTTTTTCGCCCTTAGGGTTAATATTTAACATGTACACTGACCTAGTATTGCACACTAGGATGCAACATATCAACATGCCGAGTTACTTGTATAACTTGAAAAAGATAGTAAAGAAAATAGAATATACAAAATATGAATGTTTAGTAAAATAAATGGTTTGCCATCAAGACCAGGTCTGTGGACAGGCAGCACAGGTTGTAGCCTGGAGCCACAAGCTGCTTCTTGTTTCATTATCTCAACACATTTCACTCCTTTGTAGATTGAAGAAATATGTTCACTGCAGTCATAAATATTAAACTTTAACTTTTTTCACAAGAGGTTGGGACAAGCTGCACAAATAAAGGTATGCAATCAAAAGGCATTAAAAAAGGAAGCAGGTTACAAAAACCCAACCTTGAGTGTCATAGATTATCTTGGTTGATACTAGAAGGTAAATTGCATATTCAGTCTCATGGACGAAATAGTTGGGTCTTCAAACTTTTAATACATAGGATCTTATTTGTCAATACTACTGCAATGCTGTAGATGCTATAGTGGAGCAATATTTAAAGTAAAACTGTAGCACCCACTAGTGTGCTACTAGAATAATGCAGGCAAATTTATTGACTTATGATAAAATGAGCCTGAATCTGGGTCAGGGTTTACTGCAGGTCAGGCTGGATGACTCACAGAGGCAGGTCTCTGGTGCCTCCCCCTGGTTCTGGACGTTTGGAGAAACTTCTAGAAGTTAGTGGGTGGAGGCCAGGAGGGTCGATCTGCATACTTATGCCACGTACACACGTATCAGACTATCCGGCGGACTTAGTCTGGTGGACTGTTCCACCGGACTGTCCGTCGGACTTTCCGAACGAGCTACCTGCCCACACACGGTATTTTTGCGGCAGACTAGGTACGGCGGACTAAGTCCGCCGGATTATCCACCATTCTTTTGAAATGAACTGACTTGCCCACACACACGGAGGAAAGTCCGTTCATTTTGCATGCGGCTCCAGGTCACCTGGTATGGATTTAAAGGGGAATCCCTATGCCGAAAAAACTGCGTGGGGGTCCCCCCCTAGGTCCATATCAGACCCTTATCCGAGCACGCTACCCGGCCGGCCAGGAAAGGGGGGGATGAGCGAGGGCCCCCCTCCTGAGCCTTACCAGGCCCCCCCACCCCAAAGCACCTTGTCCCCATGTTGATGAAGACAAGGGCCTCTTCCCGACAACCCTGGCCATTGGTTGTCGAGGTCTGCGGGCGGGGGGCTTAATGGAATCCGGGAGCCCCCTTTAATAAGGGGGCCCCCGAATACCGGCCCCCCACCCTATGTGAATGAGTATGGGGTACAATGTACCCCTACCCAATCACCTGTAAAATAAAGTACAAAAAAAAACACAACACACAAGATAAAATAATTTATTGCACAGCTCCGGGGGTCTTCCGCCTTCGGGGGTTAATAAGGGAGGGACTTGTCCCCCTCTGGGACTGTGACATCATAATGGGCGGGGACATCATCCGGTGATGTCCCTATATAAGTCGCCACACGCCACGTGTTCTGTCATAGTGACTGGAGACAGCGACGAGGCAACATCTCCAGAAGAGGAGAAGAGAAGAACAAAAGACGGCCACAGCGGCAGCGACGACAGAAGACCGGCAAGAAGAACCGAAGAGGGGGACAAGACCCCCAAAGTCGGAAGAAGAGGGCGGCGGCAAAGAAGAAAGCCAGGCTCCTCTGCTAGTAAAAGAGCTAGCAGAAGATAGCGGAGGAGTCCGGCGAGAAGACCCCCGGAGCTGTGCAATAAACTATTTTAACCCTTGTGTGTTGTGCTTTTTTTTTCCACAGGTGAATGGGTAGGGGTACATTGTACCCCATACTCATTCACATAGGGTGGGGAGCCGGGATCCGGTGGCCCCCTTATTAAAGGGGCTCCCGTATTCCGATAAGCCCCCTGCCCGCAAACCCCGACAACCAACAGCCAGGGTTGTTGGGAAGAGGCCCCTGTCCTCATCAACATGGGGACAAGGTGCTTTGGGGTGGGGGGGCTGCTCGCCCCCCCCTTTTCTGGCCGGCTGGGTAGCGTGCTCGGATAAGGGTCCGATATGGACCTAGGGGGGACCCCCACGCCGTTTTTTTGGCGTAGGGATTCTCCTTTAAATCCATACCAGGTGACGGGCCAGCGACGCCTCCGTCGCTGGTCCCGGCAACCTGGAGCCGTGCGCAAAATGAACGGACTTTTCTCGGGGCGGGAAAAGTCTGTTAATTTCAAAAGTACGGCGGACTAGCACACACACAGCCATACTGTCCGCGGAAATGCGAGTCTGGCAGACAGATTGATGTGCAAAACTCCAATCTTAGTCCGCCGGACTTTTGGGTAAAAAAAAGTCAGCCAGAGCCTACACACGGGCGGATTGTCCGGCGGATTTTTCCATCAGATTGTTTGATCGTGTATACGCGGCATTAGGGGAACCTGGCCAATCCCCAGGCATACTTTCCATGCAGGGGGGCTAGGCCAGCCTTTAAATATGAATGCAAAAAAAGGAAACAGAAGCTTCTACTGGACATGCATGCTCCTTTCTCTAGTGATCACTTCCGGCCTTCTTTCCTGTCACACCGCAGTCTCCAATACATCCAGACTTGGGAAGCAGATGACTGCTTTCACCAGGATCTCTGTATGATAGATGAGCCTGTTTTATTCATCCCTCCTGTAAGTGTTCATTTGTCTACTCTGATCCCCTGTTCTAATAAATACTACACTTAGACCCCTTTCACACTGGGGCATTTTTCAGGCATTTTTCAGGCGCTTTAGCGTTAAAAAAAGCTCATGTAAAGTGCCTGAAAGAAGCCACAACTGCAATCCCAATGTAAAAGCCCGAGTGCTTTCACACTGAGGCGCTGCACTGGCAGGGCGTCAAAAAAAGTCCTGCAAGCAACTTCTTTGCAGCGCTTTTGGAGCGGTGAATACACCACTCCTAAAGCGCCCCTTCCCATTGAAATCAATGGGAAGCGCCTGAAAAACACCTGAAAAGCACCTGAAAAGCGCCTGAAAAACGGTTTTGGCAGCAGCGTTTTGTGGGCGCTTTTAACCCTTTATTTGGCCACTAGCAGGGGTTAAAAGCACCCCAATAGTGCTTGAAAAATGCTGGTAAAGCGCTGATAGTTTAAGCGGCACTTTACGAGCGTTTTTCGGGCGCTGACATTGTGAAAGGGCTCTTAAAGCACTTGGGCTTTCACATTGGGATGGCAGATGAAGCTTATTTCAAGCGCTTCACAGGCGCTTTTTTTAACGCTAAAGCGCTTGAAAAACGCCTGAAAAACGCCCCAGTGTGAAAGGGGTCTTAGAGGCGATTTTCTGTTTCCTTTTTGTGCATGTAGTTTGCCAAGTTGGCTTCACTTCTTAGTAGAGCTTTTGGCCCTAAGTGAGTTATATATCACCAGCTGCCTGCCCCACTGATGGATTACCACAGTCCTTCGGGACTTTTATGAACTTTATGCACTTGGCCTTTTATAGGCCTCTTATGATTTTTTTTAATCCTGTGCGCTTGTACAGATTTTTACTTATTATAGTGGCATGTCATTTTTTGGGGGGAGGAGTGGGTACCCTGCTTTTACAGGCAACCAGGTCCCACTTCCTTCCCTGGTTCCGTGGTGCTGGAAGGAACCTCACCTCTCCCCCCTCCCTCTCTATATACAGGAGGGGGGAGGGTTAACTATGTACAGGGGGGTTAACTATATACAGGAGGGGGGGGTAACTATACACAGGAGGAGGGTTAACTATTTACAGGAGGGGGTTAACTATTTACAGGAGTGGGGTTAACTATGTACAGGAGGGGTTACTATGTACAGGGGGGGAAACTATGTACAGAGGGAGATACTATGTACAGGGGGGGAGTAAAAATGCACGGGGGTTACTATGTGCAGGGGGGTAACTATGCACAGGGGGGTAACTATGTACAGGGGGGTAACTAGGGGGAGAGGGGTAACTATGTACAGGGGGTGGGGTAACTATGTACAGGGGGTATGGCTCTGCCTGGGACACTGATGTAAGGACTGAGGCTGGGAACACTGGTGTAAGGACTGACTGAGGGCACCTGATGCAAGGAGGGACTCTGCTGGGGCACCTGATGCAAAGACAGACTCTGCTGGGGGCACCTCATGCAAGGACTTACTCTGCTTGGGGCACCTAATGCAAGGATGGACTCTGCTGGTGGCAGCTGATGCAAGGATGTGCTCTGCTGGTGGCACCTGATGCAAGGACAGACTCTGCTGGGGACACCTGTTGCAAGGACGGACTCTGCTGGGGCACCTGATACAAGGAAGGACTCTGCTGGTTGCACACCTGTGTTAGCGCTTCAATCATCCCGGCACCGTGATTGTTATTCACCACTAGATTCTAATAACCCCGAACATTTACAATAAATTGATATGTACCCGTATTTATCGGCATATAACATGTACAGGCGTATAACACGCACCTTCAATTTAAGGGAAGTTTCAGGAAAAAAAAACTTAAAAAAAAAAAAAACACACTTTTAAGCAAAATAATGGTCAGTGCCCATCAATGCATCCTGATTAGTGCCCATCTGCAGCCTCAATGCAGCCTGACCTGTGCCCATCTGCAGTCTCAATGCAGCCCGATATGTGCCCATCTGCAGCCTTAATGCAGCCTGATCTGTGCCCATCTCTCATTAATGCAGCCTGATGCACATCTGCAGCCTTGCCATCTCTCATGCAGTAAAATCATGCAGGAATTTCAGCTCCAAAACCTGGTGCATCCCATTACATGGAAGTTTTATGCTTTTTAAACGTTACGTGATAAATTTGATATACCCAATCATATGTTTTATTTTTACCTACAGGTCAGGCACTTCTTTTACTCCAAATCTCCATCTCTTACACTTGACAAACCCACTTCCTTTGAACACCTTTGTGCCCAAGGTCCCCACCAGTTACATCTAATTTTCTCCATCCACCAAATCCTCCATGGGTCGACTCCTTTACTGGGACCACGCATCTGTACATGAGCAAATGGGCCCATAAACCTATCATGGTTCAGATGTGGAATGGAATTTGGACCTTCATCTTTAAGTCCTCCACGTGTGTTACTCAAAGGGATACACCTATAAAAATCCTCATGTTTTGGTATAAAACCCCTGATGTCATTCACAAATATGACCCTTCAATCTTGGTGCTCTGTTGGTGATGCAGGACTGAAACTGGTTCGTTATTCCATATATTTTGGCAATGCTCCCTGATATGGCCCTTTTGGAGTGAGGTGGGGTCATTGGTGCAGAAAGTGGTGGGGGTGTCCCTCCCAGTGGATCCCTTAAATTGCCTGCTGAGACTTCCCGTTCCAGGTTTAACTAAAAGAGCCAACTGGCTGACCTCCTATATTCTGCTAGCTGCAAAGAGACTCATCCCGCTGTGTTGGCTGTCTAATGCCCCTCCTCCATGGCCCAGATTTCTTCATCTGATAGCGAAAATATGGAGGATGGAATACTTAACGGTCACTGTGTATGACCCCGTCCCTCAGTTTGATAAAATCTGGGAACCCTGGGATCAGTCGGAATATGGGTCATTCACCCCCCCCAATTGCTGCTAGTGGGCTCACACCACTCCCATACTGTTCAAGTCTCTGTCTCACTCACCCCCTACCTATAATAGTATGGGATGATCTTTACTCCTTTGGAGACTTTCTTCATTAACCATGTGCCTTTCTACCTGATGCTCTTTGTTTTTCTTTTCTGTGAACTGTACGTAAATTGTCCTTCTGATAAATTATGTATTCCACGCCTGTGCACTGCATCATTGGACGATAATTTCCCGTTCTTAAATGTTCTTGTTTCATTCTTCAAACATTTCTGCTCAGTACATATTGTTATGCATAATTACTCTGTATTTGTTTTGGAAAAATTTCATAAAAATACAATTAAAAAAAAAATAATTCATGCAGGAAATCACTGAGCCGTCATCTCTTGTTTACTCGTCTCTCAGTGGGCAGTCACATACACAGTCAATGCCATCGGTATTGGACCAGCTCCTGCGATTGACAGAACACTGGTCCAATTCCGGGGGTGGAGGCAGAACTGTGAGTGTGACGTCAGAGCCGAGTGAGAGCTGATTATACAGGAGATGACGGCTTGGTGACTTCCGGCAGTGCTCATCCCCCTCCTTCCTCTCCGAGGTACACTAACAGCGTATAACACTTACCCGTGATTTGCCTCCTATTTTCAGGGGGAAAAAGTGTGTGTTATATGCCGATAAATATGGTAATTATTCCAAAGAGGTCATCCAATGTATAGGAAGTCATTTCAAGCATATTGCTACTGTTTCATTGCTAATGTAGTAACAACAAGCAGCGGTATAAGACGTACTATTTAAAACCCATTCCACACATAGAAACTGAAATAACAGAACCATTTCTCTATTCCTAGCTGCACTTTGATGCCTGAGGTCTTGACCACTCTTGGCTCAGTAATAGATAGATGAGTGTATGAGAAGAGCGTCTGCATTAACGGACCAGAGCGTGAATTCTGTATAGTAAATGTCAGTGTGTAAGAGGAATGTCTATCATATAAGACTGGGCACAGCAAGACACCTTCAGATATATTCTTGAAAGGGAATAAAGAAGCAACTTGTCTTTAAACTGACACGTGGTAGAAAATGTTGTACAGGAAATTACATGCGTACATCAAAAACATGAGGAGATTGCTTTATTGTGCTGTATTTTTAGACCCAGGCAAATATCGACACATCCATTACACCCACCTACAGCCAGCGCACTTGTGTGGATTTTTAGAAAACACACATTTATGTTACCTAATCTGCCCTACCACTGGATGTGAGAAAAGTAAAATAACATGTAGCCTTTTTAAGATAAATATAAAGCCTACAATAATTGTCTGATATAACAAATGTGTGGCACTAAACATAAATAAAATACATTTAAAAAATGAATATATAATGAATAACTCATGCATATATCCTATAATGTCTAAAAAACATAAAATATAATATATAATTAAAGTGCACGCACTTCGTGTGATGCACACAAATCCTCAATAATATAAAAAGTCTACATAACTACATAAACATAGAGCAAAAAATAAAATCGTAATGCAATGTCCAAAAACGATATATAGGGAAAGCGCACGTGCTCCGTGTATTGCACAAAAAAAAAAAACCCTTAGGCCGCGTACACACGCGCGGACTGTTCGCCCAACTTTGTCCGTCCAACAGTTTCAGCAAACAGTCCGCTCAAAATTAGCATGGACGGACATGCCCACACACGACGAACGAACAGTTTGCTGAAACCGTGCGCGATGACGTGAACAGCACGTACGACGGGACGAAAAATACGACGTCCTATACACTGCATTATAGCTTTCGGCGTGAAAATCCTTTCTGAGCATGCGCGCAACTTTGTTTGACGAACAAGCCTACACACGAGCGGGCTGTTCGCTGAAACAAGGTTTCAGCGGACAGTTTTTCGGAAATTCCGAAAAACCTTGTCCGTCCAACTGTCCGCTGAAACTGTCCGCTGAAAGCCCACACACGAGCGGACTGTCCGCCCAAACACTGTTCAGCGGACAAAGTTGGGCGAACAGTCCGCCCGTGTGTACGCGGCCTTAGTATTGCAACAGTCCAAACATAATAAACTGTGATGGTTATGTCTTCATGCAGGTGTGCCCACCAGGTGTACCCTCACCTTAAGGACTTTTAAAAAAATACTATGATAAATAATATTATCAGCTTGGGAAGATCCTCTTCCGTGTAGTGGTTAGTTATGGCTTAAATGCTGCTACAAAGATCACTCCTTCCTCCCGATCACAAGCCAATTTCCTCCTGGCTGCCATCTTCTCATATATCACACGTTAAAGACAATGGAAACTTGCAATGGTGTGATAACGTTTTAAAACAGGTTTATTAAATGTAAAATCCCACATAGATGTACACTCACATTTAATACAATATAAGCAAGCCTTGATATACTTATGGACAGCAAAAGGGGGGGGGGGGGGGTGACAGTGTCACCTGGAGACAGAACATGCAGCTACAGTTCCCAGCATTCTCCCCATCCTCAGCCTGTAGTACACACAAGGTGTATTTATTTTTTTAATACATTTTCTTATTTTATATTCTTATTTTTATTTTTTTTATTTGTTTATTTAGTCTCTATTTATTTTTAGTTTTTTTATTGAGGTTAGTAGTTGCAGTTCTCAGAACTGCGTGTGTCCCAGAACACAGCGCGCCCCATTCACAAAGCACTGTGCGACTCATGCATGTGCAGTAGGAAACGAGCAGTGAAGTCGCAAGGCTCCACTGCCTGTTTCCCTTAGATAGAATGGCAGCGCCGGGATCCAAGAGCTGAGGGATGGGTCGGCCTCGGGCGGCTGACATCGCAGACACCCTGGACAGGAAAGTGCGCTTATTAAAAGTCAGAAGCTACAGTTGTTGTAGCTGCTGACTTTTAAAAACCCTCTTGGGCATGGAGTTCACCAGAGCTTCACAGATTGCCACTGGAGTCCTCTTCCACACCTCCATGATGACATTACGGAGCTGGTGGATGTTAGAGACCTTGCACTCCTCTACCTTCCATTTGAGGATACCCCACAGATGCTCAATAAGGTTTAGGTCTGGAGACATGCTTGGCCAGTCTATCCCCTTTACCCTCAGATTCTTTAGCAAGGCAGTGGTCGTCTTGGAGGTGTATTTGAGGTTATTATCATGTTGGAATACTGCCCTGCAGCCCAGTCTCTAAAGGGAGGGGATCATGCTCTGCTTCAGTATGTCAAAGTACATGTTGCCATTCATGGTTCCGTCAATGAACTGTAGCTTCCCAATGCCAGCAGCACTGATGCAACCCCAGACCCTGACACTCCCACCATCATGCTTGACTGTAGGCAAGACACACTTGTCTTTGTACTCCTCATCTGGTTGCCGCCACACACGCTTGACACCATCTGAACCAAATACATTTATCTTGGTCTCATCAGACCACAGGACACGGTTCCAGTAATTCATGTCCTTAGTTTGCTTGTCTTCAGCAAACTGTTTGCAGGCTTTGTGTATCATCTTTAGAAGTGGCTTCCTCCTGGGACGACAGCCATGCAGACCAATTTGATGCAGTGTGCAGCGTATGGTCTGAGCACTGACAGGCTGACCCCCCCACCCCTTCAACCTCTGCAGCAACACTGGCAGCATTCATACGTCTATTTCCCAAAGACAACCTCTGCATATGCACATGCACTTAACTTCTTCTGGTTGACCATTATGAGGCCTGTTATGAGTGGAATCTGTCCTGTTAAACTTCTGTAGGGTCTTGGCCACCGTGCTGCAGCTCAGTTTCAGGGTCTTGGCAATCTTCTTATATCCTAGACCATCTTTATGTAGAGCAACAGTTCTTTTTTTCAGATCCTCAGAGAGTTCCTTGCCATGAAGTGCCATGCTGAACTTCCAAGTATGAGACAGTGAGAGCGATAACACCAAATTTAACACACCTGTCTCCCGTTCACACCTGGGACCTTGTAGCACTAACAAGTCACATGACACTGAGGAGGGAAAATGGCTAATTGGGCCCAATTTGGACATTTTCACTTAGGGGTGTACTCAATGTTTCCAGTGGTTTAGACATTAATGGCTGTGTGTTGAGTTATTTTGAGGGGACGGCAAATTTACACTGTTATATAAGCTGTACACTCACTACTTTACAATGTAGCAAAGTGTAATTTCTTCAGTGTTGTCACATGAAAAGATATAACTAAATATTTACAAAAATGTGAGGGGTGTACTCACGTTTGTGAGATACTGTGTGTATATATAATATAATAATATATAATATATATATATATATATATATACATATATATATATATATATATATATACACACACAGGGTTATTTACGAAAGGCAAATCCACTTTGCACTGAAAGTGCACTTGGAAGTGCAGTTACTCTAAATCTAAGGGGTAGATCTCAAATGAGTGGAGGCTCTGCTGATTTTATCATCCAATCATGTGCAAGCTAAAATGCTGTTTTTTATTCTCCTTGCATGTCCCCCTCAGATCTACAGCGACTTTACTTCCAAGCCCACTTTCAGTGCAAAGTGTATTTTCCTTTAGTAAATAACCCACAGTTTATACCTATACAGTGGGAAAAATCGATATGAAACACATCACCATTTTTTAACTTAAATATATTTCTAAAGGTGCTATTGACATTGTCATTTCATTTTATTACACATAACTTAATTTCTGAACTTATTTGTTTTGGTTTCTTTGTATGTATGGATTGCATGGGTTGTTACCGACATGTGGTGAAAATTTCATGTTAAGAGCACCCTATATATATAGTAGGTGAAATTATAGTAGGTAAAATTAATATCTTTTAACCACTTTCAGACCGGACCAATTTGCTGGTCAAAGACCAGACCACTTTTTGCGATTCGGCACTGCGTCGCTTTAACTGACAATTGCGCGGTCGTGCGACGTGGCTCCCAAACAAAATTGACGTCCTTTTTTTCCCACAAATAGAGCTTTCTTTTGGTGGTATTTGATCACCCCTGCGGTTTTTATTTTTTGCGCTATAAACAAAAATAGAGCGACAATTTTGAAAAAAAACGCATTATTTTTTACTTTTTGTTATAATAAATATCCCCCAAAAATATATAAAAAAACATTTTTTTCCCTCAATTTAGGCCGATACGTATTCTTCTACATATTTTTGGTAAAAAAAATCGCAATAAGCGATTATTGATTGGTTTGCGCAAAAGTTATAGCGTTTACAAAATAGGGATAGTTTTATAGCATTTTTATTAATAATTTTTTATTCTTATTTTTTTTACTAGTAATGGCGGCGATCTGCGATTTTTATTGTGACTGCGACATTGTCGGGGACCCATCGGACATTTTTGACACATTTTTGGGACCATTGTCATTTATACAGTAATCACTGCTATATAAATGCAGTGATTCCTGTGTAAATGACACTGGCAGTGAAAGGGTTAACCTGTGGGTGGCAGTGTAGGGGTTAAGTGTTCCTAGGAGTGTGTTACTAACTGTGGGGGGGGTTGGGCTTTCATTTAGTGTACACTGATCTCTGCTCCAATCACATGGAGCAGAGATCAGCGTCACTAGTTGCTAGGCAGAATGGGAAAATGTTGTTTATACAGCATTTCCTCCATTCGGCCGCTCCATGAGACGATCGCGGGGATGCCCGCGGCGATCGAGTCCACGGGTCCCGCGACCGGACTCACGGGGGTCCCGACCAGCGCGGGAGCGCGCCGCCGGCGGCGCGCTCCCGATGGCACGGCGGCAACGAATATTGGACATACATGTACGCCAATATGCCTGCCCGTGCCATTCTGTCGACGTACATCGTCGTGCGCTGGTCGGGAAGTGGTTAAACATGCAATATTCACTTGTTTGACAGCTGGTGACATCACTCATGCTGTTCTTTCAGAGCTCTGTGTTGCGCATGGGAGTGACGTCAACATGGCTCGGCCTTTCAAGCGGCAGGAACCGGTGAGCCTGGAAGGAAGACTGGGTGAAAATGGAAGACCTGCAAGCATGCGTGGCAGTGACATTGACGCACCTCAGCCATTCAAGCGGCCAGAGCCCGCAAACCCAGAAGGAAGATCGGATGCAGATGGAAACCCTGATAGTGGTGAAAGTGCTTCGCTGGAGGGCTTTGTTTCAATGCAAATCTTTCATAATGTGTTCGTATGCAATGCATACTAGCACATTATAATATTACTTTGATAGCATGCATTGCATACTAGCACATAATAATATTACTTTTCTGGAGGATTTTTCTTTTTTTTTTATTCTAAAATTTGCTATGGCTTTAAGGGTATTGCTGAATTTATAGCGGTAGTGGATGCAATGTAAAGGACAGGGGATAAGCTCTCAACTGCTATGACAAGAATGATTGGATTTTCACAACAAAGAACGAAATGAACATAAAAACAAACATAAATGTTTAAATGAGGTTTTGGTAATGCATAATTAAGCATACAAATAAATGTAATGTAATTGTTATAACATTAACTTTACTATATTTTTGGTAGAACAATAAAACCTATTCCAACTGAATGTCTTTTAATTATGTTTTGAGATATTGGCTGTATATACAAGATTCAAAAACCCTTCAATCAATGTTACCTAGTTAACTGTGAGCCATGATAAACTACATTTCAGTTCTATACATTAACTTTGTCAAGAAAAATGCTGCATTGAAAGTCTGTTTATCTAGACCATGATGGTGTGTTTCCCACAATTCCACCTTCATTAAAGTATTGTAAGTTTATAATGACCTGAAGAGTGACTATTGATTTCTGCTCTCTATTACCCTATGTACTGGATCTTGGGTCTGAATGATTTATGCCCTTACTATACTGGACACTGAAGTGCAGGGTAAAGATTTGATGACTGAGAATATGGAAGAATTGGTATCAGAAATATAATATTGAGCGTAAGGGTCTGCTGTAATTGTGATACCATCAAGAATGTTTGCAGTGCTAGGTTAAGATAGAATAAAATCAAATTTTAAAGTAAACCTGTCACAACATGTGTAATTCAGCCTAAGCATACAATACAATCCATGTCCATACAATCCATACACAGAGGTTACCATCACTGAAAATCTTAAGGTGTATTTAAACAATAACAATGAACTTATTTTATTTACTCTCCTTTGGTCTGTTAAACATACCATTAGAATCATTTTTTTTATATTTGTCTGAGAAGTGCAAAAAAGGTTGATATTTTCAAAAATTTAGAGCTGTCTGATGTCCTCTGCATACCCCAAAAAGTGTGTTTAGCAAAAGATGCTGGGCAGGTCTGACCAGTGATGGCTGGTGGTTTTTTGTTTGGGGGGCAGCAAATATCCAACCTCCCCCCCCCCCGTGGAGCTTCAACCCCCTGTCCACCCACACTTACGAGAAGCGTCAGGGATTGGGGCACCAAGCAGCGATGGAGATCGGGCGTCCGAGGAGCAGTGGGGACCGGGGCACCAAGTAGCAGTGGGGATTGAGCATCTGAGGAGCTGCAGGGATTGGGGCACCAGGTAGCAGTGGGGCATCCAGGCTCTTCTCCTCCTCGCTTCTGCTGTGTGTCTCCTCCCCTCCTCCTAGGCATCCAATAGGATCGCTTGTCCTTTTAGCCAATCGGTTGAAAGGTATCAGACCCGCTTCCTGGGTCTGATATTTTGACCGGGAGGAGGATCAGTGTTACATCAGTGAATATTCAATTGCAACACATCTGGGATGTGGTTCAGGCTGTGTTCTCACCCCTCTTCCTCCTTCCTGACAATGCAGCACTTCTGTGTTAACAAGCAGGCGGCAGTTTTCACAGACACACAGGAGATGCACTAGCAGAAAGGAGGAGGGGCAGAGAGAGCTAAACCTGCACCACCGAATGGAGAAGTATCCAAGAGAGAGCAGGTAATGGAGGAGAGAGAGCCATCAACACAGTGATGAAACTGAGCCACACAGAGACTGCTAGGCATAGGAACCCCTAGGCTTGCATGTCATGAATGGGGGGGGGGGGGGTGTAATTTGGCATCCTTGCCCTGGATGCTGGATGAACTTGTCCTTGCACTACTATGCCCCTTTATGAGTTTTACCTTGAGGTCACAAAATATTCCATTGTTAAGTGGAAGAACTTAAAGTGGTACTAAGTCTGTTACTAGCATTAAAGTGATACTAGATGATATCCTTATTCTCCAGAAATAAATCATACACATCAACTACTTAATAGCTATGTACATTTTTGTTTTCCTTCAAATCATTTCTTATTGTGTTTTTCTGCCTCCTTGTAACATCCTCCATGAGCTCCTTTCCTTTTCCCCTCTCATGTCATTTTGTTTGGAACATGCAATGCACATAGTTTGTGGTTATGTGCACTGCTTAATGCGCATTACAAATCCCATAGTATATAGTCCATAGTCCCTGGTCAGTCCCTGGAGTGATCAAGAGAGTGTGGCTACAGTTCTACATACTGAGGGACCATGGAGAACATACATAGCTACCTTCCAAAAGTCAGATCACAGCAGCAAAAAAAAAAAAAAAAGGATGCTCAGAGCAATAGAAGGAACTTTTTGAATAAATAATACATACTTGAATACATTTTTTTAACCAGTTTGTCTTGCCAGTAAGACCCCTTTCACACTAGGGTACTTTTCAGACATTTTAGTGCTAAAAATAGCACCCGAAAAGCGAAAAGCGCCTCTCATGCCTCTCCAGTATGAAAGCCAGAGTGCTTTCACATTGGGGTGGTGCGTTTGCAGGACGGGAAAAAAAGCCCTGCAAGCAGCATCCGGGGTGAGGGTCCTCATCGGGAATGGCCGCATCAGGTGATCACCCAGCCCAAATTCTTCATCAGTGACAGATGAACGGAAGACCAGCCACGTTGTCTTCTGCAGGTGGCAAGCTCAAGCCACCACTCTGTAGAACTCGGTCTGGGCGATGACTCCACCATCTGACATCCGGCCATTCTTCCCCACGTCCACATAGAGAAACTCATATGTTGCTGACACCACCACCAACATCACAATACTATTAAACCCCTTGTAATTATATTAGTATGACCAAGTTGGGGAGTGGCACGATGTTGACGTGTTTCCCATCAATTGCCCCTCTGTGGTTGGAAAAGTACCATGCTGGGCAAATTAGGAAGCCATAGTCTGCCGTTCCTGTGGCGTTGAGTGAAACAAAAAAAAAAATAGTACTTTTGCACGTAACATTGCAAGCAGATTAGACACAAACATTCTTGGCCAACATAAGTATAACATTTATTGAAATAAGTATTTAAAGACAAAAGTATAAAAGGTCAACTTATCAGATTCCTCACCCCTCTGATGGCCCATTGTACAATTTTTAGGGGGGGAGGTGTTTTGGACAGGTAACACTCTTCACTTCACTGAGAGATGGATGCATACATAATGTGTGTTACTTTGGCCAGCCCCTCCTTACTTACACTATTGACAGCCCACTGGACAGTTAAGAAGTGTCACAATACAAAAATATGAATACACACTGTCCAAATTGAAGCACATTTTACGTTCTGCAATTACCTATCAAGATAATAGGAGAGCAAAACTTTAAACAGTACTATTTGAAAGTATTCAGGCAGGCCCTTTCTCTACATGCTTTGGTGAATTCATCCATAAATATGACCTCAAAAGAGGTAGGTATAGTGTGTATGGGTTTGGCAAAGTCAGCAGATAGAGGATTGGTATTGGCTGACATAGCGATCGGGGGGGGGGGGGGGGGCGGGAGGGAGGTGCCAAATGAGTTTGGGCCCCCCCAAAAAATAACCTTTTGCACTCTGCCTGAATTTAAGGACAACAATAACATTTGTACACATTTTAGGGGGTGTTTAGGATAAAACACTACTATGGAGCTGACAAAATACATTGTTAAGTGACTAGGCTAGGTGCGTATGGAGCCAGGATAGCATGCTGGGGAGGTTAGTGAAGGCAAATATGCATGAAGGACAAAAAAGGACTATAAAAAAATTCAAGCATGCATGAGGATAAAGGGGACATTCACAGCATATTACATTCATGGTAATTAGAGAATAATGAAATAAATACAATACATTAGCAAACATTAAATACATAGAATGTGATGTTAAAGGAGAAAACTTACCCTAATATAGTGCTTCTGCAGGATCTGAATGATGGCAGAACAGGTTTCTGGAATAATGATCCCCAGAGCCTGGAGGGAGATGCCTGTCAACAACTTGATGTCCTGCAGACTCCTGACCTCACCAAGTATCACAAGGTGGCAACGAGCCTTTTTTCAGGAGTGATGGCTTGCCACATGCAGGTGTCCTGCTTGGTAATATAAGGGAACAGCAAAGCCAACAGATGGTGAAAAACGGGGTCCGTCATCTGGAGATAATTCCTGAAATCATCAGGATTATCCTCATGGATCTCCCGCAACAAAGGCATGTGCGAGAATCGGTCATGCTGGAGCAACCAATTCTTCGTCCATGAACTCCTCCTCCCCCTGTTCATGGACTGGGCTTGGGTCAAAGTAAGAACCCCAACACCAAGCCCCCACATTGCAAGAATTCTATGATGAGTACGTAACCGCAACATGGCTTCAAAACGATCGGCTGGTCAGAACAAACCAACAGAACGCATTGAAAATCAGAAAGAACCCGAGAAGCAGAAAATCTGAAACAACGAGCAGACAAGAACGCACTGAAAATCAGATACGTGCTGGAAATAGCACACACTGGAAACCAGATGCAAACTGACTACACGCACTGAAAAACAGATACGAACCTACAAGCACAAACTGAAGAGCAGTAACAATCGGAAAAGCATGAGGCCTAAAAGTGCAAATTGTCTCTCACCAAACTTGTGCTAACACGAGATTAGCAGAAGGAGCCCAAAGGGTGGCGCACTGGCTATTAAACTTCCTTTTTCTAGTCCCGTCGCACGTGTTGTACGTCAGCGCGTTCTAGCTGATCGAAATTTCCAAAAACGTTTGTGCGACCATGTGTATGCAAGACAAGTTTCAGCCAACATCCGTTGGCAATAAATCCACGGTTTTGTTGTCGGAAATTCAGATCGTCTGTACGCGGCATAAGAATCATCTCTAAGCAATGATAAGCTACTAAATATTATAGGGTTTGGGTTTGGGTTAAGATATGCTATACGCTTTTCCTCTGAGGGTTGCAGTCTTTGCTATCAATGCAGACACATACTGCTAGATTAAAGAGGAAGTAAACCCTGTAGGGTTTTACTTCCTCTTTGTTCCCTTGCAAAATAAAAGCATAATGGGCTAGTATGCATTGCATACTAGCCCATTATGTGGCACTTACCCACAAACAAAGCCTGTAATGTCCCCAATGTCCCTGCTGGTGGCCACGTTCATCTTCCAGAGACTCCAGCTCTGTGACTTGCCGGAGCCACGTGATGTCACTCCCGCGCATTCAAATATTGTCAGTAATTTGCCTCCTGGGAATAAACCCGGTTTGATCTCGGGAGATCAGGGTCGTAATGACTGAGGCCAGTCTGTTAGCCAGGAGAGATCTTTAGGTTGTTGTTGATGACCCAGATTCGGTGGACGTTTTTGGGAAGGGAGTGATCTTTATGGGGTTTAGGGATAAGGGACATGTTGGCCAATAAAATGTCTTCTGAATTGCCATGTGGGATGGTGTTTAATCTCCGTGTCCGCCGGAGCTCCTTGTTGCTGCGTTTGTCTCTCATTGCGTCGCAAAAAAGTAATTTTTAATAACATTCAATTACAATATGCCTCGAGGCACAATTTTATTTGCTATATTATATATTTTGAATTCACATTTTTTTCCATGAAAGTGTAGTTACCCTTTAATATGTATCCTCATAGGTTGGATCTTAATTGTTTTGTAGCTTATTTTCTTTTTCATCTAACCCAGCACCATGTTACCTATCATCTTCTGCCTCACAAGTGTATTTTCCTTCTGTCCTTTTTCTCCGTCATGGCCGTAATCTCACGCATGTACAATACATACATGACAGTACAGATACACTTCATGGATATTTACATTTTTGTGGTTGTAATGTTTTTTAGAGACTGTAGTATATAGGCTGTAAGTGCAGTGTACTGCTTGGACCTTAAAGAAGGGGACATACCCCGAAAGCTTGTCCTGAAAAATTGTATGTTAGTGCCAATAAAAAAAGTATCACGGACAGTACTCAATTTTCTCTGTCACAATTGCACTAATATAGCTACAATCACATCAAGTTCTTTTTTTTACAATGCAGTTTGCATGGTGAAATTTAAGGTCAAACATCCCCAACCATAATATACAGTGGGTAAAGAAAAGAATCATGACAATGACCCAAAGTATGCAGCAAAATGACCACACAGTGGTTGAAGGAGAAAGACTTAAACCCCTTTGAAAATCTGTGAAATGATTTGAGGACTGCAGTCCACAGTTACCATCAAATTTAACTAAACTTGAGCAATTCTGCAAAGAAGAGTGGGCAACTATTGCAAAGTCTAGATGTGCAAAGTTAGTAGAGACATATCCCAACAGACTAAAGGCTGTAATAAACCCCTTCCGGACAGCCTTACGCACATATGCTGTGGTAAGGCGGACCGGCTGTGTGAAACTACGTACCTGTACGTCACTTCATACAGTAGGCTCCGGGGGGCGCATGCGCAATTTGGACAGAGGGGGAGCCAATCAGCGGGTCCGGCAGGTGTGATTTCCGCCAGCCACCCGCGATCGTTTCCCTGAGAGGCAAAGCAGCGATCTGCCTATGTAAACAAGGCAGATTGCCATTCTGACAGGAGAGAACATGGAGATCTTGTGTTCCTGCTAAGGATCTCCGTGTTCTCCCAGTCAGGGCAATCCCCACACAGTCAGTAAGCACCTCCTAGGGACACATTTAACCCTTTGATCGCCGGCTGATGTTAACCCCTCCCCTGCCAGTGTCATTAGTAATGCCCCATACACACGGTCGGATTTTCCAATGGAAAATGTGTGTTCGGATCATGTTGATGGAAAACACGACCGTGTGTGGGCTCCATCGCACTTTTTCCGTCTGATTTTCTGACGCGCAAAGTTTGAGAGCAGGATCTAAAATATTCCGACAACAAAATCCGATTACGTAAATTCCGATCATGTGCAGACAAGTCGATGGACAAAGTGCCACGAATGCTCAGACTAAATAACGAGATGAAAGCTATTGGCTACTGCCCTCATTATAGTCCCATCATACGTTCTACGTCACCGCATTCTGAACGATCAGATTTTCCGGCAACTTTGCTGTGACCATGTGTATGCAAGACAAGTTTGGGTCAAAATCCGTAACAGTGCAAATTTTCAGCACTGATCACAGTATTATTGTCACTGGTCTCCAACAAAAAGTGACAAAAATGTCAGTTAGGTGTCCGATTTGTCCGCCGTAATGTTGTAGTCTGGATAAAAATCGCTGATTGCCGCCATTGCTAGTAAAAAAAATGTTTTAATAAAAATTACATTAAAATATCCTATCATTTGTAGACACCATAAAATAACTTTTGCGCAAACCAATCAATATACACTTATTGGGATTTTGTTTACCAAAAATATGTAGCAGAATACATATTGGCCTAAATTGATGAAGAAATTAGATTTTTAAAAGATTTTTATTGAATATGTCTTATAGCAGAAAGTCAAAAAATATTGATTTTCTTTTCTTCAAAATTGTTTTTTTCAAATACCACAAAAAGAAAGCTCTATTTGTGGGGAAAAAAGGACATCAATTTTATTTGGGTACATCGTCACACGACAATTGTCAGTTAAAGTAATGCAGTGCTGTATCGCAAAAAATGGCCTGGTCATGAAGAGGGTAAAACCTTTCGGAGCTGAAGCGGTTAAAGCAAAAGGCGGTCAAACAAAATAGGGGGTGATCCTTTTTCCAACTCAGTGATTCTGTTTTGGATTTTTTTTTTTATGTTTCTGACATGTTGGTGTTTATATCTTTCACTTGGATATTATAAGTAAATACAGCTGGATAAACCAAATATTGTGTCTGCCTTCATCTCAGGCTGCAAAGCAACAAAAAATGAGATTATTTTAAAGGGGGGTGATTCTTTTCTATACCCACTGTAACTCACAGCATTGCGTCTCTTAGTAGAGATGCAATGTTTTCACTAAATCGAAAAATCTAAAGACTGGTTTGATTTACATGTAATCATTTTATGTAAAGCACCACTTACATAGTATTGGAATCAAAAAGAAATTTCACATAACAAAAAAAAAACAATTAAGTCAAGAAATGTAGACATCTAGATACTGTAAATATTCTATGCATATGTCATGTATCTTTTCTTCTTCCTAAAAGAGAAATATCAGGTTGTACTTTACAGAAAATACTAAATTTGGACTAATTTCATGTCGTAAAGAAAACCAACATTATTTGAGGGACAAACTGAAAATACAGTTTGGCTCGGTGTAAGTGTTCAGTGCTGCAATATAGGCGTGAGCCAAGAAAATCATGGAGGAAATAGTGTTCACTTCACACAAGTGTCAGAAAATTGTCACCTTTGCAAATGCTGGAAGCACTTTATTAGAGAAGGCCAAAGGGAAATGTAATATTGAGGATAGGAAGCTGGCAGGAAAAAGGTGAAAACGTAATTTTGACACCTCGTTTGGAGAAGATTGTCGAAGTTTGACTAGAAGTGCAAGTCAAGCTGGGAAACAGTCAAGTCTTATGGAGTGGATGTGACTTCACAGTGCAAGAGGTCAATATAATATGGTACAATAATAGAATATTCCACGTAACAATATAGTACCGGGAATATGTTCAAAATTGGTAATAATGTAAAATAAGCTCCGCAGGAAAGGTCCCTAACCCTTTTTAGGTTGTCAGCCATATTTATAACAAGTGTCTGTTAGCCATGATACAGGTAAGTAAAAAGCACATATTCCTCTTTGTTTTACAGGAAACTCTGAACCATTCATATCTGTGCTTGCCTACAAAAGAGGTTACACTCCAATGTCACTGTCGCAATCATAAAACGTACTACTATTATTGTATTACATTTGAATATATAGCAACTGTTAACTAACATAAGACTGTAATCTGCATTTGATGTTTATTACTTTGTAAACTTGTTGTTTTTTTCAACACTCAATAAAACTTTGATTGTGGAAAAAAAAGAAAAAACAACATACTAGGACCAATTTAGGTTAAAAGCTAGCTAACTCAGTAAAAGGAAACCTGTACCCACAGAAATACAAAAATACTTTTTACTGAAAATGTTACTTGCCATACTGTTAATGACGTTCTTAAAGTACAACTGTGGGCAAAATAAAAATGACATATTTAATGCAGCCCGTCCCTATCTTTAATACTGCAGTTTTGTCCTCTCCATTAGGGATGACATTCAGGTTTTGGTTAGAGCCAAAGCCCAGCCTGTTTGAAGATCAAGGTCCCACCCAACTAATTTTGTCAATTCATCCACTCTAATTTATTGTGTTGATAATACACTGCAAGTGACTTTGAACTTTGGTCAGCTGACTGTGACTATGTTGATAGGGGAGTCCCTCCCACTGCGTTATTGTTTTTGGACTGTGGGAGGTTTTCCAGTCATAAGAATACAATGATCATAGGCGTGCAGTTGGCCCACCCTTTGCAGCTATAAAAGTTTCAACTCTTCTGGGAAGGCTGTCCACAAGGTTTAGGAGTGTGTCTATGGGAACATTTGACCATTCTTCCAGAAGGGCATTTGTGAGGTCTCCACTCAAATTCATCCCAAAGGTGTTCTATTATGTTGAGGTCAGGACTGTGTGTAGGTCAGTCAAGTTCCTCCACCCCGAACTCGCTCATCCATGTCATTATGGACCTTGCTTTGTGTACTGGTCCAAATAATTTGGTGGAGGGGTGATTATGGTGGGAGGTTGTTTTTTGGGGGTTGGGATTGGCCCCTTAGTTCCAGTGAAGGGAACTCTTAACGTGTCAGCATACCAAAACATTTTGGACAATTTGGGGATGGCCCCTTCCTATTCCAACATGACTGCACACCAGTGCACAAAGCAAGATCCATAAAGACATGGACTTAACAAGGGTGGTGGGAAATTAACTTCAAGTGCATTCATTTTATCATTATAACCGTAGCTAAAACATATACAATTAAGTATAACACTCTACAAAAATACAAATTCCAAAATGCTATAATGGTGTGAACCCCCCAACTAAAAATGTGTTGCACTTGAAGGTAATTTGTATTGCAATTATCCATAGAGGGGTTTCCACCATCCCTGCTAAGGCAGCACTGATGGGCACTGATAGGCAGCACTGATGGGCACTAATAGGCTGCACTGATTGGCAGCTTTAATGGGCATAATTGGTAGCATTGATAGGCAGAACTGATTGGCACTGATAGGTGGCACTGATGGGCACTGATTGTCAGCACTGATTGGCACTGATAGGCGGCACTGATGGGCACTGATATGCATCACTGATGGGCTCTGATTGGTAGCACTTATGGGCACTGATAGGCTCTGATTCTCAGCACTGAGTGGCAGCACTGATGGTTACTGATTGGCCCTCATAGGAAGCAATGATGGACACTGATGGTCACTGATAGGCTGCACTGATGGTCACTGATAAGCAGCACTGATGGGCACTGACTGGCAGCACTGATGGACACTGATTGGCAGCAATGATGGGCAGAACGTATGGGCACTGATTGGCACTGATATGCAGCACTGATAGGCAGCATTGGTTGGCACTGATTGACAGAATTGGTTGGCACTGATTTACAGCATTGGTTGGCACTGATAGGCAGCACTGACTGGCACTGATAGGCAGAATTGGTTGGCACTGATAAGCAGCACTGGCACTGATAGGCAGCATTGGTTGGTACTGATAAGTAGCACTGGCACTGATAGGCAGCATTGGTTGGCACTGATAGGCCGCACTAATTGGCACTGATAGGCAGAATTGGTTGGCACTGATAAGCAGAACTGGCACAGATAGGTAGTACTGGTTGGCACTGATTGGCATAATTGGGTGGCACAGATAGGGGAGAGGGAGAGTTTCACATTCAGGAGATGGTGAGAATTGCCAGAGCTGTTCAATGTATGAAACTGTCAGATTATGACACTGCATGCAGGGAGAGAGTCCAGCTGTTTAAGTCAGCAGTGATGTCGGTGGTGGGCGGAACTGAACAGTTACCAAACACAAGCCAATAGGATGGGTCTTGGTGGGCCTCTACATTTATCTGTCTCCGCCCCCTCTCTGAAGCAGCCCATTCATTGGCTGGTGTTGGTGCTTGGTCCCGCCTGACATCGTGGCTGAGTTGTGATGACTTACAACAACAAAATGTCAGGTGTGGGTGGGACCAAGCACTATAAACACCAACCAATGTTTGGGCTGCTTCAGAGAGGAGGCAGGGGCCACATAAATGTAGCAGCCCACCCAGACCCTATCCCATTGGCTGGTGTTTGGTGTTTGGTGGCCGTTTGGTCCCACCCACCCCTGACATTGACTTTTGACAGCTGGTGTCTCTCCCTGCATGAAGTGTCATTATCTGACAGTTTCATTCACTGAACATCTCTGGCAATTCACACACTCTCTTGGATGCAGCATTTTGGGGCAAACCTCTGGAGACAGCATGGGGTGATTAGGGTGTTCCAGGCACACCCAGCACACCCCGTGCGCGTGCCTATGACAATGATCACAAAAAAAAAACAGATTCAGATAGATCAACTTCAGTAAAACAAACCTGCTCATAGATGGATTGAAGGTCAGCAGGACGCATCTATGGTCAGCTTTAGAGAAGACAATATTGGGGGCTTTGTTATGAATCAGCTTCCTCACTTAAAGGGGGGCAGTGGAGCCATAGTGCAAGCATATTGGAAGCTGGTTTGGAAATGTATATTTATTGGGGGTTTTTGTCTTTAATTCTATCTTGTGGTTGATTACACCTTAGCATTTACTTTTAGCTTGAGTCCATAGCAAATGTATTTATTTTTTTAGCAAGACTTCCCTTAAAAAAAGAAAAAAAAAAAAAAAAAGAAAAAGGTTTCTATTTCAGGGAGGCAGGTTTTTATTTTTTCTTATTGTTTCAATCTTTAGACGCGATCCTGCCTAAAATGGCTTGCATGGGTAAGCTTAAACAAATTGTTAGCTATTTGTGCATATTGTTTTTTTGTTCTGATCCTTTAACCACTTTCAGACCGGACCAATTTGCTGGTCAAAGACCAGACCACTTTTTGCGATTCGGCACTGCGTCGCTTTAACTGACAATTGCGCGGTCGTGCGACGTGGCTCCCAAACAAAATTGACGTCCTTTTTTTCCCACAAATAGAGCTTTCTTTTGGTGGTATTTGATCACCCCTGCGGTTTTTATTTTTTGCGCTATAAACAAAAATAGAGCGACAATTTTGAAAAAAAAACGCATTATTTTTTACTTTTTGTTATAATAAATATCCCCCAAAAATATATAAAAAAACATTTTTTTCCCTCAATTTAGGCCGATACGTATTCTTCTACATATTTTTGGTAAAAAAAATCGCAATAAGCGATTATTGATTGGTTTGCGCAAAAGTTATAGCGTTTACAAAATAGGGATAGTTGTATAGCATTTTTATTAATAATTTTTTATTATTTTTTTTTTACTAGTAATGGCGGCGATCTGCGATTTTTATTGTGACTGCGACATTGTCGGGGACCCATCGGACATTTTTGACACATTTTTGGGACCATTGTCATTTATACAGTAATCACTGCTATATAAATGCAGTGATTCCTGTGTAAATGACACTGGCAGTGAAAGGGTTAACCTGTGGGTGGCAGTGTAGGGGTTAAGTGTTCCTAGGGGTGTGTTACTAACTGTGGGGGGGTTGGGCTTTCATTTAGTGTACACTGATCTCTGCTCCAATCACATGGAGCAGAGATCAGCGTCACTAGTTGCTAGGCAGAATGGGAAAATGTTGTTTATACAGCATTTCCTCCATTCGGCCGCTCCGTGAGACGATCGCGGGGATGCCTGCGGCGATCGAGTCCGCGGGTCCCGCGACCGGACTCACGGGGGTCCCGACCAGCGCGGGAGCGCGCCGCCGGCGGCGCGCTCCCGATGGCACGGCGGCAACGAATATTGGACGTACATGTACGCCAATATGCCTGCCCGTGCCATTCTGTCGACGTACATCGTCGTGCGCTGGTCGGGAAGTGGTTAAAGAATAAGTTCACCTTTCCAAAAAAAATTAAAAAATAAATTAGGGCTGTGGAAATTAAAGATGAATTCCTCGATTAATCGTGAATTTTTTTGATCGCTCAAAATTCTTTTGATTAATCAAAAAAAGCACTTAGATCTTTTCTTTCTATCCATGACCTTGCTGAGATCTAAGGAGACGTGAGAGAAGTTTATGGTCCGTGTTAACCCTTTTGATACCCGCTTGCATGACCACCTGTTTGCACAGGGGTCCATGCCATAAGGTGAGAGTGATTAGTTAGACCGGAGGTGGAGGGATTGTGGAAAAAAGATGACTTGCGTCAGTGCTACAGTTTGAATTTAAAATGTATTTGTGTGAACTATGAAGTTAAGTCATGGATTGTGGAAACTAACTAGTGTCAGGTGATTGTATATAGTGTATACCACATTTACCACTGACTAATACAGAGTTGCAATGCTAGGAGATCAGCTAAAAGTAGTTGGATCTTTATGTGCGTTATAATTAATCGAAATTAGTGGATTAATCGATTAAAAAAAATTGATTAATGAACATGAAAATATTAATCAGTAACAGCCCTAAAATAAATGCACATTTTTTTTCCAGGTAAAAATTTTTTTCAGTTATTATTTTTTTAGTTAGGAGCCTATAAAGCAGCGTAGACCAATCAGCAGACCATGGGTATAATGCCATGGTCCTGCAGACTGTCTGTGTAGCTGTCTGACCATACCCTCGATACAGGCAGACAGTTATGCCGCGTACACACAACCAGAATTTTTCGACGGAGTAGGTCCAACGGTCTTCCTGACGGACTTTCGGCGGAGGTCTGATGGACTTTCTGAACGAACGGACTTGGCCACATACGACTGGACTAAGTCCATTCGAAAGTCTGTTCGTTTTGAACGTGATGACGTAAACGGGACTAAACAAGGAAGTTCAATAGCCAGTAGCCAATAGCTGCCTTTGCGTCTTATTTGGTCCGTCGGACTAGCACACAGACGAACGGTTTGCGTGCTAGAAAGCTGAGTCCGTCGGACAGATTTGAGACATGTTTTATTTCTAGGTTCGTCTGACTTTTGGGGAAAAAAAGTCAGCTGAAGCCCACACACGATCGAATTGTCAGCTGGACTTAGTCTGCCAGAAAGTCCAATCGTGTGTACGCAGCATTACACTCTGAAAGGAAGATTCAATGAACTAGTAGAGCACTCAACAGCACCCTGGTAGTTCATTGAGAACTACAAGCCGACAGCCACAAAAGGATGTTGGTACTTGTAGTTTTCACATTTACAAAACACTGTGAATGAATGAGGTGGTGGGACAAGCGGGTGGAGCCCCACACAATAGTTTTTTCAGAAATATACAAAAACTCTTTGCGCCTAGGAAGGATAACTAAACATATATACTGTTATGTCCCTTCGACACAGGGTCTCTCAGGGTGTTGCTAGAAATGCTGCCAGTATCTACTCAGCAAGTTACACACAGGCTGGATGCACTTCACCAGGGAAGGGTTTATTACTCACTCAGAAAGTGAAGTACATTTTTACATGGAGGAGTCATATACAACAGGTCTCCCTCTAAGTATCATGCTGCTGCTTTCCAGTCCGACACACACCGTGACTGACTTCCTGGTACAGCCCCTCCCCCAGCATGCATCAGGAGAAAGGGGTTAAGGGTCATAGTGTTTATGCATAAACATTACACCTCCTCTTTGGTTGGCTGTAAACTTGTGGGGTCATGCCAGACACCATGCCATATGTCACCAGTTGAACCCTGAGTAGACTCTGGTGGTTGGTTAGAAAGAGGGGTCGGGTTTGTCTCTAGTGGTCGGCAAATGTGCTTCCTCAATTGCGAAAGGTGTTATCGAACATAAACGCCATTCTCCAGGAGAACAAGATACATTCTTCTTCCAAGAGGTCCATCAATTATGCCAGGAAGCCAATGAGGCAAAACTCTATAATTCCGAAACCATACAAGATCACCTGCACGGAATCCAGGACGGCCTGGAGGAGGAGGTGTTGGTGACGGACTAAATCCAGTTTGGTGTGGAGATGCCTGCCACACATAAGAAAAGCAGGGGACAGCCCAGTAGTAGCATGTTTTGTGTTTCAATACATGGTCAAGAAGTCCAGGAGCTTCTCCTCTGACAGTCCGATCTGGTCCAGAGTGGACAGTAAGTGCTTCTTAAACGTCTGCACAAACCGTTCTGCCAGCCCATTTGAGGCTGGGTGATAAGGAACCGTTTTGTAGTGTTGGATGCTCAAGCCACTGAAGAAGGATTGAAACTCATGCGATGTAAATTGAGTTCCATTGTCCGAGACTATGGCTGTTGGCAAGCCATACTGAGCAAAGAGCTTCCTTAAGACTAGAATGGTAGCAGCTGAGGTAGTAGAAGGCATTTGAAATACCTCCGGCCATTTTGAATGTGCATCTACGACGATCAAATACATTTCACCCTGGATTGGGCCAGCAAAATCAAGATGGAGTCTTGACCACGGGTCTGTCAGCCATGGCCAAGGTAACAGGGTTCCTTTCTTTCAGGGTCGCTGAACTTGACAGCACCCAGGACATTGAGCCACATAATCTTCAATTGCTTTATCCATTTGTGGCCACCAAACATAGCTCCGGGCTCCCTGCTTCATGCGCACCACGCCAGGATGGCCCTCATGCAGTATCCTTAGCATGGTTGGTTGCAAATACTGAGGTATAACCACTCTATTGCCCCACTGTAGGCAACCAGCATTAGTCACAAGCTCACATTTTTTCTGGTAAAGTATGGAGGGAATTCACCTGGGACTTTCTCTGGCCATCCAGCCTGAACATACGAGAATATCTGAGACAGGATGGGATCTGTGGCTGTATGTCTGGCAATTAGTTAGGTGGACATGCAGGACCATGGCCTATGTACTTCCACTATGCATGGCAATGCAGATGCATTTTCCAGATTGCCAATTGGATCCCACCCTCGTCGCCACTGTTATGTCACGGGGTCTCTCAGGGTGTTGCTAGAAATGCTGGCAGTTTCTGCTCTGCACGTTACACACAGGCTGGATGCATTTCTTAACCAGGGAAGGATTTATTACTCACTCAGAAAGCGATGTACATTCTTACATGGAGGAGTCATATACAACATATACTATATTGCCAAAAGTATTGAGACACCTGCCTTTACACGCACATGAACTTTAATGGCATCCCAGTCTTAGTCTGTAGGGTTCAGTATTGAGTTGGCCCACCCTTTGCAGCTATAACAGCTTCAACTCTTCTGGAAAGGCTGTCCACAACATTTAGGAGTGTGTCTATGGGGATGTTTGACCATTCTTAAGGAAGGGCATTTTTGAGGTCAGGCACTGATGTTGGACGAGAAGGCTTGGCTTGCAGTCTCTGCTCAAATTCATCCCAAAGATGTTCTATCAGGTGAAGGCCAGTCAAGTTCCTCCATCTCAAACTCACTTATCCATGTCGTTATGGACCTTGCTTTGTGCACTAGTGCGCAGTCATGTTGGAACAGGAAGGGACCATCCCCAAACTGTTCCCACAAAGTTGGGAGCATGAAATTGTCAAAAATGTCTTGGTATACCGACGCCTTAAGAGTTTCCCTCACTGGAACTAAGGGGCTAAGCCCAACCCCTGAAAAACAACCCCACGCCATAATCACCTCTCTACCAAATGATTTGGATGGGTGGCCCAATACTTTTGCCAATATAGTATGGATGAGCAAATCTGGGATGGAAAAACTTAACTGACTTGTACAGAGTCCTGACCTCAACCGACAGAACCCCTTTGGGATCAATAAGAGTGGAGACTGCAAGCCAGGCCTTCTTGTCCAACATCAGTGCCTGACCCCACAAATGCACTTCTGGAAGAATGGTCAAACATTCCCATAGAAGCACTACTAAACCTTGTAGACAACTTTTCCAAAAGAGTTGAAGCTGTTATAGTTGCAAAGCGTGGGCCAACTCAATATTGAACTCTATGGGGTCCCTTATTAATATCTATTTTAGACCCTCATCTAGGATAAGGATCTGATATAGATAAAGGGGATCCCCAGTTGTCTTGTTTACAAACATAAGAACATGGCTGGAAGTTGCATTGCCAGCAAATTAGACACATTTTTTCATTATAAATGTCAGTGTTGCTGTAGTTGATTTTATACATTGTACAGATGTACCATTTTGCACGCAGGGCCAGGGCATCCCCCAGGCATGTTACTTTATGCAATTTTTCATGTTTAATGTTTCATTTTAAGCATTATTAAAATTGCTGCTCCCTGCAAAAAAAAATGTTTGTTGTTGCTTTGTTGCATGTCCCCCAGGGCATTGAAAATCCCCCCCACCCAATTCCAATCCTCCATCCTTGCCATTTGTTTGACAATTGACAATCACTAGCATATTCACCTATAAAATGGCCATTAAGATTCAGCAAACATTGATTTTAATATAGATGGGATAAATGTAGTCATGTTCGCTGAACCTGCCCCAAACTGATCCCAGGTAAAATCAGCTCATCACAAGCAGCCACCATATTCCTCTCAACATAGAAATCCTTTCATTTACAAATGTTTTCCTTGGTAATCAAAGCAGGTTTGGGTTTCATGGATCAAATGGCTGGAAGCTCAACAGTTTTATGATAGTTATTATTCAGTACTGCATTCTAATTAGCACTTTAATCATCAAAAAATGTGCATGCAATATTGAGCTGAGTTATTAAATACAAGTGGTTCTTAGAGTGTGCTTGTACTGAAGGTACTAACCTGCCTCTTGGATGATATTGCAGATACCTCCAGGTGCCTGCACATCGATTCACCATTTTTCAAAAGTACATGAAAGGGCTCTATTATGCAGATAGTATCTAGGAAATCAATGCTCCTCCCAACTCCTAGTTTAATGTTGATCAGTAAAGCTTCCAGTTGTACCAACGGTTCGATATTCGTGTGCAGTATGTACAAGTGGGCGGGGCTAAGTGCCAATTTATTTGATGAAAAAGGTCCTAGGAAGCACTAAAGGTAAGTTGAGCCAATGTACAAGCACCTAAAGGTGCTTCTAGGTAAGTTTACATTTTAATAAACGTGAGCAAGGTACAGCATGATGTGGCGGGCAGTAAACACACTAAGTCCAAGTTAGGCATTAAAGTTATATGGTAGAAAGGTTCAACACAACTTATTCGGCCTGGCTGGTAGCCACAACCATTCAGAACCACTTACAAAGTGTGACAATGATCTGAAGACTTGAAGATGCCAATAGCATCTGCAATGAGGAGCAGAATGTGGCCTAGCTGGTCCACACCCAAAGGGGAGGCTTCCTGAAGAGAGGTTGACATAGTCCCTGCACTGCCCATACTACTCTGGTACATTTACCTACCTTTAAACACTGTCCCTGCCAGACAGTAAACCTGTCCCTACACTAGCCACTTACATAAAGCTTATCAAACCCAGGAGCCAAAGGTATTAAATAGACTCGGCCTGACCCAAGAAGCCGTTAGAGTGCGGCGCCAGCATCCAATCACAGGAAGTCAAAGAGGAACCAAATTCCTCACAAATGCCTTCCCCTTCTGCCTTGCCGCATTGGTTAGTCACCACCTGCAGTGGGCAGTACTGACTGCACCTACCTACATACAGGTTTGGTTTAAACTCTAACTAAGCTATCCAGTATTTATGTTTATTTACAGAATTGGCTTTTCATAGTCCTAATCCTTTTCACATTAAAACCAGCCACACCTGGCATACTGACTGGCACATTGTTAAAGGAAAATCCCATTCCCGCTATGCTGTTATAGTCCAAATGCATTGAACTCTAAGTGAATGCTTTAAGAAGGAGCCATAGCTGAATAATACATAAGACTAGGGCCTGGTGGATGTCTTGGGAACCAGCTACAACCTTCATGTTCCTATAGTAAACTAGAGTGATAGTGAAATTGGTCAAAGTTGTGTACCTTCATATCATTTCACCAGAAAGGTTGCTCTTGTAAGCATTAGTGTTTGATGGAGCAGACTATACCAGTACAGACAGGACATTTTCTTAGTGCATATTCCAATCCTTATCAATATTAATCAAAGATAATTGAGTTAAAAAAATGTTACTGGAGAGGGTCCATTAAAATGGACCTCTCATTTCAAAACCATGTGGTATCAAAAAACAGAGTATCAAACCTTCATCTTAAGGTTCCAGGCTCCTTTATTGCTGATAACAATACAAACACAAATGGTAGACAATGCATTTTGGAAGCCAAAAAATCCTTCTTCATTGGAGCTTGGGCAAAGTAGCAGAGCTTTCTATTTGACTTTTTAAAAACTCCCAAAGAATAATCTCGGTCAAGAGAAAAAGAAAAACGGTCTCAATAGAAAAATCTGGAAGCTCTTCTACTTTACCCAAGTCCCGATGAAGGCGGTTTATTTGGCCCTAGAAATGCTTTGAATATCATTTATTTTTCTATTGTCATATTGTTATCAGTAACAAAGGATTATGGATTTCTAAGACAAACCTGTTGTGGTCTGTTTTCTGGTATCACCTAGACATTTGCATTCGTTTTTGTCCGAATGCATTTCGTCCGAATTTCGGGTATTTTCGTTATCGTTTTAACAAACGATAACAAACGTGCAGAATCTGAAAAACGAAAGATCCGACATAAACAAATGCTTTATTTTCGTTTTCGTTACGACAACAGTTCGATAAAGATAGGAGATTCAACATGACGCTGACAATAGCCATCTGGGTCCATCGAACCTGTGGTCAAATGTGCCTAACCTTAGCTCTATTAGTCCAAGATTATTCTACATAGAGAGAAAAGATTTGACATAGAGAGAAAAGATTCGACATAGAGAGAAAAGAGTCAACATTATAGAGACAATAGCAAAAAAGGTTGAATGTGCGTAACCTAACTCTTATTCGACATAGAGAGAAAAGATTCAACATGAAGATTCGATGAAGCAGTCACTGCTAGTGTATAGTTTAGCTGCTCGGTCGAATATTCTTAGAACATTCAACAGACACCATAAGCCTTTAATGACAGATTCGACCTTAATTATTTTTCGGATTTTGGAAATGAATGTATTTTTTAACAAAACTAACTAAATAAAAATGAATTTCGGGAGTAACTAAATAAATAGATTTTTCGGACAAAAATAAAATTCCGAAAACAAAATATTTCAGTGTGCACATGTCTAGTATCACCTGCGTTCCCTAATTCTGGTGGTCTTTGTGGGGGAAACCACTATTTTTTGTTTGATGGGTAAAAGATTTGAGTCTCACAAAATTTTTCTTGAATTCTCCTTTCAAAACAACATCCTCACAGTCAAAAATGTTACACAGTATGTTCTTTTTAGGGGATCCTATCCCAAATACCATATAACAAACTTTTTTAGCCTAAATATCGGGATGATTAGCATAGACCAATACTGAATAAATAAATTGTCACTGAAATGTTTCTTAAGCCCCGTACACACGAGAGGACTTATGTCCGACAGACTTCCGAAGGAGTTCTGCCGGAGTTCTGCCGGAGTTCCGACAGAGTTCTGACGGACTTTTCGGCTGAGCGGACTTGGCCACACACAATCACACTAAACTCCGACGGATTCGAACGTGATGATGTACGACTGGATTCGAATAAGGAAGTTCATAGCCAGTAGCCAATAGCTGCCCTAGCGTCGGTTTTAGTCCGTCGGAATAGCATACACACGAGCAAATTTTTCGAAGGAACCGGGTCCGGCGGAGTTCCGTCGGAAAAATTTGAAGCATGTTCCATATTCTAAAGTCCGTCAGACTTTAGTGAATCAAAAGTCCGTTGAAGCCCACACACGATCGAATAGTCTGACGGAATCAGTCCGTCGGACTTTGGATGTTGAAAGTCCGCTCGTGTGTACGGGGCTTTAAAATATCATAATCTTCCTCCTTGCCCTTTTACAATTTCATTGCACATATTTATTGTGTTCATAAGGAGAGAGCTGCTTCAAAAAAAAAACTTATTTTCATAAATAAATAGATCATACAAAATAAAAAGGAAGCAAATGTATAAACCATGGATATGATTTCACATATAAATCTAAAGGAACTGCTTCCCCTGATGACAAGAAATTTTATTTGCATTCCTAAAGTCCAGGTGATATTACTGTCCAGAAAGAATTAAAGCAGGAGGTGAGAGAAAACAAAGAGCCATGCATTCCCACTATAGTTCCACTCCCCCCACAATGAAAAAAAAATTCTTCTGGGTGGATGGTTCTTCCAGGAGAGTAGAATTTCTTTACTGGTGACACATGCATCAACTGTTCACCAATGTTCTTTTTAGCAAAAGTTGTAGTTGAAGTTATAGTAAACCTCAGACAAGAAATATGAACAAAGCACATCCTTCTACACTGTGTTCTTTTCTTTATCCAAATCACTCAGTGTTATTTCTCTCTGCTTTTCTGTTCCCTTGTTCCCTGCATGAGTCACTACTGATGCTTTTCCTGACTTCAAGAGATAATTGGAGATGGGGAAACTGCCCCCCCCCCCCCCCCATGTAAATGAGTATCCACCATCGATCACATTGTCCAGCAATGTAAATCCACATCAGTCATGATGCCTGGCACCCGTCGAGCGACCAAAAAAAATCACAGGTGTGGTGGATGATTACTCATTTATACAAAGGGAGGGTGTCTCCTAGGTGATGTCATTGACCATGTTGATCATTGACATGACCAAATATAGTCATGTCCATAGTTGGTCAATTATGTCACCTGGGAGACCTCATCTCTATGTATACTGTATACAGCCTTTGCTGATCTTCTATTGTGACCTCAGTATGCCTAATGCTGTGTACACACGATTGGACTTTCTGGCAGACTAGGTCTGACGGTCTTTCCGACTGACTTTTGGCGGACTTCCGACGTACTTTCTGATTGAACGGACTTGGCTTCACACAATCACATCATAGATCATCGGATTCAACCGTGATGACGTACGACCAGACTAGAATAGGGAAGTTCATAGCCAGTAGCCAATAGTTGCCCTAGCGTTGGTTTTCATCCGCATTTTTTTCGACTGGACTCGAGTCCGTAGGAAAGATTTGAAACATGTTCTAAATCTAAAGTCCAGAGGGTGTGGCCTGACGCGAATGGCGGCGGACGTTTAGCTGAGGAGCTCCAGCCATCCACGGAGCTATCCGCCGCCATCCACTCATTTCTACGCGGAATCTGCCTCCAAGATCGCCCTTACAGGACCGCGCTGTGCCGCCGAGTGATCCGGGCCATATATTTTACCGCATTGAGGCTCCTAGCCGCCCAGACCCACCGATCAATTCCCCGCCGGCCGCCGCCATCTTTGGCCTACAGGACCGCCAGAGAATGCCAGAGCCACACCGGAGGGAGAGGTAAGGGGCTGACATCGGTCCCCCCCCCATCATCCCCCCCCTCACACGGGACTTATCTGGGGCATTCTCGGACTTTCACAAGCCCCGGGGAGCTCGCGGCTGGCTCCGGCCTAGTGTGGCCTACGGAGTTTCCTACAGCTGCTGCCCGGGGAAGCGTTCCACGGCCGCTCCGGCCTGCAATCGCGGCTGAGGTTTGCCTCTCTTCGTTGGCCTGGCTGCCCCCCCATCCCCCCCTCTAGGAGACTTGCTTTACATGCCATCTACCTGTGACTCTACATGCATGTTGAACTTCTACATCCATGTTGAACTGTCCCCTTTAATTTGCTCTCCTGGCTCGCTATACCAAGCATCCTTACTTCAAGTACCCCCTGCAACCTCATGTTCCCCCTGTATACGGACTTGTTCTGGCTCTCATCGTATACTCATTTATTCAACTGCAGCAGGGGATTGCCAACTTTACTTTGCTCCTACCTAGATGAACTTTCCATCCTCTCAGATCGTAAGCCAGTATACCTCTCAGAATTACTACAGTGGATGTTACCTCAACTTGTCGCATGACTGTACCTATATAGTCACATTTTACCGTATGCAAGCCTCTCCTAACTAACTGATCTGTACTTTCCTCTGTAAGGGCCTGGCCTGACGTATGGAGCGGTGAGTCAGGCCACACTCGGCTCCCGGCTCCCCCGGCCCCACGGGAATCATTTTAGATCGTAAACCGGACCTTACCCAGCTCCATGGGGAAAGACAAGCCCAAGGCGCACAGGGGCGGCAGTGGCCGTCACCCAGGAGGGGATTTGGATGACTACTTCGGCCATGGAAGGTTGTCCTCACAGCACCGCCTAGTATCTAAAGAGACGCCGGCCCCTCTGTCCCCGGCGCGCTCTGAACTGACCCTGCAATCTCAAGTGCATTCCCACGGCCTACTCTCACACCCTGAGGACACTGCCCTCTCCCCCAGGCTTACCAGCAGCCGCTCCAATGCCTCACTAGGATCGGGGGATGGGTGGGATATGGAATCGCAAATCAGATCCCTGCACAGCTACCTGTGGTCCCTTCCCACGAAAGATGACTTTGAACGCTGTGTGCATAGGATTGAGGAAACATATCGGAAAGAGATTTCGGACTTGAGAAAGGATGTGGGGGTACGCTTAGATGATGTGGACAACACGGTTGATGGCCTGCGGGACACTATACAGTCACACGATCAGATCCTCAATACCCACACTGTCCTGCTCCAGCAACTCTCATATCAGCAGGACGACCTCGAAAACCGTAGTCGCTGCAACAACATACGCATACGGGGGATACCTGAGTCGGTTGACCCCAAGAATCTACCTGCAGCGGTTACAGCCATCTTTAACCAGATACTCCAACGACCCAAAGATGACCCGATCGAACTGGACCGGGTGCACTGTACATCGGGTCCTCGCACCCCTGACCCCTCCTTTGTCCGTGACACTCTATGCCGTGTCCATTTCTACAAAATAAAGGAGGACATTATGAGGGCCGCCAGCACACAACAGTCGATTCTATTCAACGAAACACCTATCATGCTCCTTCCTGATCTCTCCCTCCAAACATTAGCAATGCGGAAATCCCTGAGACCCCTCACGCAACTCCTACAAGCAAGACAAATTAAATACCAGTGGCGCTTTCCGTTCCATCTCCGAGTGCACCACGCGGGTAAAACCGCCATATTTCGTACATTGGGGGACTTGCCTACATTTCTCAGTACACTTGAACTGCCTCAAGTCGCGCTGCCCGATTGGCCATTTGCTCCGACCACCCCTGGTCTACCCTACACTCCGCAGTGGCAGAAACAAGGTCGCAAGCGCACCCCTCGATCTCCGCTGCCTCAGGACCCCAACGGCTGACCCGTGCCTGTGGGCCCACCCGGACCTGTTTTCTTTCTCCACCTCTGGGGTCCCCCCCGTGATGTGCCTGGACCCGAATGGGTCGAATAGCTTTACTGCTGATGAACCCTTTTGTTTACAGGTTTTTTGTATGTTTTTTGCGCCCTCTGTTGCTGTACATCCCCTCCCCTATCCTTATAGTTGGGGTGCCCAGTTATGCCTTATTTGATCGTTCCTGGGTTGATCTCAGGACTTGTCCATGCACCCCACTATCTGCAGCAGCCCTCCCCCCCCTGGGTTGCCCTTACCATACTTACCAGTTGTTGCTATGTTTCCTCTAGATGTTTCTATTTCATGCCGGTTTACAAATGCATTTATTAATGACCGCTAAGATAATTCTCGTTATTATGTTATTTGGTTTACTTTTTAGGTCGCTACTACATCCGGTTTACCCGTGGGGCCGGGGTGCTGGGAGCTGCCCGGCTCGGTGATTCTGCTCCTCGCCCCCCCCCTTACGGGTTCTCTGTTTGTTTGTTTTTATACTTATTTTTGCTGTGCGCCCCACGGTGTTCCCATGATCGCTGTGGGGTGCACCGATTTGTGCCTTTATGACAGGCTTTTTTTCTGCATGCTGCTTTCCTTTTGGAGCCACTTAGTGGCCTTTTTTGTTTTTGTCTTACTCACTATTTTTTTTTACATGACCTTTTGGGCCTGTCTCCCACGATTGATGTTTACAGCTATTGTATTCTATATACCCCTGTTTATTTTACCGGGAGCGGGTGACCATGCCTATAATTCTTACTACTCCCTATACGAGGTTGTTATACTGTCTTTTCTCTCTCTTCTTACTTTTTTTCTTCCCTCCGTCCTCTCTCTGCCTGTACCCTCCCACCCTCTGCCTCTTCCCCTGCCCCCATGTCCGACCTCTATTCCCGTTCCCACACCCAACAGGGTTCGCCCATGGTGCCACTTATCATAATGATTCTGAGCTCCTCCCTACGACCCCCCCATGGCTAGTGACGGTTCCATAACCTTTGCTTCCCTTAATTGTAGAGGTTTCAACATGCCTGAGAAGCGGAGCCAGACACTCTACCATTTTCACAAGAAGCGTGCGAAAATTTTGCTGCTTCAAGAAACGCACTTTCGCGCAGGAGCTATCCCAGCCCTGCGCAATAGGTATTACTCGCAATGGTTTCACAGTGTTAATCCTAAGGCCAAATCTAAAGGGGTATCTGTTGCCTTTCATAAATCTTTTAACCCGGAGGTTCTAGACTCTTTCATAGATGACTCGGGTCGCTATATATTTCTGAAACTGAAACTAAATGATTTTCTTTTCACAGTGGCTAACATCTATGTGCCGAACGTGGGCCAGGCTTGGTTCCTCTCCTCGGTCCTCACCAGACTATCCTCCTTTGGTGGGTCAGCTTTCATTATTGGAGGTGATCTCAATATTGCCCTCTCCCCATCCGCAGACACATCCTCGGGTAAGTCTTCTGTTCCTTACTCCACCTTGACACGCATTAAATCACTTTTACATTCATCCCATCTGGTGGATGCCTGGCGAATCCAGCATCCCACGGAAAGGGATTACAGTTACTTCTCAATTGCACACAACTCCTACAGTAGACTGGACCACTTTCTCATATCACAATCCCTCCTAGACACACCTCTCAAAACTTCGATCGGTAACCTTCTGTGGTCCGACCATGCCCCCGTCTACCTGACTCTGGTCCACCCCCCTGCTACCTGTCGGGGAGCGAGCTGGAGACTTAACGACAATTTGCTGCGGGACACCGTGTGTATGGCGGATGTCTCTAAAGCCATTAAAGACTTTATGGGTGACCATTCCACTGACACTACCTCCCCTATGAACCAATGGGACACACTCAAATGTGTTCTCCGGGGTACCCTTATACAACACGGTTCTCGCCTTAAAAAGGCCCGAGCCCATGACATACGCAGACTCTTTACTACCATTGCGGACCTCGAACCCCTTCACAAAAAGGATTTGGACCCTGCTGTTTTTGTTCAGCTTTCCAATGCCCGCAGGGACCTACTACAGCTCCTAGACGCGCACTCCCTGATCGCCAGGGATAAAGCGCGGAACCACTTCTACTCACTGGCAAATAAGTGTGGTAAGCACCTGGCTAGGATCATTCATCCTAGACCCCCGCCACATTCTATCCCCTTCATCGTTCAATCGGACCATACAAAATCATTTAACACCTCTGGGATATCTGCATCCTTCAGGCAATACTACTCACAGCTTTATAACCTTCCGCATGCAACCCCTCCAGTTAGGTCCCCCCCATCTTCTGACCCCACGCAAGCTTATATCCTGGAGACCGCTCTACCTACTGTTGACACTGTGGACGCGACGACCTTGGATGAGCCCCTAACTACCTCTGAATTTTTATAGGCTATTAAAGCCCTTAAAGTGGGAAAATGCCCGGGCCCTGACGGCTTTACTCCCCGGTTTTACAAAACGTTTGCCCCCCAGCTTGCACCCCTTCTGACAAAAGCCTTTAACTTGGTAGACAGTTCTAACCTCCCATCCAAGGAATCTTTATCTGCTAACATCTCTATTGTCCCTAAACCAGGCAAGGACCCATCCCAATGCAGCAGCTATCGGCCCATCTCCCTGCTCAACATAGATATCAAGCTATTCGCAAAAGTTCTAGCCACCCGTCTGTCCCCTCTACTACCTAAAATTATTCATAATGATCAAGTGGGGTTTGTCCCTGGCAGGGAGGCAAGGGATAACACCACCAAGACGATACATCTCATATCCCTGATCCAACGTAAAGGCCTGAGAGCTTGCCTCTTATCTTTCGACGCTGAAAAGGCCTTCGATAGGGTCAGTTGGAGGTTTCTACAGCTGTCTCTAGAACAACTTGGCCTCGGAGCTCCCTTCATCTCTAAAGTTATGTCCCTATACTCCCGACCCTCAGCTACGGTTCTGGTCAACGGTACCACATCAGCTCCCTTTGACATTGCAAACGGTACCCGACAGGGCTGCCCCCTGTCCCCCCTCCTCTTTGTCATCATTATTGAACACTTGGCCTGTGCCATACGACAAAACCCCTCCATTCTCGGTATTCAAACTCCGTCTGCACACCACAAACTTTCCTTGTATGCTGATGACCTCCTTGTGTATATTCAGAATCCACACATCTCCCTACCATCCCTACTCAGAGAATTTCAACGTTTTGGTATCCATAGTAACTTTAAGATCAACATCTCTAAGACAGAAGCCCTCAACATATCCCTCACCCCCTCCACACTGTCCCTTCTAAAATCCAACTTCTCATTTAAATGGCAGGCCAAAGGGATCTCTTACCTAGGGGTCGTTATACCCTCCAACCTAGCTGATTTGTTTTCCCTGAATTATATTCCCCTGCTTAACCGTATACGGAAGGACCTTGAGGAGTGGGGGGGATCTCCCTTGCCCTGGTTCGGACGGATTAATATCCTAAAGATGGACACTCTATCCAAGTTCCTGTATTTATCTCAAACAAACCCCATCCACGTCCCCAAATAATTTTTTATCTCCCTAGGCTCGCTGGCCATTATATTCATGTGGAACAGGGGCCTCCCCAGGGTTAAATTTAAACTGCTAATGCTCCCGAAGACTATGGGAGGAACGGGCCTCCCTGACTTTGAGACTTACCATACAGCTGCTCATATGACTCGCATCATAGAATGGTTCTCCCGTCCTCCCTGCAAGGCCTCGGTGTCTGTTGAACAGGACCTTTCTCCTGTAGATCTCTGAGCTCTTCTATGGGGTTACAAACAGGACTACTCCCGTATGACATCTTTATCCCCACTGACTTTGGCCTCCCTGAAGCTGTGGTATAAGACAGGGCTAAACACCACCCTCTCCTCTGATCCGGGCCCCCTGACATCCCTCTTTGACCATCCTGCTTTACCACAAAGTACAGGGGCAGCCTCCCTAGGACCCTTTAAGCGTACGGAGTGGCTGCAAGCCCGCACATTTGTGCATCCTTCTCAGGGGACCCGGTCTCCGTGGCAGACTCCGGAGATTGGCTCACGGCCCCACATGTGTCCACGTTTACCAAACGCCTACACTCCTCCTCTCAAATACATTGCAAGCTTACCAACTTCGAGGAACTGTGCTCGCTTCCAGAAACTCCCAAACACTTACTATCCTCCTTATATAACCTACTGCAGACTTTAGCACATGATCAACTCCCACATTACACCAGGCTGTGGTCTGCGGATTTGGGTGAAGACATCTCTGTGCCGGAATGGCAAACCTCTTTTTATTTCACACATAAGTCAACCATCTCCTGCTACTCCCAAGAAAAGAACTACAAACTATTGTCCAGGTGGTACAGAGACCCTGCTACTTTACACAAAATTTTCCCGTCTACCCCAGCCACCTGCTGGCGCTATGAAGCTTCAGTCGGAACTTATATGCATGTCTGGTGGGACTGTGAGAGGATCCGCCCCTTCTGGATGCAGGTTTTTGAATGTTATAATCTCTTAGCTGATATTCCGGTTCCTATCTCTCCGAAAATTGCATTACTCTCTATTCTGCCCGGGTCTATTAAATCGCAGAGACAAAGATTGCTCCGTTTCTTTATGTCCTCTGCTAGACAACTGATACCTGCTTATTGGAAGACGACGAATACTCCCCCATTATCACGGTGGGTATCGATTATGAATGACACCATGAGAATGGAGGAGATGTTGGCACTGGACAATGACACTTACGCCAAATTTGTTTCTCAATGGTCGATCTGGCTCCGCTTCTCTTCCTCTGACACCTTAATGAACCAAGTCTTAAACAAATAGGGACACTGTGGTGGGCTCTTTCTTACCCTACCCCCCTACCCATATCCCTTCCCCCTCCCCCCCTTCCCTCCCCTCTCCTCTCCTCTCCTCTTGCTATTCAGCCTTCCCCTCTACCGCCTTGCTCCTCTTTACTTTGCTCCTCTCTTCCCTTCCCTCTTCTCTCTCTCTTTTTTTATGTTATTGATTAAATATTGTCTCATGTAGTAACCCATGAGTATTTCTTACTACTGTGGCCTCGTGGATCGGTGAGCAGGCCGTCTTCCCTACTCTCCAAGCTTCCGCCAGGGACCGGCTGTGGCCGATAGTCATTAGCCGGCCCCCCGTAAATGTACTCCTGTTACTGTTCCTGCTTGCATTTGCCTCATGATGGTTACTGTTTTATTGTTTTTACTTGAAATGTTTCAATAAAAATATTTTCAACACTAAATCTAAAGTCCATCTGATTTTTCGTCAGCGAAGGACCAATGAAGCCCACACATGGTTGAATTGTCTGTTGGATTCGTGCCGTCGTACCTTTGCTGATGAAAAGTCCGGCCGTGTGTACACGGCATAATAACAATGACCCTGCCAGGTATACTGTCTGTCTCCTTGGCCACTGAGACCTTGCTTCCAGACTACTGTGTGTACCAGTGCCCTAGCCAGCTGCCTTTCAATCTGTCAATTCCCGGTGACCTTGCTGGTGGACTGCATAAGCCCTTCACGGCGAACCCTGCATCTAGAAGGGAGCTGCCATGGATTGGACCATTAACCACATTCTAGCAAAACTGCTTACGCACCATGCAGTAGGTCTGAACAATATTTCTGACTGCTGTCTCTGAAATCACACAATTTTATTTCAGAAGAAGTCTAGTCTCTCTCCCTCAAACTGTGCTGGCTTCTGTCTCTAAAATAAAATTTACCTGCACAAAATACAAATCTGGATTTGGGAAAGGGCAGGCAGCGTATGGCCATAGGATTTTAAGTGTACCTTTAAAGTGGTTGTTAAGCCACTCTGACATTATGATACTATCCTCTCTGTCTCCTAATCCTTATCCTAATCCTCATTTCAGAGCGGCTTGACGACCAGTTGGCTCTCTCCTTTCCCCATCTGACAGATGCAGTGGACAGGGCCAAGACGTCAGCTGGGCAGGGAAGAGGAGAGGAGAAGAGGAGGAGAAAGCCAGACGGTCACGTGATTGCTAAGTGCTGCTCTGAAATGAGGTATAATCAGCTTTTTTTTATAAATCACACACACAGGGGGCACAGCATTAGGAGATAGAGAGGATAGTATGGTAACGTAAATGTTATTCCAGCAGCAGGAAGGGGGGGCCCTGATACGGGCTGACAGGCAGGGAGGGGAGGGGAGAGGAAGACACAGGAGACACAGGGAGAACAGAGAGCAGGGCTGTGGATGATGGATGGGCACTAAAACTGACCACGGTGTCAGGACTCAGCAGCCATGATAAACCGTGGGCAGTTTACAGGGGGAGGGCATAACCAGGCAGGATCAGCCAGGTATTTCAGGTCTTACAGCCAAATTACACAGCAAAAGCACTGTGACTGTGATAGGATCCATGTTTTTTACGTTAAAAAAAGCTTTAACCGACCGCCTCACACCGATATACGTTGGCAGAAGGGCACGTACAGGCAGAATCACGTACCTGCACGTTGCCCTCTGAGAGGCGGCAGGGGCATGCCCATGCACTCCCCGCGGCAAGCTCCGTGAGTCGAGTTGCAGGTTTCGGAGAGGACAAGCATCTCCCCGTTCTGCCTAGCAACAAGTTACAGTGATCTCTGCTCCCTGTGATTGGAGCAGAGATCAGTGATGTGCACAATACAGCCACACCCCGCACTGTTAGCAACACGCCCCTAGGACACACTTAACCCGTACACTGCCACCTTCTGGTTAACCCCTTTACTGCCAGTGTCATTTACACAGGCATCAGTGCATTTGTATAGCACTGATTGATGTATAAATGACAATGGTCCCAAAAACGTGCCAAAAATGTCCGATGTGTCCCTCATAATGTCGCAGTCATGATAAAAATCATTGATTGCTGCCATTTAAAAAAAAAATGTGTTAATAAAAATGCCATAAAACGATCTCCTATTTTGTAAACGCTATAACTTTTGCACAAACCAATCAATAATCGCTTATTGCAATTTTTTTTACCAAAAATATGTAGAAGAATGCGTATTGGCCTAAACCTAGGAAAAAAAAAATTCATATATTTTTGGGGATATTTATTATAGATAAAAGTAAAAAATAATGCGTTTTTTTCAAAATTGTCGCTCTTTTTTTGTTTATAGCGCAAAAAATAAAAACCACAGCGGTGATCAAATTCCACCAAAAGAAAGCTCTATTTGTGGGAAAAAAGGATGTTAATTTTGTATGGGAGCCACCTTGCACGGCCGCGCAATTGTCAGTTAAAGCTACGCAGTGCCAAATCGCAAAAAGTGCTCTGGTCAGGAAGGGGGTAAATTCTTCCGGGGCTGAAGTGATTAAGTTTGACTGCTGTCTACCATTCCCCCTGTTTTGTGGCAAGCTAGGCACCATGCGGTCTTGAGTTTTTCAGAGACACTGCTACTTTGCCCCACGATGGTGAAGGTGACATTATTTCTTTAAACTTCAACATATTAAAGAGCTCTGTGTATTAAATAATAAGGGGTGCAAATTACAAACTCTGTACTAAAACAAATATAAACATGACACATCATCATCATGTTTTGCTCAATCAAGAATCGAGTACAATATCAAGATGACTGAATAAATAATAGGTACTCTTCTTCTCTTATTATTCTTTAGAAAGCACTAGATAAAAATGTGCCCAAATCATGACACATTCCTTGACAGACTATTTGTAGCTGAGATCCTTGCAATACATCTTGACAGCATCAACTAATGTAATGTCTGGATAATAAGATTATTACAGGATGTCTAATTTGTTAAGCCAAAATCATTCGCTGAATTACTGATCATGTTTGGGCACAGCGACGCTCTGACAAAGAAAAGGTGCCTAATTCATGCGAACAGGCATATTATTTCCTGCACTCTCAAATTCTCAGTGAAAGATAAATTACACAAATTAGACTATGTTGTGTTTACCAATAGGTGAACAATACCATATTGCATGCTAACCTATGCTAATGTGTGTTAGACATGTGCATGACAAAAAAAAAATAGTTTTGTTTAGTTTTGTTTCGATTAGTTAATCTAGTTATTTCGTTTCGTTAAATTCAGGTTGATTCGTTCAATTCGTTTTTAGGATTCATATTTGATTTTTCTTCAAATTTACTGGGTTTTTTTTTCGATTCAAGCCATTGGAATCGATCAATTTTGAAACGTTCAACTCGAAAACTTTAGATTAGATTTTTTTTCGATTCCAATGTGGCAAAGTGAACAAACAAAAGAATAATCTTCATCAAATGATTACAATGACTCTTTAAATCACCTTTTGGCTTAACTAAAACAGTACTATTTTGAAATGGTTCTCAATAACACGCACAGTTTTTGATTTCAGCAATATGTGTACAGTTAGAATTCAACTGAAATTTGATGTAAAATTAGATTTGAATTTCTGCCCGAATTTCCCAAATTCGAACCAATTTCGCTTCGTTATTCGGAGCATTCAGTAAAATTTGTTTATTTTTTAATTTGGGTATTTGTATATATCCAAATCTCAGAATAACGAAAATTTGTGCGAATATTAATTCCGAATGAAACGAACCACACATGTCTAATGTGTATGCTGCCTTTGCTGACTTCTATTTTTGAAAGTGCTAGTTTTTCTTTAAAAACAGGTAAATTGTCAGTCACTATAAATCCCTTGTATAGTCGCTGAACAACTGCAAAAATTAAATTTCATCTATCTATATGTATATATATATATATATATATATATATATATATATATATATATATATATATATATATATATATATATATATATATATATATATATATATATATATATATATATATATATATATATATATATATATATAGATATATATATATATATAGATATAGATATATATATATATATATATATATATATATATATATATAGATATATATATAGATATATATATATATATATATATATGCTCCTTTACCTTTACTATTTTGAGCAGATTATATAGAATGTGATCTGTTTAACCACTTGACCTTCAGAAGACTACACTTCTGGTGGTTTACCCCCCCTTCATGACCAGGCGATACGATACAACACTGCGTTACTTTAACTGACAATTGTGCAGTCATGCAACGCTGTACCCAAATTAAATCTATGTTCTTTTTTTCCCCACAATCAGAGCTGTTTGGTTGTATTTGATCAACTCAGTGGGTATTTTTTGCGCTTTAAAGAAAAAAAGGTCGACAATTTTGAAAAACAAACATTATTTTTTACTTTCTGCTATAAAACATATTCAGAAAAAAAATTGAAAAAATCTAATTTCTTCATAAATTTAGGCCAATATGTATTCTGATACATATTTTTGCTAAAACAAAAATCCCTATAAGCATATATTGATTTGTTTGTTCAAAAGTTATAGCGTCTACAAACTATGGGATATTTGTATTCATTTATTTATTTAACTAGTAATGGCAGCGATGAGTGAATTATAGAGGGACTGGGATATTGCGGTGGCCAGTCACACACTAACTGATGTTTTTGACACTTTTTGGTGACCAGTAACACTAATACAATGATCAGTGCTAAAAAATATGCACTGTCACTGTAATAATGACACTGGCAGGGAAAAGGTTAACACCAGGGGAGAGAAAAGTTGTTGCTTTTTACTGTGTGGGAGGTGCTTGTACTAGGGGATGGCATGGATCCATGTCCCTGATTTGCAGGAACACAATATCCATGCCTTCCCTACTGACAGATCTGCCTTGTTTACATTCTGCCTCTGTGCTGGATGATCGTGGGGGCCGGCGGACATTCAGTCTGCAGTACCTGCAGATCAGCTTGGGATTTGGCCACCAGCGGTACGCATGCGCGCCCCAGACCCAGAAGTGTTGCATAACATACTAGGTACGTGATCCAGTGCCACTTTGCTGTGGTATAAGTAAGTTATACGTGCAGAAAGTGGTTAATGTTGTTTGCCTCATGCAATAGATATATGGCCAGCTTATCAATGTGTGTAAGGAGCTAATTAATTTACCCCAATGAAAGAAATGAGGAGGAGGAGAATGGAACATTACAAAGGAAAACACTAAGGAGCAAAAGGTAGGTGGTGTATTAGCCTTAAAACTTAATTCCAGAATGGACACATATTTAATTGTGCCAGACTGCCAGTCAGTGGCAGCTTCTGAAAATAAAAAAGCAGCCCTGTGTGCTATACTCACACAATTTCCAACACTGTTGTTGCAGATTCACCAAGCCAATGATGTGGCACAGGTCCTCTTCCTGGTTAACATCAAGAGCAGAGTTTCTCAACCTTTTTTCAGTCAAGGCACCCTTTAAAATTATGGACAGTCTTGAGACACCCCATTCTAAAATGTACAAAACGTTTCTAATAGTTTTACATCATATAGTAATATTCACACATAGGACACCCAACATTAGAGGTGATTTATTCGTCCCAAGAAAATACACTTTTGCACACTGGTAGTTCTAGTATTCCTATTCCTATATTTTTCTTCTTAAATTTTTCTCCATGAGTCAGCTAATGTGACCCCAGTGCTAAGGGAGAGAGGCACAGGAGGGTCAAACAGGAATACTGTGGAGGCAACAGACATCCTCCTTATTAACTGATGACATTATTGGTGGTTAGGATGCCAGTGTCTAAAAAGTCGTAATGGTACATAATGAAAACCCCAGGCTCGATCCACCTGCTGTACAATTTTTGATACATTTTTAGGCATTTTGCCAAGGCACCCCTGATGAAGCCTCAAGGCACCCCAAGGTGCTTGGGCACCCTGGTTTAAAAAGGCTGGCCTAGGGCATTAAGTCTCCTCCCCCACCCTGGACTCACAGGAAGAATGCTGCAGTATTTATGACCAACCAAGGAGGAAGAAGAGGCAAAGATCACCAGTGATGTCATCAGATTTGGCTAAATACACCTGGAGAAAACAGAAGCCTGTGACAGAAAGGGGGACCCAAAACCTGAATTGGACTTTTAGAGAGTAAAGCTGAAAGTGTGCAAGAGCCCTTTAGTACTTCCGGCAGGAAAAGTAGGTGCTCTTCTGGGAGTGGGAGTACAACAATAAGATGAAGAGTAGAGAGAGAGATGCAAAAGCTGATAAGGTGCCTACAGTGATTCTAATGCCAGGGACACACGGATGGAATTTTCGACAGCAAAGGTCCAACGGAACAAATCCGTTGGACAATTTGACTGTGTGTGGGCTTCATCGGACCTTTGCTGTCAAGAAAACAAACGGACTTTAGATTTAGAACATGTTTCAAATCTTTCCGACGGACTTGAGTCCGGTCGAAAAATCAGTTCGTCTGTATGCTAGTCTGACGGACGAAAACCGACGCTAAGGCAGCTAATGGCTACTGGCTATGAACTTCTAGTCCGGTCGTACGTCATAACGGTTGAATCTGTCGGACTTTGGTGTGATTGTGTGTAGACAAATCGGATTCAACAGAAGTCCGTCGAAAGTCCGTTGCAAGTCCGTCAAAAAAGTCAGACGGAATTCAGTCCGTTGAAAAGTCCGGTCGTGTGTGCGCGGCACTATAGGAATTAGGAAGTGCTCTTTTTGTTTTATATTATACATTGTATAGTGGGAAGCACATTAAATAGCTTGCTACAAAAGGTCTGCACTAAATGGTTTGTAAATGACATAATTTTTGAAAATGCCAACTATGCTACAAAGGTGCCAAATAGGAATTTTATTAAAAAATGGACAAGCTGTGCATAGGATGAATGAAATGAAAAGTTGCAAATTGTCCTATCTAATGGACATAAATAGACTACAGTATGTATGCCAACTGCATACTTTTCCTTTAGTAAATTTTATAGTCAAAACAAAATCTTGCTAAGAGCAAAGGGAGGAGAGACAGGGGGAAAAAACATACCGTAGCTTACCTTTTATGTGCATGCTTTATTGAGTGTTTTGATAAGGTTCCTTCTATTAACTGAATATAATATTGATGTGCAGCCAGGGGAGCATGGCCTGGTGGGATCCAGGCTCTTGATGTGCAGCTCCGGAGACATTTATCACTCTCTACCAATGCCTGGAGCACAGATGAGCTCCCTTCCTGGCCAGCACTCACAGAGTTGGGCACAGGACTTCACTCTCATACAGCCTGAGCGGCTCAAACACATACCTTGGTTCGCAATGATGTGCCACCTGTAACACAGCAGAAAGAATGCAACAAATTGCACCAGCCACCAGGGTGGATATAATGCTGGGGCTTTAACCATACCTGCCTGCCCAACGTCATATGACGTCATCAAATTTCAGTGGTGATATCTATATGATGCCTGCAGCTACTGACATCATTCAGATATCTTTTTTTAGCGCAGTCGATTCCCTGCACCGTAAGAATGATCATAGCGGCTTCTTATGGGCGATGGGAGGGGACGTTCCCGGCTCGCCCCTGTCATCGGTGAACCGGGGAAGGAACCAACCGGCGATGGATGTTGACCATAGAGTCTCTATGATCTTTCAGAGGTCCGGTGGGATGTTATGATGTCACGCCTGGCCTCTGCATTTGAAAAAATGCCGCCACCTTAGCTGGGAAGCCAGGATCTTTTTTTTTTATTTCAGGCTTCCCGGGCCTAGAAGTTAGATTTTCTGACTTATTGACCCCAGATCTCACTGTAATGAGGACCTGTCATGCACTATTTCTATGACAAGGGATGTTTATATTCCTTTTTTGACCAACAAAAAAATAAAAAAGAAAGCATCAAACTGAAAAAATAAAAGTAAAATTTACAATAAAAAAATTTAGAGCACCCCTGTCCCCACGTGCTCACTCGCTGAAGCAAACACATACATAGGTCGCGACCCACATATGTAAATGACGCTCAAACTACCCATGTTTTGTATCGCTGCGAATGTTAGAACGAGAGAAATAATTCTAGCACTAGACCTGCTCTGTAACTCAAAACATTCACAACATAAGTTCGACTCAAACATCGGGTGTTTGCCCATTCACCAAAGAGCGAACATTATGGGGTGTTCGTAGCAAATTCAGCCCCATAATGCACTTCAAGATAGCAGTGTCTTGCTGTATGATGATTGGCCAAAGCATGCACCTGACCTGCATGCTTTGGCCAATCACAGTGCCCTCTGCTAAGAGAGCCATAATTGACCTAAGTCAGGGTTCCTTTGGCCAATCATGGCTCAGGGGGACTAAGTCCACGCCCAACACTATATAAAGCTGCTTACACGGCAGCCATGTGTATTTATGTTGGTGTGGACAGAGAGATAGCATAATTTAGATTAAGCAGGCAGATTATTCAGTTAGTGGCAGTGTATTTGATATATATATATATATATATATATATATATATATATATATATATATATATATATATATATATATATATATATATATATATATATATATATATACAGTCAGTTTATATATATATATATATATATATATATATATATACTCTGCATTTAGCATAGATGAGCTCCCTTCCTGGCCAGAACTATATATGCAGTGTTTACTCGATAATCAATCAGTGCAGGCAGTGTATTAATATATATATATATATATATATATATATATATATATATATATATATATATATATATTCTTCATCCAGTGTAGCATATATATCTACAGTACATTCTGTGGTGTACTGTTTCTAATACACTTCAGGCGGTATATTAATATATATATATATATTTAACAGGGGCGTGTAATTACAACTCTTGATATATTTCACAGCAGGGCCCGTTCCTGCACCCAACAAGTGTAACAGTGAGGGCTTATAGGGTTGTGGCGCCACCACCAAAGGCCCAATTTTTCTGGCCCTATTTAAAAGGGGCATGTAATTGCAATTTTTGATAAAGTATTTCACAGCAGGCCTCGTTCTTGCGCTCACCAAGAGTAACTGTGAGGGCTTACAGTGTTCTGGTACCACCAACACCTAAGGCCCAATTTTCTACAGCATATATAGGGCAGGCCATATAGTATATATACTGCTGTTCAGAGTATACAATACTCAGAGTATACAATACATTACAGTCACAAGTAGTTTTAAATGACATTTTTTCCATTAGAAATGTCATTTTGCTGTGGTATTGTTCTAAACACGGGAAAAATGCGCTACTTTGCAGGCACACTTAGGACACCACTAGGCACGGTATTTAAAGTAATATTTATTTTTTATTGTTTCACTTTAAGCATTATGAAAATCACTGCTCCCGAAAAAACATCAGTTTTTAAAACTTTTTTTGCATTGATACATGTCCCCTGGGGCAGGATCCGGGTCCCCAAACACTTTTTATGGCAATAACTTGCATATAAGCCTTTAAAATTAGCACGTTAATGGTGTTTGTGTGTTCAAACAAATTTTTTGCCTGTTCGCATGTTCTGCCGGGAACCGAACTGGGGGGGGGGGGGTCAGCTCCTCCCTACTCATTACTATAGCTACCGATTGCTGCCTGTCTAATTTTCCTTATTTTTTTCTTCTATTTGTATTCCGTCCCGCAACGTTTCATAATGTCACTGGCGCATGCACTTCCCATCTCTAAAGTTCCCACTTTAAAATAATGCTGTGGCCGAGAGTTCCTCTCCCTGCAGTATAGCTGAGAAGACATGCGAGACTTGCCAGTGTGTGATGTCACATGCGCAGTAAACCAAACCATCCCATAGACTTAGAGCACACGCTGTATGCGCGAGATTTTGATAAGGGAACCCAAGGAAGGGCGGAAATGACGTCCACATGGTACTCACTAAACAATACCTAAGGTGGCCCTGCCGATTCCTAGAAGAAGCAATAATTTAAAAAAATATATAAAAAACTGTAAGTAACAAGCATTTTTACATCCTTTGTACTTGGCAATGACTGTAAATACTGTACCATGTTACATAGCATGAAAAAATGCAGCGTTTACTTACTCTTTAATCTTAAAGCAGTATTAAACACATAAGTAACATTTATTATGTTGTAGCAACCAATTATTAGCAGATGGCTAAAAAATTTTTTTAGACCTTCTTTCCTTAATACCTACCTGCTGATCCAGCCAGTGAGTTTGTTGTTTTTAAACAGAACAAGCTGTCCTGCAAATGTATCAGTTAAGAGCATTGAGACAAACCATTGGGGTGCTTACAATGTAAAACCTTGATCCCAATAAAAAAGACTTGCTGTAATTTTTTGTGTAACTGCAGTGTGAGATGGAGTTTGACTTTAATTTTTTAGTGTATCTAAATCTTCTAGTACATCTAACACTCCCCTCCCCCAGACTGACAAAGCTGCTGTTCAAAGTTGTCCCTATGCTCCTTTATCCAACGTGGGCACACTCTGATACAGAAGGTGTTTTATTGGCTAGATAACCTGGTGAAATCGGGGGGGGGGGGGGGACTAAAAAAAGAAAAGAAATGCAGCCACCACATCTAATGATTGGTAAGCTGCAATATATTCTATTTTTGGTTTTGGGTTCACTACCGCTTTAATACTTGTCCACAGATATCATGGCACTACATCTACAGAAAAAGGTGGTCTATTAGTTAGGATGCCAAGTTTGATTAGCTGATTTCTATCCCATCCCCAGTCTAGCAATAAAAGTCCTTTCTTGTGGCCTCTCTAGAAACAAATCATTTCACTGTTCATAGTCCAGCATGGAAATTTCTTTCTGTGCCAACTCTACAAAAAAAAAAAATAGATTAATTAACCTTTATTTATAAAGCACCAACATATTCCACATCGCTGCACAATTACCAGGTAAATATGCAGATATATTTCAAGGGCGACATACTTTACATAACTTAGAAATTGCTACATAAACTATTTTCTCAGCAGCCCTTACTGTTAGACAGCGAAGACATAATACTTCAGGAGGAATGTGGTTCCATTTTGCCAATGTCACGAGTTTGAGGTGAATCCTGCGGGTTCTAGATTAATGGTGCATTTCTGTGCAGATTCGCCCAAGAGAGTTTTTTGGAACCATAATGCACTTCATGGCCTTTCACCACTTGAAGACTGGGCATTTTCTGCCACTCTTTTGTTTACATGTGAAAATGCGTTTTTTTTTGCTAGAATATTCCCTTCAAAAGGCTCCTAATTGTCTAGTGATATGAGGTATACTTTGTCTGAGCTCACACACTTTCCAGCATTTGTTTTCTCACACTTCTTCCCCTCTTTCTCTATGCATTTTCTCTACTAGATAAGCACCAGGTACAATGTCATGCCTCCTGGCATAGCACAGCAGGGATTCAGGGACTCCTTACTTAAGGGTTAACTTAGTTTGGCAGGTCTGAAATTCCTATTTACATATCTGTCACCCCTTCCTAATACCTCCTTCTAAACAGATGGGTCTTTGCTATTACAACACATAGTTACAGACAAAATGATAGCGAGTTTTCGGTACAGATGGCATCCAGTCAACACACAGACAAAGCAGTGGAATTCGATTACTTTAATAGACGGATTTAATCACACAACAAAAGCAAATTGTGAGGGAATCCAGTAAACTGATATTATTTCTGCAGGAGGAAAAACCTCACAGAAAAGAACCTGGTAGAATAGAACAGATGCCCATATGCTAGTTATGTATACAGCTACAATTATTTAAAGGTAAACCCAGCTTTAACCTTTTTTTTTCAGAACACTCGCCAAATAAACTGCAAAATAACCTCTTTCCAATGAAATTCAGTGAATTGCATACATAATCTGAACTGATATTTTAAAAGATATGCATGTGCACATTCACACTGATCAACTGCAAACTTGCATATCATATACTCACAAAATTTACAATTGGGCTGATTTACAAAACGTTTGTGCCATGAGTTGAGGCGCAATGCACATTTTCATATTTACAAATCGTTTGTGCTGGTAACAGAGCACTAATCCCCATTTACTATAGAGATCTTGGCGCACTGGAGAGTAAAATCTGAGCGCCACATTCAGACATATTAGGGCCAATTTAGACAGGATCCGATTTACCTACCAGCATGTTTTTAGATAGTGAGAGGAAACCCACGCAGGCACAGGGAGAACATGCAAACTCGAGGCAGGTGATGTTCGCAGGCAGGATTCGAACCAGCGACCCTTTTTGCTGCTAGGTGAAAGTGCTAACTAGGGATGAGCTCGGTGTTCGAGTCGAAGGCATGTTAGACTCGAACATGGGCCGTTCGCCTGTTCGGCGAATTCAGAGCTTTGCGGACCGTTCGCACCAAATGGCCCACAATGCACTACGCCATCGCAGTGCATTGCTGGCTCATGATTGGCAAAGCATGCACTGTGACCCCGCATGTTTGGCCAATCAAATCGCCGGCAGCGAGGAGAGCCATAATTACAGGCATCTGCAGGAGTTAGTGGGTGTTGTGTGCCTCCAGCACAGTATAAACCTGTAGCTACCCTTTTTGCTGGTGTTCTCTAATACAGGCTTCTGCAGGAGTTAGTGGGTGTTGTGTGCCTCCAGCACAGTATACACCTGTAGCTACCCTTTTTTGCTGGTGTTCTCTAATACGGGCATCTGCAGGAGTTAAAGTGGGTGTTGTGTGCCTCCAGCACAGTATACACCTGTATCTACCCTTTATTGCTGGTGTTCTCTAATACAGGCATGTGCAGGAGTTAAAGTGGGTGTTGTGTGCCTCCAGCACAGTATACACCCGAAGATACCCCTTATTGCTGGTGTTGTCTGTTGCGTATCTTGCATATTAGCCTTTAAAATTAGCACTTTTGATTTTTTCCGTTTGAGTCCCACAGACTTTAATAGGGTTCTAAAGTTTGTACGAATTTTCGGTCCCTTCGAAGGTTCTGGTGCGAACCGAACCGGGGAGTGTTCGGCTCATCCCTAGTGCTAACCACTACACCACTGTGCTGCCCAAATATCTATCTATAGATATAGGTTCTTGTGCCCACCAGAGGGGTCTTCAAACTACGGACCTCCAGTTGTTCATGTCTGTGAATGTCAGTTTTACAATGCCTCATGGGATGCGTAGTTCCGAAACAGCTGGAGAGCCGTAGTTTGAAGATTTGTGATCACTCTAGCATGTCTTGAAAAAAGGTGGGTTCTCATGTGCCTTGTATAATGCCCAAGAAATATCAATAGCAAAAAACAAGTGGGTGATGGCACATCGACATTCCAAATTTGGCACTTAAGATGGTCATGCACTATACAATCTAATTGGCCAATCTCCGTCCAACTCAATATTTTAGCAAAATAGGTAATAGGAAGATGCACTTGAACAATTAATTCAAATTATAGGAAATCAAACAGATCTTAAAAAAAAATTGATTTAGTGCAAGAGCCTAACTGGTTGCAGTGTATGGTCACCTTTAAAGATCAAGATCGGAAAATATTAATTTATTGGGTTTAGAAACACAAGTTTTTTTTTTTTTTCCTTTTAAGTATCTTAAGCATTTATTTTAGCTTTCATTAGAGCAATGAAAGGTTGGACCCCTTGTTAGGTTTTCATTTGTTTTTTGTGTCCCCACCAAGGAAATTCATTCTCTCCATTTGTCTTGGTGACCAATGTCTCCAGGGCTGAAAGATGTGACATTCCGAGGTGTCACTAGAACAGGAATAGGGGTGAAATCTCAAGCTGGCCATAAATGGATTGTAATTTGGCTAGTTCAGCAGGAAACAGATGAATTTCAATCCATGTGTGGCCATTCCCATTCATGAGACGTCAGTCTGTCGAAGTTGATCAGTTAACTTGAATTGGCTTGTTGTAAATTTACGCTCAAACAGTACATGCAGCCAATTGGCTGCAATGCTGATCAATGTATTCTGAATGGGGAATACAATGATGTAGCAGTGAGCATTCCCTCCTTCACATGAATTGTGTGGATGGGGTAATTGGTTCAGCTTTTTATTTTCAGCCGACTGGCTGAACGAAAAAAACTGAACCATGTACAGCTATCTTTTGGGTAACATCTTTAAGGATTCCCTTTAGTTAAGAGATGCCTACCTTAATTTCCTATTGTGCCTCGAGACAAGAAGTAATGGCAAATATTTCCAATGGTCACAGGAAAAAAAAACTTGACTTAACCATTCCCTACTCCGTCCAAAACTAGAACTTTAGGTAAACTTCAACTGACAGCTTAACCCCTTCATTCCGGCGTAACACATATATGCGGCTTCACTGCACTGTTTTTTTTTATGTGGGGCCGCATATATGTGTTTTTCCCTTTGAATGGGGAGAGCGCCAAACAGGGGTCTCACGGAGAACCCTGGGCCCATACTAATGATCACTGTGGTAGCCTCTGATTGGCCTGTGTTTTTCCTCTCTGTGAATGGAGAAGAAGATGCAATGGGGGTTTATTTACAAAAGGCAAATCCACTTTGCACTGCAAGTGCACTTGGAAATGCAGTCACTCTAAATCTGAGGGGTAGATCTGAAATGAGGGGAAGCTCTGCTGATTTTATCACCTAATCATGTGCAAGCTAAAATGCTGTTTTTTAGTTTCCTTGCATGTCCCCCTCGGATCTACAGTCACTTTAATTCCAAGTGCACTTTCAGTGCAAAGTGTATTTTCCTTTAGTAAATAACCCCCAATGCATCTTTCTCGTTCCTTGCAGAAAGAAAAAAGTTTAAATAAATATTAAAAAATAAAATAAAGAAAAATATCTAGATCAAGGTTTTATCTAGGTCAGTATCAGGGTTAGTGTTTGGGTCAAGGTCAGGATCAAAGGTCAATGTCTGGGTCAAAGGTCAGGGGCCATAGATCGTGGACAGGATTTTAATTTTTTAAATTAGCATCAGTGTCAGATAGTGTCAGCGTGTTTTAGGTAGGAAAAAAAAAAGAAGTAAAATGTGCACTATTGCTTCTGGATTCACAAAGTAGTTGTGATGATATGTACGGTTTTACTAACACATGTCAAAATTGCAAAATTGAGCTTAGGCATTTAGATTTGTTTTACCCGTAGGTGAGAAGGGGTTAAAGTAACAATGCAACAAACCTAAGCAATTTATAATGAACATATGATGAAAAGCCCTATGCCTATTGTTCTCATAGGCAGTCTTGGAAGGTAGACACAGGCAGCAAAATACTTGACTTATACTAGAAAAGTCAATATTTGCATATATTGTATCATGAACTATATTTCTGCATCTACTCATTATTATTATTATTATTATTATTATTCAGGATTTATATAGCGCCAACAGTTTGCGCAGCGCTTTACAATATGAGGGCAGACAGTACACTTACAATACAAATCAATACAGGAGGGATGAGAGGGCCCTGCTCGTTAGAGCTTACAATCTAGAAGGGAGGGTCAAGTTGAAACAAAAGGTAATAACTGTGGGGGATGAGCTGATGGAGAAAATGAAAATACAGTTAGGTGTGGGTGGGGTAGGCTTCTCTGAAGAGAAGTGTTTTCAGGGATCGTCTAAAAGCTAATAAAGTAGGAGATAGGCGGACAGATTGGGGTAGGGCATTCCATAGGATTGGAGAGGCTTTGGAAAAGTCCTGGAGGCGAGTATGGGAGGAGGTGATGAGGGAGCTAGAGAGCAGGAGGTCTTGAGAGGAACGAAGAGAACGAGTAGGTTGGTATTTAGAGACTAAGCTAGTGATGTAGCTGGGGGCAGAGTTGTGGATGGCTTTGTACGTAGTTGTTAGTATTTTGAATTTAATTCTTTGGCTGAGCGGAAGCCAGTGGAGGGATTGACAGAGAGGAGTGGCAGACACAGAGCGATTGGTAAGGTGGATGAGTCTGGCGGCAGCATTCATGATGGATTGAAGAGGTGATAGACTATGTAGAGGTAAGCCAATGAGAAGGGAGTGGCAGTAGTCGAGGCGGGAGATGACCAGCGAGTGAATTAAGAGCTTTGTTGTGTCATTGGTTAGAAAGGGCCGTATTTTTGAGATGTTGCGGAGGTTGAGGCAGCAGGATTTGGACAGTGATTGGATGTGTTGCTTGAAGGAGAGTTCAGAGTCCAGGACTACACCTAGAACCTTGGCGTGAGGGGATGGGCTTATGGTTGTGCCATCGATTTTGACAGTGAGATCAGGGGAAGGGGCATATGGGGGAGGAAAAATTATAAGGTCAGTTTTGGATAGATTGAGTTTGAGGAAGTGGTGTGACATCCAGACTGATATATCCGATAGTAAATTAGTGATACGTGAGGAGACAGAGGGAGTGAGCTGAGGGGTAGAGAAATAGATTTGGGTGTCGTCAGCATAGAGGTGGTATTGAAAGCCATGGGAGGCTATCAGTTGACCCAGGGAGGAGGTATAGATTGAAAATAGGAGTGGTCCAAGAAAAGAACCTTGGGGGACCCCAACAGAGAAAGGAAGAGGAGAGGAGGAAGTAGAGTTGTAAGAAACGCTAAAGGTGCGGTTGGATAAGTAGGAAGAGAACCATCGTAGAGTACAGTCACGGAGACCAAAGGTGTGGAGTTTTTTGAGGAGGAGGGGGTGGTCAACCTTATCAAAGGCAGCAGAGAGGTCCAGGAGGAGGAGTACAGAATGATGTCGATTGGTTTTGGCCGTTAGTAGATAGTTTGTTAGACTAAGGCCGCGTACACACGGGCGGACTGTTCGCCCAACTTTGTCCGCTGAACAGTGTTTCAGCGGACAGTCTGCTCGTGTGTGGGCTTCAGCGGACAGTTTCAGCGGACAGTCTGACGAACAAAGTTTTTCGGAAATCCCGTAAAACTGTCCGCTGAAACTTGGTTTGAGCGGACAGTCCGCTCGTGTGTAGGCTTGTTCGTCAAACTAAGTCTCGCGCATGCTCAGAAAGAATTTACACGCCGAAGGTTGCATTGCAGTGTATAGGACGTCGTTTTTCTAGTCCCGTCGTACGTGCCATTCACGTCATCGCGCACGGTTTCAGCGGACTGTTCGTTCATCGTGTGTGGTCAAGTCCGCTCATGCTAATTTTGAGCGGACTGTTTGTCAAACTGTTTGACGAACAAGGTTGGGCGAACAGTCCGCGCGTGTGTACGCGGCCTTAGGAGAGCAGTTTCTGTGGAGTGTTGAGGACGAAATCCAGACTGAAGGGGATCAAGAAGGCTATTATCAGCGAGGTGGACACTCAGTCGGTTGTAGACAAGACGTTCGAGGTTCATGTTGACATACAGATACTTTTAAATTTTTTACTATATGTCCCAACTGAATTTCCTAGGTTAATGACAGGTTTAGCGATGTAACCAAAGTTGTCAATAGTAGACATGCAATGACTACCAAATCGCCCCACAGCATAGGTAGTCCCATTATACACCCTGGACAAACACAGTATAAACATTCTATAAGGCTACATGAACATTTTGAAATCCTGTATTGAATAAAGCTGATGGTTTATATACACCAGAGAGACGGATGGACTTTATTATAGCTGTGTACTCTGTATGACGATGAGAATATTTTTCAGACAAATGTGAGAGGTAACTATGACCATTACATTTTGGTTACAGTTACACTGCGCCTATTCCTGAGAACATACTCAGTGCTGAAATCACACTTTAAATATCAGTTTCACTATATTTTTAACTAAAAAGTCTCTACAAAACACTAAAGTCCTAGAATTCTGATCGATCATAGATCTGCTCCAGTGATACAAATTATAGGTGAAGGTGACAAGTCGGTCATTTTATGACATTTTAATCTTTTCATCTTGCTCTGTTTGTCAGAGTTGCAGGGACTGAGCAGTGAAAGACGGATTGATCAGATCACTTGTCATGAAGCACTGCCCTCTATGGGAAATCAAATTGGTAAACTTTGTATTTACACTCTAGAAAACCGTTCTCTCACTTTGATCACAAAGCTGTGGCATTTTTCTAACCGTTGGTACAGTGCTATTAATCATATTGTAAGGTGGCAGCATTTAGCAATATATAATGCTTTTCCATAAAAGTCAGCTTTACATTTTTTGTTTTGTTTTCAAAATGAACTGTGCTTAAAATATGCCGATTTTTTTCTCTGTATTTTAGTGGATAAAGAATAGGCACACAATTAATGTATATATCAGAAATTGTGCACTTAAAAAATATTGTACACAAAGAATATGCTTCTTGTGCTGCTTGAGGTGGCTTGGGCAGTTTACATGGTTTCTAGGAGGGTAAATGAAGGTGACCCATACAATGGAACCTCCATATGGCAGTGGGCGCCTTTAGCGCTCGTGTGTTAGCCACCCATACATCTTACATGCGGAAGTTTTCTGCTCAGAGCCATCTAACATGGGTACACTTGCTTTCTCCCTCATGGTTCACCTTGAGCATCTACTTTGAGCCTGTTTTTGGTTTTCACAGGTCTCAATGCATTTTTTAACTTTAGCTTTTACTCTCTTTTTCCTCTTTTGGGATTGTTTACACTGACACCTATGTTAGTCCTCATTTTCTTTCTTTCACCTTTCCCTTTGGTCTCAATGTCCATACCATCATTGGCCTAGGCTGTTTCATTTACATTTACATATATATTACTATATATTTATGTTTACACTGCTACTCTAGTTAATTCTGATATATATACTTATGTTTACAGCTGACATCCCCAATGGACATTGTGAGACCTTTGGGGACACACATCTCTTATCTGTGCCAGGCTCTCCCTCTGTTTGGTCCTTGGTGGGTTCTTGCTTGGTTCCACCTCCTCAGTTCCCGAGTGAGTTACTTGTCACTACCGTCCTCTGGAAATTGTGCATTTAGTGTTCTGGCCTTGCCCATTGGTGAGCATGGGGTCCCTTACATCAAGGCCTGTCTTACCATGTGTTTATACAATCCACATCATTATATACATTCACTTTGTCCTTCTCCGTCTTAGGTACATATCACACGCATCCACCCCTGAAGAAGCGAGCTGTGTCTTGCGAAACGTGTTAGGTATACTAGATGCTTGTGTGTTATTTTATTGTTATTTTACATATGTACTACTATCCTATATGATATGTACCTCGTATTGGCTTGGCATTCCGTTTTTGGTATTTATGCTTGTATGATCTTTTTTGAATAAATTATACGACTGCATTTACTGCATTTACTGACCTGAAATGTGTTCACCTCACTGAAAGTCCCAGAGTAATTTTCAGTTTTATTGCATACAATGGAAGATAGTCACTAGGATTGTTTGCAGGCTACTGATCTTATCCCCACCCTGTGCATTTGTGTGGATGTGTCCATCTTGGTAGAGAAGCAGGGTTTTTCTACTTGATATCATGTACAGTAAATAAATGAATAAACAGCACAGTAGTGGCATCCCCACGTCTCTCTTTATTGCTCAGGAAGCTCAAAATCTCATGACAACAGCAGTCACTAGAGGCAGGACTGAGAAGGATAAGCCTTCTAGCTATTAGGACAAACCTGGCCTTCCCTGGCCATATATTTCCCCTCTCCTTTTTATGCTACCTTTCCTACCCCCTGCACTATGGAAGAGTGGGCAACCTTTTATTTTTGCTACACTTTTCCTCCCTGCCAACACAACATTTCTCCTCCTAACCACCAGCACCCCAACTCTCCTCTTATGGCAAGATTGGGAAAAAAAATAAAGAAAGAAGAGGAGAAAGGAGCTCATTAGCAGTCCTCCAAAAAAAATGAGTGTGAGGAGAACAAGGGAAATATAGCAGGCTTCAAAATAAAATGTTGGCTAAGCACCCTTGGGGAAAAGAAGGAGGAAAAGGGCACATTAGCAGTCCTCAAACTAAAATAGCCACCATGCACCTTTGAGGAAGAGGAAGAAAATGGAGCATTAGAAGCACTCTTAAAGAGGCTGCTACATGCCCTTGAGGAAAGAGGAGGATATGTTGACATGTTGACAACCATATTGCTGTTACTTTTACCATGACTGATACGTTGCAGGCAAAGACTACACAACTAGCAGATACACTAAGTTGACACTGTTGAGCTTTTCCATTTGCTTGCTATTCAGTTTCTACCAAATACATGCAGTACCTAAAATCTATTTTGAATATTTTGGGGATCCAGTGATGGAAGGGGTTCGGGGAACGTGGGGTTGTGGTTTTGAAGTGTTTTTGTGCACTCTGGTTTGCATTTGTTAAACTTTAAAAAAAATGTGTGTTACAGCAAAAAGAATCCTCACTTAAGCCGCGTACACGCGGTCGGAGAATCCGTCGGAATGCGTCTTATCAGACCGTGTCGTCAGATAATCCAACTGTGTGTGGTATGCATCGGACTGATTCCGTCCGAATCTCCGTCCGACCCAATTTTCCAACATGTTGGAAATATTTCCCAACCAACTGGGCCGGTAATCCGATCATGTGTAGTGAATTTTGATCGGACCAAGTGCCACGCATGCTCAGATCAAATTCCTACATCAAAGCTATTGGCTACTAGCCTGAATCTAGTCCCATCGTAACGAAATTATGTCATCATGTTCTGAAAGATCGGATTTTTCGACAACTTAGTCCGACCGTGTGTATGCAACAGTTTCGGACACAATCCGTCAGACTAAATCTGACGGACAAAATCCGACGGATTTGGTTGGCAGAATCTCCGACCGTGTGTACAGGGGCAAACTATACTATGAAACTGTTTTGTTACTGGCCACTTGGTACAACGTTGAGGGCTGTAGCTTTACCTAAACTTTTCTATAGCTTTTAGATTTTTTGTGGCTTCTGCTTCAACCATTCAAAACAATCCAATAAAAAATTAAGTTTTGCAGTCAAAACAAGTACTGTATCACACTGAAGTGCTGCTGCTGTATTTACTCCAAGCAATAATGTAAAAAAAAAAACCCCAATTACTTTTTTTTTCTTTAAAAATACCAAACATGTTATTCTTACCTACCCTGTGTAATGGTTTTGCACAGAGCAGTCCCGATCCCCAATCTTCCTCTTCTCCGGTCCCTCACTGGTGCTCCTGGCCCCTCCCTCTTGCCGAGTGCCCCCCCACAGAAAGCAGCTTGCAATCGGGGCACCTGAGCTGAGCTGCAGCTCTATAAATCTATTCAGATAAGGAGCCGCGATTCGGCCCTGCTCCCTCTCTCCTCATTGGCTAACTGACTTTTATTTTACAGTAGCTGGAGCCAATGGCGCTGCTGCTTTGTCTCAGCCAATCAGGAGAGAGTCCCGGACAACTGAGGCACTCATGCACATCACTGGATTGAGATAGGGTTCAGGTATTAGGGGGCTGAGGGGGGCTGCTACACACAGAAGGTTTTTTATCTTAATGTAGAGAATACATTAAGATAAAAAACCCTCTGCCTTTACAACCACTTTAAATTCCTATTGCAACAGATGTCTAAAATGTGACTTGTATCTTAGTGCAGACTTCTGAGAAAATCAGTGAGCCAATCACACAAGCAGGAAATAATATTTCTGAATGCATTCAGTACAGGTTGCCATATTGCATTTGAATACCGAAATAATTGCGGCTGTAGTTTAAAAAAGAAAGGTAATTTTCAATAACATTAACATTCTACATGGCTTGTGAAGCAATTGTACATGCTATATTTTTTATTATTTGCTAGATTTTTCTATGTAAGTGGAGTAACCCTGTATGCATTATTATTTTGGTCTATTTCACCAAAAGAAGGGCCAAGATGATTTTCAGTAAGTTCAAGGGATTCTTTGAGGTTGACTACCTAGTCCCCCTTGTTACACTTCTAATGGGCCTCTGGGCTCCAGGAAAGGTACATTAACATGAAGTGTCATGATTTTTATACAACAGCAGATATATATATATATATATATTTTCTTTTTACCCAGTCCACCGCACACTGTAATCTTCCTATATCCACTACCCTACATATCATCTCATGAATACAATACCAATAATGACACTTTCCTAGCATACTCTGTATGTCATCACATGTAATCCAAGCAGCAAACACAAAAGGAACAGGAGCCAGCATATAGCAATATTATTCTGTGCTGCATCTGTGTCACTAACAATAAAATATGAATTCTTCTTTCCAGTCAAACACATCACAGCCTTTACAGTAATCCTGAACAGCAGAGCTACTCTTACCTTTAAGCTAGGCTCAGATAATGCACCCAGCACAGTTATAAATCACCCTTCCTGACTATAACTGGAAGGAAGTGACTGGATGGTGCCATCAGAGCTGTTTGGCCCATGGGTTAGCAAGTCTAGTATATCACACTGGATCCTTCAAGCACCAGGGGGTTTATCTTTTAATGGAGGTTGTTTTCCTCAGGAAGAAAAAATACTCTATTAGGCCTCTGTGTTCCACTGTTTGCGCTTACGGTACTGAAAGCCATTCATAAAATTGATTATTTCCTTATAGGTTGCTGTTCAGATAATTCTTCCACGATCACCTGGCTATTATTCACTGTAGTTGTCTGAAGCAGCAACTGGAAACATTTGTTTTCACTGTCATAAACAAAATGGATTCCACGGCGAGCAGCAATTAAGTGATGTATGTATGCATACAAGACATGGGAAATACATAAAGCCGCAGGGTACGGTTCCAGCTTCTTGACACGGTCTGTTCCTTCTGAGACTTACACATATGGCATTTGAATGTTATAATGTGCAGTTGCCATAGGCCTTTATTTCTTGTGTTTTTTTTAATGATTTGGCCTTTTATTCTTTTTTTTTAAATATTGTTTTAAGAAGCAAACTAGGGCCTCTTGTACTTAGAAGCCTAAAAACTCCACATTTTTTTCACTAATCTAAATGCAGCATGTAGTTTGTTTGTTATATAATCTTTATTTATTGAAAAGTTGCACAAAACAATGATACAATAAGGGAAATACACATAAATCAAATATTGGTAAAAAAAGGAACAATACTAGAAGTATTAGTCCAGGCAATATCTAGTTGGACGGATCAACAGGGTAGATTGTATATCAACAGATTTTGCCCCTAGGCCAAACAAAGTACATCATTTGATATACTCATCAAAGTCTAACCAGTAAACTGGATCGACATATCCAGATGAAGGACATCAGGCATATCCTGGGTATCGTCATCCCATATTAAAATGTACCATATGAGACCAATGCTAACAGTTGGTAGATAATTAAGAGGGAGGTAATAACGAGAGAAAAGAAATATAAAAGAAGAAGAAAAGAGGGGGATAAACACCTCGAAGTGTAAAACCGAAGAGCAAAACCAGGTAAAGCCACATAGTGTTGTGGTTGCCTCAGCTACACCTAAGACTACATGAGGGCCTCTAATTCTAACAGGGTTTAAAGTATGGACCTATGGGGGTTTGCTACTAAGTGCAAAAAACATATAATTAGCATCAGAGATCTAATCAGAATAGTACATCCAACTCAACCAAGTATTACGAAAATGGTCCATCTGGTCCTTAAAGTGGTTTGGTACCTAAAAATGAAAGTTCATGTTATTAAAATCAACAGATAGCATACTTACCTAAACGAACCCTGAAAAAAAAAATATTATTTACTTACCTTTTATTTCTGATGTTTCAGCTGACTTCCGGGTTGTCCTCCCGTGGGAGTAGGCGTGGCTATCGTCCTCACAATGGTCCCTGGGAAATTTCCCAAGAATCCATGGGGGACAATGAAAGTTTTTCTTTCCTTGTCACTGCTCTCACTGAGCATGTGCAAGATGGAGCGGAGCATGCTGGGAGCCAGACGTCATCATATACCAGGAAGTAAATGCCTGTGGGCTTCAGACGCCCACAGTTAAAATGGAAAACGCCAGAGCAGGTTTTTATAAGTCATCCTGAGGAAAAGATTCGTCGCTCCGGGGGTCAAATAAACGCCGGACGTGGATGCCAATCGAAGGTAGCACTCGCCCACCAGTGAGACAGATAAGAAAAAAATAAAAAAAGAGCGGAATCCCGCTTTAACAGTAAGCACCAGACGTTCAGCCTCCATTATTTAGTTTAATTCTCTCTTCCATTTAGTTAGCATTTGGGAGCATTCCACAAATAGGGAGCTATACTCTTTTTGTATCGCCTAACCAAGGACCTAACACAAAGAAAGAGGAACTGAAGAGGTGAACATTGAAATGACCGTATGGATGTTTTCTGCATCCTGGGAGTAATTGATTCCCAGAAAACCCTCATCTTTGGACAATACCACCAAAGGTGAAGGAATGTACCGTGTTCGGAGCAGCCATGCCAACAACTAGGACCAGACCCTGGAAATATCTGAATAAGGTAGGATGGTGTTCTGTACCACCTCGTCAAGAATTTGTACGAGGATTCTTGGATGAGAGTACTAATGGAGGAAATGTGGGCCAGGTGCACAATTTTCTGGATCTGTGGACGGTAAAACTCATTACCCAGCTTCCTCTCCCATTCTTTGATAAAATAGGGAGCTGTCTGTGAACACGACCCAAGCACAAACTTGGGATAGCAGATGTCTAGAGTCTAAGGGCTGTACACACCAGGATTTGAAGGGAGATAGCATAACCTGTCAGCGTAACGTTGGCTGTAATTTAAAAAGAAAGTCAGTCAATTGTCTGTGCCTCCACAATGACATCAGGAAGTCCCCATAGCGGGATCGCAGAATAGGTACTGGCAGTAACTGCCCCTTGGGAGCAAATTTAGCACACAATGTATTTCTATTCACTCCCCAGGAACGGAAAAAGCGGATATCCTCTCCTAGGGGAAACCGCAGCACAAAGTTTTTAATAGTCCTGTAGACACAGTCATGTAAATTTGCACTGCATATAGATCAGTTACAAAAAAGAAAATACAAAAATCTGTGCTGCTGGTCAGTAACTTTATGTGTGCCCTAAAACATAAAGTTATAGATTATGTACACTCTACTTCAATAGATATGAGAATAAAATAAATTAATTATAAACTGTTGACTAGGTGGTATTATGTTCCATCAAAATTATATTAGATCAACTCAAACCTTCCATCTGAGGGCTGGAGAGAGTGTTGGGGGGGACACATGCCCATATTTGGTGGCAATGTCCAATGACTATACTGGGAAAACGTTTAAAACATAATTAAGATGATCGGTAATTTTAAAATTGGGCAAAACCCCTGGCAATGTTCATTTCATGCTACAAGTGAAAAAAATATAAAATTACTATCATTCCATTTTTATTGAATACAGCAAAGACATTCATCCTGAAATACTGAAAAGAAAATACCAAAATAAAATATCCTGAAAGAAAATACCAACTATGTCAGAATGGTTGAACCAGATTAGAGATATATTGAACCAGATTAATGGACAAGCTGATTAATTTACAAAATTACTCCTATTCAAAATTTTATGAAACCTGGAGAAATTGGTTTGCATTTAAACAGTCTTTGGTTTACATGCGATATGTAGATAATGAAAATGCTTTGGAGGAGGAGGAGAGAGAGAGAGTGGTGGTGGAGGATACTCCATAACATGTAAAAGAGATAGCGGATGTGAGATGGAATGAGGCTGGCTTGGGAACCTGTTTCCAGTTGCCTCCCGCCCTCCTTTTTTGTCTCCCTATATGATCCTTTTCATGGTGTAAGGTTAATGGGTGGAAGGAAAGAATAAGGAAATTAAGGGAAAAGGGGAAATAAAGGAAAAAAATTCCTATATCAACAGTAATTTGCAATAGTGATTGTGTTCACGGATAAAGATTGCTCACAATGGGCCTGAATGGGTAAGCATAAGGAAGAAAGGGAACATGGGGAAGGGTATGGGTGTACAGTGTGTGATAGTTAGGGTGGAATTAGGGAGGAGATCTCTCTCTCCCTGTTTTTTTTCCCCAAAATTATCACAAATGTTTTTTTATAGTTTTTTGGTATATCACTCTGTTGTTTTTTTGTGTTTTGTTACATATAAAGAAAGCATGGGGTGGTTGGGGGTGGTTGAGGGAGGGGAATATGGGGGTAAGGATTAAGGAACAGAAACCGGACAACACCTAGACCTTTTAGGGAGAAAGATGGATCAGAGTATTTGCATTTAGATGAGGGGTGCTTACACCTCTCATAATGTCTCTTGCCTCCTCTTTAGGGAAGAGTTAAGATATATGGTTACTATAAGTTCCCAGGAGATACACATTTTATATACATGTTTGTTATAGTATGTACAGTATGTTGTTGTTTGTATGAGATCTAAATGTTTTCTTATTTCTCTGTTTGTTAGTTTTTTCATGAATGATGTCTAGGTTATTTCTTGTTGTGGTGCGTCATTTTTGTAACCTTTCTTTTTTTCTAAAAATAATTTAAACAACTTAATAGGTCTGTAGACACAGTCATGTAAACTTACACAGCATATAGATCAGTAATAAGAAAGGCGAAAATACAAAAATATGTGTTGCTGGTCAGTAATTGTATGTGTGCAAATACAAGCATGCATCCCTCGATTTAAAAAAAAAAGTAGAAGAATTTTCACATGTATGTATGTGGATTTGCAAGAGAATGCTATACAGTCCATTCTTGCATTTTTTTATGCCTGGAATATCTGATGTCCATGCAGCAGTACAAGTTTCCTAAAGGGGGCAGAAATGTGAAAACCTTATACAAGTACATACATACTCTTAGGTAACTTCTGTTTAAATCTCAATAGAAGAGGACTGCATGTCAAAAGTCAGGACCTCTCAACTCTGCTCTGTGCCTCTGCACTGCATACAGTTATTCAAAATAGTTGCCCCCATATTGATTTTAACATTACATTGAAACATCAATCCAGACACTGACAGACTTTGCAGCAACATGTTACTTTACCTCATTAGTAAACTGCTGTCCTGTCCAAATGTTTTCTTGGTGACAGATTTCCATTAGAAAGCATTACTTAAACTGTACATTCTAAATTCTACATATTCTTGGAAATATTCTATGTAGTATATCAGAATATAGGTCATCAACTTTCAATATATACACAGATAGGAGGAGAGAGCAAAATGACAAAGAGATGAGTTCATCAGTCTGCTGCTTCTCTTTTCATTGTCCAGTTAGGCTGGGGAAAAGGACAAGATCTGTAAATGTTACTTACCACAGCAGAGAAAAATCAAGTCTCCTGTGCTGCCAGATATGGCTGTGCTGTGTAACGCCAAGGCAATGCTTTTAACAACTTAGTGACCGTAAAGCCGCGTACACACGGGCGGACTGTATGGCCTACTTAGTCCGTCATACAATCCGACGGACAGTCCGTCATACTTTCGAATGAACGGACTTGACCACACACGGATGCACAAACAGTCCGTCGAAAGCTTGCGCGATGACGTGTACAGCACTTACGATGGGACTAGAAATAGGAAGTCCAATACACAGCAATGCACCCTTCCGCCATGTAAATCCTTTCTGAGCATGCGCCATTCTTAGTCCGTCGAACTAGCCTACTAACGAGCGGATTGTACGCTGAAACCAAAGTATGACGGACAGAATTTCGAAAAATCCGAAATACTTAGTACGCCAGACTGCACGCTGAAAAAGTCCACTGAAGCCCACACACGAGCGGACTGTCCACTGAAATGTGTTTAGACGGACTAAGTAGGCCATACAGTCCGCCCGTGTGTACGCGGCATAAGGATTTACCCCCCTTAATGACCAGGCCATTTTTCATGATGCGTCGCTTTACCTGACAATTCTGCGGCTGGCCGACGCTGTACCCAAACAAAACATATGTCCTTTTTTTTCCAAAAACTGAGCTTTCTTTTGGTGGTATGTGATCACCTCTGCGGTTTTTATTTTCTGTGCTATAAACAAAAAAAGAGCGATAATTTTGAAAAAAAATTATTTTTTTACATTTTGCTACAATAAATATCCTTAAAAAATCTATAAAATAATCAAACGTCTTCCTCAGTTTAGGCCGATATATATTCTTCTACATATTTTTGGTAAAAACAAAAAACAAAAAAAAAAAACGCGTCTACAAAATAGGGAATAGATTTACGGCATTTTTATTATTAATTTTTTACTAGTAATGGTGGCGATCTGCTATTTTTAGCGGGGCTGCAACATTGCGGCGGACAGATCGGACACCAAACTGGCATTTTTGACACTTTTTTGACATTTTTGACACTTTTTGCATTATTACAGTAATCAGTGCTAAAAATATGCACTGTTATTGTACTAATGACACTGGCAGGGGAGGGGTTAACATCAGGGGCAATCATGGGATTAAACGTGTTCCCTGCAGATGTTTTCTAACTGTGTAGGGGATGGGCTGCCTGAGACAACACACAGATTCGTCTTCCTGCTTAGCAGAAAGACAGGATCTGTGTGATCTCCCCTGTCAGAACGGAGATTTGCCTTATTTACACAGGCAGATCCCTGTTCTGTCACTGCATGGTGGCCAATGGACATCGAGTCCACCCCAGACGCTGATTGGATCCCCCGCTGGCCAGTGGGCACACGCCAGAGTGCTTGAGCCGACGTATAATCACAGCGATTCGCCGGAAAGAGCCGACCTGCCGCAGTACAATGATGGCGGCTGGTCGGCAAGTGGTTAATTTCTCATAACCGGATGGAGAGAAATACAAATCATAACCCATAGCAACAAGATTTCATCAGGACATTTGGGGTTTGTCTCTGCACCTTGCACATACGTATTGCTCTCTGCACTGACTGCCTCACTGAACAAACCTGAGGGAACTCAGAAATACCACAGTGTATGTCAGGTGGACGTGCTATGCTCATATATGTGGTATTTCCATGGTAACCGCAGTACATAACACTGTTATTGTGCCATTAAAACACTTAGAGATAAAATATGCCAGGCATGTAATTATCCTTGTCCCAAATTATGGGAAACATTTTATTCAAAACCCAGGAGATGGTGTTTTCCAAATTGAAGTCATTTTTTTTGTAACAATCAGCAGAAAATCACTAGCTGAAAAAAAAAAAAATAAATAAAAAAATAAGATGATCAAGGATTACACCCAGATCGCAGCCTAATTGAATATTGTCATTCTACAGCATGTGTGGAAACTAATATTATACTAAATGGATGTATTAATTATAAGCACTGTACATATGGTACAGCTTAAATCTATGGAAATAAACCAATACAGATCACATCACAGAGCATAAAGTATAAATGAGAATAGCCTCCTAGCCCACGGGTTCTCCTCCAGTGTTAAATGATACCCTGGGGCTACTCTTGATAGGACCACGGTAGAGTTTTGCTTGCTAGATTGCATTTAGCATATTATTTGAGCATTTTAACAAATAATACATCACATATAAAAATACATAAGTATGTTTCTTTCATTTAAAAAAAAATTATAAAAAAAGAGTAATAAATAAACACATAAACACGTACCGGTAATAAAGAAACACATAAATAAGACATATCAAAGGGTTCTTTAACCACTTAAGCCCCAGACCATTTTGTTGGCCAAAGACCAGAGCACTTTTTGCGATTTGGCACTGTGTCCTTTTAACTGACAATTGCGCAGTAGTGTGACGTGGCTCGCAAACAAAATTGACGTCCTTTTTCTCCCACAAATAGAGCTTTCTTTTGGTGGTATTTGATCACCTCTGCAGTTTTTATTTTTAAAAACAAAAAAAATAGACAATTTTGAAAAAAACGCATTATTGCTATAATAAATATCCCCCAAAAATATATATATATTTTTTTCCTCAGATTAGGCTGATACGTATTCTTCTACATATTTTTGGTAAAAAAAAAATCGCAATAAGCATTTATTGATTGGTTTGCACAAAAGTTACAAAATAGGGGATAGTTTTATGGAATTTTTATTAATAGTTTTTTTTTACTAGTAATGGCGACGATCTGTGATTTTTTTATCATGACTGTGACATTATGGCGGACACATCAGACATTTTTGACACATTTTTGGGACCATTGTCATTTATACAGCAATCAGTCCTATACAAATGCACTGATTCCTGTGTAAATGACACTGGCAGTGAAGGGGTTAACCACTAGGGGGCAGGGTAGGGGTTAAGTATGTCCTGGGGAGTGATTCTAACTGTGGGGAGCGTGGCTACGTGTGACACATCACTGATCACAGGGAGCAGAGATCAGTGACACTGTCACTAGACAGAATGGGGAGATGCTTGTTTGTATTAGCATCTCCCCATTCTTCCTCTCCGTGAGGCGATCGCCGGTATCCCCGGGACCCACGGCCTGACTCATGGAGCTTGCCGCGGGCGCGTTGTAAACCTTTGCGTTGAGGTGAAAAATCTCTTGTAGTGCACCAGCCCCCCGAGCCCCCCTTTTACTTACCCGAGCCCGATCGTTCTTGCACCGGGGACGAGCACACCCGCTCCAGTCAGTGTCTCGGGTCCTGAATGGATAGATTGATAGCAGCGCAGCTATTGACTCCTGCTGCTGTCAATCAACTCCAATGACGTGGGAGGCAGGGGGCACAGCCAAGTCTTGCTGTCTGGGTCAATGGACGCAGCAGGACATGGGAGAGTGCCTGCCATGGGTTCTCCAAGGGAGAGTGATTCCCTGATGGGGCACTCAAGAAAAGGAGGATCCAGGAGCACCGCTGAGGGACCCCAGAAGAGGAGGATCAATGCCACTCTGTACAAAACCCACTGCACAGAGGAGGTAAGTATGACATGTTTGTTATTAAAAAAAAAAAAAAGGAACATTTACATATTCTTTAAGTGAAATCTCTAGTAGTAGTTAGTCAAACTCCAGTAACAAGCAAGAGGCCAATGCCGGGCAAATGTTTATTATCGTGCCCTGTAGGGGCAAGTCTTTTACCAGAAATGATCTGCAATTCGACGATCACTCCGAGCTCCTCTGCTGGTCCAATAATCGGTCGGAGGAGGTCGGAGTGATTGTTGCTGTGCAAATAATTTCTGAAGAAAGACTCTCCCCTACAAGTCATGAAAAGGAACACTTGCCAGGCACTGGCCTCTTGCTTGTTAATGGGAGTTTTATACAGAGCCTCTTAAAGGTGCAAGAACGCCAGTACATATGGTGAGATTGAACCGTCCAGGACTCAACTAAGGCACAAGAAATCCAATAGATGCATGTTAAGACATCTACCATGAGTGATATTTGACCTTCTTTGAAAAAAAGAGGTCATGTCTTTCTGGTAAGCTGGTAACTTCCTGCCCTTTACCACTGATGTGTGCACCCGCATAATCCACCTCTCCCATCACTTGATGTCCCCGTACTCGTAGAACCCCAGAACCCCTTGATCTCTGGGATCTGAGAACAATCGTATTAGGGATCTTAGTCTCAGCGCACATTTCAACATGAAGGGATTGGCAGTCCAGGCCTCAGTGGTCATTGATGTCTCTTTTCTATCTACATTTCCACTCATTTCCTGTGTTGGAGTTTTTGTCTTGCAATAGTATTGGTGGATGCTGTGCAGGATAGAAGGACCTTTGATCTTTGTTTTCAACCCAGTATGGCATTGTTATGCATATTACTGTCCAAGTAATTAGATGTGACATACCATATGACCCTAATGAAGAAGACTTGGTTTCTCTGAAATCCGTTGGCTAAAGGATGACACACTGTACTATACATTACATCCAGGACAGTCTGTGTATTAGCAGTATTGTATACCATAGCTATGTCTTTTATACTTTTCGATTATGTCTCAATAAAGTATTTTTTTTTATTCTTCAATCCATACTTGTCTCTTGCTGTAATAGTGCCTGCTGGTGTCCTCCGGGACTGTGACATCGTAAGGGTGCGGGGTCACCATGTGACATCAACCCATGTGACATCAACCAATGACCCCCACCCCTTGTCCCTATATAAGTCGCCATGCAGCACGTCCCTGGCATTGTGGCCGGAGAGAACTTCGAGTCAACATCTCCAGGAGAAGAAGGAGAAGAAGAAGAACGGAAGGCGGCGGTGGCGGCGACAGAAGACCGGGCCACCGCCTGTAAAAGAGCTATAAGAAGGCGCGGTGGCCCGGCAGAAGAACCGAAGAGGGGGACAAGACCCCCGAAGTCGGAAGAAGAGGCCGCGGCGATGAAGAAGAATGCCGGGCTCCTCCGCTAGCAAAAGAGCTACAAGAAGATAGCGGAGGAGCCTGGCGAGAAGACCCCCGAAGACGGAAGACCCCCGGAGCTGTGCAATAAATTATTTTATCTTGTGTGTTGTGTTTTTTTTGTACTTTATTTTACAGGTGAATGGGTAGGGGTACATTGTACCCCATACTCATTCACATAGGGTGGGAGGCCGGTATCCGGGGGCCCCCTTATTAAAGGGGGCTCCCGCATTCCGATAAGCCCCTCGCCCGCAGACCCCTACAACCAATGGCCAGGGTTGTCGGGAAGAGGCCCTTGTCCTCATCAACATGGGGACAAGGTGCTTTGGGGTGGGGGGACCGTGTGGCCCCCCTTCCCCAAGGCACCCCCAATGTTGAGGGCACGCGGCCTGGTACGGCTCAGGAGGGGGTGCGCTCACCCCTCCTTTTCTGGCCAGCTGGGTAGCGTGCTCGAACAAGGGTCTGTTGTGGACTTGGGGGGAACCCCCACGCCAATTTTTTTCGGCGTTGGGGTTCCCCTTTAAGTCCATACCAGGTGGCGGGGCCAGCGACGTCTCCTTCGCGGGCCCCGCCTACCTGGAGACCCGCTCGAAATGAGCGGACTTTTCTCCGGGCGGGAAAAGTCCGTTCATTTCAAAAGTACGGCGGACTGGCACACACACGGCCGGATTGTCCTCCGAAATGCAAGTCCGGCGGTAAGATTGGAGTGCAAAACTACTTTCTAAGTCCACCGTACTTTCGGGTCAAAAAAGTATGCTGGAGGCTACACACGGGGGGATTGTCTGGCGGACTTCAGTTTGCCGGACTTTTCCACCCTCTTGTTTGATCGTGTGTACGCGGCATAAGCTGCATCAACCTGTTTAATAGAGAAGCAGTTTTTAAAGTGAATAAAATCTTGTCATAACGCAGGCCATAGCTTTTTTAAAAAGGTTTTCTCGCACACCCTAGACAGCAAGACAGCAAAAATATAGGAGGGACCCAGGAGGTCCATGTACTACAGGCTGCCTTAAAAAAAATGGGGGTAGGAGAGGGCATGGATACAAGACCAATTTCCAAGGAAGGGAGGAAGGAAAGCTGCAGGGACCAGACTTTATTACAAAAAGCTCACACACAAAGGAAAAGTTTCTCGCTGAATTACTGCAAAGATCTGAAGGAAATACTGGACACACACTAAGGGGCAGTAGCGACCCATCCATAAGGGGCGCTGGGGCGCCACCCCCTAATGCATGTGCCCACCTCTTAATCTATATGCAGGGCACCGGATGCATGGATTCCAATGTTTTAAAAAAAAAAAACATGTCTACAGCCGGAGGCTCTAACTGGCTTAAAAAAAAGGTGGGCTCAGGGTATAGAGCACTGCACCCTGAGCCCACCCAGTTGTGTGACAATAGCAAATTAATATTCGCTATTGTCTTCCTGATTCTCCTCCCAGCCAATCACGAGGTAGGTCTTGAGACCCGATTAGGCAGGGAGTCAAATGCTGTCGGGCTGTATTCTCTACAGTTCGAATTAGGGATGAGCTCGGTGTTCGGCTCGAACACATGTTCGACTCGAACATCGGCCGTTCATCTGTTCGGCGAATTCAGAACTTTGTGGACCGTTCGCACCAAATTCGTGTGGCACGAACGGCCCACAATGCACTACGCCATCGCAGTGCGTTGCTGGCTCATGATTGGCCAAGCATGCACTGTGACTCCGCATTCTTGGCCAATCACAGCGCCGGCAGCAAGGAGAGCCATAATTAGCCACAGGCATACTGCCAATTATAGCTCAGGGGGTTTAGTACACGCCCCACACTATATAAGGCTGCCAGTGCGGTGGCCTTGTGTAGTGTGTTCCGGTGTGCAGGGAAAGAGCTAGATAGGTAGGGACAGTGTGTTCTTTTCTCAAGCATCTTAAAGTTAAAGTGGTGTTGTGTGCCTCCAGTGCAGTATACACCTGTATCTACCCTTTATTGCTGTTTTTCTCTAATACAGGAATCTGCAGGAGTTAGTGGGTGTTGTGTGCCTCCAGCACAGTATACACCTGTATCTACCCTTTATTGCTGGTGTTCTATAATAAAGGCATCTGCAGGAGTTAGTGGGTGTTGTGTGCCTCCAGCAGAGCACAGTATACACCTGTATCTACCCTTTATTGCTGGTGTTCTCTAATACAGGCATCTGCAGGAGTTAAAGTGGGTGTTTTGTGCCTCCAGCACAGTATACACCTGAAGATACCCCTGATTGCTGGTGTTGTCTGTTGCATATCTTGCATATTAGCCGTTAAAATGAGCACTTTTGATTTTGAACGTTCGAGTCCCATAGACTTTAATAGGGTTCTAAAGTTCGTATGAATGTTAGGTCAGTTCGAAGGTTCTGGTGCGAACCAAAACGGGTGGGGGGGTGTTCGGCTCATCCCTAGTTCGAATGTGTGGATGTGGAAAATGGAGCTGAACAGCATACCACTGTAGTCATTGTAATTAGAGTCATTATTGTGAACTTTGAGTATCTTTGAGAATAAATAACTTCACAATAAAAGCAGCAAGAGAGGTTAGGGATGGCTTGTTTTAAAGCATGTTTTCTGCATGCTAAAAATACAAAAACAATTAGTATGGGCGCAGGTCCACTGTAATCAATATTTTATAGATTTAAAATAAAAAGTTATAATCAAGACCCAAAAATGAAATCCACCCACAGTACCTCCATTACTCACAGAATATGTCCCAAACTGCATGATATAACAGATATTTCAGAAATAATTATCTCCACTGTCCTTTTGAAGACGACATATGCAAATAGCACATGAATCACCCCACTAAACTTTGTGCTGAGTTTCAGTAATCTGCATACAGAGAGTTCTATGACACTGAGATCTGCACACATGGTGACTCAGGTCTGTGTGCCATGTCACCCTCCCCACCGTGTTTAGTCAGATAGTGGCAGTAATCATTAAACATCTCATTTTGACCATGGAGAAAAAAAAAAATTAGAAGTCATTGCCTGTCACTTGGCCTTCACGCAGAGAGCTCCCTTGCTCTGTATCTTGGTTTTATAGATATGATTGCTGATAGACAGCCTCACTGAGGATAATTGATGCTTAGCGTGGCAATTATGACTCTGCTTACAGTTTTCAATGACAGTAGAAGAGACTCAACTGCCGTCTTCACATCATAGGCCGCAGAACTCACAGAGACCTCAGACACAGAGCCTTGTGCAAAAGAGATGTGACCAGCTCAATACACAGTTATTATCTGTATAACAGGAGTGAATAGAGAGTACATAGGATGTATTACCAAATCAGATAATAATTGTCTATTTACTATTTTCCTATGCTTATCAAATATAACTAATTGAGATCTAGTCTCAGAATGAACAGGCTTCATGTTTAGTATCAGCTCACTGCTGCCCTCTGTATGACTGATTTTGCTTTATAGACTTCCCATTTTTCTTTCAGTGAATTTGTTACTTTGGGGTTGATTTACTAAATGCAAATAGACTATGCACTTAGAAAAGTGCAGTTTCACTCTACGAGTGCAGTTGCTCCAGAGCTTAGTACATGAGGTAAAGATTCACTTTGCAAGGAATACCCAATCACGTGCCAGGAAAATGTAAAAAACTGCATTTTTTTGCACTTGATTGGATGATGGAAGACAGCAGAGCTACTGCTTATTTACTAAGCTCTGGAGCAATTGCTCTGTTCAACTGCACTTTGCAAAGTATACGTTTGTCTTTACTAAATTAACCTCAATTGTTATTGCCAGAAAAAGCCCACACTGGCAACTCTGGCACTTGCCATACTGGGACTATACCTATCTAGCTGTTGTTGTGATCAGTCCAAAAATAATGTACAAAAAAAGTCTAAACACATTTTGCCACTGACTATTATTGTGTTATGATGCCCCTGCAATAAGCAGTATTGCTTCATTGGCATTCATTAAAAGTGTCGAATATTTCACATTCTGCTTTCGGCGAAATCTGGCTCCGCAATCACATCTCAGGTGCAGGCTCGGCTTGTCCCTATTGAAGCTAACACTTCTATCAGCAACAAGAATGCCACACATCAAGATGTAAAATAATCTTCCATTAATATAAAAAGCAAGACAAATTCTATTCTGAAGAAAATGATTTGTGAAAGTGCTGTGCCTACCGTGGAATATGTCAGAATAGAATTTGTTTTTGCTGTAGCTGCTTTGCTGCTCTTTCCTGTAGTGAGTGTAGTCAGTGCCCATATAAAGGCCAGGAGGGGAGGAACATTAGGCATACAGGGGTCAGTAGCCAGACACCCCACACCTATGGGGTGGTCATGGATGTTGTGGGAAGGCGTATGACAAATATGGCAAAGGCTAAGAACTACCAGCAGTGGGTTGCAGTCTCATCCAGTCTCATCCAAAAAAAAGTGAGGCAGAATTGGGGCATTTGGCACAAACAATCAGACAAGCAGAGGTCCCCTTACAGTCTGGCCATAGATTGATTACATTTTGGCCAGTTCAGCAGGACCCAGGCACATTTTGATCCATATATGCAAATCCTGCTCAACAGAAGTAGATCTAATGATGTTGGAAATTTTTTATTTGATCATCAGCTGCAGCATTTATCAGTGTATTCTGACAGCAGAGGGAGTTGGGGATTAAAAAAAACTGACATATCTATGGTCAGCTTTCCCCCCATGTTGCCAAAAATATGAGTACATGAAGCATATGAAGTATCCTACTCATGGTCACTTCTAGAGGTTTCAAGATGGGGTAACATTCTACATTGCGCTACACTGAGCTGAATACATAGGCTTCTAGTGATGGGCAAGAGCCTCTTGTTAATAGGAGGCAGGGCAGGGGCGTGAACCCAGCTATGGGAGGTTGCAGACACTCATTTTTTAGATTGTTCCCATGCTTTACTTTTACTTTAAGCTGTTTTCCAAGAAGATCTGGTTGCTTTAAGTAGAAGCAACCAGAGCTGTGCAGAGCTGTGCAGAGCTGTGATGTGTGCACTGAGGGACTGAGCCATCACCAGAATACAGCCACACTGTGCTGAGGGTCAAAGCCCTCCCAGGTAACCCAGAGTGAGCACCTAACCAGAGGCACCACTGCTGCTGTGTCACTGGGTCTGGTGAGAGGGCCTTGTGGGCATGTCTTGTCCATGGCCACCACTAGAGACTGAGCGCTTAGGAACTGACTTCACAGCTGTTTATAGCCTTATTACTGCCTACAGGCTTTTTTAATTTTCCATATGCATGCCAATGGTACCATTGGTCCCTAACTTTAGCAAAGAGTCAAGGCTAAAGGCTGCCTCTTTACAGTTGCTTCACAGAGACCTTTGCATCATTGATTAGTTTATGAGGTACCTTAGCAGATGCTGCACCATACCCTAGCTGTTCCCTTTAGAGTGCACTTAATTGCAGTATTATTGTTCACATTGCAGTTAATGTTTCTATGCACTGTTTATTGCTGATTCATGTGTTGATTTGAGTCTAGTGGTACAGAACTCTATTCTAAGCTACTTGTTATTGAAAAATTACCAAGCAGCCCCTTCAGGGATAATGCTACACTCAACTTACCATATTTTTCGCTCTATAAGACACACTTGTTTCCCCCGAAAAAAGGGGGGGGGGGAAATGCTTGTGCATCTTATGGAGTGAATACTGACCAGGACCACCCCCCTCCCACCACCGGGCGGCCGTCTCCCACAAGCGCCGGGCAAACCTGTGATTCTGAGCCTGTAACCTTGTACTCAGCTTTGCCTGTCACAGACAGAAGACAGAGCAGGCCTAATGGAGTGCGGCCCCAGCGCCGGCTCGGGCTGCTCTGTCGGATGTGATGACATCCTCACCAGGCACAGGTTAGGCTGTATTATATGGCACAGGCAGGCTGCATTGTATGGCACAATCTGATAGTGTGTATGGGGCTTTATGGTCAGGTGCGTCTTATGAAGTGAAAAATACAGTAATTCAAAACCTAAATCTTAGATCTAAACTTTTAAACTTAACTGTAAACTCATTTCATTCTAACCTAGCTCCCAAAACCTAGCACTTGACCTCACACTACTCCTAGCACTGGTCATACGCTAAAAATGTAGACCAGGAGTCTCCAAGCTACAGCCCATGGGACTCATCTGGCCCACAGCAAAGGTCAGTGTCATATCGTCAATCTAAACAGACTTATGCTTTGGATCAGCTGAAGCTGCCTATGGTCTCTGCTTTGACCTGATGTTAGTGTAGGCAGGTGCAGGCTAAATCTCCTGTCATTGGGGGGGACACTCTACAACATTTAGCCCAAAGAGCCTTGTTTGCACTGGGGATGGATCGTCGTCAACAAGTTCCATTCGGCAGGAGGGAGAGAACAGAATGTTGAGGGAGGTGATATATAGCCTGTGTTGGGGGAGGGGTTTCTCCCTTGGGACCATGGCTTTCATCTGGGAACAGGGTCCTGGACATCAGAGGGTCACGAGGAGCACCGTGGCCTAGTCAGTGCAAGGAGCCTTTTGGTGGATGGGTGAACTTTGTGTATAATCTTTGCACACATTTAAAGGGAACCCTCCTCAGAAATTTAATGTTACACTTCTAGTAATTGATTGTTTGATGTTTGGTCACAGAGGTTGTGGGCCTGTGGCACCAGGAGCTGAAGGGAGCAGTCTGATAAAAAGATCCTCCTTCCCTTTTTTATGCCTGGGGGGTCATAGGTTCTATTAGAGTCTATTAAGTGTTACTGTTTGTCTTACTGTAATTTTCTTTACATTGCAAACCAGTTTATATGTGCCAAAAGTAACAGTCTAAAATTATAAGAATATTTGCCTAAACTAATATTGTTCTACCTGTTCTTAGAATGTTAAGTAAAAGAACACTTGGTTACCTTACTGCAGTGTGTTGTCTGTACAATTGCATTGTCATTTAAAAATGTCCGAACCCAGGGTGTCAGAGTTGTCAGGTCAGGGCAATCTTTGGGGTCAGTCATCTTCAAACGGTTCTCACGGGGGTGGCACTACATTAGGAAGACTCTGATGGAGACTGATGTAAAGGGGACTCCAATGTGGACCCCAAAGTAAAAGGAGGACTGTGGGGTAAGGGGGTTACATTTGGCACCCTGATGTAAGGTTGGGCTCTTAAGGGGACTCTGAAGTAAAGGGGGGCTTTGATGGGGACACTGAAGTAATGGAGACTTTGATAAGGACTCTGATAAAAGAGAAGCTCTTATGGGGACCTGGATGTAAAGGGAGACTTATTAATTTGTATATTTATATTTTTTTGGCCTTTGAATATTGGTAAAACATACAATGTGGCCCTTGTACTGAAAAGTTTTTGGAGACTCCTGGTGTAGTAGGCTGAATGAAAAAAAAAAATATTCCTCCATCCATTCTATACAGAGTACAGTATGTAGAAGGTAAGAAAAAAAGTTTATTTTTCCAAAATATCCTTGTTTCTAGACTTATCATGCTAAACGTCACCATACTTTATTTTTACTTTATTTTCTAAAGAAAGTTTGTAAAACAGCTGAACAATATGTACTGATAAAAGTGCTCGGTGGCAGACATTCCCTGAGGAAATGCTCACCACACAAGTTACAAGCCATTTTTTATGGTGGACACAAAATTAAAAAGGAGCACATGAGGATACAAAGAGAAAAAAGTATCATGCAGATGTGTCAAGATTAATGTGAGCATGTGTGAATATGTGTTTATATATTATTTTAGGCATTGGTAAAGGAAGTCTCTCACAAAGAAAACAGCACGTGGGCATGCAGCAACTAACTAATAAGATAAAGTAACATGCTTCCAATTAGTGATAGAGCTCTTTCACACGGGCGGACTCTGCCAACGGATCCATCTGCTCAACAGGAGATCTATCCGCTGATCCCCGCTGAGCAGGCATATGACAGGTCTGTGTCCTCTCCGCTTATACAAACAAGATATTTGGGGGGCACACCCTAAAAGATGCAATAAAGATGGTGCAGCCATTTATAAGACCATAAAACAGAACAAAATATTACAGTGCACACATGCAAAAAAGTTTGTTGTATGGTCTTATTGCTGCACCATATTTAATATGTCTTTTAGGGTGTGCCCCCCCCCCAAATATCTTGTTTGTCTATTGTATTGAATCTGACCAAATCCTTTTGGGCGTGGAACACCCCACTCCCTCATCAGTGCCTCAGAGAAGCAGGATCTCCCAATCTATGGATAGTGTAGAACCCATTAATCATGGGGTACTTTGACGCAGTAAGTGGGCTTAAGCACCATATAGCAATATGGTGTGACCAAATCCCCATATTTTTTGATAATGTTTTTTGAAAATGTCTAGGTGTTTTAAATAAGCCTTGCAGGAAGTAAATGTATTTTTTGCATCTGTGCGCTGTAATATTTTGTTCTCTCCGCTTATGCAGACATGTACCCAACCCGCCTTCCTCTATGGGAGGTTGGATGTAAACAGTCTGTCACCCGATCCGCCAAACAGATAGGTAACGGACCCCGTCTGTTCTTATCAGATTGTATAAAATGTTGGCGGGTGTAAATGGACACATGTCCATTTACATCCGTAGCTCCATAGAAGGCAATGGATGGCCTGATCAGGTCCATCTAAAAAACGTAGTGTACAGATTAACACAGGAATTTTCTTGTGTACTTTTTGAGACACTGACCGAGTGCAGGCAGGCAGCAGGTGAACTTAGAACTCCTGTTAATATTTCCAAAATAGTGATTTAGAAGGTATTATAGCCATTGAATCAGCACGAAAGCCAGGAAATTAGCATTAAAAAAAAAAAAGCTCATATTGTTTAACGTGACCCTGCTTTCAAAATAAAAGTTGCAAACAAAAACATACTTGTAAGCATAAACCTACCTCTCCCATTACTTGCACTGCCAAAAGCCACTCTGTTCAAGAGGAATAGTCGCCTGAAGTCCCTTTCAGAAATGATACCTCTGGGGGGCAATTGACGGGATTAGACGTGTACCTGCTAATCTTACGCAGCTACAATGCATTAACCTTCACGTCTGCTACTTAACAATATTATATTGATTCCAAGCTTACTCTGACACATCATTGAAGTCCACCAAAATTCTTTCAATAATTGTTATTGATTCAACACAATTACCTAGACCCCCAATAGGCGACAAATATCTCCTATTTTCTGCGATTTTATCGCCAAGAGACTACAGATTTTCTAACGTTGTCCCAAAACAATCTTTGACTGATATTTTGGATAAGATTTGTTGATTCGTGGAGCCTTGGGCAATATCGTGCTATTTCTTTGGCTGCTCAATCAGTTTTTCCTGAAGAAGCCCATTCCGGGCGAAACATGTTGAGAATGATTGCAGCTTGCTTTTTCTTCATTCTTCCTGTTTGGTGAATGGAAAATGTGATAAATGCCAATATGCTTGTTCCTGCAAATCGATGTTAAATCATTGTTTTTATGAATGTTTAATTTATATTTGTGTATATTATGAATAAAATTGTAATATTTTATTTCTAATTTTTTTGCAAACATCTTTTGATTCGATACCGTTAAAGTCCCAGGGGTTGGTGATTCCCCAGCCCCTTCTTGGCCCTTTTCTTCTTTGTTGTGTTCACAAATATTGGGACGTGGTATCTGGCCTGTTCAGATTCTCTCAAAAATTTTTGTTTCTTAATACCTCTGAGAGGGTCAATCCCCTGGCCCCTGTAGCGCTCTCCGCTCTTGGGTCCTTTCACTATCTATGGGGTATTGCAGGGGTGCGGGTGATAGCGACTTTTCAGTTTTGAGGGCCTTGGGGGATGTGATCAGCCATCTGGTCAATCTATCAATGTGATAGATGTGCTTTAAAGAAACCGATTTCAAGATCTGTTTGACAATAATTAAATCAAGGGACAGTGTTACAGAGTGAGATTAAAGTGGTAGTAAACTCTGTTCTACCACTTATAACTACAGGTAAGCCTATAATAAGGCTTTCCTGTAGGTACAGTGAATATATCCCAAACTTGCACTGTTTAGCAGATATTCAGAGTGCATACAGCCAGTGACATCACCGACGGATGGGCTATGAAAGTCCAGCATACAGTGCTGCACATTCAGAGCTCGTGCCATAGCCGGAGTCCACGAACCTGGAAGACTGGGTGAAGATGGAAACCCTCTCAATAGTGACAGCGTGGCACTGGAGGGCTTCGTTTTAGGCAAAGTCGCTCATAATGTGCACGTATGCGATGCATACTAGCGCATTATGCCATTGCCTGCAGGGAAATTATTTTATTTTATTTTTAACTGCAGTTCACTACCATATTAAATGAAACATTTCAGATTTCGTTTTGCAATTGTTTACTACTATTTGAAAGTTTGTTTCTTTTTCCTAATATTCCTGTTTTCTACTTAATATTTCTTTTTAATATTGATCTTATATGTCATAGTTAAATATAGCTGCTTTGTGCTCTGCTTGTACTTCAGGTGCCTTTATCTCTAGAAGAGGACATTTCAGTTGAATAATTATAAAAGGACCACCTTGCTGCTACTTGTATATATTAGAGGTGTTAATTAAGTAGATAAAAATATACTGTCTCTTATAGTGAGTTGGAGAGAATGCTTTGTCCTCTCTCCAGGCTCCAATAATAAAAACTTTGATAACAGAAAAGATTTTGCACTTTGCAGCCTGAGGTGGGAACCACCCAAAGGAAATACAGTATACAGAAGGAATTAAATGAAGAATAAAAAATGCGTAGTATATAATTCTACTATGAACATAAAAAAATATTGCGGACACTGATGTTGATTTTGTAAAGGCTAATAGACTATGCACTTTGCAAGTGCAGTTGCTCCAGAGCTTAGTAAATCTGAGAAAGCTCTACTGAAGTCCATTACCCAATCATATGCAAGCAAAAATGCTGTGTTTTTTAACATTTCCCTTGCAAGTGATGGGTATTTTTTTTTAACTTCTAAGTTTATTAATTTTCCAAGTTATATATATGAAGGTTACAGAGGTAATAATACAGCAGTACATTCTCTTATACTAATGGTATGTATGTATCTCAATATATAGGTGTATAAATCACATGTGTGTTGGTGTAATTTTTATAACATACAATTACGTTGACTAAAGTGGGTAACAACTGGAGCAAGAGAAAAAGAAAACGTCAATTTTCAGAGTCAGCGGCTCAATTAACTTTGAGTCTTGTTATTTGATAGGAGTGTAGGTATAAACTGGATAGTTGACAGGCAATCACACTTTTAGATTTAGGTAGTTGCATCATAAACTAGGTGCACAATGCTGAGATGTGTGTGTGTGCCTGTATATCATTTATAAGGTAAAGTAAAGAACATGAAATGAAGAACATAACGGGTATTATGAGTCTTTTTAGGGGAGAAGGACTGTTCAAGACTTATTCAAGCTGTGTACTTCTGGGGTCTTTGATCCATGGTTCCCAGTTTCTAAGGAAGTTCTTTGTGGTGAGATGGGCTTTGGAGAAGCTGTATTCCAGTTTGAACTTGTTGTTCAAGATAGTGATTACTTCTCGGATATCAGGGGGTTGAGTATTTTTCCATTTCGTGAGTGCCAGCCTTGTTTGAAATTTTTTAGGCCAGGTCTATGGGCAATAAAGTAGTTGTTATCCGGGTGGTTGATTGAAGCATGTTCTGTATTTGGTTCCAAAAGTCTGTAAGACTTGAACAGTCCCACCAGATATGGAAAAGAGTTCCTGGAAAACCACACCCTCTCCAACATAAGTGAGATACTTTGGGATAAGTTTGCTGGGAGTATAGTACCAGTGTTGAAAGAGTTTTTGCAGGGACTCCCAGTGTGCGGTGCAATGCGAGAGTTTTGATAGCAAGGATAGGGCATTGCATCACAGACTATTTTATGGGGCTGAGGGGATGTGCTTGGTCCATTTCAGGATTTGAGATTGGATTGGGTCCAAATTATGGTAAAATGTTTAAGCGTGCTATGCAGAATTCTGTCTTGGTTTGTCCATTGTATTTTGTTGTGTTTGTTGTGTGAGACCTGACCCTTAAGTAGATATAGAAGGTTTTTGAAGAAATCCCGTAAGATGTTTGGAGGTTTTCGAATGATTTTAAGTTGGATGTGGAGAAGATTTTTCCGAGATCGTGAATCCCTGTGTCAATCCAGGGCTGTAGCTGGAGGTCTAGGAGAATGAGTGAGAGGGCTTGAGTTGGGATGTATTGTAATATGGAATGGGATATTCCTTTCGACATTTGCGGTAGTGAGGTCCATACTCTCAGGGAGGCAGAGATTGTATCCAATGGGAAATGTTTGGTGGTGGGTGTGAGAAGCGAAACACCAAGGAGTGGTTTTGGTTCTGCGGTCAGTGCTACTGCTTCTATCTGTGCCCAATTGGAAGGAGTAGTTGTGTTCCACCAGGTTTTGAGTTGATCTAGAATGACTGCCTTGTAATAGAGGTTTAGATTGGGAGACCCCAGTCCTCCCATACGTGTTGGGTTCATCAGATTTTATTGTTTGACTCTGGCCCTTTTGTGCTGCCAGATAAAAGAGTTGATGAGGGACTGGAGAGTTCGTAGGTGCATTGGAAGGAGCGGTATTGGAAGAGTACGAAAGACATATAGGATATGCAGTAGCATAAACATTTTGGCTAAGGCAATCCTGCCTGCCCAGGACACATAGGGGTGGTTCATTTTCATATGTTATTATTTTCTATTAGGGCTGCTAGGTTTATGCGCAGGAGACTTTTACTGGGTGTGGTTAGGCGAATTCCTAAATAAGTTAGGATGCATCTTTTGACCATGAGAATGGGGAGTGTTGAGAGTTATGTAGTATAGTCGGTTTGTCTAAGCCTAGTGCTAGCATAAAGGATTTGCTGTGATTTACTTTGTATAGAGATATCGTGCTGAATTGGTCAAGAATATGTTGTACCACAGCTAAGGATTGCTGTGGGTCAGTGACTGTGATTATCACGTCGTCTGCATATAGACCAATGTTATGTTCTGTAGGGCCAATTTTGATACATTTTGGGCTCAGATCGAATTTGTCGGGCTAAAGGTTCCATGACCATGGCAAAAATTAAAGGCGATAGGGGGCAGCCTTGTCGTGTGCCATTGTTAATACTGAAAGGGTCAGATATTACGTCCGAGGTCCATACTCTTGCTATTGATTGTCTCCTCCGCTTTTGAGCACCTAATTTGATAAGAAGCCCTCGTAGAAAAGCTTTGTGAGCTAACCATTCTGTGGATTGGTTGTCAATTGATGTACAATTAATCTCAAAGAAATTCTCAATCTCGGATTTAATTCTGTTTTCATATCTCGGATTGGTTATGAGGGAGGAATTCATTTGCCATAAAGAATGAGTAGGTGGGCACGTTTGGGGGAATATTGTCAGGGATATTGGTGCATGGTCTGACCGTGTGATTACGGCAATACGTGATTCTGAGGTGGATAATAGGGCTTTTTTATTCATAAGAAAGAGGCCCAAGAGTATGAATTTCCAGGGTGGGAATAAAATGTGTAATTGCGTTGAACATCGTGCATACACCTCCAGGGGTCAGAGATTTTCGTTGTCTATGAATGTTGAGAGAGGTGAGATCCCTTTCCTGCCTGGGTTAGAGGAGTCTAGTGTGGGATCGGGATGCCATTGAAGGAGCCATAGATGACTATAATGTGTCAGTTTTATAAGGATGCAGTTTTTGTAAAAAAAAATTCTGGGAGATATTGGGTACATAAACATTTACTAGGTTTATTGGGTGGCTGTCAATGGTAGCCGATATAATGATAAATCTGCCCTCATCGTCTGTGTCTACTTGATGTAAGATAAAGGGCAATTTTGGAACTGATGGCTATCATTACTCCACATTTCTTTTTGTTGTTGTTAGAGAAGAAATAATGGGAGTATATTTTATGTGTACAGCTTGCTGGTTTGGAATTTGAAAAATGTGTCTCTTGCACACATAATATATTCACCTGTTGGGCACATGCTTCTTTCCATAGGAGATTTCTTTTGAATGGGTTGAGGCCTTTGGCGTTAATGGATACGATATTGAGTGGCATAATGTCAAGTGACCTAGGACAGTGCACAGGTGTCGAACTTGATCACAGTATGTACATAGTTGAGTATTACAAAGATCAGATATTAGGTAAACTTAATCGTTAATATTTATAATAGACAGCCCATTAGTTCTTGTTCACTAGGCAGAAAAAAGGCAAACGTTACCGCCTAGGTTGTACTTAATCCAAAGTAGAACAATCGCTGAAAGATAATAACTTGTTCTAATAACAATAGATACTAAAGAGCAAACACTATGCAAAAAAAAACTGCGGTATACCTGAGTTAAAGGTGAACACTTACGGGGGTGTGCTTAGCATACTCTAAATTGGTGGGGAGGTGGAAAAAAGGAGGTCGCCCAAGCAGGACATTTGATGCTGGGACATTGATCTTAGAGTGGATGTCAGGCTTTGTTTGTTTTGTTAGGGTGATGCCGAGGGGGAGGAGATGAAGAAGCAGCTTTATTACTGAATCTGTGAGAGGTCGCATGGATGGGTAATAGTCCCCAGTTAGTCAGTTTCTTGTATCCGTCTTTGGGGGATAAAGTCGGGACAATTTTTTGCTGGTAATTGACCAGAAGCTTTGTGGGGTATCCCCATCGATAAGTGATTTTGTCTTCTTGCAAGATTGATGTGAACGGAGTATATGCTCTTCGAAGTTCCATGGTAGCAAGTGACCGATCTGTAAAGTGAGATATTTTGGCGTAAGGTGCTGGTAAGGGTCTGAGATTTCTGGCTGCATGGAGGATTTGTTCTTTAATATGAAAAAAGTGGATTCTGGCTAGGACATCTTGGGGTGTATCCACTGGCAGGTGGTCTGGTTTTGCGATTCTGTGTGCACGGTCAATAAGCATGTCTTGGTGGGTGAGATTAGGAAGCAGGGTGATAAAGAGTTGTTGCAAGAATTTTTGGAGCTCATTGGGTGGTATGGATTCAGGGATCCCTCTAAATTTTATGTTATTTTGTCTGCCTGGGATACAGAGAGTTGTAGCTCCCTGTGCAGATCTTTTTGTAGGGTGAGCAGCATTGATTTCAACATGCTTTCTGATACAGGATTGTCAGTCGCCGGTATATTTGCCAGGATGGATAGAGGTGTGGGATCATAAGGCATGGGTCCAGGGTCATTCCCATGGTGTTTCTTTGCCTGGTGGGATTTGTGAGGAGAGTTGCAGGGAGATGTGGCAAGTCTCTTACCTCTATCCTGCTGTGTGTCTCCTGGGCTTATCGCTGGAGGGGGGAGACTGTCCATCTCCTCTGCTTCCCCTCTTTCCATCAGCTCTGCATTCGCTGGGTAGCTTGGCTGAGTGCTGTGTGTCTACCCGTGTGCGGCGGAGCCCGGGTTATGGCCAGCGCAGCCGGCGCCATCTTGTTTAGTTCCCTGCTCCATGCGGCCAGAGTACTCGGTCAATCGGCGTGGTTGAGGTGGCGGATTATGCCTCCCTGGCGGCATGCCGCCCATTGTCCCTCTGCTTTCCCCTCTCTATCGGGGCATCGTAGTTGCTTTCAGTGCCTGTTGTGGAGCGGAGCTCGGGACTGAAGCTCACATTCTGCTCCGCGGCTAGCCACGCCTCCAAGGGGTATTTTTTTTTTCAAACTGAAATTTAAGCTAAGCTTTGGAGCAACTGCTCCTGCAAAGTGTACAGTATATGTGCCTTTTGTAAATCTACTGCACTGTCTATTTAAGCAGGGTGTAAGTAAGTAAAAAAAATATGTGAATTACTGCACTTATTACAGAGAGAGAAAAATAAAAATATATACCCTTAAAATATAAGTACACATTAAACGTAAAGTGTATGTAAACCCCAACTTGTCTTATTTTCTCCCTTCTGGTATGTTAAATATACCATTGAAAGTGCTGTATCTGTTCGATGAGTGCAAAACATAGCTCTTTCCTGCCAGAAATCTTGCCTGTGCTGCACTCTTACCAGTTTACATTGTTCTCAGCTCTCTTTTGGAACTACAGGACACCTCCCCTCTATGTTGTAGTGATGAGGAGTGAGGATGTTCTGTAACTCAAAAACTTTCTGTCCTAGGGTAGCAATGCTAGTTGTGGGTGAACCAACTCATCCAGTGCACACGGGACCTTTACTCTCTCTTTTCCTTTGGTGTACGCACTCACCAATGCCCAGGGCCAGGCGGGATCGCGTTCATGTGAAATTCAACATTAAGGCAGAACTCAGACTTAGAAGTGAGCTGTACACCCAGTGCATCTGTTATATTCTGAGGCTTTTCTGCACACCCTACATCCCATGATACGTACACCAGTGCTTGGAATGTGACATATTGAAGGAACACCGCTGAGCTTGTGGTCTGTCCTACCAGTCCAGGTTTTTACCACCTCACTCTCAGTGATAGAATACAGGTTTCCCCATGACACAGCGTGAACCTCCTGCATGCAGGACTTACTTGGTCAACTCCTTCTGTACCTGCAGCTAGATCCCTGAGGTCCCCCTCACAGGGATGTGGTCCCGGTTAGCTGGTGCACCAACCACTCAGGAGGGGAACAGCAAACCGCTCCCCTTGCTATGCAGAGAACTCGTCACCTCTGCTGGTACCATACCCCCACTGTCTGGCTGCCATATCATTCCCTTGTGTTGGTTACTCTTAGCAACTACATGTCCTCCTCTTCAGCATATTGTATTTGTAACAGGCCCTATTCTTTGTGATATGCCAAATACCACCATGCACTCTTTGTAGTAACTTCCGACCAGGCTTGAAACCGGTAACTTTTTAAGGCCTGGTTCACACCTATGCATTTTTTTGTGGATTTTCAGTTTTGCAGAAACACACTACAGTCCATTTAACATGGTTTTCTATGGATGTAGTTCACATCTGTGCATTTTATGGAAAGGGCCAGGGTTTTTTTTTTTCAATTTTTTGGTTCCATAGACTTCAATGGTTTAAAGATGTTTATTGAAAAATGCAACGTGCACCTGCAATATACAAACTGCAACCTACAGAAGTGTGAATCAGGCTTTAGGCTGGTTTCACACCTATGCATTTTTGGTGCTTTTTTCATTTTGCAGATTTGCGCTACAGTCCATTTAAAATGGTTTCCTATCGAACACGTTCTATAGTGCAAATCTGCAAAATGCAAAAAGCACTAAAAATGCATAGGTGTGAATTCAGCCTTACTGAAGATTCAGCAGCAGCACAGCACACATGAAACAGAATCCAGCCCTAACTAAATAGTGCAGGCTGCTCAGGCTCATACCTTTCCAAATAGTAAAGTCTATTCAGCAAGTGTCCAATGCTGGGAGGTTTCTAGTCCAGGATGAAACCCAGTAGGGTGGCCCAAAAGAGAACTACATGCTCCAGCAGGACTACATGTTGCAGCAGATCTTCCCTTGTAAATCCCATGTGGAAGAGTGTGTGCTCTGAGCCCTACCCTGATATTTTTGTGGCTTACAGAAGGGGAGGGGGGCTCAGAAACCCCTGCAAAAGAGTCTAGACAGACCTTTCTGTAATTGCCTGCATAACTACACAGTTACATAGAACAGTAAAATAGCACTTCATCATGGCCACATTATAACGACAAGCAACAGAACCTTCACATTATACACAGCAATAACAGAAACATAAAAATAAATTAAACTTTCATTTTACTCCTGTAAGCACCTCCTTACCTGCTCCTCCATAAATACAATACAATAAGGACAGGAAGGGTGTTACTGGCAGGATCACCAGATAAAAACAAAAGTAAAAAAGCCAGAAAAAAAGAAAATGAATGCAGCCACCTCCTTTAAGGACTGGTATGCTGCAATATATTACATTTTTATTATTGGGTTTCTAGAGAATCAGCTTTTTAGCCTGATAGCCTTTTACAGGGAAATTAAATAACACAGTTATATACTATCAGTAAATAAAATTATAGCCCTGTTCCAGGAAAATGTAAAATTATGGGCGCATGCGCGAGGTCTGGCATGGCGGACGCACCTTGCTAAGGCTCCGCACTCCCCGCCGCCGCTTTGGGATTTAACCGCTAAACCAAGCCCGAATCAATCTTCATCTTGGATCGTACCTCACCCCCGCTAGCCCTGGCATCTAGTGGAATGGTGCTGACGGGCCACAGAGGGAAGAACAAGCCAAAACCTATTAAGGAAGCCCTCGCCCGCGCCTCGTCCAAAATGGCGGCGAAGGCCCTCGCTATCCAGCGGGCGTCCTCCGCCCCCAGCTGAGAGACCTCGGACAGCGACGATGACCGGGAGGTGAGCACACACGATCCCGCAGAAATATCCCCGCTACCATCGGGGATGATCCCCAGCGAATTTCTCAAGCACATGGAGACCATGCTGCAGAAAGCCCTAAACGCTACCTCGGAGCAGATTACAGACCGTCTCTCGAGGGAGATACGTGATATAGGCCAGCGCACTGCTGCCTTAGAATCCAGAGTTGATGACATCGAATTCGCTTTACAGGAACAAGCTCAGGAACAAACAGCTCTCCGGGAAGAGAATGTCACCCTTCTCTCACGCTGGGAAGACGCTGAGAACCGCTCACGTAGAGCCAACCTGAGGATAAGAGGCATACCCGAATCCGTGGCCGATGTTCAGTCCTTTGTAACGGCCATGTTTCAAGAACTAGCCCCGGGCATACCTATTGAACGCTTAGAATTTGATAGGGTTCACAGAGCCCTCACCCGACGGCAAGCAGATGGCCCTCCCAGGGACATTATTGTTCGGCTACATTTTTTCCGAACGAAAGAACAGCTTCTCAGCGCAGCCCGCAACAAGGATTCCTTACAATTCCAGGGGCATACATACCAACTATTTTCGGATCTAGCTCCCCTTACTATTACCAAGCGCCGAGCTATGAAGCCTCAGCTACAGATCTTACTTCACCACCAGCTGAAGTATACCTGGAGATTCCCGTTCGCAATACAGTTCTCCTACCAAGGACAGCAGCACACCTGTTCGTCCCCGGAATCTTTACAGCGCCTCCTGGAAGGTCTTCATCTTACCCATCCAGACCTGCATACAGAGTCCAACCTGCCTCGCACACCAGCTCGTTCGGCGACACACCCTTATTCGGCTACACCGCATCGCAACCAACCAGGCCCTGTGTCCGTTCGCAAAGGAACCCCTGCTAGGCTGTCGGATGGTGTTGTTTCCACTCCCAAATCTCGCCCACTGCGCTGAACTGATTGTATAGGTGCTCTTATCCTCTCTTACTTTATTTTCTTCATTTTTTATCTCCCATCGTGAGCATTTCTAGGATTCGGACATCCGTGCGGAAGACGACTACTGGCCTCTGTCCCGGAGGACATCTTCCACCGAATCCTTTCTACCTGCTGTTCCGTATGTACTTTCTTTTTTCTTCCCCCCCTTGTAAATTTTTTATTATTCGCTCCCAGGTTTTTTTTAAATTTTTTCACTATCGATGGCCCCTGACTCACAGCTCTTCATTATGACTTTTGCCTATAAGCTTCTTTTCACAATTAACCTTCATGTCTTAAGTTTATTTTTGCTATGAAACGCTGGTACCTTGTACTCTCTGAATAACAGGTCGGTGCAATCTGACTATGCCTGTAATTATCGTATCTTCACATCCCCACTATAATTGCTGTAGAAGTAAGTTAGCCCTCTCATTGGCCTAGCATATATCACTTCATCCCTCCTTACCCCTCCTTCCTCCCTGTCTCTTATCCTGGCTCTCACCCCTTTCCCCCCATTTCCTCCCTGGCTTGCCCTATCCCTCTTCCCTATCTACCCCATCCCCGCCCTTTTTGACCCCTTAAAGGCCTCTGCGATATTATAGTATTGGAGTACTGCACACCAGTCCAACTGTATATCCATTGCTTTTTGTGGTTCTGTCGTTTGGACTGGTTCCTCATGTTCTATTATTGTTTTTTGTTTTTTTTTGTTTTCCTACTCCCGTTTGTTCTTGTTGGGATTATTGCTTGGTTTAGCAAATTGTATTGTTTATGTACTACTTTTGCCCTTGTGGCGACGGAGAGCAGTCACTGCTCCCCCCTCCTCTAATGCACTCTCTCCTGGGTCACCTGTTTTGGGCCCTGGGGACTGAGCATTACCTGGCCGAGCAAACCATCTCGGTGTCTGACGGTTCCTGTCATCTTATGGTTTGCCCTGCATACAGTATTTCTCTCTTCTTTTTCTTCTTTCTCCCCTTTGCTTCTTTTTCCTCTTCTCTTTTGTTTCTTTCAGGTCGGTCGGCTCCCTCACCCCTTACGCTCTCCTATAATATTTCCCATTTTGCTTATAGATGGCCCCCTTAAATATATTATCTCTGAATGTCAAGGGTCTTAACTCCCCCAACAAGAGGGTTAAGGCCTTCCGAAATTTCCACTCCATGAAAGCTGGGATAGTTGCCCTTCAGGAAACCCATTTTGCGATATCCCAAACCCCCACATTTTTTAGTCCCCACTACCCTCAGGTCTTCACGGTTTCAGCAGCTACTAAACATAGGGGTGTTTTGATAGCATTCCACCATTCTTTACCCTTCACACCCACTGTGGAAATTAAGGACCCTGAGGGCCGCTACATTATTTTGGTAGGTCTACTCCAGGATACTGAAACCACACTAGTCTCTTATTATGCCCCGAATGGCAACCCTAATCCTTTTTTTTCACACCTCTTACAGGTTATCAAAACTCACTGCAAGGGTACACTTTTTGTTTGTGGAGATTCCAATCTAACCCTGCATCCCCACCTAGACAAATCACCATATACGCCTGATAGTCACTCCCTCTCGGCACAGCTTAGGAAACAGTTTCATACGGCTTCCCTCCTAAACACTTGGAGGGAATGTAATCCCCTGAAGAAGAACTACACGTTCTATTCGTACCCTCACAAATCGTTCTCTAGGATTGATCATATTTTAACTCCGGTGGCCTCATTCCCAGTCGTGCTCCAGTCCAGTATATGTCCGGTTCCCTGGTCTGACCACTGCGCCGTTATCACTACTATCACCTCGTTGATTCCCAGGGCCAAGGAAAGGTCCTGGTGTATGAACGAAGCTCATCTTACCAATCAAACTTATTGCCTTGATATTCGTATTGCTATTACAGATTACTTAAGACACAACACTTCTGCAGACATATCCCCGGTCCTTCTCTGGGAGGCTCACAAGCCGGTAATCCGGGGCAGCTGCATTTCCCTAGCCACACATATCAAGAAAGACCGGCAACGCAGACAGCAAAAACTAGAGGAAGAGTACCACTTACACTTTCTCCAGTTTCAAAACTCTCCTACAGAACCCCATAGGCTTATTTTTGAAAAAACTAAACTGGAACTTGACCTTTTATTGGCCGAGTCAGCTGACAAAGTCCTTCGTAGGGCTAGTCATAAGATATATACCAAAGCAAATAAACCTGATACCTTTCTGGCCCTACGTCTTCGACAACCTGACAAGATCCGTAAACCAATCAGACTTAAAATTGCTAAAAATTCCTATACTAGTAATCCCATTAAAGTATTAGCCGAATTTCGTGAGAAGTTGGCTGACCTATACTCAGACAAAACCCAGTTCTCCCATCAACATGCCGAATCCCTATTTCAGAATCTGTCTATACCTGAACTATCCCACACAGCTAGAGATTCTATCGATACTTTGATTACGACGGAGGAAGTACTATCAGCTATAAAATCTCTCAAACCTCATAAACGCCCTGGCCCCGACGGCTTACCTAGTAATTATTATAAAAAATTCTCAGATGTATTAGCCCCCCTACTAGCGAATTCGTTTAACGCCCTATTAAGACAGCAAACCCTGGGTAGAGATTCTTTAATGGCCACTATAGCAATGATCCCCAAACCCAACTCTGACGACACCCTGTGGTCTAATTTTCGCCCCATATCCCTACTTAATGTAGATATAAAAATCTTAGCCAAGATCCTTGCCCTGCGCCTCAACCCGATCATAGGAAAATTGATTCACAAGGATCAGGTAGGGTTTATTCCCCGTAGACAGGCTAGTGATAATATCCGCCGAGTCGTCTTGCTACAACACCTTGCGAAAACGCGCTCAATTCCTATGCACCTCCTATCCTTAGATATCAGAAAGGCATTTGATACGGTCTCCTGGCCTTATTTACAATTTATTTTGAAATGTTGGGGTTTTGGTCCCCATTTCCTTCAATGGATTATGTCGTTATATGCTGACCCTCAGGCGTCAGTGAAATATTCAGGGTTTAGCTCTCAGAATTTCCCAATACGGAGAGGGACACGTCAGGGATGCCCTCTGTCGCCGCAACTTTTCGCTTTGGCAATCGAGCCCCTGGCTGCCCTTATTAGAGCTCACCCGGACATTAGGGGATTGGAGGTTGCCTCTACTACCCAGAAATTGTGCCTATTCGCAGATGACGCTTTACTCTTTATTACCTCCCCACACATTACTATCCCCAATTTGCTCGATCTCCTTGACAAATTTTCTAAAATCTCTGGCCTAGAAGTAAATCAGGCAAAATCCAAGGCCCTTAATGTGACGCTACCCGACGACACAATGGCACTTCTCAAGACTAATTTCCCATTCCAATGGTCTAGCTTCTCTATCCCGTATTTAGGCATAAAACTTACCAGTGATCCTGCAGATCTGTTCCGAGCGAACTATCTCCCCATGCTGAGACACCTCTCATCCTTACTCCAAGATTGGCGTCCCCTATGCATTTCTTGGATGGGGCGTATTGCCGCTGTCAAGATGTCTTTACTCCCCAAACTTCTTTACTTATACAGAGTTCTCCCCATTCCAGTGCCCTCCTATTTCCACCGTATCATTCAAAACCGTGTTTTTACTTATATATGGGGCTCCACAAAACCTAGGATCTCTAGACCCACCTTACTTCGCCACTATAGGGCCGGTGGTCTAGGCGTACCCAACTTCCAACATTATTACCACGCGGCCCAGCTTGCCCAAATGACGCTTTATCATGCCACAGTTGAGGTTCCCATTTGGGTGAGTCTGGAGGCGGTAGATCTCCACCCTATATCCCTAACTAATCTTCTTTGGCTTCCCCATGCTGCCCGTGGCCTCATCTCCAATCCTCTGACCTCTGATTCTCTCAAACTTTGGGATAAGTTATGCAAAACATTTCAGCTGATTTCCCCACACTCCCCCTTACTATCTTACATCGGTCACCCCAAGTTCTATCCTGCTTACACTTCTTCTTCCTTATTCCGAGCATGGGTGCAATCAGATTTAACTCGTATATGTGACCTGGTGGCTAATGGCTCAATCAAATCGTTCTCCTCCCTACAAGCCCAAAAACAACTACCAAATAGTGAATATTTCCGCTATCTCCAAATCTCACACTTTGTACGACAGACTATAGGCTTGAACAGGGGAGGAAGTTCGTACACAATATTCGAACAAATATGCAACTCTAATCCACATGCCCCAGGTACCATATCTCAATTATACGCCCATCTTACTTCCCAACCTTCGGCACTTCCGACATATGCGCGGGGTTGGTCCAGGGACCTGGATTTGAACCTGGATGGACACGACTGGTCTGATATCTGGCTTCATACTAAACTCTCCTCACAGAATATTGTGGCCCTGGAAGCAAGTTATGAAGTCCTTATGCGTTGGTACTTAGTACCAGATAGAATAGCGAAATTTTTACCCTCTTACTCCCCAGACTGTTTTCGTGGCTGTGGCGGGAGGGGCACACACCTGCACATTTGGTGGACCTGCCCAGTCGTCCAACGCTTCTGGACTGAGGTTTTTTGGATTTTATCCACTTTGATTGACAACACAGTAGACCCTGACCCTGCTTTAGCCCTCCTCAACTTCTATCCAACTCTGTACACAAGAGCGCAGATGCGTCTTGCTCTACAGGTCACCACAGCAGCCAAACAAATGATAGCTAAAGCCTGGAAAACTCCCACCTTGCGCTTGGCTGAAACCAAGAACAGGGTTACGCAAGCAATGATACATAGCAAAATCGAAGCAACTGTTCAAGATACTGTCCCTAGACATTCTAAAATTTGGCACCCATGGGTTGAACACTACCTACCCCTGCACTTTGATCACCATTTATTAGATCCTTAGTAACATTTTTTCCCTGATTAGCAGTTAACAGCTGGCTTGTAGCTGTTTAGTGGGAGCCGGCCGGCCGTAAATCTTCCCTCTCTACTTTTCTCCTCCCCTATCCCCCATCTATTCTCTTTTCTTTCTTTCCCTCTCCTTTCCACCACCCCCTCTCTAGTCTTTTCCTCCTTTCCCCCTTTTCTCCTTCTATCCTTTTCTTTGACTTGTACTTTATTATTCAATCTCTGATTGTACTCAACTGTAATATTCGTTCACCCTGGAGGTGATTTTGAATAACGCTAGTTATGACGAGAATGTTCTGTAACTTTTTGTATACACGGATCTAATTCTCCTGCTCCTCTCTACTTGATAATGTCCTAGCCTCTAAGTATGTTACATATATAAGCTTACGTGCCCCGTTGTCTAGGCTTGCTTATATTAGGTTCTCAACGGCTGTAAATCACATTGTTAATCTGTCAATTTTATTGTAACCTGTCATGGTTTGGAGTACATTTTGTTACTATTTTTCATTATTGTGTACAAGACAAAAAACTGCTTCCTATGTACTCTATGTCTTCTATGTTAATAAAAAACTTTTTGAACAACGAAAATGTAAAATTATCCCTTGCAGTTGGGCTGTACCCACACTGCAAGGGTTAAAATATATATATTTTTTTGTCTAGGGAAGAAAAAAACACTTTTACTTACCCAATCCTGCACTTTCCCAGCAGATGGTGCTCCCCCATGCTCTGATGGTGGATTGTCCCTTAGTGTCATCACATCCAGTGTGGGGCTGTGGACTGTGCTTTGGTCTTGATGATGTCAGGACCCTAGATTGCTAGAGCGTAGGAGAAGAACAAGCTGCGGGGACCAGTCTAGCTGCAGGGAGGAATGGAGGAACGGGTGAGTAAATCTTTTTTGTTCCTCTAGACCTAAAGGGGCAATTAACCCTTGCAGTGCATGCCCAGCCCCATTACAAGGGATTATGTTTTAGCTGGTGGGCTTTACATGTACTACATGAACAGTTGCTCAATCGGGTAATCACACCAACTGGGATATATCAATATGTACGTTACTAATTGCTACAAGCTGAAGAAGAATTGCATAAGTGTACTGAACGCGTTTCCTAATATGAGCATGCACAAACAAACATATCGATTGACCTGCAATTACACAATTTAATAATATTAGTCAATATCTTTTATACTACCATCAATCTTCAAGAACTGTTTTGTAAAATGAACTATGAGCGGCAATGTACTCTATGGAAATGGTAACATACAGCTGCTATACAATCATTAAGGCATTGTGTGAAATACGTACGTGGTTCTTTGTATAACTAATAAACTAAAATAAAACGTTTGTTTTTCTTTCTTAAAAAGTGTGCAGACATTATTAATAAAAAAAAACAAAAAAAAAAAACAACATGAGAATACATTATCTCATAATTGGCTAGCAGAAAAGCTAGTGCATTGAACGCTAGAATGCTTTTCTTTAGCATGGTCAGATGTAATTGTACATGTCCACTTTGATACTGTCCCAGTTCCTCCTCAATCACACCTTAAAGTGATATTCAAGTCTTGTTTTTTTTTTTGTTTAAGAATAACAAAAATGCCATACTTACCTGCCCTGTGCATTGGTTTTGCACAGAGCATCCCTGATTCTCCTCTTCTCGCTGGCACTCCTGGCCCCTCTCTCCTGCCGAGTGCCCCCACAGCAAACAGCTTGCTATGGGGGCACCCAAGCCGAGCCGCTGCTCTAAGTGTCCATTCAGATACAGAGCCGTGGCTCAGCCCCACCCCTTATATCTCCTCATTGGCTCACTGACTTTCAATGACAACAGCGAGTGCCAATGACGCCCACTGCTGTGTCTCAGACAATCAGGAAGGAGAATGCCGGACAGTCGAGGCTCCTATGCAACATTGCTGGATTGAAATGGGGCTCAGGTAAGTATTAGGGAGGCACACTGAAGGTTTTTTATCTTAATGCATAGAATACATTGAGATAAAAACCTGCCCTTAGAACCACTTTAATACATGTGCATTTACACATGTGTTTTCATGTGTTGACATGTTGTGATAAGGCAGCTATGTCCCTAAAACACACTTCAATGCACAAAGAACTCAGCATGCAATCATTTTAGCCATACAATGTACCACAACATACAAGGCATTCACATCTGTTTGCTGTGGTGCACCATTGCACAGATGTTTGTTTTTACTGTATATGCACTTCAAAGTGCAATTAAAATGACTGCCAATGCACCTCAATGCACATATACAGCAGTATACCACTGTGTTAAATATAGGCATGGGCACAGGGTGTGTAAGGTGTGCTTGGGCACACCCTAATCACCTAGTGTGGTGCAGATTCCCCCTATTTAAATCCCTGATACTTCAGCAAAGACCCCAACGGGGCTCCTAATAAAAAAAATGTAAATAATAATAAATAAAGGAAACAATAAAAATTCAAACTAATGACACTATCAACTGCCCTACTGACATCATCCATTGCTCTGCTGACACTATATATATATATATACACGCACACAAACAAATGTGTTTGAGCTTTGGGGTGCACACCCTAATGCAATGGGCTATGCACACCTATGGCGTTAAAGGAGAAGTAGGGCCCAAGGTCTGTTGACCCGAATTCTCCTGTGGGTCACAGAAGTGCGCTTAGTTCTGCACTCCTGTGACCCATATTCAGAGGGCTAAAGTCTGCTGTCAGCTGACGAAACTCAGCCAATCTAATCTCTCAAAAGTTCTTAACTTTAATTATGGGTTCCATCCAGAAACCTGGAAAGACAGCTCATAAACATATTAAAGCGGTTTTGTACAGAAAATTGCAAGTTCATCTTATTCAAATGGCTTTGGAACATAGATGCAGTTATGACCATTGAAATAAAATAATATGCAGTATTTACCTTTTATTTTTAATGTTTATGCCGACTTCCGGGCTCTCCTCCCTTGGGAGTGGGCGTGTTTATTGGCTTCGCAATGGTCCCTGGGAACTTTTTTAGCTATTTCCCAGGAATCCGTGGGGGACACATTCATGCTGAAATCTCGTGAGATTTCGGAAGGAGGACGCCGGTCACGTGACGAGGGCATGTCCGAAATTGCCATTTTGAAAGTGGGCAGGCAGCTCTATCTGCCATTACCACTATAGCACACGAGGCAAGAGGAAGGAAAACAAAGAGGACACTCAATGAGCATGTGCGAGATGGAGCGGTGGATGCTGGGAGCTCAGCGTCATTGCATCCAGGAAGTAAATGCCTGTGGGCTTCAAACGCCCACAGTGAAAATGGAAACCGCCGGACTGCTTTTTTAAAAGTTTTCCTTAGCAATGAAATCGTCACGCCGGGGGTTAAAAAGACGCCGATCGTGACTGCAAAGACACTGTAGGAATCGCCCACCAGTGACACAGGTAAAGAAAAAAAAACGGCAGCGGAATCCTGCTTTAAGCTCATAAAATGGAACAAAAACAAACATTTATCAGAGAACATCCTCACCAGGGGAAGATTCAAATAACAAAATCTTATGAATCCTAGACCGTAGGGCTAAAGGAAACTAGATGAAAATTGGAGATCTATCCCCACAATGACTGACCCTCACAGGGACCAGGGGTAGGGTACAGCACACCACAGGAAAGGGTGATAAATATACCTACTGATATATGTAAAACATTAATGAATATGGATAAAGAATACTCCATAATAGGGGGCAGTAATTCTAGCACTGTTATAGTTGAAAGCATCAAGGTGTTCTCTTTTTGGTAATTCTACAATATTGAAACCATAAGTGCTGTGATTTTACACCTATAGCAGCTGGAAATAGGCTCCAGGGAAGAAAGTAGCCCAGCCTGTCAATATTTGTTGTCACATAACCTCCAATTTATTCCTTCCTAAATAGCTCTCCATCTTGGCATGCAGAGGCTTGTACAGCTGAAAAGGCAAATGTTACAGTGATATTTCAGAACATGAGTGCATGTGAGTGGGGTGGATAATAGATCTAATTAGGCACAGGATGCCCATCATCTGCATATGTTTGAATGTCACCAACCCACATGCCTAAGCAGGAAATTTCCACGTCAGTCTCCATTACCATTCAATATATTTTTACATGGCTGTATTTGATCTTTAGTAATGCTTACATGTGCAATAACTGCACGGAATATAGAAGACATGATTTCAAGCAGAACACTCAACCAAATGGTGGTGAAATCAAGTTATTCATCTCGCTGCAAATTTAATACAAAGTTGATTTATGTAATAATAATCGGTCTAGAAACAAATCTATGTAATATACAAAGCACTGTTATGCATTCTGCAAAGCACAGAGCAGTATAAGAAATGTAGCTACGGATTTGTGTGCTCTAAACACAGAGATTTAAAAAGCAATAAAACACAATGGCCACTCCTTATCTTGCCATGTTTCATTTTAATAATGAATTGCCCATTTTGTACACTATATACACCTAAACATTAACAATTTTCATAGCAGTGTAAGCATTGTAAGCATTTGATTCACTTGTCTGGCAGATATATAGAGCTTGAAATCAATAAAAGTGATGAATGAAAAGTGTGCTGACAGCCTATTTTTTATTTTTTTGTAGCTCATCCAATTAGAACGTGTGTTTAGTTTTCAAAGCTGGAATGAAAAATGACAATTGGAAGCTGGTTGGTTCCTGTGATATTGCTGGTTGTTTTTGGTCATAACCTGGGGTTATAGTCACTAAAACTACCAAACTATCAAAAGCTGGAGTCAAGAGACAAATTAGGCAGGTATAAAAGGGTAACGTCAAAAGATCAGACCAAGACAATTTCACAGGCTAGAAGGTATAGCACCCAGCTACTATTCCAAGTTGGGGTCCTAGACCAAGGTGAGTTTTACTTCATATTCACTTGCCGACCACAATACGTATATACTTTGCAGTTTGCAAGTGGTTTACCGGGGTTATGGCTGAGGCTATCAGCCATTATCCTGGGGGTTTTTTTCAGTCAGCGATTGGCTTTCTCTTGAAAGCAGCCCAAGTGGGCCAATTAGCCGCTGGATCACTTTCAGAAGCAGTGGTAGGGGTTGCCATCCCCCTCCCAGGTGTTTCTCGAGCTTACCGTTTTTACCAGTGTGACCGAGAAATGATATGATGGTTCGCATGGCTGGCTATAGAGCAGACCAAATCTTTTCTGATCCCCTCTATGGTCTTGGAGGACCGGAGCAACTTTACATCCATTCTAGGGTGGAAGTGATCACATTTTTTTCAAAGCTTAGACCTCTTTCACACCGAGCCGCCTAGGGCATCAGCGGTAAAACGGTGCTATTTTTAGTGCTGCTTTAGCGGCGCTATTCAGCCGGTAGCAGGGCAGTTTTAACCCCCTGCTAGCAGCCAAAAGGGGTTAAATCCATCCGCAAAATGCTGCCGAAACGGTATCGCAGCGCTGCCCCATTGATTTCAATGGGGAGCAGCGGTGGAGGAGCTGTGAGTTCATCGCTTCTTCACCACTCCAAAGAAGCTGCTGGCAGGACTTTTTGTGACGCCATGCCAGTGTACCACTCCAGTGTGAAAGCCTTTTTTCAGGCGCTATGAAGGCGCTATTTTTAGCGCTGTAGCACCTGAAAAACGCCCAAAGTGTGAAAGGGATCTAAAGATCAATTTTTTCTTGATTTTTTGCTTTTAAAGATGGAGATATTTGGGGTCTTATTGACCTGTCACCCTCTTTTTCTATTACAAGTGATGTTTATATAACTTGTAATAGGAACAAAATTGATTTAAAAAAATGAAGGGGGCAGTGTAAAAAAAAATATTAATTAAAGTGCCCCCCGAAGCAGAAGTGAATGTATACCTAATAAACAGATAAAATGTTAAATCAAAATAAATATATAAACACAGAACTACAGCCGCTGAACAAAGGTGCTGTAAGCTTAAAAGTGATAGAAAACATGAAACAGTGATGGCAGCATATATTACTCAATACACATCATGGTGATTTGTGCCATATACATCAATGTGTTTTGTGCCATACAAAATCAAAATACAACAAAAATATATAATCTAATCTATAAAGTGCTTAGTGCTTATATGAGAAAAAGTGCAATGGTGCTCCAAACTTTGCAAAGTGTGAGGTGACTCCCCCTTCGGTGACCCCACTCACCAGAAACAATGGACCCTCAGCTTCGTAGTCTGGGATAAAAAATACAGTGATCTATTGATCTGTTGATGTGTAGGATGGTTTCTCAAAAAACTCTTCTAAGAGGGTATTTTATGACAGAAAGGATGCGCCACTCTCCATAGATGAAATACCACTAAAATAAATTATCAAGCGCATTAAAGGTGCCACTTACAGGATATCTGGCAAAAACAGGCATCAGTGAAAGCATCTAAGTTTGTTGCTGTATAGTGTGCGTTTCACAGAGACGGAATTGGTTAACGTGAACTGGAAGTACATTGATGTGTTTCGCCCCTCCTCCACGGCATCATCAAAGGACATCACTTCTGGTTCCTTGCAATTTATTTATACCTGAGGGAAGATCACTCCTCCCTCTGGAGAGAATGAAGTAACCAGCGATCAGTGTAAAAAACACCAATTTCCTCCTCTATAACATAATTTCCTGTTGCCAAATATATACCGTATTTATCGGCGTATAACACGCACGTCGGCCGTTCTCGGCAGCTTTCGGCCGCTTTCGGCTCTTCTCGGCAGCCGAAAGCTGCGGAGAATGGCCGAAGGCGGCCGAAAGCTGCCGAGAATGGCCGAAGGCGGCCGAAAGCTGCCGAGAAGAGCCGAAGGCGGGCGAAAGCTGGCGAGAAGAGCTGAAGGTGGCCGGAGGCCCACCGAGAACTACCGCACGCCACCGAGATACACATCCAGCTCTGTATCTCGGCGGTGGCATTTAAAAAAAAATACAAATAGCAAATGAAATAGACACGGTTGCAATGGGGGACAATACTGCATAAGGCTGCAATGGGGGACAAGACTGCAATGGTGGACAAGGCTGCATAAGGCTGCTATGGTGGACAAGGCTGCATAAGGCTGCAATGGTGGACAAGGCTGCATAAGGCTGCAATGGTGGACAAGGCTGCAATGGTGGACAAGGCTGCATAAGGCTGCAATGGTGGACAAGGCTGCATAAGACTGCAATGGTGGACAAGGCTGCAATGGTGGACAAGACTGCAGATGACACTGGTGGGCATATAAATGTAAGTTTTTTTTTTCCCCTTAAACTTCCCTCCTTAAAGTTTTTTTCCTTAAAATTCCCTCCTAAACTTGGGGTGCGTGTTATACGCCGATAAATACACTACATAAAAAAAACTTTAATATAAACAGAAGTCATAATGGCAAACATGCCTTTTGGTTATAATACTACAATAAATCATATAATGCGATAGACTTTTCCAAAATATTTCCAATACATGACTAAAATGTATTAAAAAATTACTTATTACTTGAGCATGGACAAAATAAAATGAAAATGGAAAAAAAAATAATAATAAAATAAAATTAAAACTGAAAATAAATAAAATTAAATAAATAAAAATGAAAAAAAAAGTAAAAATAAAAATATATTTCTCAAGAAAAAAACCCTCTTATATAATATTACCAATTGGACAAGAAACAATTACGATCCAACTCAATGTTGAGGCCATGGGGACTCAAAGTTCGAAGCCTATGTATCCATTGGGTCTCATTCTGTGAGATAGCTCTCTTAAGGCATCACTGCTAATGTTAGAACGGGACCAATAATTCTAGTGCTAGACCTCCACTATAACTCTAAACAGGTAACCTGTAAAAAATTGTAAAGCCTCGCCTATGGAGATTTTTAAGTATCTTAGTTTGTCGCCATTCCACGAACGTGCACAATTTTTGCATTAAAATTAATTAAAGTGTATTTTTGCCCAAAAAATAGCATTTGATATATATATATATATATATATATATATATATATATATATATATATATATATATATATATGAACTTTGTCGGTTTTCTAGCAAAAAATTCTGATTTAAAATTGTAAACAAAAAGTGCCAGAAAAGGCTTGGTTCATGAAACTCAAACTGACTCATATATGAACTTCTGCTGCAGGAAAATATGAATTCATATACTTTCTCAACATGAAATGCTAGCGCATTAAACTAAATCCTTTACAACTGTCCAACACATTTTGTGATGCAGCAAAAGGGTGGGCTTTAGTGCCCACATATGCGTCATCTAGTGGCTGTTATTTATGTGCTCAGAGCACACTCGTGTTTGCTCTCAGCACAAAGACGAAGCCGCCTAAGACAGCTCTTGGTCCATGTTAAATATTGGTAGCTGGAGGGGCAAGTATCTGATCATGTGACCACTGTGACTGTGGTGAGCTCTCATATAATTGGTGTATCCAAAACAGATTAAATCAAAGGCTGGTTTAGCTCCATCTATACTGTAAAGAAGACCATGCAGTAAATGAAAGGATCACATACTAAATCAGGCACCCTATTTATAATTTATAATTAAATGTACAGAAAATTTAGAAATAACACTAACCTTATCCATACTTGATGAGATCCAGCACTGAGGATGAGGATCCCAAATGTCAAGAGAAGACATCAGCTTTCACAAAGCTTTATTGTTCCAAGACAAGCTCACCAAAATGGTCTGCAAAGACTAAGTCTCACGATGACTTGTTTTGCCAAAAAATACTTAATCATAGAGATCTCTATAGTCTCTCAATCAGAGCAATCTCTAATGCCACATACACATGACCGGACTTTCCGTCGGAATGAACTCTGATGGATTTTTTGACTGACTTTTACACGGAGTTCCGACAGAGTTCTGCTGAAATGGACTTGCCTACACACGATCACACAAAAGTCTGATCGTTTAGCGCAATGACGAACGACGGGACTAGAAAAAGGAAGTTCAATAACCAGTAGCCAATAGCTGCCCTTACTTTGTTGTTGGCCCGTCAGACCTGCATACAGACGAGCGGGTCACGATAGGAACTGGTTCAGGATGAAAGATTTGAAACATGTTCTATTTCTAAAGTCCATCATATTTTTCGACAGAAAAGGTCAGATGAAGCTCATACATGATTGAATTGTCCGATGGATTCGTTCCGTCAGAACTATGCTGTTGCAAAGTCCGGTCGTGTGTACACGGCATATGACAAAGTACTTTTTTGGGTGAAACCTATCAGAGTGAGACTGGGTCTGGGAAGACTCTGTGATGCTGACCCGGATCTATAAAACTTTGTAAAGGCTCATTGGAGTGCAGATGACTTGATAGTTTATTCCCCATATGGAGCATTGACAATCTGCATCTGCTGTCACCTGAAGCCACAGAGATGGGAAGATTGGAAAGCTTTGAGCAGCGACTTCCATTGGTATTATCATAAAATTTGGGATACTCCATATTCCCAGGATCTCAGCAGTAGGATGACATCATAGACATGGGGGCTTCATGTAATTAGGTCTGAGAGGCATTTAAGATGCTTTAACTCTTGGAAAAACACTAAACAAGCAGTTTTTTAAAGTTATTTTTTCACACTTTAATTTCAATTATTTCCTGACTTTGCTCTAAATATGATATTTCTTAAAAAGTCCTTACAGAGTGTGCTAAAAAGGAACATTTCCAAAGAAAAGTTCTAAATACATAAGCTTTTAATCAATTCAAATTAGATACAGTACATTCTAGATTGCACTCTTTTGCAGATTTCAGTTGATTTCTTTGTATTATCCCATTGAGATGCTAATGTTCTTGCTTAATCAGTAATTCAGCACCTTCTATAAAACTGTATCTTTTTTATAGTTAAATGTGTCAAGTTTGTAAACCTAACCAGGATATAATTACACTGAAATTTATTAATTTTGCATCCGTGTTTTGTAAGCTATTTCTCGAGAGGCTACCTCCCTGTCTTTACAATATCATCACTAAGTAATAAATGAGCTGTTGTCGGCTAAATGCTGTAAGAAAGTACGCATTAATTATGTGGTCTTTTACCACATGCACCTGCCGTAAGCGCTTACTAGATAGACACAACTCACGCTCCCTGTGCATTCAAATGAAGTCACCTCAATCCTTGTAGTATAAGTGACGCATAGCTATGACAGACACACATATTAATGTGTCAGTTGATGAGTCAACTGATGACTTATCCCAGTACACTGTGCTGCTGAAAAATTGAATATCTGCATATATTTAATATTAAAATCTTCTATACTGAGACATTACACCAGATATAGAAAATGTTTGCCTTTCTCACACCTCCTCCTCAATTTAAAAAAAACTCTCAGTGACAACTTTCCAGCTAACTTCCAAGCTATTGTAGATGCAGAACTGCCTGGGACAGGAGGGTGGAAATTAAAGTGAGAATAGAAAAAGAAAAGAGAGCGCACCAGCCTTAAAGATGTCTCCTTACAAAAGTAGGCTTAGAACTAGAGTGGCTATTCTCTCACACATTGCTAGGATCACTGGGCCTAGAGATGGGGAGTCGTGCATGAGACCTTTCAGGCTTGGAGTCTCATCCAGGACCCCCATCCCTAGGTTCGGATAATGCACTAGGCCAGTGCGCCCTCTTTTCCTGTTCTATCCTCAGTATGAGTATGATCAGGACGGCCCCAGTCCTAGAGGGTAGCAAGGAATCTAAGGAATTATCCATCACTTGACCAGGCACTTGAGTTACTATAGAGTCAGGCCACTCATGCACAAGAGTATTTTGTTGTTTGGGAATTGAAGTGAGCCTGTGATTTGCATACAGAAAGCAAAACAACAGATGCCCTTTAAACCAGACCATCCCATCCTTTCTTTTGCTTCCTTGCCAGAAGTAAAGGCAAGTCCAGTTTCAGCCATGAAATACAAGAATCATACCTTAAACAGGGCCATAGACTACCCAATGTGTCAGTGCTGATTAGTTCATCGCTGTTACATGAAGTGAGTCACATGATTATACATACTTAGAAGCAATGGGTATTCTCTTGGAATTATGGCTCTGGGTTAGTGAAGGAAACTTATAAACGTGTTACTGGGGATAGGGGCACCAAACTAAACCTGATAGCTAGGCCTGAATGGAAAAAGTATGATGTTATTTTAAGTACATTTTTGCTGAGATATACATGGGTGCTGCCATAGCTGAACTCCTTTTGAAGATGATAGCTGCCTAGCTATTAAACTGATCCACTGCTTTTGATATTTCAGAGTCAATTACTTGGGCAGATTAGAAAAGCCAGAATAGCGACAGACCAATAGTGGAGTTCATGTTTCTCTCAAGAACAGTTTATTGTGTAACGGGGGCCCAAGAGATCTGGTATTGGCAGTTGGTAGATGGCATTGGTATTGCCACAAGAAGTGATTGATGCGACATAAAAGGGGACAAAAACATGGAAGGCAGCAATGGCAATATCCTGATTTCTCTCTATACTGGTTTCCTTTAAAAGCCACGTTTACCTACTTTTGGAATTTCATTTTTAGATAGATACAGACAAGTTGAGTCATCAAGCTGCTTTTTATATCTTTATAGAAAACCAGTGGCAATAATTTGTCTCATAAGTTCCCAGCTTCACAAACCTGTTATGTTGTGTGTGATACTCATGCCTATACATTGCACAGGACTGAGAGCAGTGTGACACCCTTTTGTGTCTTGTTTTAACCACGGTCAAGAATCATTCCTGCTTCAGCATAAAATACAGATGTAGCCCTGGTCATCTGCTAGAGCAGAAGAGGAATTGTCCTCAGTGCAGGATGGGTGGTGGCCATTTTGTTGGAGATCAGAGGAGGATGATCTGTTAATAATGTATTTGTTAAAGTGGTTGTAAACCCTTACAAACCACTTTGACCTACAGGTAAGCCTAGATTAAGGCTTACCTGTAGGTCCAAGAAATATTTCCTAAATCTTTCTAATACTGCATATAACAAATTAATTTAACCACTTAAGCCCCGGACCATTTTCCAGCTAAAGTACCAAGCCCCTTTTTGCGTTTCGGCACTGCGTCGCTTTAACTGACAATTGTGCGGTCGTGCAACATGGCTCCAAAACAAAATAGGTGTCCTTTTTTTTCCCATAAATAGAGCTTTTCTTTTGGTGATATTTGATCATCTCTGTGTTTTTTATTTTTTGTGCAAAAGTTATAGCGTCTACAAAATAGGGGATAGTTTTATGGCATTTTTATTAATATTTTTTTTTTTTTACTAGTAATGGCAGCGATCAGCGATTTTTATTGTGACTGCGACATTATGGCGGACACTTCGGACAATTTTGACATATTTTTGGGACCATTGGCATTAAAAATGCACTGATTACTGTAAAAATGTCACTAGCAGTGAAGGGGTTAACCACTAGGGGGCAGTGTAGGGGTTAAGTGTGTGTGTTTTTTTAACTGTAGGGGGCGTGGCTTGGCACCTGACATCACTGATCGTCTTTCCCAATAACAGGGAATAGATGATCAGTGACAGCCTCAGTAGGAAGCGGAAGAGAGGTTTATTTACACCTACCTCTCCTCGTTCTTCAGCTCTGTGACCTGATCACGGGACACCGGTGGCGATCGGGTCCGCAGGTCCCGCAGCCACAGTCACGGAGCTGGGCACTTAAAGGGAACGTACAGGTACGTGATTGTGCCCAGCCGTGCCATTCTGCCGATGTACATCAGCGTGAGGCAGTCCTTAAGCGGTTAACTGGATTCGAGATTCAGTATAACGAATATTGACACTCTACAGAAATAATGAATTATCCAAAAACGTATTAACGTAACATAACGAATATATCAGAATGAAATTATGTATTTTACGAATGACAACGAACCTAAACGAATCTAAATTTTCCATTGTGCACAAGTCTACTGAAAACCATGAAACACCTAACGATAATAGCCAATAATCAGGAACCCTCTTCACTTTATAAATTATTTTGACTGCATTTTCTGTATCACTAAACATATTCAAAGATGTAAATACATCTCCTAATACTGATATATTGTAAACCAGCCTTTTTGTATATAAAAGACAACAATGAATCTGCAGTGAGTATGTTGGTGAACAGTTCTCCCCCTTTGGAAGCAGGGTTTCTTAGATCACCAGCTTACTGGCAAAAGAGAGTGAGGTTACCTAGTGCACTACAGAATTGCCTAGATAAAAAAAAAAAATAGAAAAAACTGAAGTACTTATCAGATATGCTATGTTCCCTGTATAAACCTCAAGGTTTTCTTTCTACTTTTTTACTGTAATGTACCCTTAATGCATACTATTCATAGAGGTCATAATCCCACAACCCTGCTTACAATATCAAATTTGTCAAAAATGGTGAGTAGAGTGGAGTTAAATGTGAAACCATTTTGTTTACAGCTTTCATTTGTTTTCCGAATAAGACCTGTAAGAAAAGCTCAGCCAGGGCACATTGTCATTCTGTTTGCTGTGTACTGATTTTCTGAAATGCTGAAAAAGAGAATAGGAATTATTGAAGTAAACTACATCTGTAGCTACTGCAAACAATATAAAATGTGTCAAGCATAATATCGGAGCTGCAAACACAAAATGTGTTTTCAATTGTTGTCTTTAACTGACCTTTAGCATACTGGCGCCATACTGTATTACGACAACTTTACAATGGATTTAGTAAACATTTCTTTGTAAATAAATGGCATAAAAATATAATGTCTTTTATGTCTATGCAGTGGTGTATTTTGGTTTTGTGCTGCCCTAGGGAAGACTAAAATCGGACGCCTCCCCATCTAAATTTGTCCCACCCCAGCCGCGGTATACTGTTTTTGTTCACAGTCAACAGCTGCGACTTCCTCATCAGACCCTGAGACATGGTTTGTCATATATAGAATTATTGCCCATGATCTGATGTTTGCGTTGATGCCTCATATGTGTGGGACGAACACTGTTTGCATGCGTGCAGGACCAATCATTTTTTTTATCACTTTTATTGCTGTCACAAGGAATGTTAACATCCTTGTGACAGCAATTACATGTTGTTGTTACAGAAATAGGCATGTGACAGGTACTTTTTATGGATAGATCTGGGGTCTATAAGACCCTAAATTCCTCATCTGTGTTTTTGAATGCTTTAGATGTGTAAAAAATGGCAAAAATGGTTTCCGAGTAAACCGAAAGGGATGTCATGTCATTGCTTCCGGTTTACTGTTACGAACAGCTGATAAAAGCTGGTGGGACAGGAGAGCTCTGGAGAGCCATTGAAAGTGGTGGGCGGGGGGACATCCCCTCCTGCAGCTTGTAATAGCAATCAAGTGGCTAGTAAGCTGTTCTGATTGTTATTACAAGACAGCCAACCACTGGCTCTAAAGAATTATCCCGGTACAACCACAAAAGGACAGGTGACGCCTCTGAAAAATGCCGCCCAAGGCCAACATCTCACGGTAGATAAGCCCCTGTCTATGGGACATCTTCAGACTCATTGCCTAAAAAAAATTATTCAGCCAAAGAAACTCCACCTTCACACATCAAGAGATGCTCAAATTACTAACGCTCTAATTATGTTTATGGATTGGTTGAAGGTTGTTGTAGATGCAAAGTGATATTAAATCCTAACTCTTTTGATATTTTTACTGCTGACAATTACCTTCTGTGCTACTTTTCAATCTGTTAACGTTTTTCTTTCTTAATAATGTGGTACCCATAGCCTTGTTAGCATATAATGCACAGATTCATAGTACATTCACCAAAGATACAGAATGCAGCTCTGTAAACTGGCACTGTAGTTATTATTCTTCTCTTCAGGCACATCAGTGGTATACAAGGCCCATTTTGATTACTTGCCATATTCTGGTGTCCATAAGCAGGTTCCACAGATGCAGCAGAGATGATTTAACAGAAAGATACACTGTCTATCACAAGCACAGCAGCAGTGCTGATAGGCAGGGCTCCTGAAGATCCTTGTTCTGTCCCTGCAGGCTGGAACACTCTCCCTGAGTAAGACCTCGCTTTTCCTCACAAGCAGTGCAGATTTCCCTTACTCATTCCACACACGTCTCTCAAAATGGTGGCTGGGCCCTCTTTTATCTGGAAGCTAACAGAAAAGTGTGGACAAAATCTCGAGAGAACTTGGTACCAATCAGAACATGAGGCTTCCCCAAGATGGATGCTTGAGATAAGTTCAGAGAAAGGTTTCAGCCTCAACAGGATTTCACAAAACATCAGTAAAACACAAATACATTCTGAATATAATATGACATTTCTGCTTGGGAAAGTATGATACAATTGTAGTCCCACTTCTCCTCTCAGCCAGCAAGACTGTCCTGTCACAGTTAACTGTATGTGAAGAGGCTACCTACAAGGTGCCTTCATAGCATCCTTGATTGATCCTTCCTATTTCTGTCAGCACTAGGATCACATTAGCAAAGAAAGGGCAGATGAGAGAGAAAATAAATTCTGGAATACGAGCCAGTAACAGTTTGCAAATGTGGAGGAATAAATCACCTCTAATGTTGGGTGGCCCATGTGTGTGGATGCTGCTGTAATTTGTAAAACTATTTGTTTATTTTTTTACAATTTAGAATGAGATGCCCTTAGATTGGGCATACATTTAGGGTGTCTTGACTGAAAAAAGGTTGATAAATACTGAACAAAATCCGTCCACCCCAGAAGCCAATTGACTAGATCTCTCAGCTACCTAGACCGATGCCACAGTGTAATATGCTAAGCTATTATTTACAGCTTCAAATCCAACAAAAGTATATGACATATAAAATATATTGCTTATTTGCCAGGTAAAAATAAAATAAAATATGAAGGAAAAATGAAGACACGTGTCATTTTCCAGTGATCTAGCAGTGGAATTTAAAAATAAATTAATGGGTGTTAGTTATAACTAGCAATACTTCAGCCTTTGCTTCCTTTAATGTCAAGGAAACATGACTTTTTGAAGAAAAAACGATACATTGCATAGAGCAGATGAAATGATGTCGGAGAGCTTATGTTATTATTATAGCTAATACTGTTTGACACAAAGTCGGAGATCTGAAGATATAAGAAATATGGTTTGCAAGTCAGATCAAAGGCACTCAATAGCCAATAAGACTTCCCAAGGTTTATACATGCCTGTGCATCAAGTAAAGAGAAGCACTGATATGTCAGTAATATGTTTCATCACTTTGCTTGCCACATATTTTTGATTGGCATGATTATTATTATTGCTGTTGAGTGTTAATGCATCAGGGAGAATGCTAGTGTTGGGTTTAAATGAACCACACATAACACATCTTAAATGATCTTCATTAGCATTCTCAGCTATGTAAAAGCAGGTGTTTCATGCAAAATAATATGTGGTTTCAGTTAAAACATAAAGGGAGTGAAGGTCCCTTAGGGTTTTGTGAATGGGAGCCTTGATTAATGTTATCATACAGATTAATGTGAGCTGCAGATCTGTGCATCTGAATACTGTACAGACATACCCCACTTTTAAGTACACAATGGGGTTTATTTACTAAAGCTGGAAAGGGCAAAATCAGGCTCACTTATGTATAGAAACTAATGAGCTTCTAACCCCAGCTTGTTCAATTAAGCTTTGGTAATAAAACCTGGAAGCTCATTGGTTTCTATGTAGAAGTGAGCCTGATTTTGCACTTTCCAGCTTTAGTAAATAAACACCATTGTGTACTTAAAAGTGGGGTATGCCTGTATATAACTTTAGTGGACATGATTGGCTCTTATGTATGAAGGTGGGAAGAATTAAAGACGGGGAGGACATTTGGAAAAAATGAAAATATCAATAAAAATTGGATTATAAATGTAGCACTGTCCCCGTAGGGCTTGTTGAGTGTTGACTTCATAAGCCTCTCTCTGATTACCTACAGCTGGTTGCTAATAGTCCCCACTTAGTTGCTGAGGGTTCCCACTTAATTCCTGAGGGTTCCCCTTTTGGTGCTGAGGGTTTCACACTTTGTTGCTAGGGGTTCCCGCTTGTCACACCCTTAGTCCCGTTTGCTCATTACTCAATAACCAGTCCAGGTTATTTATGTTTTTGTATTTCATTTTGGAACTTGGATGGGAGAAGGAACGAGTGGGATACTCCAACTGGAACTATTCACAAAGGATAAGGACAACTCTCACTTGGCCTCCCCTCATTGGTAGTAGAAGCGGTCGCACTGATTTGACCATACAGCCACATGTATAGAAGGGGTAAGTCTTCTTGCTCTCACTAGTAGCAGACTTGATGCACTACATTATCTTCAGGACACTCTCTAGCATCCCTTTTACTGACATCCGTCCACTGACTCTTCCAACTGAAAGGGGTGACCCTCACTTAATAGGCCCCAAAGACACAGATCTGTACCCACAGTAGGCAGAATCATATCCTTCCTTGTGTCTCCATTCCAGTAAGCTCTGCAGGACCTCTGGGTTAAGTTTCTCTCTCTCTCTAAGCCCCTGGGTCGACCACCCAGGGCTGCATGGCCTCCTCCACGAAGGTGAGGGCAGCTGCCCCCCTCCCTCCTGCTCCCCAGGTAAATTCCCCTGAGCACATGTACTCTGGCTTTATTTACAGTATCCGACAATGCAATGCAGCACTTTCCTTCTGCCAATTGCCAGGGCTGCAGCAAAGCCTGTGCTCTCACTTGTCGGATCCCCCTCCACTGTCCAATATGCTTCGCTATTGGACCAGTGGGGGACAGACAGTCAGAACAGGCTGAGCTGCACCTGAGTACAATGAGCAGACTTAACCAATAGATCCTGCTCCCTGGTAGGCAGAGAGCACTGTAAGTTTTACCTGACCATCTTCCTGGTAAGCAGAAAGATCAAAAAATATACTCTCTTCTAGCACCTACTTAGGAGCGTGCTACATAAACAAATTCATTAAAACATAAATCAAAAGGCTAATCTACAAATTCTTAATGTCAGGTAAATCCATGTGATACAATCTATATCCCAGCTTCATGAAAGACATTACATTTACATGCCTTCCCCTGACCTCTTTTGTTGTGTCTCATAACCAACTTTGCGCATCTCAGTTTACTATTGTTTAAAGTAGATGTGAATCATAATCTCCTGCAGGCTCTTTTCAGCCACATCCTATTAACCAATAACTCCAGTGATGGCTGCATGTCATTTTTGAGGGTTTTGTTATGCATACAACTGAGACAATGGATGTGCAATGTGTGCTGAAACAGCCACAGTCTCCATTAAAAGCTTGTGTGACAGTGAGACAAGGCAGGAGCACAAGAGGGAGACAGGGACAGTTCCTGTCATCATCTAACAGTAAATGACTGAACAAGAACCTTTATTGCATGATCAGATAGTATTTTAATGAAATCTGCAGATTTTTAAATATTAGAAATTACTTTTGAATTTACATTGAAATATTAAAGTCAAAGTCACATACATAGTTACATACATAGTTGGTAAGGTTGAATAAAAACATCCAGTTCAACTTGAGTGTGTACTGTAAGTGTGTGTGTGTACTGTTTTCCATATCCCTGTACATTGTGTTTGCTAAGAAATACGTCTAAAAGTTGACACCAACAACTGTGGAAAGGCGGTCCACATCTTTCTCGCCAGTAACAGTAATGTAATGAGTAACAGTAAAGAACCCCTTACAGAGTTTAAGATTCAAGTGCTTCATTCAACTTCATTGTGTGGATGTGTGTTTTTTTTGGAGACTTAGCCCTTGTACACATGGTCGGAGATTCCGACGGAATGTGTCCCATCGGACCGTTTTGTCGGATAATCCGACTGTGTGTGGTCTCCATCGGACTGTTTCCATCAGAGTATCCGACGGACCAAGTTTTCCAACGTGTCCGTAAAATTTTCCGACAAAATGCTCCGATCGGACATACTCCGATCATGTGTAGCCTACTCCGACGGACAAAGTGCCACGCATGCTCAGATCAAATTCCTAGACCAAAACTATTGGCTACTAGCATGAACGTAGTCCTGTCTTAACGAAATAATGACATCACGTTATGTACAATCGGATTTTCTGACAACTTTGTCCGACCGTGTGTATGCAACAGTTTCGGACAAAATCCGTCGGACAAAATCCAACGGATTTGGTTGTCAGAATGTCCGACCGTGTGTACAAGGGCTTAAAATTAAAATATTTCCCACAAATGCTGGAGTCACCATTCAAAGGTTTGTATATTGTGATAATTTTTCCTCCTGAAAGCCTCTGCTCCAGGGAGAATACTTTTAATGCTTGTAGTTATTCCTCATAACTGAGTCACTCTGGTCCCCTTATTAGTTGTGTTGTCCTTCTTTGGACTCTTTCCTGTTCAAGCACATCCTTCCTTAGAGTTGGTGACCAGAACTGGATGACAAACTAAAGATGTGGCTGAACCAGATTGCTGTACAATGGTAGATGTATAGTTTTATCTCTTGAGTAAAGTCATGTTTAATGCATGCAAATAGTCTGCTGGCCTTGCTTGCTGCAGCTTGACATTGTATGCTATTGCTGAGTCTGTGATTTAAAAGGACCATCAGATCCTTTACCATCCTCACCCAGAGGTCTCCTTTCTAGCATGTAACTTACATGCATATATTTCGCTCCCAAGTGCATTACCTTTTCTACATTGAACCTCATCTCCCATATAGTTCCCCACTTCTCTATTATAACCAGGTCTTCTTGTATAGTTGCCATATCCTGCTGCAAAGTTACTGAACTGCATAGTAAGATTGAACTATTTATTCCAACCTCTATATTGTTTATAAACAAGATAAATAGAATTGGTCCTAGGACAGTATTGTCAACCTACTAGAATAAAATTTACTGACAAAGCACTTAAAATTTACTGGCACAGTCCAGTGTTTACTGATATTTCCAAAAGTTACATAATTACAGTTTTAAATGCACATTTCTGTACTTAGTGTATATAAAGTGAGAAAAAACTGTGCTATCCACAAACAACAAATAAATAATAGCTGTCAGCACCGCAGACTTACTGCAACAAACAAAATGGTGAAATAATAAAAAAGGTGCAGTGCTTAGATTATATATATGACAATATCTATATAATCTTTTACCATTGTAAAAAATATATAATAAAATACAATCAACTTTAATAGTGATAAAAACTCTGCATAAATTAACACTATTAATGATTCTAAGTTTTAGACAACACTATATCCAAATATACAAAAAAAAAAACTAAATTGTAGATACGTATATCCACCAAAGTGAACGTAGTCCATAAGTGAAACAATATGGTGACAAAGTGCAATATCTTGAGAAGTTATAGTGACTTCAATGAATGCTTTGCAGAAATCCACCACCACTTGAGAGGAGGCTTACCAGATGTTATGGACCCAGTTAGGTATATACCTAGTGAGTCGCACGAGTTTATTGATGTAAATGCACAAGAAAAAACAGTTGGCAAACTTGTAACTTCTCATGGGTACCAGAGTAGACAGAGAGATGACCCAAAAATAGATGAAATGGCTATCCACCTTTTGGGGTGTCTGAGGACAGAGATCATCAATCATCATGATGCAATCATCAACACAATAATGTGATGTTCCACCTCCAGGGCTCAAATGTTTTTTAGTAATTATGATTGTTTTTTTGCACACTGACAATTGATCTGAGTATTATTTAGCACTATTTTGGCCCTTTTTAGATTATTGGCACCAAATTAGCTTTTTGCCTTTTTGCAATCTGCTGGTAGCATTCCAGTCTCATAGTTTCATAGTTAGTAAGGTTGAATAAAGACACTAGTCCATCCAGTTCAACCTGAGTGAGTGTCTATGATTATCCCTATCCCTGTACATTGCACACAATCCAAGGTCCCCATTCATATATTAGGGCCAATTTTGGACAGAAGCCAATTAACCTACCTGCATGTCTTTGGATTGTGGGAGGAAACCAGGGTACCCAGAGGAAGCCCAAGCAGGCACAGGGAGAACATGCAAGCTCCAGGCAGGTAGTGTCGTGGTTGGGATTCGAGCCAGCAACCCTTCTTACTGCTAGGTGAGAGTGCTATCCACTGCACCACTGTGCCAACCCCCAGTCAGTCAGTTGCTAATAAAAATTGGGAACAATGGTCTGGCTACCCCCTGGGCCCAGTTCTTTGAGAAATCCCCGGTTGTAAGCCATCCAATCCTGTGATTTCTTCACATTCAATTTTCCTAGTCTTTTTGAACACTGGTCTCTGCCAGCCACAATGGTACATTGACTATACTATTATAAACATTACTGTCTTATTTATTATACCCCCCCATCCTTTTCATTCATACAAATCGAAGATAAGAATGTATTTAATTCAGTTGCCTTCTCCCCGTCATTTATGATCTGATTTCCCTGATCATTTCTGATATGTTGCACTAAAATCTTAGTAATGGTAGTCTGATATTTCAAACTTAAAAAAAAAATAAAAAAATAATTTCTATGAGATTTTAGTGATTGGGTTTACACATACTTTAAATTTGCATGGCAAACCTCTCATAGCAAAGCTTCTAGAACATTGATATACTTTAAAGGTTTGGCAGCCATAGAAGATCACATTTATATGCATTGTGACAGTTTTTCACAAAAAATAGATATTGGCAACTTAAAAGTTGTAAAAGAATCATCATAAAGGTGTCTGTTAAACAGCAATTAAAAACAAAACAAAAACTATGCAACAAAATACCTAAACCAACGTTTAAATTGCTACTTAATAAAGCTTTAGTATCTATACAGCAACTAAAAATATCTACTGAGATAATACACCTGGAGTTATTTACAAACAGTAGCAGGGATTGTTGTCACTACCCTCTCTGTAAAGTTGGGTGTTTTTAAAGCAGAATTTCACTCTAAAGGGGTAGTTCCACCTTATGTCCTCTTCCCACCTCCTCTTTCTCTTTTGGAGCTTTTTTTGGGGGTGGGGGGGTGGGTTCCTAGCCAGGTACTCGCTCCCACTTCTGCTGGAAACGCCTAGGCAGTTTCGTCTGAAGTTCTCCCCCTCCTTCCTGGCAAGCAACCTTCTGGGACACGTCACAGGTCCCAGAAGCTTACAAGACCATTAACACAATGCAGCGCGGCTCAAGCATGCACAGTGGGAAGCTGGCTGTGAAGGCACAAGAAGCTACAGCCCATTCCCATACTAAACATGCTGGCGCTGGGGACCCGAAGATCAACAAATAACTGACTTGGTCGAGAACAGCGGTGGATCCCTGGACAGGAAAGTGTCCTTTTATTAAAAGTCAATATCTACAGTATTTGTAGAAATTGTAGCTGCTGACTTAATTTTTTTTTAAACTTGACTGAAGAACAGCTTTAAGATGAAGCATGGCAGTGGTGCAGTTAATGAGAAATGCAAGATTATCATCTCCAAGGAAGATAAAACATAACAGTAATTTGCTGGTGTTCCCCATAGAGCTCTGCAACTATAACTATTGAGATCTCATAACTCACAATCATTGTGCCTCTTGTTTCAGCTTATTCCTGCTGTCACCTCAGAGACTCTGAGCAAAAGTAACGGCATCAAATAATTTCACCTTGCACATTCATGTACATAAAACCTCTGTTTACAACAGCAGCCAACAAGGTGTAAAATTTAATTGAAAATGTGACTGCTAACTTGACTTTTTCTTTTTTTTTAGTCTGTATTTTGTAAAGTATATGTATCACAGTGCTGCTACTGACAAATCAGCAGTGGAAAACTAGCAGTTTTGCAGACTTTTATTTAAATGTCTGATACCTACTTTGTAGCTGCACATGGTTGATAATTACTTAACAGAGCCCAGATTGTCTTGTATGGAATTGTGACATTAACATTGACATACACTACACAGTCATATTTGTAATTATTAAGAATGCCCAAGCTCAGATTTGTTGACAATATATTCCTTTGATCCTTTCAACGTTATTTTATATATACAAATAAAGCGGGTCATTTTTATATAAATGAACACATTTACAATTGCTACTGTTTAAATTGATATTAACCACTTTCAGACCGGACCATTTTGCTGTTCAATGACCAGAGGTCTTTTTACAATTTGGCACTGCGCTGCTTTAACTGGTAATTGCGCGGTCATGCAATGTTGTACGGAAAACAAAATTTGCGTCCTTTTCTTCCCACAAATAGAGCTTTCTTTTGATGGTATTTGATTGCCTCTGCGATTTTTATTTTTTGCGATATAAACGTAAAACGACCACAGATTTTGAAAAAAAATGATATTTTCTACTTTTTGTTATTAGAAAAATCCAATAAATTCAATTTTAGTCATACATTTAGGCCAAAATGTATTCAGCCACATGTCTTTGGTAAAAAAAAAGTCAATAACTGTATATTTATTGGTTTGCGCAAAAGTTGTCACATCTACAAACTAAGGTACGTTTTCTGGAATTTACGCAGCTTTTAGTTTACGACTGCCTATCTCATTTCTTGAGGTGCTAAAATGGCAGGGCAGTACAACCCCCCCCCCCAAATGACCCCATTTTGGAAAGTAGACCCCCTAAGGAAATTGATAAGTGGCATGTTGAGCCCATTGAATATTTTATTTTTTTGCCTCAAGCGATTGAATAATGACAAAAAAAAAAAATTTCTTTTTTTTTTTACACAAAGTTGTCACTAAATGATATATTGCTCACACATGCTATGGGCATATGTGAAATGACACCCCAAAATAAATTCTGCTGCTTCTCCTGAGTACGGGGATACCACATATGTGGGACTTTTTGGGAGCCTAGTCGCGTACGGGGCCCCGAAATCCAAGCACCGCCTTCAGGCTTTCTAAGGGCATAAATGTTTGATTTCACTTCTCACTACCTATTACAGTTTTGAAGGCCATAAAATGCCAAGATGGCACAAAACCCCCACAAATGACCCCATTTTAGAAAGTAGACACCCCAAGCTATTTGCTGAAAAGGCATGTTGAGTCCATGGAATATTTTATATTTTGCCACAAGTTGCAGGAAAATTACAAACTTTTTTTTTTTATTTATTTTTTTCACAAAGTTGTCACTAAATGATATATTGCTCACGCATGCCATGGGCATATGTGAAATGACACCCCAAAATAAATTCTGCTGCTTCTCCTGAGTACGGGGATACCACATATGTGGGACTTTTTGGGAGCCTACCCGCGTACGGGGCCCCGAAAACCAAGCACCGCCTTCAGGCTTTCTAAGGGCGTTACAGTTTTGAAGGCCATAAAATGCCAAGATGGCACAAACCCCCCCAAATGACCCCATTTTGGAAAGTAGACACCCCTAAATTTAGGGGTACACTAGTGAGACTAGGTAATAAATGGCGGGTGCCCTGAAACTATAAAAATTAACTAACCAACCAGCGTCACCTGTAATGCCCCGTACACACGAGCGGACTTTTCAACATCCAAAGTCCGAAGGACCGTGTCCGTCAGACTATCCGATCGTGTGTGGGCTGCAACGGACTTTTGATTCGCCAAAGTCTGACGGACTTTAGAAATGAAGCATGCTTCAAATTTTCCCGAAGGAACTCCGCCGGACCCGGTCCCCTTCGAAAACTCCGCTCGTGTGTATGCTACTCCGACGGACTAAAACCGACGCTAGGGTAGCTATTGGCTACTGGCTATGAACTTCCTTATTCGAGTCGGGTCGTACGTCATCACGTTCGAATCCGTCAGAGTTTAGTGTGATCGTGTGTGGCCAAGTCCGTTCGGCCGAAAAGTCTGTCAGAACTCCGTCGGAACTCCGGCGGAACTCCTTTGGAAGTCTGTCGGACATAAGTCCTCTCGTGTGTACGGGGCATAACAGTTATATGGTGATCACTGGTGAACGGGTTAACTAGGGGGCAATCAGGGGGCTTTATGCGGTAGTATATGGGGGTCCCTGGCGCTATAAAAAGCTGCGGCGAACCTAAATACCTACCTGCCTAACTAGCGTCACCTGTGACAATAATACAGCGATCAGAAAAATGATCGCTTATTAGGCTGGGTTCACACTGGAGCGATGCAGGAACGCCACGAATCCGCGGCGGGTTCCCGCATCGCATGCCTCCCGGCGGCAGTTCACACTGCCCTATGCGAACTGCTGGGAGTGTCAGTGAAATGTTAATGACACCCCCAGATCAGTTTGCATATCGCAGTACGATCTGCAAACTCGGATCGCATGGTGTGAACACCCATGCGATCCGATTCTACTGCGGACCAAAAAAAGGGTCCCGTGCGAGTTTGCGGCGGGTGCGACACAAATTCAGCCATACTATCTGTATGGCTGAACTCGAATCGCACAGAGATCGGATGTGATTTGCACTGCAGTGCGGTGCGAATCACATCCGTTCTCATAAACCGCTGCAATGTGAACCCAGCCTTAGTGACACTGGCGACGGGGGGTGATCACGGGGTTAAACCTTTATTGGGGGGTTAGGGGGGTACCTTAGAACTAAAGGGGGCTAACCCTAACTGCCCTAACAGTTATTACAGTCACAAATGACACCCGCCAAGTGATCAGGGGGTTAAACCTTTATTAGGTAATAAATGGCGGGTGCCCTGAAACTATAAAAAAATAACTAACCAACCAGCGTCACCTGTAACAGTTATATGGTGATCACTGGTGAAAGGGTTAACTAGGGGGCAATCAGGGGGCTTTATGCGGTAGTATATGGGGGTCCCTGGTGCTATAAAAAGTTGCGGCGAACCTAAATACCTACCTGCCTAACTAGCGTCACCTGTGACACTAATACAGCGATCAGAAAAACGATCGCTTATTAGGCTGGGTTCACACTGGAGCGATGTGGGAACGCCACGAATGCGCGGCGGGTTCCCGCATCACATGCCTCCCGGCGGCAGTTCACACTGCCCTATGCGAACTGCTGGGAGTGTCAGTGAAATGTTAATGACACCCCCAGATCAGTTCGCATATCGCAGTGCGATCTGCAAACTCGGATCGCATGGTGTGAACACCCATGCGATCCGATTCTGCTGCGGACCAAAAAAAGGGTCCCGTGCGAGTTTGCGGCGGGTGCGGCGGGTGCGACACGAATTCAGCCATACTATCTGTATGGCTGAACTCGAATCGCACAGAGATCGGATGTGATTTGCACTGCAGTGCGGTGCGAATCACATCCGTTCTCATAAACCGCTGCAATGTGAACCCAGCCTTAGTGACACTGGCGACGGGGGGTGATCACGGGGTTAAACCTTTATTGGGGGGGTTAGGGGGGTACCTTAGAACTAAAGGGGGCTAACCCTAACTGCCTTAACAGTTATTACAGTCACAAATGACACCAATGCAAAAAAAAAAAATGCAATTGGTGTCACTGTGACTGGGGGGGCAGGGGTAATTGGGGGGGTGATCGGGGGGTGAAGGGGGGGTGTGAGTGTGCCTGGCATGTTCTACTGTGTAGTGTCGTGTTGGTGCAACTCACCGATCCTCTCTACTCGGTGCCGGAACGAAAACTACCGACACGGAGGAGAGATTACATCACTTCCTCTCCTGTGTTTACATTACAGGAGAGGAAGTGATGTCACGGAGCATTTCTATTCGTCGGGAGCGATCGCGAGGGGGTGGCCATGAATGAATGGCCGCCCCCTCATCCCGGATCGCTCCCGAACGAATACCGACCGCCGCAGGCACCAGGGGGGGGCCCGATCGGGCCCCCCACCCGCAGGGAGGCAGGGACGTATATATATACGCCCATATGCCTGCCCGTGCCATTCTGTCGACGTATATCGTCGTGCGGCGGTCGGCAAGTGGTTAAAGTGTCTTTTTTTCTTCATTAACAATAACAAACATATTATACTTAACTGCTTTTTGCAGTGGTTTTGCACAGAGCAGCCCAGATCCTCCTCTTCTCTGGGCCCTGGCCCCTCCTCCTGCTGAGTGCCCCCACAGCAAGCAGCTTGCTATGGGGGTACCAGATTAAAAGTGTAAGAGAGTAGATTGTGGCGCTAAACCCAAGACCTTTGTATTTTGTATTTTGTGTATTATAAATACCCAATCCTCAACGCTATGTTTAATACATGCTCATATTTAAGTGTATTAGTGCCAGAAAATCCCCAAAAGAGGGTGCCAAAAAACTATAATAAATTATTAATTGCAAACGGAATAAATAATGATAATAATTCATATAATAAGCATGTCGTAACGCGAATGTGTTGACAAGTATACTGACAAAATTAAATTAAAAGTGACCATTGACCATTATAAATTTCATAAAAAAAAACATTGTGCATAATAAAGTTCATTCAAAAACGCATTCAAAAAACATTGAGAAAATGTCCCATATAGCAGTGAAATAAAGTGACTAGTGCAAAGCTGCTGGTGTCTTCAGTAAAGAGAAAACAATCTTCCCTGGTGCGCCGCTCAGTGCTATGATAATGTGAATGCTCTCACCAGAACTCATACCCCTACTGGGGTAGATGGGCTTTCACAGTATGAGCCACTGTGCTGCTATCTGGCATTTGCCGATGATGCGCTGGGGGGATGTTCACTCTTCCGCTCGTATTAGACCTCCGTTGATGTAAATGTTAAAGGAAGAAACATATCCATAGTGTAGTATGTATATACAATCCACTTTATTTAAAAACGAAAAACCTGCTCACTCTGGAACGCGTAGGGTGTGGTCACGTTACGTGCATCTTCCTCACAGCTAGCAGCGGCCAGCAGACTTTTGTAAACAAAGCGAGTTTTCATTTCCTATATGTGAGTAGGTTTTTCGTTTTAAATAAAGTGGATTGTATATACATACTACACTATGGATATGTTTCTTCCTTTAACATATACATCAACGGAGGTCTAATATGAGCGGAAGAGTGAACATCCCCCCAGCGCATCATCAGCAAATGCCAGATAGCAGCACAGTGGCTCATACTGTGAAAGCCCATCTACCCCAGTAGGGGTATGAGTTCTGGTGAGAGCATTCACATTATCATAGCACTGAGCGGCGCACCGGGGAAGATTGTTTTCTCTTTACTGAAGATACCAGCACCTTTGCACTAGTCACTTTATTTCACTGCTATATGGGACATTTTCTCAATATTTTTTGAATGCGTTTTTGAATGAACTTTATTAAGCACAATGTTTTTTTGAATGAACTTTATAATGGTCAATGGTCACTTTTAATTTAATTTTGGCGGTATACTTGTCAACACATTCGTGTTACGACATGCTTATTATATGAATTATTATCATTATTTATTCAGTTTGCAATTAATAATTTATTATAGTTTTTTGGCACCCTCTTTTGGGGATTTTCTGGCACTAATACACTTAAATATGAGCATGTATTAAACATAGCGTTGAGGATTGGGTATTTATAATACACAAAATACAAAGTACAAAGGTCTTGGGTTTAGCGCCACAATCTACTCTCTTACACTTTTAATCATAGTACCCTCTCCCATTTTTTGGGGCGGAGGTTTCTAAGTAGAGGCAGCTCTAACCCATTTTCTACCAATTTTCTGGGTAGTCCGTAGCGCAACTCTATTCACTCATTCATATGAAGGTACCAGAGCTGAGCCGTTGCTCTGTGTCCATTCAGAGCCGCAGCTTGGCCAGCCCACTCTTTCTCTTCATTGGCTCACTGACTTTGATTGCCATCGGCTCCCACTGCTGTCTCAGCCAATTATGGAGTGTCTCTGGACAGCCAAGGCTCTTGTGCAACATTGCTAGATTGAGATGGGGCTCAGGTAAGTATTGGGGGGGGGGGCTGAGGGGACTTGTACACAGAAGGTTTTTTATCCTAATACATAGAATGCATTAAGATAAAAAAACACCTTCTGACTCTAGAACCACTTTAAAAGACCTTATACTTGCCTTGGTGGGCAGCCATCATTTCTGATTACATCTGCAGGCTTTACTTACTGCTTTGTAAGATAATGCCTTACTGATCTTTCTCAAAATGCAAGTCTACGAGTCAGATGCCCCAGCAAACGTATTCAGCCCCCCTTGTCTTTTTACCTATTTTGTTACATTACAGCCTTTAGTTTAGTGTTTTTTTTTAATCTGAAATATATGTGATGGATCAGAACACAATAGTCTAAGTCGGTGAAGTAAAATTAGAAAAATATATACATAAAACTATTTTTCAGGAAGAAAAAAATGATAATTGGCACATGCATATGTATTCACCCCCTTAGTTATGAAGACTATAAAAAGCTCTGGTACAACCAATTACCTTCAGAAGTCACATAATTAGTGAAATGATGTCCACCTGTGTGCAAACTGTCATTACATATACACACCTTTTTAAAATGCCCCAGAGGCTGCAATGCCTAAGCAAGAGGCACCACTAACCAAACACTGCCATGAAGACCAAGGAACTCTCCAATCAAGTAAATGGCAATGTTGTTGAGAAGTGCAAGTCAGGTTTAGGTTATAAAAAAATATCCAAATCTTTTATGATCCCTAGGAGCACCATCAAATCTATCATAACCAAATGGAAAGAACACGGCACAACAGCAAACCTGCCAAGAGACATACGCACACCAAAACTCATGGATCGGGTAAGGAGGGCGTTAATTAGAGAGGCAGCACAGAGACCTAAGGTAACCCTGGAGGAGCTGCAGAGTTTCACAGCAGAGACTGGAGTATCTGTAAATAGGATGACAATAAGCCATACGCTCCATAGAGTTGGGCTTTATGGCAGAGTGGCCAGAATAAAGCCATTACTTTTGGCAAAAAACAAAATGACACATTTTGAGTTTGTGAAAAGACATATGGGAGACTCCCAAAATGTATGGAGGAAGGTTCTCTGATCTGATGAGACTAAATTTGAACTTTTTGGCGATCAAAGAAAACGCTATGCCTGGCACAAACCCAACACATCACATCACCCAAAGAACACCATCCCCACAGTGAAACATGGTGGTGACAGCATCATGCTGTGGGGATGTTTTTCAGCAGTCAGGACAAGGAAACTGGTCATAGTTGAGGGAAAGATGAATGGTGCTAAATACAGGAATATTCTTGAGCAAAACCTGTATCACTCTGTGTGGGATTTGAGGCTAGGACAGAGGTTTCACCTTATATCTGTGAAGATTCATTTATATGTACACAGGTTGCACAGGCACCTTAAACTAATCACCATAGAATGTGTAGATGTTGATTGTCCAAGAACTGTATGTAAGTGTGAAATGTTTTGGAACCATGCTGTCTAATTACACAATCCCAACCTTGGTGTCAGGAATCCTGCATAGATGTTAATTCCCTGATTTACATTGCTAAATGTTTGATTTGTTGTCAAATCACTAGGGTAGAGATGTTAAAATGGGATTATGTGTTTGACAGGTGGTGTAGAAGGCCTCAAACCTGTTCAGGGATTGTTGTTTCAGTCGGACATACATGGCCTCTTTCTTGCCTCCTGTGAACTAGTTGTCATTTTTGTACAAAATGTGCACCTTAGGCCTCATGCACACGAGACGCAGTTAAACGCGCGTTCAGATGCAGTTGGACAGTTTTTTCAACTGCCCCTGAACTCATTCAATGTTATCCTATGTGTCCATGCACACAGTCTCGTTTTTTTCCGTTTTTATGCAGTTGCGTTTAGTCTCGTTTTTCCAGAAGCAAAAAAATGCGTTCAGAAACAAAAATTTCCACGTTTCAGACGCAAAACGCGGCAAAACGCGGTAAAACGCGGCAAAACGCATCTACCGCGTTTAGCCGCGTTTGCGTTTATATGCGTTTTTAAAGGTGACCTTTTTTTTTACATTAAAAATCTCAAAAATGATTGCAAATGATGAAAAACCATTAGAAAAATATTTTAAACAATTGCAATTGCAAGTGGACAATCCACAACTTGTGGCAAGTGACATGGCAGGTGGCAAGTGACGTGGCAAGTGGACAATCCACAACTTGTGGCAAGTGACATGGCAGGTGGCAAGTGATGTGGCAAGTGGACAATCCACAACTTGTGGCAAGTGACATGGCAGGTGAAGTGGCAAGTGACGTGGAAAGTGGACAATCCACAACTTGTGGCAGGTGACGTGGCAAGTGACCTAGCAGGTGACGCGGCAAGTGACCTGGCAGGTGACGTGGCAAGTGGAAAATCAACAACTTGTGGCAGGTGACTGGCATGTGACGTGGCAAGTGGACAATCCACAACTTGTGGCAAGTGACGTGGCAGGTGAAGTGGCAAGTGACGTGGAAAGTGGACAATCCACAACTTGTGGCAGGTGACGTGGCAAGTGACCTAGCAGGTGACGCGGCAAGTGACCTGGCAGGTGACGTGGCAAGTGGAAAATCAACAACTTGTGGCAGGTGACTGGCATGTGACGTGGCAAGTGGACAATCCATAACTTGTGGCAGGTGACGTGGCAAGTGACGTGGCAAGTGGACAATCCACTTGTGGCAGGGGACGTGGCAAGTGACGTGGCAAGTGGACAATCCACTTGTGGCAGGGGATGTGGCAAGTGACGTGGCGAGTGGACAATCCACAACTTGTGTCAGGTGACGTGGCAAGTGGACAATCCACAACTTGTGGCAGGTGATGTGGCAAGTGATGTGGCAAGTGGACAATCCACTTGTGGCAGGTGACGTGGCAGGGGACGTGGCAAGGGACGTGGCAAGTGGACAATCCACAACTTGTGGCAGGTGATGTGGCAAGTGATGTGGCAAGTGGACAATCCACTTGTGGCAGGTGACGTGGCAGAGGACGTGGCAAGGGACGTGGCAAGTGGACAATCCACAACTTGTGGCAGGTGACGTGGCAGGTGATGTGGCAAGTGATGTGGCAGGTGATGTGACAAGTGGACAATCCACATCTTGTGGCAAGTGACGTGGCAGCTGATGTGGCAAGTGACGTGACAAGTGGACAATCCAAAACTTGTGGCAGGTGACGTGGCAAGTGACGTGGCAGGTGGCGTGGCAAGTGACGTGGCAAGTGGACAATCCACATCTCGTGGCAAGTGACGTGGCAGGTGATGTGGCAAGTGACGTGGCAAGTGGACAATCCACAACTTGTGGCAGGTGATGTGGCAACTGATGTGGCAGGTGATGTGACAAGTGGACAATTCACATCTTGTGGCAAGTGACGTGGCAGCTGACGTGGCAAGTGACGTGGCAAGTGGACAATCCAAAACTTGTGGCAGGTGACGTGGCAAGTGACGTGACAGGTGACGTGGCAAGTGGACAATCCACAGCTTGTGGCAAGTGACATGGCAGATGGCAAGTGATGTGGAAAGTGGACAATCCACAACTTGTGACAGGTGACGTGGCAAGTGATGTGGCAGGTGATGTGGCAAGTCACGTGGCAAGTGGAAATCCACAACTTGTGGCAGGTGATGTGGCTGGTGACGTGGCAAGTGGACAATCCACAACTTGTGGCAGGTGGCATGGCAGGTGACATGGAAAGTGGACAATCCACATCTTGTGTCAAGTGACGTGGCAGATGATGTGGCAAGTGACGTGGCAAGTGGACAATCCACAACTTGTGGCAGGTGATGTGGCAAGTGACGTGGCAGGTGATGTGGACAATCCTTAACTTGTGGCAGGTGACGTGGCAAGTGGACAATCCACAACTTGTGGCAGGTGACGTGGCAGGTGACGTGGCAAGTGGACAATCCACTTGTGGCAGGTGACGTGGCAGGGGACGTGGCAAGTGGACAATCCACAACTTGTGCCAGGTGATGTGGCAAGTGATGTGGCAAGTGGACAATCCACTTGTGGCAGGTGACGTGGCAGGGGACGTGGCAAGGGACGTGGCAAGTGGACAATCCACAACTTGTGGCAGGTGACGTGGCAAGTGGACAATCCACAACTTGTGGCAGGTGACGTGGCAAGTGACGTGGCAGGTGATGTGGCAAGTGACGTGGCAAGTAGACAATCCACAACTTGTGGCAGGTGATGTGGCAAGTGACGTGGCAGGTGATGTGGCAAGTCACGTGGCAAGTGGACAATCCACAACTTGTGGCAGGTGATGTGGCTGGTGACGTGGCAAGTGGACAATCCACAACTTGTGGCAGGTGGCATGGCAGGTGACATGGAAAGTGGACAATCCACATCTTGTGGCAAGTGACGTGGCAGGTGATGTGGCAAGTGACGTGGCAAGTGGACAATCCACAACTTGTGGCAGGTGATGTGGCAAGTGACGTGGCAGGTGATGTGGACAATCCCCAACTTGTGGCAGGTGACGTGGCAAGTGGACAATCCACAACTTGTGGCAGGTGACGTGGCAGGTGACGTGGCAAGTGGACAATCCACAACTTGTGGCAGGTGACGTGGCAAGTGACGTGGCAGGTGATGTGGCAAGTGACGTGGCAAGTAGACAATCCACAACTTGTGGCAGGTTATGTGGCAAGTGACGTGGCAGGTGATGTGGCAAGTCACGTGGCAAGTGGACAATCCACAACTTGTGGCAGGTGATGTGGCTGGTGACATGGCAAGTGGACAATCCACAGCTTGTGGCAGGTGGCATGGCAGATGACGTGGAAAGTGGACAATCCACATCTCGTGGCAAGTGACGTGGCAGGTGATGTGGCAAGTGACGTGGCAAGTGGACAATCCACAACTTGTGGCAGGTGATGTGGCAAGTGGACAATCCCCAACTTGTGGCAAGTGACGTGGCAAGTGGACAATCCAAAACTTGTGGCAGGTGACGTGGCAAGTGACGTGGCAGGTGATGTGGCAAGTGACGTGGCAAGTAGACAATCCACAACTGGTGGCAAGTGACGTGGCAGGGGATGTGGCAAGTCACGTGGCAAGTGGACAATCCACAGCTTGTGGCAGGTGGCATGGCAGATGAGGTGGAAAGTGGACAATCCACATCTCGTGGCAAGTGACGTGGCAGGTGATGTGGCAAGTGACGTGGCAAGTGGACAATCCACAACTTGTGGCAGGTGATGTGGCAAGTGGACAATCCCCAACTTGTGGCAAGTGACGTGGCAAGTGACGTGGCAAGTGGACAATCCAAAACTTGTGGCAGGTGACGTGGCAAGTGACGTGGCAGGTGATGTGGCAAGTGACGTGGCAAGTAGACAATCCACAACTTGTGGCAAGTGACGTGGCAGGGGATGTGGCAAGTCACGTGGCAAGTGGACAATCCACAACTTGTGGCAGGTGATGTGGCTGGTGACGTGGCAAGTGGACAATCCACAACTTGTGGCAGGTGGCATGGCAGGTGACATGGAAAGTGGACAATCCACATCTTGTGGCAAGTGACGTGGCAGGTGATGTGGCAAGTGACGTGGCAAGTGGACAATCCACAACTTGTGGCAGGTGATGTGGCAAGTGATGTGGCAGGTGATGTGGACAATCCCCAACTTGTGGCAGGTGACGTGGCAAGTGGACAATCCACAACTTGTGGCAGGTGACGTGGCAGGTGACGTGGCAAGTGGACAATCCACAACTTGTGGCAGGTGACGTGGCAAGTGACGTGGCAGGTGATGTGGCAAGTGACGTGGCAAGTAGACAATCCACAACTTGTGGCAGGTGATGTGGCAAGTGACGTGGCAGGTGATGTGGCAAGTCACGTGGCAAGTGGACAATCCACAACTTGTGGCAGGTGATGTGGCTGGTGACGTGGCAAGTGGACAATCCACAGCTTGTGGCAGGTGGCATGGCAGATGACGTGGAAAGTGGACAGTCCACATCTCGTGGCAAGTGACGTGGCAGGTGATGTGGCAAGTGACGTGGCAAGTGGACAATCCACAACTTGTGGCAGGTGATGTGGCAAGTGGACAATCCCCAACTTGTGGCAAGTGACGTGGCAAGTGACGTGGCAAGTGGACAATCCAAAACTTGTGGCAGGTGACGTGGCAAGTGACGTGGCAGGTGATGTGGCAAGTCACGTGGCAAGTGGACAATCCACAACTTGTGGCAGGTGACGTGGCAAGTGACGTGGCAGGTGATGTGGCAAGTGACGTGGCAAGTAGACAATCCACAACTTGTGGCAGGTGATGTGGCAAGTGACGTGGCAGGTGATGTGGCAAGTCACGTGGCAAGTGGACAATCCACAACTTGTGGCAGGTGATGTGGCTGGTGACATGGCAAGTGGACAATCCACAGCTTGTGGCAGGTGGCATGGCAGATGACGTGGAAAGTGGACAATCCACATCTCGTGGCAAGTGACGTGGCAGGTGATGTGGCAAGTGACGTGGCAAGTGGACAATCCACAACTTGTGGCAGGTGATGTGGCAAGTGGACAATCCCCAACTTGTGGCAAGTGACGTGGCAAGTGACGTGGCAAGTGGACAATCCAAAACTTGTGGCAGGTGACGTGGCAAGTGACGTGGCAGGTGATGTGGCAAGTCACGTGGCAAGTAGACAATCCACAACTTGTGGCAGGTGACGTGGCAGTTGGACAATCCACAACTTGTGGCAGATGACATGGCAAGTGACGTGGCAGGTGATGTGGCAAGTCACGTGGCAAGTGGACAATCCACAACTTGTGGCAGGTGCCGTGGCAAGTGACACGCTAAATACAAGTACACTGCAGCTCTCACAGCTGCTGCTACTCACTCTGGTCTCACAAAATTGCTGAAATAGTTAATTTTTGAGCTGGGGAGGGTCTATGATGTTAGCTTAACTAAACGCTTCTAGACGCAAACGCGGTAAAACGCGGTAAAACGCCGCTAAATCGCGGTAAAAATCGCGGCAAAACGTGCGTTTCTAAACGCCGGTTTCAACATGTGTCCAGCAGCGTTTGCATCTGCGTCTCGTGTGCATGAAGCCTTACAATCGTTAAAAGAATGTCCCTTTGACTTGAGATGTAAAAAAGACAGCTGAGTCTTGACCTGTAGAATTTGTCCTTTATGTTGGTCCACTCATTTGTTGAAAGGTTGTTTTATCTCCCTATGCCTTTGTTTTTTACTTTACAATGCAATCATATACTAAGTTACTTTGCTTGTTTTTTTTGTGTTGTTTCTTTAGGATGTAAATGCTTCTGTCTCAGTATATAATGGTGTTCAAAGACGCGGGGAAGTAATGTTTGTTAAAGACTGTTTTCAGTTTATCCAAAACACTTGTGCACAGACACATACGGGATGACATCACAGCCTTGTGCTGTACTGTTGTGCTCTAGGGGGGCATAGTCTTCTTTTGGCTATCAGTGGTATGTTATCTGAAAACAAAACAAGCTGGCTGGACAGGAGCAGAGGCAACAATTAACATATTGCTGTATGATGTCACACCTTATATCAGATTTTAGCATTCCTTGTGTAATAAATAATTGGTGGATGGATAAAACTGCAAAAGTGGCATTCAGAACAATATTTAAATGGAACATCTAAAAAATATAAATAAATAAATAAATAAAATAAACTACACAAGGAATAGTTGATCTCCAAGCAAACCTAAAATTCCCCCTACACGCAGAAAATGGCTCACATTTCTAGAGAATCTTCTTGTATCCACTTGTATCCACTCCTTTTTTTTCCATCCTTAGGAAACTGACTTTTGAGATTGGGGGTGTCTGTGTACTTCCCTTTGAGATAACAGGTCTCTGCTGGATGGTCATTGTGTGCTCACAAGTAGTATTGCTTAACTGATTGCTGACCGCCGCACGCCGATTTATGTCGACAGAATGGTATGGGCAGGCAAAAGAGCGTACCTGTACGTCCCTTTGAATTTTCCACCTAGTGGGCGCATGCCCGATGCTCACCGTGGGAGCATGCCCACGAGTCCAGCAAACTCAATGTTCGCTGGTGGCCCATGATTGCGGCGAAGAGAGGCAGAACGGGGGCGATTCCTAGGTAAACAAGGCATTTCCCTTTTCTGCTTAGTGACATGACAGGGACCTACTGCTCCCTGTCATTGGGAGCAGTGATCTCTGTCATGTTCTAGTGAGCCCATCTCCCCTACAGTTAGAACACACTGAGGGAACACACTTAACCCCTTGATCGCCCCCTAGTGTTTAACCCCTTCCCTGCCAGTGTCAGTTATACAGTAATCAGTGGCTATTTGTAGCTCTGAATACTGTACAGATGTCAATGGTCCCAAAATAGTGAAATAGTGTCAAAAGTGTCCGATCTGTCCGTCATAATGTTGCAGTCCCGATAAAAATCACAGATTGCCTCCATTATTATAAAAAAAAAATTATAATAAAAATGCCATAAATCTATCCCCTATTTTGTAGATGCTATAACTTTTGCACAAACCAATCAATATACACTTATTGCGGGTTTTTTTAATAAAAATATTTTTTTGTTTATAATGCAAAAAAAATAAAAAATCATGGAGGTGATCAAATACCACCAAAAGAAAGCTCTATTTGTGGGGAAAAAAAGGAGTTCATTTTTGTTTTTGTACAGCGTTGCACAAGCTTGCAATTGTCAGCTTCCTCCGGTCAGGAAGGGGGTAAATCCTTCTGGGGCTTAAGTGATTAAGGCAACACAGATGTCATCTAATCAGTGCTGTCTAATTAAGTGTGGAACAGTGTATGCTAACAACCAGACCCTTACTAGCTCAGCCCCATTTGTATTATTTCCATCTCCTCTTCTACTGGCTGCCACTAATAGTGGCGGCTTACTCACTCTAATGATGATATCATCTAGGAGTGAAAGACTAAACTCTCAAGACAGGAGGGATGATAAAAAAAATGCTGCTGAACAAGAGGAGAGCAAGGTTTGGAGAGATACCATATTTTAGAGATCAACTAATTGCATGCATAAATACATTTTTCACCTTGTGATCATTATTAACGTATTAACATTCCAGGTATACAATATGAACGATTTGTGAGGAAACCAACAAAAAGTGGGACATTTTTAAAAGACTGTGCACACAGGGAGCATTCAATGAACACTAAAGCAGATGAATACTTGTTTTTATCATTTAGATGTTAATTTTTTTAAATGTTATCTAAATTAGACAGTAAGAAATACAGCAATTAAGAGCAAAAGGTGTCCACATATAGGGTGTTATTTAGTCATGTACATTCGTGTAGAGTTTTTCTGTAAAACATTTTACACTATGAAGGTGTAAGGAATTGAATGGGGAATAACAGAATTAATAAACTTGGAGATATAGGTTGCAAAAAATAAGAATATAAGTGGATAAAGATAGAGTGTGATCAAGAGTAAGGTAGTGCATAAGGCATGAAGTGGCCTAACAAGAATATAATAGGTTAGTTTAAGATGACCAAGTTAAGTATGACAGGTAAAGAGACATGGGTTTGAGAAATTAAGTCCCATCCCCTGGAGGTGGATGTATAGACCTGTTATTTCCCTTTCATGGGTAGTTTACTGTAGGGCTTTTTGTTTACTGGTAATATATTCATACAATTTTTACTTTAGCTAAATTCACTCTGCTTTTTTCCCAGGGGTAGCTTTGGTTTGTTTGGTGGCAAGAAAGAGTTGTGCAACTGGTTTTTGTTGGTTGATTGTTGAAATGTCTATTTTGATGTGGAATCCTAGAACATAACTTTATAAGTCTAAAGCATATCTACCAGATGTGGAACATGTTGCCTACTTGACTGCATACATAAAAGTATGTATTGCTGTAATTCATTTATACCATTTTTAATCACTGCTTCGCCGTATGTATAGAAAATCCTCACCTTTTAAATTCTGTAAGTGTATCTGGTATAGTGCGAGACAGGTGCAAATTAAAGTGTTAGCTGACATATAACCTTAGAATCATTAAAACGTGCAAATTCTTGGGTTGGCGTAAGGATTTAAGCGGTAATCTCAGATATACTTATGTTCATTTTTGTAGTATTTTGTGTTTAAAGTGAATACATCTAGAAAATCCAACCATTGAACAAATATATGATTTTTCCTAAACGACTTTATTATACAAATGCTTATTTTCTGCTGGATATGCTTTCTCTTGTCATAATATTATCATGTAAAAATGTACCCTATTCCTACTATTACCACTAAAAATACATTTCAAAGAAAATGTTCATTAAAACAATTAATGCATCATAGAGCTATATAAACAAGCTATTTCCCTATGGGTCATATTTTGCACTGACTTTATGCTCAGCCACTTCCCTAAATGGGATTAAAATGGGAATTTAAAGCTATGACTCTAGACGATGGTCATTGCTGTAATTGTCTAGATAATAATAATAACATCCCTATGTAAAACTCTGGAGTCTTAAAGTCTGAATTTTGAGGCATTACATTTTAGAAATGGTCAATAAAGTTGCACAGTACACATTAGTATTGGCTTATTACATTAAGATGTAATTTCTTAATACAAAAACCTGTTCACATTTTAATCTTATATTGCAGAAAACCTCCAATACTTAGCAACCACCATTATTGATCACTATATGCATACCTCTCAACTTTTTGCAATAAGAACGAGGGACACTTATTTGCAAAAGTATGTAGGTATAGGACACACTCCCTGCCACACACCCTTAAAGGTGAATTATACAAAAAAAAAAAATGAGTTAAACCCACAAGGGCTTTTTTTTACCACTACTATTCCTTTATACTGGCTTTTGAAAATGTACCGATGCAGAAATTTAGAAACGGTATTAATGGTTTAGCATTGAGAAACACTTTTTGAAAACGAAACATTGCATTTTATATACTACTATATAGATCAGACAAAAATAAGGGACAAAGAGGGACTTTGTTTCAAATCAGAACAGTCCCTCGAAATTAGGGAAACCTGTACTGGAAAAAGATACAAGTTTGTTACTGTTATGTTGTGCTCCACTAAAAATGCTAGCTGCCTGACTTTCAGGCTGTCCTAATTACTTGCGTATGCTCTGAGTAATTGGTGTATAGTCAGCATTAGATCTTCTTGCCACATTATAATAGGTTAGAAGCATATAATGAGCAGAGAGGAGACTATATGGGGGTTGATTTCCTAGAGGCAAATAGACTGTTGACTTTTCAAAGGAAGTCACCCTTTACATGAGAGTTTTCCCCAGGGCTTAGGTGAAGCTCTGATGACTTCAATCATCGACTCATGTGCAAACAAATTTTTTTTATTTTTTTTGCACATGATTGGGTATTCTTTCCAAAGTGAAATTTCACCACATTCACTATGCTCTGGGGAAAACTTCCATGTAAAGCACAATGTCTCTTGCAAAGCGCAAATTCACTTACAATGTAAATAGCCTATTTGTCTTTGGTAAAGTATCCTCATGGTCTCAGAACTCACATAATTGTTCTTACAGCATCAATAAATAAACAGCAAAACTATTTTAACCTCTTTAGCGGTATTCTCGAGTCTGACTCGGGGTGAATTTTCAGTACCAAAAGCGGTAACCCCGAGCCACACTTGGAAATCGCATCTCAGGATCCAGGTAAAGTTACTTATCTTGTCCCCAGGATCCTGCAATTTCTCCCCGCTGTGTGTGTGAGCCATCCTCCGCTCAATGTATCACAGCGCAGGGCTCCGTTCCCTGCAAGCGTTGCAACGCACAGGGACGGAGCACGGCACCAGATTGAAAAAGTTAAAAACACACAATACATACAGTACACTGTAATCTTACAGACTGCATTACTGTATCAAAAAAAATTCACATCTTTTCTGTACCTAGTGGTTTGTCCAGTGACCTGCATACAGTTTTATATTATAAATACTGTTCTTTCTGCCTGGAAACTAGAGAATGTCCATAGCAACCAAAAAGTGTCTTTAGACCAGCAAGAAAACAGCGATAAATAATTAGACTCACATGCAGAATTTTGCAATAGTGATTTGTGGGGAAATCCATCATCAAACACTGAAAGCGACAGCGACAATTCTGCAACTGAGAAAATGTCAGTGTTTTTGATTTGATTACATTGTTGAATGATTTTTATTATTATTTGTTATAATTATTTATAGTTATTTATTATATTATAATTTCTGATTTCGTATTTTTTCATTTTATCATACCCGGGATGTCTACTAGACTCTTGTTTGGACAGATGCGTGTTATTCCTAAGAATTACAGGCCTACAATATAAAACGCCAAATTTCCATGCAAAACATTGTACTGCTTTGAGCATCAAAAATCTGACATAATCATACCGCCAGGGAGAATAAACAATTTGGCCTAAAGCACCACAACTATGCCTGGAAGAGAAACAGAAGCTCTGGATGACTTATTTGTGTTGCCTTTGAAGAATAACTAAATGAAATGTATATAACTAGATAACTAAATGTAAATAAATGTATTTTTAGTACAATTAAACTTAAGATAGCCCCTTTCCCTCAGGACATCCCCCCCCCCCCAGGTCGTACATATAGTTACACATACTTTGCTTTACCAAGATCTTAATTGTATCCCACTGGGATCTGCAAGGCCTTCTCAGGCAGAAGCTGTTTGCAGAAGACCCTATATTCATTCCTAAAGAAAAGCCATCTTAAATTAGTCAGTGGCAGATGATTTTTCCATAGGAATAAATACACTTTGTTCTGCTTATGCAAGGCAGAAGCAAAACTGCAGCCAGGCAACCTAAAAAAGAAGAGGCTATAAGGCTCTCAGAAGACTGAACAGTGAAGATCATGGGGTATAGGAGGAACATTTGAAAAATAACTTTATTAAAAGCTCTTTATTCCTTTAACCCTAAAGCTGAACTATAAAAAGATGCAGTTCCCATCCCACCTGCACCCAATATGTGTTGTCTGTGTTGTTTAAAAAAAGCTTCCAAAATACAGATAAACTCTCCCAATCCCGTTGTCATTTCATCTCCTGTGGTGATTGGAAGATCCTATCTGTGCTCTCTGCTGCTTGTCTTGTGTCTGCCTCGTCTAATGATGTCACAAGGCCTATGAGAACTCTTCTGGCAACCAATGGGCAATGCCTACATCATCGGCAAGTAACATACACAAACTGGACCCTCCCATACTACAGACGAGAAGAAAGAAGACATGGGAACTAGTATGTGATGTGAGTGGAGCTTTAGGTATCTAAGAAGGCTTTTCATCAATTTTTTTTATTTTTTTATATTTTTTTATGAAAATACAGATTTTGCTAAGGATTTTTCCTCCTTGAAGATGAGCTTTAAATCGCCTCATTTACAGCACTAAGTAAGTTTAATTACAAGATAACAAATGTATTCAAACTGATAATCTTGAACTTTCTTGGAATATACATCAGCTTTTCTTCCAACCTGCTAAAATGTATTTGCTTGGGGACCCATAGAGGAAAAAATAAATGACTAGTTTTCCAGTGATTACAAATAATGACCCCAATAACCCATAGCTAACGCGGATCCAAGTCCCCAGGCGAGTCGGGTCCATGTGGCTAAAATCACATAAATGCTCTAAAATTTCACAATCTTTTCTCTTAAAGGTTTAAACTTTGTGAGGTCAAAAGTTTGGAGTTGTATACAGCATCAATAGATGGTGATTTACAACATAAATTTCTCTTTTAAGCAATAATCGTCCTGGACAGCTTCATACTATTCCTAGGACATTTTGTTTGCTGTTTTTTTTTTCTTTTGACCATGTAGTTTGAGTTCTGTAATTACTATTGATTTTATAAATGATAGTGTAAATTCTGTTTATCTAACCATGAACTCCATAGAGGCTACTGCCTCAAATATATCACCTTAAATGAAGCAGCATTTCATGTAAACTGCATGAGACATTAGTGTAAGTGATTTTCATGGCGTAATAGACAGTATCTACACATTTAATGTAATGGATGGCAGATTTAATTATTCTATTACTGCATTTAGCACCATGACAGCGAATGACTCAACTATAAGGTGGGCTGTGGCACCCAACAACAGAGACAAGTATGGTATAGATTCAGTATTGATGCTGGAATGGAGTATACAAGGCCACAGTAAATAAACTTACAATGGCACACCATTGGATCAAAATAAAATATTATACCATGTGTCAGTTGCATATTTGTTTACCCTGAAATAATTAAATGTGCTTATATATGATATGGGGAGACAGCAAAGGTCAATTATTTTGTGTTGTAATTGGGTGATATTTGTTCTGTGAATCATTTACTAGCAGGGATTCCTTGACTAAGTTCATTCCTTGACTAAGTTCATGGTTCATCTAATACAGCAATGTTAAAAATGTTGTTCAATTCATACAATTTTATGAATGTAGTGTCAAACATTGAACTACATATGCTATATTCATTCTTCAGATGGGATGAGATTTAATAATGAAATTCTTGCTGGAGTCCCCCTAAGGGCTAATAACATTGGTATTAACTATTTTGGAGAATATTTTCTAATAATCTACAAAATTAGATTTATTAATGGTGACAAGCAACCCCCAGCTAATCTGCCTTAAAGAAAGACTCTGAGATTCTGGTTTCCTGGGCAGATATTCAGCATTTATATTTGACTAGTAAAGAGGTCACTTGGGTCCTAACACTTCATAAAGAGATTTAGACGTCATTAAAAAATATACAATTTCCTTTCTGTGCTTATTACATGACATGGGACCCACAGTCCCATGTGCCCTCTACAAATTATAAAATGTGTTCCCCATTGTTTCCAACTCACTTACTGATGGAGAAACAATAAATGGTGCACCTGTGTATATATAGGTTTGTAAGGCACTAAGCATGAAACACAATAGAGGTGCTATATGACCGTATAACATCATAATGAAAATCCCAGATTTAGAAAAATCTCTATGCCCAATATATACATAAATTTGACCTTTCCTGATTTTTTAAGCATTCCAGCCATTCATAACAGTACTTTTGTTTCTGCCAGATGGTACAACTCCCAATGAATTTCCAGCCTGCTCCATGTATAAGAGCTGGTTTCATAGATGGCCTCATTATTGCTACTGTAATAAACAACCTATGAGAAGTAACATTTATTTACACATCAGACACAGAGGTTTCTCTATACCTTGGAGTTTGACTTTAAGAATGGTTAAGGGCTAAATCAGAAATAGGCTTAGAGTTAGAAATGATGATGTCAAGAGTAAGGACAAAGGATGGGGGGGGGGGGGGATAGGTTTAAAAGTTAAGTGAGTTGTTGGAAATGTTAAGGGTTAAGGTAAGTGCCAGGGTAAACTGGATCAGGATACATTATTGAAATGGGTAAAAGTTGGGGCAGGACATGGATACTTACAGTGAAATTCACAAACACTAAATATCCTGCATCTCAATATACCGTGCTGGGTTTCAGACTCCATGAAATCTTGTGCCATACCAAATTTGCTTCCTTGCTGGCCACTGGCTTAAAGAGCAAGCATTTTTTTATTTTTTTTTTATTTTTTATTGAGGAAATTCAAGCATAGAAACCATTACAAAATACATAGTATAGGAATACAATGTTCACTTACAGTTAACATCGCACAAAAGTATTCAAAAGATAATCAAAACATATATATCTTTTCACACATATTAATAGCGTACAGTACAGAGGAGAATTTAATTCAAGTCCTATTACCTTGTCCTAGAGAGCCATATTAAGACCTTATACACATCACTTCCAAACCTTCCTACTGACTATGAAAGAGGTTCAGTTCGAAACTTGTTATAAACTCGTTATACCAAGAGTCAGGGCTGCTGGGAATATATATTCGAGGCATACCGCGGTCAGGACTGTGGGGACATATATCACTAGATACGCCCTATTCCGCCTCCGCACCCCTTACGGGAACTTGCTGTGCGGAAGGAATAGGGACGCCCCTAAGCCAGTAATATAACTGTAGTCCTAGGTCTAAGGATCTTTACCTAAATACTCCTATACAAAGAAGTCATGTTTATATTTACGGCCTTCACTGAATGTATACGTTCCCTTTGATTCTTGGCAGGATTCCTGCAGACCCATAGTAATGTCATTTTATGTATATCACCACCAAAGTGTACCACTTTGTATTTGTTGTTACATGCTGTAAAGTACTACTCTAACAGAAGAACAATGTTGAAAGGAGCTTAACATATTCGACTGTGGTCGTCGAGTCATGGGGGAGTTCTAAAATTAATCCAACACATCCACAATGCAGTGTATTTAGCAGGGGTATCATGGGCTTGATGGATTAATTGTTCCATCTCAGAAATTTTATCAACCCTTGTAATCCAGTTTGCCACCATTGGAGGTGTTGTAGTCCTCCAAAGAAGAGGGATACATTGTTTAGCCGCATTTAATAAATGCGGTATGATTGAGTGCTTGAGACTCATGTATGTAGTGGGTGCATAATTTAGCAAGAATTGCATCGGCGTAAAATCCAGCGTTTCCGATGTAATTTCTGCAATTAATTTGTGAATGTTTTTCCAAAAGGGTGTAATTAATGTACACTCCCACCAAATGTGTAGAAAAGTTCCCGTTGCTTGACCGCATCGCCAGCATGATGGAGAAACAGAGGGAAAGAACTTATGCAGTACGATCACGTTCGGTACCATCTTGTGAAAACTTTGTATGAATTCTCTTGAGTTGATACGTTAACCGAGCTTTTATGAATGTTACGAAAGATTCGTTCCCATTCCTCATTCGTGAGATCTAGGTTAAGTTCTGTCTCCCAGTTTCGTACCGCTAGCAAGTCTTTGGAATCATGTGCAGCAAACAGCAGTGAATATACTTCTGAAATGAGGTGTCTGAGAGTAGGGGTACCTACGCAGAGAGTTTCGAACGGGTTTAGGTTTCTACTCCAGTGTGATACGTGAACGGCACTGTGGAGGAAGTGTCGGAGTTGTAGAAATTTAAAGAATGGAATATCATAATCGGGGAGGGATGAGACCATCTCTCCAAAAAGGAAGGATTGTACCATTGACAACTAATTTCGAAGCTCTCAGGGTCTGTCTTTCAAAAACCCTTGCTGTCTCTTGAACGGAGATTCCAGGGGGGAAATCTGGATTGTTGGTTAGAGGAGTCATCGGACCCTGAAATGTAGTCCATTTCAATTGTGTGGCTACGTCTTTAAACACTCGTACTGAAGCGCCTGTGAGCGGGTGAGTAACAGTAGCTTTAGGCGTGTTTCTCTCCGAGATCCACGGCAGGTGCATTATAGGTACAGGGTCGAATGAGTCCTCCAAGTTTATCCAGTCTTTCGTGGCATTGTGCACATGCCAATCAATGATTCTTGTAAGGTGGCAAGCTGAGTAATATCTACGAATGTCTGGTAGACTAAGACCCCCTAGGGCTTTAGGCAGCGCCAACGTGTCCCAGCTAATTCTGGGGGATTTTGAGGCCCAAATAAAGTTTCTGCATAACTTTTTGTACATCGCAAAAAATGATGCAGGAAGTTTAATCGGCACAGTTTGCATTATGTACAAAATGCGAGGTAAGATGTTCATTTTTATGATAGCTATGCGGCCGAACCACGAGAACTTGCCATTCATCCAATTGGTGAGGTCATTTTGCAAGGATCTAAGGAATGGCTTGTAGTTTAAATCGTATAGGTCATCTAACGAGGAAGTAAGTTGTATGCCTAAGTATGTAAGGGCTTTAGGTTCCCAGCTAAAGGGGAAATTTAGCTTACAGAGGTCTACTGTGGGCGAGGGGAGGGAGATATTTAGAGCTTTCGATTTTGAAAATTAATTTGCAGATTGGACAGTTTGTTGAAAAGCATGAAGTCGTTTAATATAGTCGGTATTGTAATGAGCGGGTCCGAGAGGAACAAAAGAATGTCATCGGCATAAGCCGCTATTTTATATTGTTTATGTCCGATGTCAATGCCTTTAATATCATTATTTTCCCTAAGTTTCCATAAGAGGGGTTCAAGAGTAAGAATGAAAATCAGTGGCGAAAGTGGGCATCCCTGTCGAGTTCCGTTCGACACGGAGAAGGCATCCGACAGGCAACCATTGATTCTCACTTTAGCCGATGGAAAAGAATATAACGTCGCCACCATCTGTCGAAAATGTGCGGGTATGCCCAACATTTGCAAGGAGGCGGCTATATAGTCCCAGGCCACCCTGTCGAACGCCTTCTCCGTGTCCAACGATAAAAAAAAACTTTTTTGTTGTGATTTAGTAGTAAGCCAATGTTGTATATGTAACGCTTTAATGGTGTTGTCCCTAGCCTCTCTTCTAGGGACAAAACCGACTTGGTCTAACGAGATTACTTGTGGGAGAATCCTAAGGAGACGGTTAGCTAGAATTTTGGCAAATAATTTCACGTCCACGTTGAGAAGTGAAATGGGCCTGTAATTTGTAACAATGGTGTCATCCTTACCGGGTTTGGGAATCAGTGTTATGTGAGCTTCTAGAAAGTCTTTATTGACTGGGTCCGTGGGAGAAAGAGAATTAAACACGTTTAGCATGTGTGGAGAGAGTATCTCCTGAAAAGTCCTGTAGTACCCAACAGTAAGGCCATCAGGACCCGGGCTTTTGCCAGGCTTTAATTGCTTCAATGGTAAGTTAAGTTCTTCTGAGGTAATCTGTCCGTCCAAAGTTTGCATGTCTTCTATGTCTATTTGGGGAGTTCCGTATTTGGTAAGGAAGTCTGAGATTAATTTTTGTCTGTCGGAAGTCTGAGCGGTCGGGACTTCTGAGGACAAATTGTAAAGTTTCGAGTAGTAACTGACGAATAGCTTGGCAATTCCTTCAGACGTTACGTAACTCTTGCCCTGTGAATCTATGATTTTATGTATGGTCATCGCAGCTTTCTTACGTTGTATCGCTCTTGCCAATAGTTTACCCGATTTGTTACTGAACTCGTAAAAAAGCTTCTGCGAGAGAGTATATTTCCTCTGCAATCTTTTAATCAACTCCTGACGAAGTTCGTCCCTCGCCTGTAACAGCTCTGAGAGCGTGTCATGTGCCAGTGATGCCTTGTGCAATCGTTCTAGTTTATAAACTTTGTCGTACAATTCCTGCATATGTTTTTTCCTGAGCTTGTGTTTGTGTGCCGCTTTGGATATGAATTCTCCCCGTATGACACATTTATGTGCTGTCCATACGCTCGACTGTTTGGTTTCCCCAACATTGTTTTCTTGAAAATAGTGCGTCAATCTGGAGGAGAGCGTCTGAGTTATGTCTAGATCAGTCAATAAAGAATTGTCCAATCTCCAAATCGGGCTCGGAGTCTGTGAGATGGGTAGAGTTAAAGTCATGGAACTAATGGTTCTATGGATGTGTGTGTAACGTTTGACAGACCGTTTTGGGAAATGAAAAAATAATCCAGACGGAAGTACTTGTCGTGCGGTGTTGAGTAAAAGGCGAAATCTCTACCATTCGGGTTGAGCGTACGCCAGGTGTCGTGTAGTGTTAGTTCTTGTAGTTGTGTTTTAATAGTCCGCAATGCCCTATATGTAAGGGACGAAGTTCCGTTGGATGAGTCCTGTGTTGGGTTTAGCGTCACATTAAAGTCCCCCCTTACTATGAGCATTCCAGCTTGGAATTCAGTGAGGGTGTGGAGTGTTTCTCGAAAGAACGCGACGTGCTTCTTGTTCGGAGCATATAAATTTGCTAACGTAATCTGTCTGTTATGAATGGTACCTTTAATAAAAAGATATCTTCCCTGCGGATCGCGTTTAATATCCGTAACTGTCAAAGGGCATTGTTTGGAAATCAGTATTGTAACTCCTTTAGATTTAGAGTCGGCCGTCGTTGCATGGTAAATCGTGGGATAATGTCGATCGTACAGTTTGGGGATGCTGTTTGTTCTAAAGTGAGTCTCTTGGATGAATACAATATGCCGTTTGTGTTTTTTAAGAGTGTAGAGTAAGTGCAATCGCTTTTGAGGGACGTTAAGTCCTCGAGCATTAAGTGAGGTGAAATTAATCTGTAAGTCTTGAGCCTGTATCGCTGTCGCCGGAGTGGTAAGTGGGGTTTGAGCCTGGTAGGTCATGCTACTGTTCGCAAATTAGGACACTGAGAGCAGAATATGGTCTATCAGACAGGTGTGTAAGTACACTCTGCGCGGTAGAAAGTCAATCTGGGGAAAAGAGTATTGTGAACAAGAGTGTAAAAGTGAAGAATATTATACTGACCCACACTAAAACAATGTAGGTCAGAAGAGTACAGTGCCGTGAACTGGATCCGCGTCCGTAAGTAGCAACACGAATCCACCCACAGCACTGTTGGGGGGTCGACCAAGGTCTCACACCTGTAATCTAGTCTCAAAACAATCGAAACTACCGCTGAACTCTCGAACCTTATTTTCTTTTTTCTATGTTCAATGGTGAGAATGTGTAACAAAAGCGTAACCCCGGATGAAGAGAAAAAGGTACATATCATGCAGAAGCACACCAGAGTCTAAGTTGCAATTCTGAATTTGTTCAAAAGATAGCGGAAAAGTAGCTCTGGGCACCATTAAAATCAGGTAAATTAATGTCGAGGGGGCTAGGCATGTGAGAAAAGAGAAGACCAATGCCGCGTGCGAGGGGGAGCACTTCATGGTGTAATATCAATACGGAACCACGTTCCTCTAGCGCCGGGCGATTCCGACTTTGGAGTTGAGGCGGGTCACCCTCCCTAGCGGCATCGGAGGAGGGGTCTCCGTCTCAAATACCTAGACTCGTCGGTCCAATGCAAGAACATTAGCCAAACGTCTAGAATGCAAAGTGAAGTTACAACCCATTTGAGTCACAATTTCTAAGTAACTTAAGCCTATCGCAGTCTAAAGTAAGATAACAATAACGGTTCTAAACTGTTGTAAAACAATCTGTCGCGAATTCAAACACTTAAGTAGTAGTTGGGATATGACCTGGGAGTTCTTAGTTGGCCTACGACCCCTTCCCAATGAGCAAGTCAAAGTTGGTTCTGGCGGAAACCAGGAAGTTCGCAGGCCGAGAACCAAGTCATCTTGCATATTAGTTTTAAGCACCGCATTCGAAGTGATTCGTCGGCCAAGTATAAGTCCCAGAATGGCGAGTTACCAATCGGTGACCTAACTGCACAATTGGTCGAAAAACATGGCGGGCTCACCGTAGGTCATTGTTCAGTGAACTCCCAGGACATGCAACGTGAGGCGGCTTTCCAACAAGAAAAAACAGCTAAGCCTCTAATAGCCGAATACCTACTCGGTCTATCAATGGCCTACTAAATGGAAAAGATGAAAGCCGGTGGAGAAATGAAAACAGCATAGAATAAAACAAATAAGCGGAGCAACAAACTAGTAGAGTTATGATAGATTTCAGAAGAGGGTCATAGTTCAGACGATTCATAGGACCCGATCCTATTCGTGAGTGGGGTAGTAATGCAGTCTCTGCAATCCACGAGGAAGCCAGTGGTAGTTCCGATTCAACCCGATTCGGTGCAGAACCCTAAGTGTTAGATATCTGTATACCGTTTCAGTACGTAGTTTATCGGTCAAATGTTCAAGGCAAAAAAGTGTAGAATGCAGCCGTGGAAGTACGGATAAGGTCCTCAAGATACTAAGAACCCATTGTCGGATGATTGTGTTGAGCTACACGCGGCCGGCTTTGTTGTGGAAGAAGGACCAACAATTGAATGAACGTTGTTTCCTTCTTAGGACCTGTGGACTGTGGGCAGTCCGTCCAACCGGGTGGAGAAAAGAAAAAAAAGAAAAAAGAAAAGAAGAATAAACTTGCTTCAAATGAGCGAAACAACTTGAGGTGGGACGTAGAGAACCATAACGTATCAGTGAAAGTAAAAGTACAGGATAAGGTGATGTTCAATCATACTGCCGGCGCCAGTGACAATAACTTTGCAATCAATAGTCTCTACGAGCTCTTCGAGAGCGCGGGGAGTCATCTGGGCTGTATCCGGCTCTGTCTCCGTGACAAGAGGAACGCGTTCTGTTTCCCGAAGCTGATCTTCGCCTGCAGGGTCTTTGAAGAGCAAGCATTTATGCTGTAAGCCGCATTTCAAATATCATCTGCAGGGCAACAGGCTGGTATTATAGAGGATTGTAGGCACTATATCTATGTAACTTTCAAAATGGTGTAATGAAATTGTACGGCACACATCCACTTAGTATAGGATATTTTAAATGTCAACCAGGAATTGTTGTTTAACAGAAGATTGAGTTATTATACTGTGAAATGTAAAAATAAAAATTCTTTATTACACTGTTGTTCAAAACTTGCTGATCCAAAGAAGACACAGTTTCATCTTTACAGAAATTGCTACACTCGGTGAAACACAATAAGTGGTTAACTGCCTGTGGTACAGTGATTGTGTGTGTGGGCTTTTTAGACTCCTCATACTGCAAAATGAAAAACTTCTCAGCAATTTGAAATACAATTTACTGTACAGTATCTGCACACACATTATCAGCACATATGAAATTTACAGTAGGCTCCAGATGTCTCAGCATATCCCTGTTCAAGATTTAATTTGGAGATCACTGGAGAGCAAGATATTGGGTCTCACAAATTATTGCAAGTCATATAGTATGTAAGTTCATTGATATCTCTTTGTACCATGCTGGTGGAAATGGCGGCAACAAGAGTGAGTTATCTAATGGCTTTACTGAAAGCCATTAACCACAGGATGGGCTATTATCAGCAGTTATTGTGACTATGGGTATATTATAGTCCTATTATGCTGTATCAGCTATTTGAAGCCAAACCTCCCTATTGTGTTTCACATACGCTAGCAAGAGTGCCCTGTTGTGACTGTTATCTTGTTTCATACTCGACAATTGTCTGTCATTCTCAAACATTGGATGCCACATTGGTGGAGTAATTTGTAAATGCTTAAATCTCAAACAATGCATACTCAACACACCCCTGCACAGTTGCTATCTGATTACCAATGTGAAGAACTAATGTTGTCCAAGAGGGCAAGACTAAAATATAAGCTCAATCTAAATGTCTACAAATGCTTATTATTGCTATTATTATACAGGATTTACATAGAGCCAACAATTTGCACAGTGCTTCACAACATGAGGAACCAGATGGGCCTGTTTATTATTATTATAACTAAAACCAGTTCATCTGGTAATTCTCCAAAATTCAAGGCGTTAAAAATGTCCATATACATCATGACTCTTCAAAGTGTCCAAAATGACAAATTTGTTACATGCCGCGTTGAAAGATATTAATGTCAAATCACCTTGTGCTCTCCACACTCTGTGTGACCTCCACCAATTTGGAAAATAACTCACCAAGAGCTGTAACCTTTAAGTTATTGGTAGGTCAAAATGAGCACCAATCTGACAAGCCTCCAAATAGTTAATACAGCATACACTTTACTTTCTTCAATATAATCCAGCAAGTAATAGAGGTTTGAAAGAAACAGAAGCTTTTTTTTTTAACCAAGCCAAAGTTTATTGAGCATTCAAAAAAAGAGTAGACATAATAATATACAGTCGAGAACTGGTGCAACAGGCACCAAATATGAGGAAGGAGAACATAGTCTATGTCTGACATAGTAAAAGAAAAGACACAGTGTACACGGTTCAATATCCATATGCAGTATACAGGTGAACACCACAAGGCCCCCAGAAGGACACCTCAAGAGGTGACAGCCCACCCCTTCCTCACACACCCGACGCCTCATCACACACAGCTGAGGGAACTCTCTAGCCACCCATCCCAAATTTTGTGAAATTTCTGCGGGCATCCTCGGTTAGAGTAAATTATTTTTTTGTATGGCACAGTTTGGTTGATGGCTCTCTTCCACTGCTGGATCGTTGGGGATTGGGGTTGAAGCCATAGTTGAGCTATTTGCATACTAGCAGCAAAGAGAGCCTCTTGAAGGAAGATCCTAAGATACTTGCTCTCCTCCTGGATGGGGAGAAGGCCAAGAATACACTGCCGTGGGCATAGAGTAAGGGGGAAGCCCATGTGGTCGTGCAGAAATTGAATTATCTGTGCCCAGTACAGTTGTATGGGGGACAGGTCCAGATAAGATGGTAAAAAGTGCTGGCCGCGTCTCCACATCTGGGACATAACAGGGTCAAAATCAGGTTTATATTTTGCTAGCCTGGTGGGGGTGACATAGGAGCGGTGGAGTATATAGAGGTGAGTGAGTCTGTCCGACAACTTGGGAGATACCTCGGCGGACACCGCCAGGATCTCCCCCCAATGTTCGTCTTCCACCCGTCCGATGTCAGCCTCCCACCTAGGCTTAAGATTGTAAGCGTAAGCTGTGGCGGCAGGGGTAAGGAGATGCAGGTATATGGCAGAGATAAGTTTACGGGGATCACAGGCAGGGGTGGGGGCACACTCCCAAACTGGGTCTGCAAAGCATGGCGGACCTGTAAATAGCGAAAAAACGCGTGATTGGGAAGGCCAAATTCATCCTTAAGTACTTGAAATGACTTGACACCGTGAGGTGTGTAAATTTGAGACAAATAGATGACCCCTCTGCATATCCACACCTTGTAGTCCGGAATCCCCAACAGTTCAGGCAGATCAAGGTTGTCCCAGAGGGGCGTGTGTGCATGCAGAGGGGGAGCCCCAGACCTAAGCTAAACACGGGCATGGTGCCCAGACATGGTACGTCTAGACCCCGATCCGGAGAGACCTCAGTGTTTGCAAAAAATAATTTGGTAGGGGTGTGCTATTACATCCGTCACCGAGGTGCATACCAGGTGGGAGTATCTTATTTTGTCGTAGGTATCGAGGTAGTATAGGTGGGAGAGCTGGGAGGCCAGATAGTACAATTCTAGATCAGGTAGCGCAGCCCCCCCAAGGTGGACTGGGCATTTGAGGGTCCGCCAGGCCAACTTATGCCTGGAGGAACCCCAAATGAATGAGTTAAGGATGGATTCCATGTCACGGAATAAGTGACGCGGTAAATAAAGTGGGGCATGCCAAAATAAATTGAGCAATTTTGGTAGGAGGATCATTTTTACAAGACCCAGTCGGCCCATGACCCCAAGAGGGAGCCTGAACCAGACCTGAGTCCTACGCTTCAAAAGGGGAAAGATGGGCTCAACATTAAGGCTAGCATAGTCAGCGGGGGAGCGAGAGCATTGAACGCCAAGGTACTTGATCCGATCCGTACGCTCGAGGGGCAGCAGGGCCTGCATTCTCGTGGGAGCGGGGACGTCGATGGGAAGAATTTGGGACTTGGACCAATTAATACAGAGGCCCGAGAAAGAACCAAAACGACGAATCACATCCAGAACGGCCGTCAGGGAGGGACCAGCATCCTCCAAGCACAGTAACATGTCATCCGCATAAAGGCTGATAACCTCTGAGAACTGCCCCATGCAGAGACCGCGAATGTCCGAGTGCGTTCTAATGGCGATAGCCAGGGGCTCCACCGCCAGTTCATATAGCAATGGTGAGATGGGGCACCCCTGACGCGTGCCTCTGGAAAGGGAAAAGGGGCTAGAAATCTGTCCGTTCACTAGGATACAGGCAGTGGGGGCCTGATACAGAAGCTGCATCCAGCGCACAAACCTGGGGCCAAAACCAAACCTATGCAGGCATTCCCACGAATACCCCCACTCCACCGAATCAAATGCCTTTGCGGCATCCAGACTAACCACCAGCCTGGATCCGGTGTTGTCGTGACAGGCCTGTAAGTTCATAAACAGTCTCTGGAGGTTAAAAGCCGTGTTTTTTCTGGGCATGAAGCCGGTCTGGTCTGTGTGTATAAGATGGAGGATTACCTTATTGAGTCTGAGGGCGAGGATTTTGGCCAAGATTTTAATGTCTAGTTGCAGGAGTGATATGGGGCGGTATGACTCAGGATGGAGGGGGTCTTTACCTGGCATTGGGATCAAAACCAGCAGGGCCTCATTCATGGTGCGGGGGAGCACACCTGTTTCGAATATGTGGGTGTAGAGCAGGTGAAGCTTGGGGAGCAGGGCCTCCTGGAACTGGGTGTAAAATTCCCGGGGAAGGCCATCAGAGCCTGGTGCTTTGGACGGTGGTAAACATGCTATAGCCTCTGCTATACATTCCTCAGTTATGGGGGCCTCAAGGAGCTCCACCTGGGAGTCCGAGAGGACCGGGAAGCACACTGTCTGCAGTAGGGCCCGCAGCCCGTCCAAGGAGCCAGTAGCCTCAGAGGTGTAGAGATCAGCATAAAATCGCCGGAATTCCTGGGCTACCTCCAATGGATCGGACAGCGTGACACCTCCCGCAGCCAGAAGTTGAACCACAACCGGGGGGCTGTGGTCCAAGTGAGCCATGTAGGCCAGCAACTTCCCAGCCCGCTCGCCATATTCATAGACTTTATGTTTACTATAAAATACCTTTCTGCCCGCCCTATCAAGGTGCAAGTGGTCGGTGAGCCTAGACTGCATTCTCAACTTAGCGGAGTTTGAGGGGGTGGTGTGCGCCAGAAACTCGCTCTCCGCCTCCCCAAGCACCCTTTCAGCCTGCTGTATAGCTAATCTTGAAGAGTCTCTATAGCGTTTGATGCGAGTGGACATGAGCATACGGCCATGTAACTTAAAAGCCTCCCATACCAGACCAAATGGAGCAGTGCCCGTGTTAGCTCGAAAGTAGTGCCCCCACTCATGCTGGATGTCCTCCAAATCAGGGAGGACTGTTAGCCAGAAGGGGTTCAACCTCCACAACCGGGGTGCCGGGGTGGAGGGTAAGCAGAGCCTGACCCAGTAGGGCGAGTGATCAGACAGTACCCTGGTCCCAAACCCCACGTCCCATAGATACGGGAGTTGGGTGGGGGAGAACAGGATCAGATCAATGCGGGACATGGCATTATGCGCCGGCGTGAAGCAGGAATACTCCCTCCGAGCAGGGTGTCTGTATCTCCAGGTATCTGTCAGAGCAAATTCCACAAGAAACTTGCCGAATCTGGTCTGCGTTGGGGAGGGAGAGGGCACCGGGGAACAGGAGAGCCTATCTAGAGCGGGGGAAACCACTGAATTAAAATCCCCTAGCCACACAGCTGGAAGCGTGGGGTGCTGTAGCATAAAAGCAATCCCCTCCTGGAGGGCCTCAAACTGGAAGGGGGGGTATATAAAAGGCAAGTAATAAGAATTCCAGGCCTCCAACCGTGACGTGCAAGAATAAATAACGTCCCCGTCTATGCGATTGCAGGCTGTGAAGGTGAAATTGGGCAGTCTTAGCCACCAGCACAGCGACTCCACTAGAATTATTAGTGTGAGGGGCATGGTACATCCACCCCACCCACGGCTTCTTAAGGGACAGCTGCAGCTGACCCGTAACATGGGTCTCAACCAACACCATAATATCAGCGTGCATTTGCTTGAGGTGAGAGAGCACCGCCACCCTTTTAGATCTATCTCTCAGACCACGGACATTCCAGGTTACCAGTTTAAGGGACCCCATCGCAGGCAAGTATCACATCACAAAACAGTAGGAGCAGAAATTGAGTGCCCAGGCCCGCAATCCCCTGACGTGAGACCCACACAGAGGATAGTGCGCATGGTATCGGCAGCTCACCCACCCACCACAAGCCCGCCCCATGCCCACACACATCAGTCTCATCCACAGCAAAGGAGAAAACCAAAGGCAGTGCAGGTAATTCTTGGTACACATGAGCAGAGAGTAGAACATTCGTCAGACATAGCTTGGTAGATATAAACATAAAAAAGGGGGAAAAAACACAAAACTGGAACATCCAGCAGAACCTGAGGCTGGGAAGGTGTAACTGAACAGTGCCTTCGCTGGACCGGCAGGGCAGGGAAAGTACACAGCAGCACAAAAAACACATGTGAGCTGAGGCCGGCCAGGGAAACTTAACTTGGGGTGACAGGGAGGAGTGCCCTCGGCCACAAAGAACAAAAGGGAGAGCGTCCAGGATCAAACAGTGTATGCGACCGGGCACACTCCCTGCCAGAGACGGGGACGAACAAAAGTTAGTCATGTTGTGCAGTTGGGTAGGTAGTTGCAGCATGGAGAGTTCTCGGTCGAGAACAGTGTTCAGCTGCCCGGCTGCATAGACATCAGTGGAATGGGGGGATCCAAACAACATAAGGCACATGTGATTCCCGGCAGGACGGGGCACAGATGAGGCAACAAGGGGCTCACAGGTATGCACGTAGAGCCCAACCGTCAATGCAGGGCAACACAATACAGTAGGGTAGCGGGAGCAAAGATTTACTCACGGCTCAGGGCATGCCAGTTCTGCGCCCAACAAGGACAGTAACAGGGCTGCTGAGGCACATCCCGGCGGGCGGTAGGATTAAGCAGAAGCATCATCCGCACGTTGTTCCAGCCAGGTCAGTACAGCTGCGGGGTCCTCAAAAAAGTGGGTCTTGCCATCCCGTACAACGCGGAGTCGGGCAGGGAACATCATGGCATATGCCAAGTGGCGGATACGAAGCTGTCGCTTGGCCTCCGTGAACTGAGCCCTCTTTTTCTGGACCTCGGCGGAGAAGTCCGGGAACACCGCGATGTGCTTGTCCTCGTAGGGTATGTTGCCCTTCTCCCGGGTGAGCCGCAGCACCGCATCCCGGTTGCGGTAATTCAACATTCGCAATGAAGGTGCGCGGTGGAGCACCTGGAGGCGGGGGACGCGAGGCCAAGCGGTGGGCACGCTCAACCGCAAAGGTGGTAGAGAAGGCCTCACGTCCGAAGTTGGCAACGAGCAGGCGTTAGAGGAATGCTGGGGGATCAGAGCCCTCCATCTTCTCAGGTAATCCCACGAAGCGGAGGTTGCAGCGCCGCATACGATTCTCAAGTTCGTCCTGCTTGCATAGGACCGCTGTTAATTGGTGCTGCAACCGTTCAGTGGTAATCTGAAGGGGGGGGGTGTCGTCCTCCACATGCCCCAGCCTGCGCTCCGCCTCACCGACCCTCTCCCGCAGCTTGTGGAGATCCTGGCGGATGAGGCGGATATGTCCACTTTAACCTCCTCGATCCTATAGGTAAGAGAGGTGCGGCAGAGGGTGACAGCCTCGAGTATATGGGCTGTGTCGCCAGAGGGGGGAGTCCCCTCAGCCGGGCCTGGAGCGGCGCCATCTTCCTCCGCGTGGTCCGGGACGTCCGCTCTGAACTTTCCGAGCTTAGCAATCGCGCCCTGGGACTTCTTCGGCGGCGACATCGGCGCTGGGTGACCACCCGGGGGAAGCAGGATATTGCGCCGGGAATTAGAGTCAGTTGAGTCCGCAAGGATGGTAAAAGGATAAAGTGCAGCCGGAGCTCACACAAAGTGCATCCTACGCCATGCAGCTGCAGGCCACGCCCTCAGAAACAGAAGCTTCACACGGTGTAATACTGCCTTTATGAATATAATGTTAAACTCACTCAAATATATACTTACATGATGGAATGCTCCAAGCTGTAATAGACTGTCACAGCAGTGTACATATCTGCTCTTTCCTTTCTTCTCTGGTATTCAGAGCACCAGTGGCCTTGTATTGCATGTGTGGGAACATCACAAGATGCATCCTATGCATTTTGAAGTTAAGTCTTCCTCAGGAGCATGAGGCATCACCTGCACTCCACCGTATACCGTAAACCACTATTAGCTCTCAGAAATTAAGCTTGAATTCTGCTAAAATGACACTTAATGGTCAAAAAGAGAACTACATTCTCTCATAGAAACGAACTACTCTCACAGTCATATCACCTCCATTATGTATATATCCAAAGCAGCAGAGAAGCAAAATGGAATAAGTTATCCCCAAGGGCCTCTGCTGCATCAGCTTTCACATATAGTAGCATACAAATAAATTAAAAAGAACTACAAAATGCATAAACCTGTTAATAAAAGTTACAAAAATTGTATTAAACGTAATAATAAACAATACATATCATAAAAGATCATCCAATGTCTTAAACCTTTTTAATAATTACTTATAAAGCAATTAATATAAATCCCAACATTGAGACCTTCATGCTAGGAGTATTCAATCCATATATCAGAATGTCCCATTGTTTGATATTTCCCTAGTCAGATTTGAACCTCTCCAGTATTTGAATACATGACAAATACCACAAAGTATTAAACCTATAGGGAACCCAAATGGGGCTTCAGGGTGGGAAGGATACTACCCAATCTCCTGTCATTTCAAAATTCTTCTCTTTATTATTTTTTCTGGCCTCACCTCGCAGTATTCACATCATGGCAGATCTGAGCTGTAATCTGTATGTGAATAAGATACTTACCACACTATATCATCAATAGGACAGACAATGTTATTATTTGTTGATTTATCATTGTTAAAACTCAATAAAAACTTTGAAATTAAACCTATAAGGAAACTCTGATAATGCTATCTGAAATGTAAAGATAAACTATGCATTTCAGGCCCCTTCTTATATTATTAAGGTGTTTCCCTAAATGAACATTTAATTCTCTACTGGTACAACCCACGTACTGATGCCCATATGGCCATTCTAATGATAGGTAACATAGGACAAATCACATGAAAAAAACCTATGAATCGTATATGCCTGTGCACTAAGTGGACCTAAAAGTGTATTGTCTCCTGATTTGATTACAATTCTTTTTAAACGTATGGTACCTCCCACAAGTGAGAACAAAAATACTCTGTCCAAAGACGTGGGCACCCTATGGGGAAGGTCAATAATATTTTGGGCCAATCTCTTCCCTAAGTTGTCATTCCTCCTAAAGGAATGACAGCACATTCTTCAATAATTTATTCTTCAGTAGAATAGGCCAGTGTTTCTGAAAGATTATTTTGATTGTCTTATAACCGGTTCCCAACCAGCACACGCCGATGTACGTCGGCAGAATGGCACGGGCAGGCATATTGGCGTACAGGTACATCCAATCTTCAATGCCGCCCTGCCATTGCGAGCACGCCGCTGGCGGCGTGCTCGTGTGCCAGTCGGGACCCCCGTGAGTCCGGTCGTGGGTCCCGCGGACTCGATCACCGCGGGCATACCCGCGACCGTCTCACGGGACGGCTGAATGGAGAAGTGCCGTTGTAAACAGCATTTCTCCATTCTGCCTAGCAACTGGTGACACTGATCTCTGCTCCATGTGATTGTGTTCACTAAACGAAAGTCCAACCCCCCACAGTTAGTAACACGGCCCTAGGAACACTTAACCCCTACACTGCCACCCACTGGTTAACCCCTTCACTGCCAGTGTCATTTACACAGGAATCACTGCATTTATATAGCAGTGATTGCTGTATAACTGATAATAGTCCCAAAAATTTGTCAAAAATGTCCGATGTGTCCGCCATAATGTCGCAGTCACAATAAAAATCGCTGATCGCCGCCATTACTAGTAAAACAAAAAATAATAAAAAACTATTAATAAAAATGCCATAAAACTATCCCTATTTTGTAAACGCTATAACTTTTGCGCAAACCAATCAATAATCGCTTATTGCGATTTTTTTTAACAAAAATATGTATAAGAATACGTATCGGCCTAAACTGAGGGAAAAAAATGTTTTTTTTTATATATTTTTGGGGGATATTTCATTATAACAAAAAAGTTAAAAAAAAAGACTTTTTTTCAAAATTGTCGCTCTATTTTTGTTTATAGTGCAAAAAATAAAAACCGCAGGGGTTATCAAATACCACCAAAAGAAATCTCTATTTGTGGGAAAAAAAGGACGTCAATTTTGTTTGGGAGCCACTTCGCACGACCGCGCAATTGTCAGTTAAAGCGACGCAGTGCCAAATCGCAAAAAGTGGTCTGGTCTTCGACCAGCAAAATGGTCCGGTCTGTAAGTGGTTAATGTGAACTGATTCCAAAATAAATGCATATTCATCAATTACTTTTTTCCCATGTGCATCCTTCTCTGTATATCTAACTAATGTCCCTTTATCCATGTGTGCTACTTCCTTGTAATTTCATCCAAAAAAATAAAAAACCAGGGAAGTATTCTTTCTCGATAAAATGGTTCCTTATATATATCCAGTCAGTGAAAAATAATCCTTATGACTTATCTCCTACATTCTTAATCCAATAATGATTATGTGCACTCTTTGTGGGAATTAAACCATTATGGTCAGTTTCCTTAAAGTAAGTATGTGCATGTAAGGCATAGGGTGGAATTTGTACATCATAAAACATGTTACAAAAAGTTGCTGATGCTCTGCATATTAGAGGCGAAGTTGAAATCTCAGATAGCTACACATAAACTAGTATTATAGGAAATAGTGTACTGGATGGCCAGATCATAATTACATTCTGGTGTGGCTTGGTGCACTTGGTTCATATAAGTGTACATTTGGGAAATTATTTTAACATTATTTTAATAAAATCAGAATTACTGTGGAGCTTATACTTCTTTTGAGCTTCTTATTACAACTTGTTGAATTATATTGAAGAAGGTGACGTGTATTTTGGAAGCTTATGGTATTGGCTCTCATTTTGCCCTACCTACAATTTGGAGGCCACAACTCTTGGTGAGTGCTATTCCTATTTGTGGAGGTCACACAGTGTAGAGAGCACAAGGTGATATTAATATCTTTCTTCCTTGCATATGAAAAATTTGTAGTTTTGGACATTTGTAAAAACCTTGGATTTTGGAGAATTAACATATGAACTTTGTTTATTGTGTTTCCTTCCAAAATTTGCATTACATGTTGCACACTATTATTTACTGATATACATTTATATATTTTGCATGTATTTTGCACTGTGTTTGAAAAATTGTTGGGATTCACACTGGTCAATTAGATTGAGAATATATTTTTGGCACTGCCCTTTTAGAAGATATTAATTTGTAAATGTTGTTTACAATTATATACATACCACACTAGGCAGCTAAACAGGCTTTCATTTAAAAATCAGTGCGTGTAAAATAAACAACCTAAATACTACAAACTCTCCTACCTTACTTGCTTACCCCCTCCCAATCTCATTCTGTCACCTACACTTACAGTCAGTTTTTTTACATATATAAATACACTTTATATGGACTACAAAAAAATATAATATTAACTGAAAACATTCAAAGGTTTGCTATACTTTGAAACAAATTATTCCTAACAGTCACCAACTTCATGGTATTTTTACCTCCCTTCTTGTCAGATAAGCAGGTGGTTTATGCCAGATGGAACACTGATCCTACACCAAGTAGGCAAGCCCACAAAGTAACAATGATGGGGATTCTCAATAGGCCCTTATGGAAAGATGTTTCTCAGCAGGCCTGCAAGATGAAAAATCTCATGTACCTCAGAGGTGGATAAAAGTGGTGCTTTGTCTGGCATAGGCTGCAGCTTCAAAAGTGGTTTCAGGTATGTAGAAAGGGGTATACTTTGGGGAGCAAGGTTTTCAGTATAGTCAGTATAGTATAGTTGAGTATATAATATATATATATATATATATATATATATATATATATATATATACTATATACAGTATCTCACACAAGTGAGTACACCCCTCACATTTTTGGAAAATATTTTCTTATATTCTTATATGTGACAACACTAAAGAAATAACATTTGCGACAATGTAAAGTAGTGAGTGTACAGCTTGTATAACTGTAAATTTGCTGTCCCCTCAAAATAAGTCAATACACAGTCATTAATATCTAAACCGCAGGCAACAAAAGTGAGTACACCCCTAAGTGAAATTGTCCAAGAACCTGTATATATAGTCAGTATAGTTAAAAAAGTCAAAGTGCCCTTTCACTTTTACACAAGTTATCCCCTAAGGAGAGTTGTATTCAAATCATACTTTTAACCAATTCTGAAATATGAGTTTAAGGAAGATTTAATCTTTTTAGTTTCAATATTTTTATTGACTTTTATCGTAATGAGCAAACAAAAGGTAAACAGCATCTGTCATATATTTGGATGTTTTTGAGAAAATCACGTGTTTGAATTCTGATGTCACAACTATGTGACAATCAGAAAACGCTATGTAATGCTAAGCCTCAAGCAAAGGGTGTCGCCTTACACTCCCGCCACCCCATATCAGAGCAAACTGTGACGAGGGCAGGATAACATCGCCCAGTTTCAGGTTAAATTGTTTAACATTATACATTTTTCCCCTAGTTTACATTGTTGATAGTTTCAGGGCAGTGGTTCAGTCAGGCAAATTCTAAAACCAGTAAACATAGAACTAACGAAGGGGTGATATCAAGTCATAGTCACAGAACTCACTAACTCTTTAGAGTATCTAACAAGCATAGTGAAAAACAGAACCAAGAAAGTTAATTTCTCTTATCAATCTTAACTCACAGTTAATTCTATCTATCATCTACTATAATACAACTCTAAGTCTCACAAATGAACATTGAGAGAGAATTTCTCAGTGTTGTAAAGAAAAAGAAAAAGGAGAAAAGGATAAAAACAAAAGAAGGAGAAAAGGAGAGAAGAGAGGAAAAGATATATTGTGATCTTTGGGACTAGGATGAAAGTGTAGAAGAATTAGGGGGAGAGGAGCTTGGTGTCTGCACTATACCTATTGTCAATGTACATGAATTTATGATGCCCAGGGTTCCCACGTTTGTTCAAACAAAGCACTTCGGTCATTGATAATACTAGCAATTTTTTTTATGTATCATAACCCATGATATTTTGTGTTTAAATTGACTCTAAGATACTAGGTGTGTTTTCCATGCTCCCGCAATAGTGATCTTAGCTGCCAGCAGTATAAAATAAACCAGCTGTTTTAAAAGATGAGGCCATTCATTAGGTAAAACATTAAGCAAGGCTAAGCTTGGTTGTTGATCAACAGAGAGCCCTGTCACCCCGTGGAGCATCGAAAACACCCTATTCCAGAATACCCTAATTTTAGGGCATTCCCACCATACATCCAGCATTGAACCCTGCAATAAACAGCCCCCGAAACATTTTGAAGTTGTCGTAGCATACATCCTGGCCAGACGAGTTGGGACCAAGTACCATCTGGTGAGTACCTTAAGACCGGCCTCCACCAGGGATGCATTGTTTATTGCCTTATAGGCAACCTGAAGTCTGGTCAACCAGGAATCCCAGTCCCCATCACAGTTGAGATCCCTCTCCCAGGCCAGCATATATGGCTGTTTTTTAGGTGGGGTGAGCAGCGATTCATACATCATGGTGATGCCCCCTCTAGTGCCCTGATCCCTAGTGCACCATTGTTCATATGTAGCCAGTGAAGGGGGTTCTACTACCAGCCAAACTGAACATAGAAAGTGAGACATTTAGAGAAAACAGAATTTTTCTGAAACGGCATTTTTAGGACTGAGGAACAATGTGAAAGGGTGAAGGGGCCTCCATGACTGAAAAAATGGCCGATGCGATACAAGTCCCTGTCTATCCCTATGTCCATACCGGGGGGAAGGCAGTATTATGAAATGTGTGTGCCAGGGGCTGAATGTAGAAGTTAGTAATGGGTTCCCATAAAGCAAAGGAATGAGATAAGGTAGGTGCTCTTATTAAGCTGCGATCTTTTAAACAGTACCATAGCAAATAATCAATTGTGAAAGAGGGGGGCGGCCTGATGTTCCATCTGAACCCATTCCGTTCTCTCATGGCGAGAGTACAAAACTGACAGTTGCATCAGTTGAGCTGCCTTATAATACGTCTGAAAGTTTGATACACCAAGACCTCCCTTTGCTCTAGGAGCGAACAAAGTTAACTGAGCTAATCTATGACCCTTTGTGCCACAAATAAACTTTAAAACTTAGGACTGAAAATAAATCCACCCTAGAGGCCAACACCAGTAAGGATCTATATAAATAGAGAAGATTAGGTAGAAGAGTCATTTTGAGTGCATGTATCCTACCAAGCCACGAAAGACTGTATAGGGCCCAGCTAGAAAGTAGTAGTTCTAAGCGTCTAAATCAAGCAGGATAATTTACTGCATTGAAGGCCTTCTGCCAATCTATTGACAGGAGAAGTCCCTCTTGCCCGGGGTCCCCTGACCAACCAGACTGTAGTAATGAGATAATGTCCACTGCTCTGCGAATCTGATCTGGTCCTTGACGCCCCGGGATGAAGCCCACCTGATCCCTATGGACAGCTGTATTTATGAAGGAGGACAGTCTATTAGCTAACACTTTCGTGAACAGTTTAAGGTCATTATCAATAAGTGAGATGGGCCGATAATTCCCAACTTCCCCAGGGTCCTTATTAGGCTTCGGTACCACTAAAATATAGGTCATTTGGGAGAGAGGATCCAGAGGGGGCCCATCCCGAAAGAACATTAAAATATCAGACCAAATGGGGAACCAGGAAATCTTGACATTTGCAATAATAGAAAACCGGAAATCTGTCCGGTCCCAGGGCAGAACCTGACCTAGTAGACTTAATAGCCTCCAGTATGTCCTGTGCTGTGAAAGGGGCTTCTATACGCGACCTATGTAGTGCTGAATTTTTGGGTAACAAGACAACCTGCAGGTATTGGGTACATAATTGCAGGTCCTCCCCACCCTCATTTTAATAAAGAGATGAGTAAAAAGTTACTGAAAGCCTCCAATACCTTATGGGGATTCTGGGAATATGAACCATCAGAACATCATACCCTGGGAACCGCAAAAGTTCTCGCACGTGGGTCAAGCTTATGAGCCAGTGAGGACCCTATCTTATCCTTAAGCATGTAAATTTTAGTGGAGGCCCAATGGACACTCTTCTCTGTCCTAGTCATCAATGCTAAATTTAGCTCTACCCTGAGCTCATCAATTCACTGAAGCAACGAACAGTCAGGGGGACGCTTATGTTGTTTGAGCATGGATTGTAGCTCAGTGTCCAATGCTTGGAACTGCGCCTTCCATGTTTCATGGATTTTAGATGATAGCTGGAGTTGTTTCCCATATACTACTGCCTTGTGGGCTGACCATAGAGTAACAGGGGATATTTCCTCCATCGTATTCTCACTAAAGTACTGCTTTAAGCTGATCCATATGTCCTCACACCAACATGGATCCAATAGGAGACTCATTGAGCCTCCACTGGTTAAAAAGAGGAGGGTCTGATGACACTGACAAACACACAGAGACCATAGAGTGATCTGACCATGCCATTTATACGTTAGTGGCTTTACAAATATTGGGTACCAGATTGCACGAGACAAATATATGGTCAATTCAGGAGTATATTGTGTGAGGTTCACAGAAAAAGGTGTTATCTCTCATTACAGGGTGGGACTCATGCCATGCATCAACTAGGTTAAGAGAATGTTACTTCTTCGCCACATGTAAAATCGCCTTTGGGGCTGGCTTAAGGTATGCATGAGTGGGGTTGGATTTATCTAAGGATGGATCTAAAGTAAGGTTAGTGCCCCCCCCCCCCCCCCACATACAACCTGTACCTCTAAAGAAGGTGTTAAATCACCTAGCATCTTGGTAATAAAAGGGACCTGACCAGAGTTAGTAGCGTAATAAGTGATAAAAGAGCCTACCATCAGGGTCTCTCATTTCCTGTTTAAGAGTGAAAGAGATGTGTTTTGAGAAGCATATAGCCACCTTTTTAGTTTTGTCAGTGGCATTAGCCATAAAGAATAGTGGGTATTGTTTGTGGAGAAAGGACGGTCGGTAAGACTTAGGAAAGTGGGTTTCTTGTAGGAGAAGAATATCAGCCTTACAAGAATGATAGTATTGAAACGCCTTCCTGTGTTTAGTAAGGGAATTCAGGCCTTGAGTGTTCTGAGATATCACCATGCAGGTGGGCCTCGGATGACTAAGGGTGCTCATGGTGCACAAGGGTAACAAGAACACTTAGGCCGCGTACACACGCGGGGACTGTTCGCCCAACTTTGTTTCAGCGGACAGTCTGACGAACAAAGTTTTTCGGAAATTCCGTAAAACTGTCCGCTGAAACTTGGTTTGAGCGGACAGTCCGCCCGTGTGTAGGCTTGTTCGTCAAACTAAGTTCCGCGCATGCTCAGAAAAGGATTTACACGGCGAAGGTTGCATTGCAGTGTATAGGACGTCGTATTTCTAGTCCCGTCGTACGTGCCGTTCACGTCATCGCGCAAGTTTCAGCGGACTGTTCGTTCGTCGTGTGTGGCCAAGTCCGTCCATGCTAATTTTGAGCGGACTGTCCGCTCAAACTGTTTGACGAACAAAGTTGGGCGAACAGTCGCCGCGTGTGTACGCGGCCTTAGGCCGCGTACACACGGGCGGACTGTTCGTCCAACTTTGTCCGCTGAACAGTGTTTCAGCAGACAGTCCGCTCGTGTGTGGGCTTCAGCGGACAGTTTCAGCGGACAGTCTGTCGAACAAAGTTTTTTGGAATTTCCGTAAGACTGTCCGCTGAAACTTGGTTTGAGCGGACAGTCCGCTCGTGTGTAGGCTTGTTCGGCAAACTAAGTCTCGCGCATGCTCAGAAAGAATTTACACGGCGAAGGTTGCATTGCAGTGTATCGGACGCCGAATTTCTCATCCCGTCGTACGTGCCGTTCACGGCATCGCGCAAGTTTTCAGCGGACTGTTCGTTCATCGTGTGTGGTCAAGTCCGTCCATGCTAATTTTGAGCGGACTGTTTGTCAAACTGTTTGACGAACAAAGTTGGACGAACAGTCCGCCCGTGTGTACGCGGCCTAAGATCTAAATTGCCACTCACTTTATCACAAAATATGGATTCCTGCTTGTGATAGATCATCACAAATCATCACGAAACATCCAGGATGTGACTTAGTTCTCCAAATGGAAAGAAAAAGAAGAGAGATAAAAGAAATTAAAATAAGGGGGAAGGAGAAGAAAGAAAAAGACGACCAACAAGGACCTAAGTCAGGGGGAAAAAAGAGGTCCCCAGGCTAGGGCAAAAAGGCGTTGTGTCCCAAACCGGCGTGACATGAAAGTCGGGCCAAAAGCCTGAAACATCAGGGAATCAGCTCGAGTAGGTGCACAGATCTACCCGGCCAGGCCTAAGCAAATTAACAATATGTAACATGGAACTATAAAACATACGATACGACCTACATTGCAATGAGTTCTGGGATCAAGCCTGTGACCTCCCAGAGTGAAAAAGGGGAGGTTAACCGGAAGGCGCAAACTCTCATGGGCCCCTATATCTGGATTGGCCCCACCAATCATAAGAAAGTTGTAAGACCCCATCTGTGGCATCTAGGCATCACAATGCAAATGGCCTCCAAGTATATAACAATAATAAACCTGGGGAAGCCTGTCCTAAACCTAAAGAACTAAACCCATAAAATGCATAGAAGTTCCATGTAAATTCCAAGGGGTAACCCATAAGGATATCAAAGTTCCCGGCTATCCAAGGTGACCTGCTTAACAGCAAGGGTTAACAAAGGCTTCATGGAGGCGTTTAAGTTCCATACGGACCAGAAGACACTTGCTGCTACAACGGAGAGAGTGGATGAGTCAAGCTTCCAGAGCGATCCAGGTTGGTAGAAAGGAGGTTGTCCCAGATTTGAGCCATCATGAGAGATGATTCCCAACCTCAGTAGAAGGGCTTCTCCCTCTACAAATGATATGAAGAAGTGCTGTCTGTTAGAGTAGGTGAAGGACAAGAAAAATGGGAATACCCATCTGTATTTGATTGTTTTGCATGTGAGAGCCTCTAGGAGGGGTTTTAGGGTCCTATGCTTCTGGGCTGTAAAAGAAGAAATGTCCCCAAACACTTGGATGTCATGACCCAGGAAGGGCAAAGAAGAAGCAGCTCTAGCTTTCTGCATCACCAATTCCTTAGTCACATAGTAATGAGGCTTGACTATTATGTCCCATGGCGGACCCTCAGGGCATGGGGGTTGTAAGGCATGATGAGCCCTATCTAAGTCCAGATGATGAAGAGGCAGGTCAGGGAGCAGGTCATGGAGGAAAGTATGCACCGCAGCATCCACATCCTTAACAGATTCTGGGAGACCTCTTATGCGGAAGTTATACCTCCGAGATCTATTTTCAAAATCGTTAATTTTCACTAGGGCTAATTGTTGTTGGAGGTTCTCAATGCACGTGGTGTTCTGAGTGGTGCGGGCAATCATCTCATCAACTTTACGTTCGACAGTGTCAATCCGTGCCCCTAGCCCCTGCCAATTTTCCTTAATAGTGGTGGTGATTTGCTGTACTGTTCTGGCTAAACCCTGTTCCAAAAGTGTGGAAAATCAGAGCAGAGTCTGTTGGGCCATATCCACCACAGGGGAGCCAGGGCAGGGGTCTGCTGCAGCTATGCTGACAGGGGAAGATGATGGCTGTGCTAGTAACAGTTCATCCAGAGTCTGCTCTAGCAGGGACTCTGTGGAAGCAGGAGAGGCACTGACCTGTGCAGCTGTTAATGCTGCGGACAACGGGTCTCAAGGAGAGAGCTGCAAATCTGCACATGCAGTTTATCCAACTGAGCTGACTCCACATGTCCCTCCCTGTCCAGCAGCTGACACCATCTTGGCAGCTTTGGCATAGGAGTGGGTCGGTGGCGCCTGGGGGTGGTAGCTGGCCCCCCTCGGCCATATGTGAGTGCCCCTAGGGGATTTAGAAGCCCAGGACATTGGGATTACGAGGCTCCAGGGTCCCTCGCAGGGCTTTACGAGGCCGCTATGTCTACATTGGTTGGTTTCTGCACTGGTAGCTGGTGTTTTTTTTCTTTTGGGAGGTGGTAAAAAATCCACCCACTGTTACCCCCCTGATCGGTCGGGTAACGGATGACACACCTACCCCCCACCTCCAGTCAGGGCCCTTATCCCATCTCACGAGCGGTGCTCCAGGTGGCTTCCCTCCGGGCTGCATGTTGCTGCTTTCTCGGTTCCCCTGATTCTCCTCCCTCCTCCTCCTGGCGGCCAATCCGATCGGAACTCCTTTCTGCCAATCGGGTGATGGGTCTCAGACTGATTGGCTGGGAGGAGAATCAGTGTTACAATAGCGAATATTCATTCGTTATTGTCAAACAACTGGGTGGGCTTCGGGAGCAGTGCTCTACCCCCCGGGCCCACCCTTTTTTGAAGCATATTAAAGCTTCTGATTCTAATTATGTGCATACAAAAAAACCCTGATTGGTATCCATCCCTAGGGGCCCCTGCATGTAGATAAGGGGGCGGACACATGGATAGAGGGGCAGCGCCCATACGCCCCTAATGGACGGGCTGCCACTGGGTTTTAGGGGGGGCTTTTAGAAGCTAAACATTTATAGTTGTTATTACAGCACCTATTACCAATATATAATGAGACAAGAAGCTCACCTATGCTACATCTATGGTTCTTCCAGGAGTCCATACTAGCAAATCAGTCCTTGTAGTGTGGAGTATGGCATATTGCCAGCAGTGGGCATGTCGGGGGCATCATTTTAAGCCTTGCCTATTGTAGCAATGACCACAGGGATCCAGTTGATAGAAAAAAAAGATCTATGTGTAAGATGTATGTGTTTATATCTTGTTCTTTATCTGTTCAAAACTTGTACCAAACTAGATCTATTTTGTTTAGTAACAAGTACGTAGCAGCTGTCTAATAATTGCATCCCTTATATTTTCTGCAAGAAAATTTAAATGATTTCCAATTAGAAAAACATGAACAGATCAAACAAGTTCTGCAAAGCGAATTAATTATTAATAAACACAAAAAAGGAAGAAATTAGAAAAAAAAAAGAGTTGATTTTAATCTAAACGTACAATGAATGAGTTCTAATCATACAGAAAAAAAAGTTTACAAAACGCCAAAACATTTGCATCAAAAGTTAATTTGTGTGCGCGTCTGGAGTAAACACATTAAAACTCAGACTTAAATTATTAATTTGTAGATTAGGTGGGATGCAGTGTGATGAATTAGCATTCAAGCTTGGCACGTTTATGAGGAGCAATATGAAACTGACAACATAAAGAGATGATTCTCTTATATTTAAAGTTGCAATACAGAAATACAATTCAAATTGTGTTACTACATGCGTCTTATTGCCAAGTATTCCTGTAAACAAAATCTGACAGGTAATGAAAAAGTAAAACAAATATTTGGACTTCTTAGGGGCTCAGCAGTCACAAAATATATCACCCTGCACGTTCATTAAGGGCACACTGGTGCTCCCCCCCCTATCCAATGGGTCTGGCCCATAAAGGACGCCCGATCCATGGATTCCAATGAGGTGGAGTGTTTTTTTGAAGCACCGATTAGAGCCAGAGGCACTAACAGGCTTCAAAGTAGAGTGGGCTCGGAATGCAGAGAATGCAAACAGAGCCCACCAATGTGTGTTACAATAGCGAATAAATATTCACTATTTTAACACTGATCCTCCATCCGGCCAATCAGGAAACGGGTCATAAGACCCATTATCCGATCGGCTGAATGGACAGGCGATCCTATTAGATGCCTAGGTGGAGGGGAGGAGTCGCACTGCCACAGCTACAGAGGAAAGGACACAGGAGCTGCTGCCTGATGCCTGCCACTTGATGCCTGCCGCCTGATGCCTGATGCTTGCCGCCTGAAACCTGCTGCCTGATGCCCATTGCCCACTGCACGATGCCTGCCACCTGATGCTCGATGCTGCTGTCTGATGCCCGCCACCTCTGCCCAACACCTACAACCTAGATGGGGTAAGACATTGAGGTGGCAGGGGGCTTAGGGGATTGCGGTGCTACCAGGGGGGTGGTTGTTTGTCTCCCTTCCCAAAAAAAACACCAGCCGCCACTGCCCTACACTATAAAAGAAAGACTTAGACAAGCTCAACTTGTCTGAGTTGACAGCTAAAATGTTTTATTAATAACCTATAAAAACATACATAAGGTCCCTTTTACATCTGAGAGTAGTGTAAATGCATGCAGAAATGCACTAAAAGGTGCTTCAAACAAAGGTAACAATCATGCATCTTTTTGTGCATGTTTCTTGTAAAAAATGCACAAAAATGTGTATCCCCAAATGTGCTTGGCTTACCAAAATTTGGTGCTTGCTTCTTTTGCATGTTTTTCAACAGGCAATGGGCTGTGGCACAAAAAGATGTGCTAAAATAGGAGTCGCAATGCTTATATATGAACGTAACCTAAATGCAAACTATATGTGTTAAAGGAGAAGTAGGGCCAAAGCTCTTTTAGCCTTACTTTTCTTGTGGGTCAAAGGAGTGCACTTCGTTCTGCACTCCTGTAACTCAGATTCAGCCCACAGCGGCTAAAGTCCACTGCCGGCTTACATCACTCATCCAGTCCACACTCTGGAGAGATTTTCACTCTAACATTAGGATGCACCAAGATGCCTGATGCTCTCGAGCCACTGAGAGCCTGAACCAGGCACTCCTGCCCTTCTACAGTTCAGCACTCCAGTGAGTCCTGGAGGGGCGGAGCACATAGGCAGTGACTGACAGTTATCAGTTTCTCTGTTCACTGAAGACCATGAACTAAGCAATCAATGATTTTTGATAGCTCAGTTCTCAGCTCTTAGAGGCAGCAGGGGACAGATGCAGCATCGGAACAATGCTACATCCACCTAGGTGGGTATAGACTTTTTTTTTTATTCCTCTACTTCTCTTTTAGGGCCCATTGGCACTAGAACATGGTGTCAGAAACCTGTGTTTCATGCATGTTTCCCAAATTGCACTGACCTTGTGATCTGCAGGGGGTGTCAGTGCAATTTTTAGCAACATCCAAAATGCAGGTCGCAAATGCAGTAGGTTTGCCTGCACTGGATTACATGGCACAACAGTATCATGCGATCTGGTTGCAGTCCAGTTGCATAAACTACTTTTGGTGTACAGCGATGTAGTGCGATTTAAGCCCATTGGATCACACAGGATCGCGTTTCTGTCCAATTCCTAGTGTGAACTGCTCCTCAAAGATAAAATCTTATATGCTACCTTTACCCAAACATATATTTTGTCAATACATAAATTACATTTTATCTGTATTGCTGTTATCCCATATACTGTAATTATTTCACTACAATGACACAGATTTATGCATGCCTTAAACCCCTTTCACACTGAGGCGTTTTTCAGATGCTACAGTGCTAAAAATAGTGCCTGTAAAGCACCTGAAAAAAGTCTCAGCTGCAAACCCAGTGTGAAAGCCCGAGTGCTTTCTCACTGGGGCGCTGCACTGGCAGGGCATCACAAAAAGTCCTGCCAGCAGCTTTTATGCAGTGGTGTAGGAGCGGTGAATACACTGCTCCTCCCCATTGAAAACAGTGGGGCAGCGCTGCTATACCGCCAGCAAAGCGCAGCTGCAGCTGCATTTTGTGGGCAGATTTAACCCCTTTTTGGTCACTAGTGGGGGGTTAAAACAGCCCTGTTATCGGCTGAATAGGACTGCTAAAATTATGGTAAAGCGGTGCTAAAAATAATGGCACTTTACCGCTGATGTCCAGGGCAGCTCAGTGTGAAGGGGGTCTAAACATTTGTTCAAATTAAATTTTGCAGCAAAAGTACTGATTTTGCATTACTGTATATACTCGAGTATAAGCCGAAATTTTCAGCCCCTTTTTTTAGGCTGAAAGTGCCCCCCTCGGCTTATACTCGAGTCACCGCCGTCTGCCTACCTGATCAGCGTGTCGTGCAGACAGACGGCGGCCATTCCACTGTTTAAAAGCCGCGCCTCCCTGTCTGTGATAGGCGGAACACTCAATTTCCCAGCAGTCAGTGTTCTGCCTATCACGGACATCCTCTCATCCTCGTCCGTAGTATGAGGATGAGCGGATGTCCGTGATAGGCGGAACACTGACTGCTGGGAAATTGAGTGTTCCGCCTATCACAGACAGGGAAGCGCGGCTTTTGAATAGTGGAATGGCCGCCGTCTGTCAGAGACGAGGAGGAGAGGTGCGGCTTTTGAATCCTGGAATGGCCGCCGTATGTTTTTATGACATGCTGATCGGTGCAAAATGGCACACGGAGCTGCAGATGGGCACAGAGCTGCAGAAGGACACAGAGGCTGCAGATTGGCACACGGAGGCATGCACAGGACACAGGTAGGCTGCAATTGACACAGGGAGGTACACAGGGAGGTATGCAGCTGCAGATGGGCATTGTTGACCCTCTTTTCCACTCTTTTAAACTCTTATACACGAGTCAATACGTTTTCCCAGTTTTTTTGTGGTAAATTAGGGGCCTCGGCTTATATTCGAGTCGACCTATACTCGAGTATATACGGTACCCAAAATATCACTGAAATTCAAAATTTAGGCACAGATTTTGAGATTTTGATATGTGGACTGCTTAGTCAAAATCTGTTTCAAATGTAAAAAAACATAGCTTTGTTTTCCAACAAAGCAATGTGATTTCTATGTCAGGGTTCCTCTGTTCTATTCATTATCTAATGCATGGGTAATCAACCTGTGGGCCTTCATCTGTTGCGGAAATACAAGTCCCACAATGCCTCTGCCTTTGGGAGTCATGCCTGTAACTGTCAACCTTGCAATGCCTCATGAAACTTGTATTTTCTCAATAGCTGGAGGGATGCAGGTTGAGCACCCATGATCTAACATCATGTTCCCAACTAATAATAGGCTTATTTATGATCCAAGAACAAGCCAGAATAGTTGAAAGCGATGTCCCTAACCCTTAAGATCCATTAAAAGGCTGTTCCACCTAGGACACACCACATGCTGAGTGCTATGTACAGTTTTCAGGTTTTTCCTAACTGTATATGATACTCAGCATTGAACGGGTATTATGTAGACCTCCCAAAGAAAGAAATAACATGACGCTGAGATTATATTCTGTAGCTATGTACTGTTTGCATTATATTAAATATGCATTTTTTTCAAATAGCTGTTTAAGAAGAAATGCATACTGCTAGTATGTCTGTAGTTATAATTGTGGACTATTGTTGGGCCATGAATATTCGATTTTGGTCATATGGATATATTAAAAGTCAGTGTATCCCTTGTTTATGCCAGGACAAGATAGTATTCAGGATGATGTTATCAGATATGGTTTAGTCATTAATAAGATATAGATGGCCATTTTAATGATGTTTTCAGAGATCATTAATAAAAGGTTTTATATGGGTTAAATATAGTTGGACTTGTCTAAATCTTCATCTCTAAATTATTTGTATAATAATGTTATAATAGTTGACCATCTGGTTTACAGTGATGCTTAATGTTTCTCTGAATATACAAAAGAAATAAGTGACAGATGTATTATAATAAATTACATTATATTGTAAAAATGTCTTTAAACTTTTTGAGCATTCAGGAATATCCAGCATTTAGCTGAAAACAGTCAACATGTTTTTAAAGTTTTGCATTGAGTGTAAAAGTGTTAGAATCTCTGTAAACAATTTATTTAGCCTATTCCTCATTTGGGAGATTTTTCCTTACTTTCTTTATATTCAGTTGTGTCAGAGCAGGAAGGGAGGGAAAATCCTTCAAATGTGAACACAAACAACAATAGAATACAAGATTCTCTCTCATGTTCTGTCCAGAAAAAAAAAAAAACCTCCTAAAGAGGGACATAGACAGCATTCAAAATATAAAACAATGTCTAAGCTTTACTTATACTATCCAAAAATAAAACAAAGTACAGTTGACATTGAAAATATAACACATATTAGTCTCCCAGCCTGGGGGAACTTTCGTCTTCTGCTGCTCTCTATCCTCTCCTTCCACCATCTTCCCTCTCATCTTTCTCTTCCTCCCCTGCTCCTTGGACTCCCCCCCATTTTTTACACCCCCCCCCCTTCTCCCTAGCTTCACTAAGTGACCAGCTTAAGATTTGTTTTCATACTTTTTATATTTCAATAAAAACTATTGTACCAGAAAATATACAGTGCCTTGCAAAAGTATTCACCCCCCCCCCCCCCCCCCCTGGCTTTTTACCTATTTTTTACATAACAGCCTTTAGTTTTTACCTATTTTTTTTAATCTGAATTATATGTGATGGATCAGAACACAATAGTCTATGTTGGTGAAGTAAAATTAGAAAAATATATAAATAAAAATATTTTTCAGAAATAAAAAACTGATAATTGGCACGTGCGTATGTATTCACCCCCTTTGTTATGAAGCCCATAAAAAGCTCTGGTGCAATCAATTACCTTCAGAAGTCACATAATTAGTGAAATGATGTCCACCTTTGTGCAATCTAAGTGTCACATGATCTGTCATTACATATACACACACGTTTGAAAGGCCCCAGGGGCTGAAACACCTAAGCAAGAGGCACCGCTAACCAAACACTGCCATGAAGACCAAGGAACTCTCCAAACAAGTAAGATAGGACAATGTTGTTGAGAACTACAAGTCATGGTAAGGTTATAACAAAAATCCAAATATTTGATAATCCCTAGGAGCACCATCAAATCTATCCTAACCAAATGGAAAGAACATGGCACAACAGAAAACCTGCCAAGAGATGGCCACACACCAAAACTCACGGATTGGGCAAGGAGGGAATTAATCCGAGAGAGAGCACAGAGACCTACGGTAACCCTGGAGGAGTTGCAGAGTTCCACAGCAGAGACTGTCATATATGTACATAAGACGACAATAAGCCATATGCTCCATAGAGTTGGGCTTTATGGCAGAGTGGCCAGAAGAAAGCCATTACTTTCAGCAAAAAATAAAATGGCACGTTTTGAGTTTGCAAAAAGGCATGTGGGAGACTCCCAAAATGTATGGAGGAAGGTGCTCTGGCCTGATGAGACTAAAATCAAACTTTTTTGGCCATTAAAGAAAACGCTATGTCTGGCACAAACCCAACACATCACATCACCCAAAGAACACCATCCCCACAGTGAAACATGGTGGTGGCAGCATCATTCTATGGGGATGTTTTTCAGCAGTCAGGACTGGGAAACTGGTCAGAGTTGAGAGAAAGATGGACGGTGCTAAATACAGGGATATTCTTGAGCAAAATCTGTACCACTCTGTGTAATTTGAGGCTAGGGCAGAAGTTCACCCTCCAGCAGGACAATGACCCCAAACACACTGCTAAAGCAACACTTGAGTGGTTTAAAGGGAAACACATAAATGTGTTGCAATGGCCTAGTCAAAGCCCAGACCTCAATCCAATTGAAAATCTGTGGTCAGACTTAAAGATTGTTGTTCACAAGCATAAATCATTCAACTTGAAGGAGCTGGAACAGTTTTGCAAGGAGGAATGGGCAAAAATGTCAGTGGGAAGATGTGGAAAGTTAATAGTGATTTGGAGCTGTGATAGCCTCAAGAGGTGGCTCTACAAAGTATTGACTTTGGGGTGGGGGGGGGGGGGGTGAATAGTTATGCAAATTGACTTTTTCTGTAATTTTGGCCTATTTGTTGTTTGCTTCACAATAAAAAAAAAACATCTTCAAAGTTGTGGGCATGTTCTGTAAATTAAATGATGCAAATCCTCAAGCAATCCATGTTAACTCCAGGTTGTGAGGCAACAAAACATGAAAAATGCCAAGGTGGGTGTATACTTTTGCAAGACATTGTAATACATTTTAAATGATAATCATTTTAATAACATTTATTTATATACTGTATAATACTTTCGCACCATCCTAGGAGCCCCACAAAAAAATCAGCACTTCCAAGTTGGATATTCCTTGCCTCTAATAAAACAGTGACAATAAATTGGCATTACATTTTCTGCAGGTCTGCACTGTTAGCTGGAGTCTAGGGCTATATCAAGCACTAAGTAAATACTTTCAGAAAGTCAGTATTGCATAGGATCAGGGGGTTCCAAGGGCAGATCAGTAAGCCCTTGTACACACGGTCGGAGATTCTGACAACCAAATCCGTCGGAGTAATTCCTACGGATTAATTCCGGAAAAGGTCCGGAAGTGATGTTGCATACACACGGTCGGACAAAGTTGTCGGAAAATCCGATTGTACATAAAGTGATGACGTTATTTCGTTACAACGGGACTACGTTCAGGCTAGTAGCCAATAGCTTTGGTCTAGGAATTTGATCTGAGCATGCGTGGCACTTTGTCCGTTGGAGTAGGCTACACATGATCGGAGTATGTCTGATCGGAGCATTTTGTCGGAAAATTTTACCGGCAAGTTGGAAAAGTTGGTCTGTCGGATATTCCCATGGAAACAGTCTGATGGAGACCACACACAGTCAAAACGGTCCGTTAGGACACATTCCGTTGGAATCTCCGACCGTGTGTACAAGGGCTCAGAGATAATTGCTTTAGTGACTTTATATATAGAGCAGAATTACCATAAGTGCACAAATAGTAGACAATGGCAAACGTTTATTTTACAGTCCAACCTTTTAAAGACAAACTCCAGTATTTTTTATTATTTTTTTTAGTTTAGGAAGGAGTATGGGACAGTTAAAATATTTGTCCTGTTTTATTTACACACTTATACAGACAAACATCCAAGAGCCCAAAGATTTTAATATTAAAAGTGGTTCACATCAAAGAAACTTCCAAAAGGTTTTTGGGGCTAAACAGGTTCCCCCTTCATCAGGGCTGTGATTTTCTGCTAGCAACAGTTTAAAAAAAGAGCCAGGTAATACCAATATTAACAAAAACTGTAAGGAGACAGTTCTATTAATATTATTATTTTTGTATAAGATTATACGAAATCTTCGTATAAGATATACTTGATAGAATGTATTTATTAATGCAGTCTGATGTACCCTTGTATATAGATCTTTACTCTTTTTGCTCTAAATTATATTGCTATACTTTTTTTTTTTTTTTTTGAGAACTGACAGAACATTTAGCTTACAGTACTTTAATGGCAAGGTTAATTACATGTTAATAACTTGCATTTTTGGGCCACTACAAGAAGAAAAATGTGTGGTTTTAAAAAGGAGCTTACTGGTACTAAATATATAAAATTGTGTAGAAGGAATACTAGAATGATATTTTTTACCCATAGTTGACCCCCTACCATCAATCCCACAAAAGAACATGGACAATCATTACTTGTAGCTCAACTCTAAATGCTCAACACAAATGGCAGCTAATAACAACCATAAATGTCAAATATTGCTGAGGTGATGTGGTTACCAATATATATGGTATGTAAATAAAAAAAAAAAAAAAAACTCTTTTACATAAAGTACCTTTTTTAACTTTCATAAGTATTTTTTTCAGATTTATTTAAAGTAATAATTTACTGACACTGCAATTAATCTTTCAAAGTAAGCAAACTATATTTAATACAAACATCTAATTGACAGATTATTTTAATGGTTCTCCATTTCCTTCAGTGACAATATAACAAACCACTCTGACATTTACTGAAGATATGACACCATGCCTGATGAAGAGAACTGAGTAATCTTAAAAGCTCACAAGACAAAATACACTCAGCCAATAAAAGGTGCCTTCTATATTTTCATTCTCCTGATACGATCTACAGAAGAAAGGAACACCTATTTGTTACGAATAATGTGATTGCTGAAATAAATGCTTTTTAATGTAATTACTATTAAAGAATGTTTTGAGCCTTAGGAAAAGCAGGGGAAATAAATAAATATTTTTTCCAATAAATACAAATCTGTGGAAAAGCTATCAAAACAAAACTTTTAGTCACTTTTTATTTTGGAATGATCTGTGCAGCAAGTTCTGCAGGGATTACTAATTAATCACAAACTTTAGTCAATGCATTGGTCACTGACCTGCCAAGATGTTCCATTCAAAAGACCTTTCATCCATTCCTCTCCTACATCTTTGTCTTGTAGTGGAAATCCTTCATCCATAGCTGATGTACTTCATATGGCTACTGGATGTTGTTCTTCCCTTGTCAGCCTTTGTACTCTAAAGCTGCAGTTCCCAGGCACGTTGTTGTGGAGAAAATGTTCTGTTACAGGATCGGAATTTTGATACAAGTGAACCAACATGTAAATGGAGTTTTGTGGAAGAAAAATTGCTACACTGACATTTAGCGAGTGGTCCAGCATTAACACAGGCAGAAATAGGGAGTTCACTAGTCTCATTAGATGTTTCAGCTTCATGGATAAAACAGGAATTCATGTGCATCTAATGAACTCTCTCTAGAACTGGTTGTGTTGTAGAGAAATTACGCTGAATATTAGAAAATTATACTCTGCTGAACATTATAAAATTATACTCCAGTGTTTTGAGAAACAGCTGCATTTGGAAGATGAAACGTCTCTACCATTCCGTTTCAAACCAAAAAAAAGGCAGTTTTAGGTTCATTAGCCATTTATTTCATACAGAATGTTTGTATTGAAAGTAAAAAATTTTTGGGAAGGTGTACAGTTTATCCAAAGACAAATGGGTAATTAGGAAAATGGATATTATTATTATTATTATTATTATTATTATTATTATTATTATTATCTTTATTAATGGGGGAACTCTGGGGGAATCTAGGATGAGAAAGGACCTGGGGGTCTTAGTAGATGACAGGCTCAGAAATGGCATACAACGCCAAACTGCTGCAAGCAAAGCCAACAGAATATTGGCATGCATTAAAAAGGCGATTAACTCCAGAGATAAAACAATAATTCTCCCGCTCTACAAGACACTGGCCCAGCCGCACCTGGAGTATGCTGTCCAGTTCTGGGCTCCAGTCCTCAGGAAGGTTGTGCTGGAACTGGAGAGTGTCCAGAGAAGGGCAACAAATCAAATTAAGGGACTGGAGGACCTTAGTTATGAGAAAAGATTACGAGCACTTAGATGCTTGAAAGGGGATAGGATTTCAATGTACAAATACTGTACTGGTGACCCCCCAATAGGGATAAAACATTTCCACACAAGGGAACATAAAAAGACACATGGTCATTCACTGACATTAGAAGAAAATCAGTTTAACCTTAAACTGTGTAGAGGATTCTTTACAGTAAGAGCAGTAAGCATGTGGAATTCTCTTCCACAAGCAGTGGTTTATCATGGAGCTTTGATAATTCCAAAGAACTATTAGATAGGCACTTAAACAACCACAGCATACAGGGGTATACAATTTAATATTGACATAAAAGCACACATAGGTTGGACTTGATAGAATTTTTTTCAACCTCACCATCTATGCAACTATGTAACTATGTCAGTATCTGAAATAAGAAATGTCTGTGTTGCTCCATAGCACTGGGGAATGACAACTGGAGAGTGAAAAGAATGTCTCTGATGAAACAATACAAGCTTTTTTTTTGGTATTTTAGATACATTACTGGTAGCTGGTTCAGTGAACAGAAATAGTGATAACAGTTATTTGGTTTGTATCCTGACAGTTGTCCAACTGTAGGCAGCCTGTCCACAAAACATGTATCACCACGTCATGAACAAGAAAATCCATTGGCAGTTGTCATGTTGTCTACCTTCATTTAATCCAAGCTAATATTTACTATTTCAGTCTATTTACTCTTGTGTTGTGTCCATTGCTCTATATGTATACTATTTTTTTCAAATCTCTAAAATATTCACCTATCTTGTCTCCACAGTTTCATTGAATTTAATACTAGAGCTGAACTGAGATCAATAAGACCATGTCAAGCAGAAAGCAATTGTCCCTGACCCATCTTACACTTAAAGTGATTGTAAAGTCTGTTTTTTTATAAACACGTTATACTTACCTCCTCTGTGCAGTGGTTTTGCACAGAGCAGCCCAGATCCTCCTCTTTTCAGGTCCCTCTTTGGCTCTCCTGGCCTCACCCTCCTGTGGGGTGCCCCCACAGCATGCTGCTTGCTATGGGGGAACCCAAACAGAGTCACAGCTTCCTTTCAGACATGGAGTTGCATCCCGGTCCTACCCCCTTTTTATTTTTCATTGACTGACTGACTTTGATTGACAGCAGCAGGAGCCAATGATGCCGGGCTGTTGCCTGAGGCAATGAGGAGGGGAGTCCCAGCTGAGACACTCCTACAACATTGCTGGATCTAGATGGGGCTTAGGTAAGTATTTGGGGGGCTTAGAGGGGCTGCTGCACACATAAGGCTTTTTATCTTAATGCATAGAATGCATTAGAATTAAAAAAAACTTCTGCCTTTACAACCACTTTAATTTTGAGCAAGAAAAGAAGAGACTGCAATATCCAGTGTAGAAGCTGTTTGAGGCTCTCCCCATATCACAGTGCATTTGTCTCAAAAGTTAATTAAAATTTAAAGCTGGCTTTAATCATCAATTTGCAAAACAGATAAAAATATTCTTCAAATACTCTTTAAATACTAAATACTCGTTGACAACTGAGCACTTTAAAACAGCAGTGCACCACGTACTAACCACGCATGGAGATAGTTGTCCTCAGAGGACATATAACTGCTGGATTCAAATTGCACTTTGAAAACACAAGGTCACACGTCCTTTCACCACTTCGATGTAAATTAAACTTCAGTCTAAATTTCACATGAAATCCAATAACCAGCACTCAGGACAAACACCCAAATATACCCTTTCTAAAATAAACCCCAGTAGCTCTTGTATTGTTTAATATATTAATTTTCACATAAAGGTTTAGGTTGAACAATTTCAACTGCTGGTAGTGATAGTTCAGGATTCAGAAAAGTTTAGTACAACCAAGAATTCCACCATGTATAGTTCGTATGATATTGAATAGGTCGAAATTAAGCACAAAACTCTTTGATAACAATTGGTATATTGGTACAAACCCAAAAAGGATTAGAGTGCATTACAGGTAAATAAAAGTGCTATAATATCAAAGTAATAGGCTAAATACTGTTTAATTGCATATTATTATTATTTAAAGTGAGCATGTCCTCCACTCTATATAAAAGTATGCCCATGCTTTTACCACTCATAGGTATGTAAAAAAAAATATAGATATATAATATACTATAGATATATATTAATATGAAGATACTCAAACCGAGGTGCTAAGCTTAGAAAATGTAAGTAAAACTAAATATAAATCTTTCATAAGTAAGTCTGCATAATTTTAAAGACTTAACTTCCATCTTCTTACACAAACCAAATCAAAGAGGTTCTCTTCAAAATGAATGTCCTAAAAAATTGAGATAAATTATTTAATTTTAGATCCTCTGTATAGTAACTATAATATAGGTTATCACATCCAACAATCTCTGAAAAATAGAAGACTGTGGGGCTGATTTACGAAAGCCGTCAGTAAAGGCGCACGGCGAGGCGCATGGCACATTTTCGTATTTAAGTAATGGTGCGCTGGGAACAGAACGTAAATCCCCCATTTACCATAGCGATCTCGGCGCACGGGAGAATGCAATCTGTGCGCCACTATGGACCTGGCACACAGCATCTTCAAGTCAATATTAACATAATATGCAGGTGCCAATATTATGGGGATATGTGAGGAAGTTTAGTAACAACTAACAAATATGCCCAAAATAGAATAAGAGAGTAACTTTTTCAGAGCAAGCCCGCCATGCCTGCAAGTATGTTTAGAACTGCGTGAGATCAATGTAAGCACTGCCCATGCGCAAATGGCTCTTGCGCTTGTTCAAATGTATTTGTTCACTGCATGGCCAAAATCTTAGTAAGTGTCAAGGAGCATAAATGCAATTACCTGGGTTGAACAGGCGCACCGCTAAACTTAACTTTTTTTTATTTTTTAGTAATTTTTTACCCTGGTTCACCGTTATGTATTTTTTTAAGGAGATTTGCACACGGGTCACATTAGCATGTTACGTTGCCAAAATGTGACATGCACCTTGTTAAAATTATGTAAATAGACTCTAGCTCCTCTAACTCCTCCTAAAAGGACATTTAACCTCCCCCCTCTAATGCATATGATTTCCTTGGGCTAGCTATTGATTTTAAAGGGAAACTCCACACTCCATTCTCCAATGCTCTTGTGTCCCCCTTCTAATGCATATTATTTCTTGTGGCTAGCTTTTGCTTTTAAAGGGAAATTCCACACTCCATTCTCCAATGCTCTTGTCTCTCCCCTCTAACCCCTTGGATTTCCATGGGCTAACTTTTGCTTTTAAAAGGGAACGCTACACTCTATTCTCCAATGCTCTTTTCTCTCCCTTCTAATGCATTGGATTTCTTTGGGCTAGCTTTTGCTTTTACAGGGGAACTCCACACTCCATTCTCCTATGCTCTTTTCTCTCCCTTCTAATGCATATGATTTCTTTGGGCTAGCTTTTGCTTTTAAAGGGGAACTCCACACTCTATTCTACTATGCTCTTGTCTCCCCCCTCTAACCCCTTGGATTTCCATGGGCTAACTTTTAAAGGGGAACTTCACACTCCACTCCATTCTCAAAAGGCCTTCATACAACAGGGCCAGCTAGAAAAGGGGGAGAAGAGCAATCTCCCAATCCCCTCCTAAACCATATGCACTCAACATAGCTGGCTGCCTTTGGGGCATGTTGGGCTCAGCCCAATACCGACCACAAAGTGCCTTGTACCCACTAGTTCAAAGAGACTTTGCACATTCCGTAAAGCCCCTGTCTGTAATGAAAAAGCCCCTGCCTGCAGCTCCCCACAACCCCAGCCTAGGGGTGACTAGCAAAATTAACAAGTCAGTTCCCATAGAGATTGCAATGGTATTTGTTGTATAACTTTCACCCATGTTAAGCCTCATACACAAGATCAGATTTTCCGACAGGAATTGTGTGATGACAGGCTGTTGGCAGAAAATCTGACCATTTGTACGGTCCATCGGACAATTGTTGTGGTATTTTCTGTGGACAAATGTTGGATGGCAGGCTTTAAACTTTTTTGTGGACAAATGTCTGTTGTCATATTTTCTGAGCGTGTGTACACAAGTCCGTTGGACAAAAGTTCAAACACGCATGCTCGGAAGCAAGGACGAGCCAGAAGTGGTCGGTCTTGTAAAATAGCATTCATAATGGAGAATTAACATTTGTGAAGTGGAAAATTATGAAATCTCTGAATGCAGCGCATATTCTCTTCTTCTTTAATGGGATAATAATGGAGCTGCTTTGCTGGTGATACTGATGGAGTTATTGCAGTACAACTAGTTTTCAAAGGCTTTTTTTTCTAGTGATATCAAGAAGCTTGTTATTTATTTATTTTTATTTTTTTGGTAGAAGTTACCAAAACACCATTATTCCTTAGTTTTTAAGATCAAAGATACAACGGTGTTGGTGTCCCTTGTTAATTTTACATTGTATTTTTTAAAATTGAACTGCCTACTTCCAAACTGTCATTTGAAGTAAAACACATAGGCAAGTATAATTCTACACAATTTTTTTTTATTTTGCATTAAAAAAATAAAACAAATAAAATTAGACATGCTATCTGCCAATAGAACTTAACCAAAAAGTGCATTCTGCGCATCCAAAAATATAGAAAATATACCAAATCAAATCATTATTCAACCAAAAAATTTAATAAAAGCCTCATGCATGTGTCCTGCTTCTTAATATACGGGGTCAATAATGGCAAGACTTGGTGAAAGCAGGGGTCCGTCATCCAGAGATAATTCTGAAAAACATCCGGATTATTCTCCTGGAGCTCCCGCAGCAAAGGCATATGACATAATTGGTCACGATTAATAAAGCAACCAATTTTTGGTCCAAGAAATCCTCCTTCTCCTGTTCCTGGACTGGATTTGGGTCAGAGCAATAACTCCAAGGCCAATAATAAATAACACGTTATCTCCTCTGATTCTACAGCATGGCTGGTTGACGAACAGCCATTCTGAAACAAACCAAAAAGCGCGAAAATAAGCGGGAAATGAAAAGCCCGAATCAACACTCATCAAACTTCTACTAACATGAAATTAGAAGAAGGTGCCCAAAGGGTGCCGCTAAAGAGCTGAAAAACCACATAGTATGCTGTTGCTGTTTGTATGCAAGACAAGTTCCTGGCCAATGCCCTTCGGACAAAAAGTCAGCGGTTTTGTCTGCGGAAAATCCGATCGTGTGTACGAGGCTTTAGGCTCTTTGTTTGTCCTCCTGGACCGGGGGGGGGGGGGGTTGCTTGTCCCATCTGTAATTTTGTAACATGCTGGATGATGTGCTTAATTTTAACATTTGTAGCTAATTTTTATGTTTTAAGTGTTTTGTTAACAGATTTCCTAGCTGCAGCTTAACTAGGCTGATTGGCATGGCAAAACCAAAAAAAGGTGTGATTTGTCTACAAGCTACTTTGCTGGTGCCTTCATGGTAGCATATGCATGGATTGGCACCAGGAAAGGAAAATTACAGTTGACTGTGATTTAAAGCACCTGTGCAAGATGAAGGAAAACCTGAAAAAATGGCTTGTTGGGGGCGTACTTGAGGACAGGGTTGAGAAGCACTGATTTAGAGCACTGAACTAAAATCTAGCTCAAGACAATCCTATTCTAATTGTGGGCATTTGAGGGAAACCAAGTGAGTGTTAGAACCCCTGCTTGTCTTTTTTAGGTTGGGCTTTGTGTGCTTTTTCTGAAAATTGGCTTCACTTCCTGTCACATAGCCAAACAGGAAGTGAGGGTAAAACCCTACCAATGTCTTTCCTTGGGGACAAACAGGTAAATCTAACTAACTAGCCCCCATTACGCAAATTTCACTCTAGCACTTTGTTGTGTACACCCCAAATTATTAGCTATTTTGGGGGTTATTAAAGGGAAATCCACTGCAATACAATTGTACTCTCTGTAAATCTGATGGAAAGCATTGGTGATGTTATCATCCAATGCTGTAGAAGCAAAGATGCTGTTTTTTTTTCCTTGCATGTCCCCCTCGGATATCCAACAACTGCATTTCCAAGTGCACTTGTAGTGCAAAGTGGATTTGCCTTTAGTAAATAAACCCCAAAGTCCAAGATACCTAATAATTTGGGGTATACAGAGCAAAAAGCTAGAGTGCAATTTACCTAATGGGGAAGCTATTTATATTGACCTGTATGTCCCCAAGGAAATACATTGGTAGGGTTTTACCCTAACTTCCTGTTTGGCTATGTGACAGGAAGTGAATAAATTTGAAGATTAAAGTGGCAACATTTAGAAGGTGTCTTCACCCTATCTCACTGTGCATGGAGGTATGTACATGTGGCACATATCTGGTTCCCGGAGGCGGTAGCCAGCACACAGGAATGATGTCACGCCCCTACAGGAAGTTGCTTGTACTGCTGTTAATTTCTTCCCACCACCATGCCCTGCTCACTGTTCTATGAGGAAGAGATGACCCTTATTTGCAAATTAAGAATTTTCATCCATATTTGAGCCAATTTAGACAGGATCCAATTTACCTACTAGCATGTTTTCATAGTATGGGAGGAAACCCTTGCAGGCACAGGGAGAACATGCAAACTACAGCCAGATGGTGTCACAGGCAGGATTTGAACCAGCAACCCTTTTTGCTGCTAGGTGAAAATGCTAACCACTAAACCACTGTGCTGACTATATATTTATAGATGTAGGTTCTTGTGTCAACCAGCAGAGAGAGGTTGGATAAATGCCACACTCCCAATTCTGGAGGCATAATAATGATCTAGCACAGGGGTCTTCAAACTACGGCCCTCCAGTTGTTCAGGAACTACAATTCCCATCATGCCTAGTCATGTCTGTGAATGTCAGAGTTTTACAATGCCTCATGGGATGTGTAGTTCTGCAACAGCCGGAGAGCCATAGTTTGAAGTTTATAGGAAGGCACACTTGAACAATTAATTCAAATTATAGGAAATCAAACAGGCTCTTGCACTGAATCTAACTTTTTTTAAGATCTAACTGATTGCAGTGTATGGTCACATTTAAAGATCAAGATCTGAAAATATAAATGTATTGGGTTTAGAAACACTTCTCTGTTCTTTGTAATGCATTGAAAGATTTGGGTAAAAACAGAAAAAAACTAATTTCAAAGATATATTATGCCGCGTACACACGATCAGATTGTCCGGCGTATTAGTCCGCCGAAACGCATTTCAGCGGACAATTCGATCATGTGTGGGCTTCAGCGGACTTTTCCAGCGTGAAGTCCGGCGGACTAAGAAAGTATTTTTGCACTCCAATCTTCCCGTCAGACTTGGGTTTCAGCGGACAATACGTTCGTCAGTATGCCAGTACGGCGGACTAAGAATGACGCATGCTCAGAAGCAAGTACGAAAAAGCTATTGGCTACTGGCTATTGAACTTCCTTTTTCTAGTCCCGTCGTACGTGCTGTACGTCATCGTGCTAGCAAACGCCGGACTTTCTGTGTGTCCGTGTGTGGCCAAGTCCATTCAGTAGAAAGTCCGCCGGACTATCCGCCGGATTGTTTGCCGGACTAAGTACGCCGGACAATTCGCTCGTGTGTACGCGCCATTAGAAGTAATAGGAATATATACAGCATCAAAAGGGTTAATTAACTGAGTACACCTACTAATTTCCTAGCAAGACACATCCAATGAAATTAAATTAACCAATTGTATTGGACATGTGCTATTATCAGTGAGAAAAATGCAGTTACCCTAGCACCAGTTGTAGTTTACATATTTATTATCGTTTTGCAATTCAAAGTTCGCATGTTCGATTATTGACTTTTCCAGCGCACTAATTAAGGTATGAACTGGCGCTACACATTTTTCTTAGTAAATCAGCCCCAAAGTCCGATCCCACTGCTACTTGATATAGTTCAGCCAATGTAGTAAATTGTTTTTCCATACAAAAGTACTGTATTTGTATTATTGTTATGTCACTTACAGGTACAAGTCAAAACTGCAGCACTCAGTCCTCAGAAAACCTTTGATAGTGGGTGTGTGGCTTTTAGCACTCTCAGAGTGCTCAAGATGAGATCGTATACACCAAAGAGGAAAATGGCAGGTGTACTTTCAGGAAAACCTTAATCTCTCTCCACAATTCCTGGATTCCCTGCATGCTTCACAGCTTCTCCTCTGCTGTTTCCTTTCAATTTCCAAGAACTACATATCCCATGGTACATTGCTGCCTGCAAGCAGAAATGATGTGGAATGTTTCCTTGACTGCTGAGAAGCATAGGCTCATATAACCTACTAATAAAGCAATATCTTGCCCCAAAGACACACAGAAGCTGATTAACTTGGAAATAGGGCAAGTCCACAGCTTTATTGAACTGTGTAAATGTACCAAAAAACAATGCCAGTCACAGTTATACTGTGAACATCCATAAAACATAAACGCACATCGTCTAAGAGGCCTGTCCTTACCATCAGTGCCAGACAGGCATTAGACTGACCGCTAGTCTAATTTAGCTTCAGGGCATAGCTCATTCAAGCAACATCAATTGGTGGCAAAGTCAAAATTGCCAAGTTCAGGCTCCATCCAATCACCTCAGGTCGTTGTAGCCAATCTGTAAGAGGACCACTTAACTTCCCTTTTAGGTTCAGGCCCACAATGATAACATGCTTCCAGCAGTCAAGTCTCCCTTTCCCTAAAGGAGCTTCAAGGGGCCGTCATTACCGACTGTGCCTCTTGTAGTTCAGAAGGCAGGCTATGGTAAATGTGTGACACAGCAGAGCTTATTAACAAGGCATACTAAACAAATAAATCAAGGAAGTAAATATTTAGGATCCTCCCAAATTCATTCCCCTTTCAAACAGGTGCTGTCCAGTTCATTAAAGTGGGAGTAAACTCCCATGTAGGATCTTTAACTACAGGTAAGCCTCTAATAAGGTTTACCTATAGGTACTGTAAATATCTCCTAAACAAGCACAGTTTAGGAGATACTTACTTTAGACCCAATCGGTAACGTTATAGCATACCCGTAGCGTTCCTTCACAGCCATGCCATAAACAGCGACTGTAAACAGCCGTGCCATAAACAGCATGTGGGTTTTTTTTTGGATGTGGTTTACTGCTGATTCAGAGCACAGCAGGATGGGGATCACTTTTATGATATTTGTATCTGTTCAGTGTTTCACTCCATTTTACAAACTAGAGTTTTCCAAGTCCATAATAGATCTATGGTTGGCCAGATGTAGACAGATTTCACATTTAGGTATAAAAAAAACTGAAAAGAATGCAGACTTTTTGCATGTTGCATGTTCTCCCTGTGCCTGTGTGGGTTTCCATGGGGTTCTCTGGTTTTCTCCCACACTCCAAAGACTAGGTTAATTGTCTCCTGTTTAAATCAACCCTAGTATTTGTACAGTATGCATAAATGTGAGATAGGGACCTTCGATTATAAGCTCCAAACTTTGGCAGTTAAGATTAATAGGAGGGTAGAATTAACCAAAATACAATGTAGAAAAGTGAATATATGGTTTTACATTTTGACCATAGATAAGCTTTATATTGGTTGCATTGCTTTTTTTTTTTTTTCAGCTTTTATACAGGAGGTCCAGACTATAAAAGCAGACTTGTTAAGCAACTACTGCATCTGTGGCTATCATAATACTGGCAGGTATTTGATTGAAGAGGCGTTTACTGACAGGAATCTATTACTTCTTCTTACAGTGCCCTATTTCTTTGCCATCTCTGAGAAGGCTAATCATAACAATTATCCCTCCCTTAAAGATGTTGTGTTAACATTCCCCTAAGGAGCAGGTGTCTTAAGACACTCGAACAAGGTCACATGTGATCCGCAGACACCGTACACCACATTCCTCCACTTCAAAGGTTGCACATCCGATATAAGAAGCCTGGGTATTTTGCACTCTGAGTATAAATATTCTATTATTTTCTTTTAGTAATTCCTTTCCGTGCTAAAAATGATTTTCAGCAAAGTATCAGGAGCTCCTTAAATTACATAATGGCAGCACAAACATCAGATACAGTTACAAGTATGGATGTAATATTTTTAGATCAAGACAGCATGAGGTAAATTAATACGGAGGCAGGAAGCAGTCAGCTGCTTTAATAGACACAAAAGAGGCACGGGACATTACCAAGCAACATCCAAAGAAAAACATACAGGTCTTCGTTTATCTTTTGTTGGTTATGAATGGAAATATTTAGTCTAGTGGATATCAAAATGGTGTTGAAATAATTTTTTGGAGTCATACATTAAGTTTCTACTTTGCATCCGCATTGGAAATATTCCAATGCTGAGAAAAATTATGCAATTCCTTACTACCTGTCTAAAAAATAGTAGTTTTCCCTGATGTGTTAGCAATCAATCTTGCATGATCGTACTAAGCACCAGTCATGTGCATTGCCTCATTACAAGATGCTACACCATCCTACGTGTGTAGCTTACTCCATAGGGAGGCATGTGTTCTATCTGTCTAGTGATCAGTTTTTACTCCTAGTTTTTAATTGCTCTTGATTTTAGTAACACAACTAAGCTTCAAAGGCTCCATTCACATGAGGCGATAACTACCGTACACCCATGCAGAGCTGTGTTTAGCCACACAGTGATGCACAGGTGTTCCATGCATCCCTGTGCAGGCAGTTACATTAATGTCCCATTGATTGCTGCATGGACACAGCCGCTTAGCCCCAATATGTCATCCATGAGGATAAGCGCCCTGTCCGCAGACTCCCACAACCACTGGGCCAGGGTTGTGGGGAAAATGCCCTTGTCCTCATCAACATGGGTGCAAGGTACATTGCCAGGGGTCAAGGTACCCCCCATGTTGAGGACATGTGGCCTGACATGATTCAGGAGGAGGGGACACACAGTCATCTCAGGCCTATCAGGCTGCATGCTTGGATAAGGGTCTGGTGTGGATCATTAGGGGGGACCTCACTTTTTTCTTGACTTTTGTGTGGAATTCCCCCTGAAAAATCATGCCAGACCCAAAGAGTATAGTCTAAATTAGGGTAAAAACTCAATGCCATTTCTTTTTCTTTTTGTGTATGGGTGTCCCTCATTAAAATCTTTATGAGACCCTCATCCCCATCTAGGATAAGGGTCTGCTATAGATGAAGAGAATCCTAGTCTGGGAGCTGTCATTATACTGGCTATTTAAACACATATTCTTCTTTGTAAATGTCAGTGTTACTGTAGTAGTTCTATACATTGCACAGATGTGCCACTTAACAGGCAGGGTCTGGGCATCCACCAGATATGCTATGTAAAGGAATTTAGCATTGTTAATGTTTCACTAAATTCACTAATGTTTTACTAAAATGACTGTTCCTCATGAAATGGAGTTTATTTATTTATTTTCACTTTTTTGTTCCCCAAGGCGGTACCCACATCTATATACATACCATTTGTTTGACAATCCCTTGCCTATTTGAAAATGTCCACTACTGTGTTTTAACTTTTGTCTTCCAATGACTTCAATAGGGTTGGGATTTGACACCTGAACTTTAGTAATGTTCGCAGAATCTGCTTCGAAATTAACCCAGGAGTTTTCAGCTCATCACTATACAGTAGCAATAGATTAAAATTGCCCATGTAGCTTAACTCTATTGTTAAATACTTGTTTCAGATTCAGAAAGTATTAAAGAAAGGGGCATCAACATAACGTAGAACAAAATTATGCACTAAACAAAAATCTATTGGGTTATTAAATCCAACTGTAGAAAACAAAAATCCATGATAAGTAATTGGATCCAAAAAAAGCCTCCACCTTCTGCATGCACCATCACTACAGGCAATATAGACTCTTACCAGAGAGCCTGGACCCTTTATTATGAAGGGTCAAACAGGCTTGATCTAACCATATTTGCAAGGGTCATAAGCTGGAGATGTGTCCTCAGATCAAACAGGGCATAAACAGGATATTTAAACCAAGCTCCATCCACCCCATCAATCAGATTGATCATAAAACGAAAGAGACGCCAGTGAAAAATCCCGAAAGGTTTGTTTAATATAAAGTATTGCACTTACATTAGTACAGGTAAAACACACCTTGAGTACAATATAGGTGGCCGCCTTAAGGTAACAGGAAACAGCTCCTAACCCGACCGGTTTCATCAAAAAGGCCTTCTTCTGGGGCAATCAGCTTTTTCAGAAGCAGGTCAGCAATAGATACCCTTATATTTGTATAATTCTCTCTGCACAGGTTTTGTCGTGCAGCACTTTACACATGTCAATGTTTTGGAGAGCACCCTTGTAGTGAAAGTACATATCACAAAATCTTTAATACATCTCCCATTATGTATTCAAAACTGCAAGTCATTTTAGCTTTTATTTTAGGCTAATAGAGACCTAACGTAGGCAGAGTAACGAGAGAGAGAGGGAGAGAGAGATTGGAAGCTAAATATGTACTGCTTGGAAAGAAAGGTTAAGTGAACCTGCTGCTTTGATATGGAAGGGTAAACCTCCAGCTCACTTTAAAGGGCTGTCTGGGTGGGGCTTACCTTGAAGAGATAAGCTTCCGCTCTACAACTCCCAGACCACATATTAGTTCCATGGTTGTATAGCTTCACTGTGTTGTGAGCTTCTCAGACCACGATTAGGGCTTGGGAGTGAAAGATTAGACACTACCATGAGATGATTAACACAAAACAGAAGTTACTGAAGAGGTCGGCAAAATGGTATGATGTGCAACTGCAGACATTTCCAGTTGCCTGCAAAACCCTGCTAAACTTTGGGCTTGCACTATGGGTCATGCTCTTCCACAATCTAAGATTCACTACTAGTCCATTGCTGTGATGGCAGACAAATGTCCAATTATGAGGCATAAGAGAAAGAGCCAGGCTGTCAACTTGGAGAGAAGATTGAAATTAGTATACCAGAGCTTACATCAGGGGTCCCAGTGTGTTCTGCTCAATAGAGAAACTAAAGGGATTTGCGGATATCTGGAGGAACCTGTATTTGCATACCAGAAAATATTCAAAAACAAAAATATAATATATTGAAGCTTACCAATCATTTGATGTAGCTGCAATAGTTTTCTTTTCTTTTTTTTTTAGAATGTTTCTGTTTTTACGTGGTAATCCAGCCAATAACACAGTTCCTGTATAACATTTCCCCCACTCTGGATAAAGGAGCAAAGGGACACCTCTGGACAGCAGCATTGTGGGAGGAGGGGATTTAATATATGTACTAGCAGATTTAGATATGCCAACAAATTGAAGCCAAATTTCAGTTAACACTTTATAATCTGTTACAGCAAACAATGTTCTTCCTTTTGGTATACAGGTTTTACATTTACATCTGCAGAGACCTTGTTCTTTTGAAAAACAACTTACTTGCTGGTTTGATCACCAGGTGAAAATCGAAGGAAAAACGAATGCAACCATCATATCTAAGAATGGGTAGGTTGCAATATAATAAATGTTTACTTTGGGTTTAATACTACTAAATATGATTGTCCCACATAAAGGCTCCATCAAAGAACAGTATACTTCAACAGAAAAACAGAACAATATGCAAGCTGTGTGCTATAAAATTATTATGATATATCCCCCCACTGTTAAGCTGGTATATTCAGTACTTCAGGGGTTCATATATTTTTCCATATCCCTGTGCCACTCCCCTTCCCCCCCCACATTGCTATTTAAAATGGTTGTAATCCAAAATTTGTCCCTTTCTCTGCTGTAAAATACTTGGTTGATCTGCCTGTTCCAGTGTCCTCTTGTGTGCGCAGACCACAGTAATCATGGCTGCTGATCCATGATACTGTTGTCAGTTTATGTGCCTCTGTCATCCCGCTGTGTGTTCTGAGTCTCTCCCTTCTCCCCCTCCCTCCCTGCCTCTCATTTCCTGGTCAGTGTGAGAGCTGATCTCCTCCCCTCCTGCCACTATTCCACTGCAATATCTAACACAATGACTTGTGTAGCGATACTCCCGTAGAAGTTGTGTTGTTTGTTCAGAAGCTGTTTTTGTTTGTTCAGTCCATTCCTCTGCCTCTCAACACATTATAATAAAACACAGAAATTGTCTTTACTGCAATATTTCTGTGTGAGAATAACAAACAGTAACAATATATATTCAAGTAATCAACTAGAGAGAAATTACTGAGATTTAAGAGCAATATAGCTCTTAATCCTATATTCAGGCTGCTTTCAGGGGATTCCAAACACTAGAATGTCCCTAAGAGCAGGGGCACACTTAAATGACAAATTAAGCACAATATCACACTTTAAGTCGGATTGGTTACCTTTACTTATGTTGGCTCTATGAGTCCAGGCAGCAGGAGAGCAGAAGAATGACCCCCTTTGTATCAGGCCGCTCTCTTCTGTCCACTGACACCACAGGCCCAATTTTAAACACTTTATTCAAATAACATGCAATGGCTTAACCTCTTAGCCCCTGTACACATGGTCGGACATTCCGACAACAAAATCCGTCAGATTTTGTCAGACGGGTTTTGTCTGAAACTTGTGTTGCATACACACGGTCGGACAAAGTTGTTGGAAAATCCAATCGTACGTAACGTGATGCCGTTATTTCGTTACGACGGGACTACGTTCAGGCTAGTAGCCAATAGCTTTGGTCTAAGAATTTGATCTGAGCATGCGTGGCACTTTGTCCGATCGAAATTCTCTACACAGAATCGGACAAAGTCCGATCGGATCATGTTGTCGGAAAGTTTTATACAGTCAGTTTTAAACAGTCCGATGGAGCCCACACACAGTCAGATTATCCGACAACACGGTCTGAACGGACATTGTCCAACCGTGTGTACAAGGGCTTAGATAAACTGTCCCACACACCTACTGCATATACAGAGCCCTGAATATGTGTGTGCTGATCCGAATGACACTAGTAGCTTCAGTCCTTTTGAAGAAAAGATTTGTTGTCTTCAGCTAGTCACTTTTGTTGGTACACTTAAACTCCTGGATAGCAGGGCCAAACAACACAGCTGGCCCAGATTATCAAGTGAAGCAGGCAGGATCTTTCTCAGCCAGGTGAGAGGACAATGATGTCTGTGTACAGTGTCCCCAGAAATGGATGGCCTCAATCTTTATCCCTGTGGCACTTTAAGTGTCAGCAAGATGGGTGCCAGCAATGGTGTCTTTATGGAGTGTTCAATTAACTCCTTCTGTGGTGCCTGTTTCCTGTAAATGGGCAAAAGCTCCCCCTCACCCAATCCTGCAATCAAGGCCCAAACAAACTTCCTGGAACAGAAAGGCTCTCCTGGCGACCCGGCTTGTTTCCTCACACTGGAACGCTTCACCATCAGTGCAGGTGCACCAAGATGTACACCTGGGCTCCCCCTCTCTCAGGCTGGATGTCCTAACTGACGGGGGAGGCCTGAATCATGCAGGGAGATCATCTAAGAGGCAGCACATCTCCCTCAGGTCCAATCTCTTCCTCCGCCTCATGCTGACTGAAACCTCCTCAGGGAATCAAAATGGAGTCTCTTCTTTCCTGCCAGCAGAGCATGCTGGAATTCATAGTCTCGCCCTTTTAAGAGTCAGTTAGGCTGCTCTGTGCTGGGACTTCAAATTCCAGAGTCCCTTTCAGCTGCTGCTGCTTGTTAAAGTCTCATTCATTGGCTCCTGTAACTGTGCCTTTAATTGTCTCTCCTCCTCCTGGCAATAGGAACACAAGGGAAGGCTGCAGAGTGAACAACTCTGTGTGAGTCAGTGAGGAGAAGAAGGGGAGTGAAAAGCCCATGCAGGAACTGACAGGCAGCTCTCTTCTTCTCTCAGGTGGGAAACCATGTGTACATCGTGGTGGCCAGCTTGGCGTGGTCGCGGGTGACAGAGTGAGGCACCTGCTGCACTTGTATCCTCTGTGTTTTATAAAGACATAAACTACAGTGTGTGTATTTTTTTAAACTGATAATGCTAAATACCTTCTCTCACACCACCATTGCGCAGTCACATTATCTCCCTCTGCTGGCTGTCTGATGTCAGAGGGGAATCTCAGCTCCTTCTGCCACTCTCCTTAGATCAGGGAAGAAGAGTGGAGGGGGATCACGTGACCGCACAGCGGCCATGTGAGAAAAGGTATTTAGCATTATCATTTTAAAAAATACACACACTGTAGTTTGTCTTTCTAAACCAGAAGGGATACCAGTAAGTTAATAATGTGACTCTACAACCACTTTAACTACATTGCTATTTAATAATAAGGAGATAGTGCACACCATTGATTTTTGCACTGTACTATTCAAAACGAGCGTGGAAGTGTGGCAGCTCATAATTATAGTAGATGATGAATCACATGACCCATTCCAAGCCCCTGTACATCTTCCAGCTGCCTAATGTTGCCAGTTGATAGTCAGGAAACCCAGGTGTGGGAGAAATACCAACAGAAATTGTTTGTTCAGTTCTGTGAATCACATAACAAACTAACAATACTTAGATAACAACTGCTCACCTGAACCACACAGTCTAAGCCAGCTGTTGTAACTGCTATATCAAGTGCCTTGTAGCCAAAAAAAGAGAGAGCAGATTGCTTTCTTGCAGAAAAAAAAAAATTGCTGACACAGTCTCATCACTTATTATTATAATTAATTTATTTATACAGTGCCAGCATATTCTTCTGCATTTTATAACATAGCATGACAAAAAAAAGTGTCAAGTACGAGGACATGCTGATGATACAAACAGACTCAGTGGGTGCAGGATCCATGCTCAGACAAGCTAGCTATGGTGCTCAATCATAAACTGCTACTTAATGATTATGTACAGTGCAGTGTTACCACGGGAGTACATTTGTCTAAGTGTGGGATTGTGCTCTGATTAGGTGAAGTTGTCTGCGAGAGGTGGATTTATATTTATGAATAAAATTAAATAATGGGTATTGTCAAAATTAGCCAGGCTGCGTTTAAGAAATGAAGGTTTTAAGTCTGAACTCCAGACAAGCAGACAAATAAACAATTGAAATAGATATATAGTAACTGTTTAGCCTGCCCAAAAACTTGTAATATTGTGTGGTCAGTTTTGTATGCAAAGAACCCCAGCAAGACAGCAGTCAGGTCTTCTAATGCACATGCGTGCATTAGTGACATCACCTCGGCATGGTCATTCAAGCGGCTGAAGATACAGAACCTGGCAGTTAGACCGGACAAAGTTGGAAGAGCTGGAGGGAGCCATGACAGTGCAGCGCTGGGAGACTCTGTTTGCAGGTAAGTCTGCCATAATGTGCTTACCTTTTGTTTTAAAAAATTTAAAAAAGTTTCCTTCCAAATTAATATTCAAACACATTTTTCCTTATTTGGAGATTCGGATATATCCGAATACCAGGATTACAGTATAAACAATGTTTACCAAATGCTTTGAATAACTAAACTAATGTCGTCCGAATTTCCAAATTTAAAATTTAAATTCGAATGGAATTTTACATCAAATTCCATTCAAATTTGAACGCTAAACATATTTCTGAAATCAAAGACTGTGTGTGTTATTAGAGTATCATTTCAAAATAATGCTGTTTTTTGTTAACCACTTCAATACAGGGCACTTTTCGCCCCCTTCCTTCCCAGCCCAATTTTCAGCTTTCATCGCTCTAGCGCTTTCAGTGACAATTGCGTGGTGATGCTACACTGTACCCAAAGGAAATTTTTATCATTTTGTTCGCACAAATAGAGATTTATTTTGGTGGTATTTATTCACGACTCCGTTTTTTATTTTTTGCGATATAAGCGCAAAAAAGCGGAAATTTGGAAAAAAAACAATATTTTCTTTTTTCTATTTTAAAAGAAATCCAATAACATCAAATTTTGTCATAAATTTAAGCCAAAATGTATTCTGCTACATGTTTTTGGTAAAAAAAATTCCGTTAAGTGTATAATAATTGGTTTGTGTGATCACGGACATATGTACGCAAATGATCATGTACATATGTGTGCAGGTGATCACGTATATACGTGTGCAGATAATCATTGGAACATGTGATTTTAGTGGGACATATGTGGGGGACATGTTTTTATTATTAGGGACATGTGTTTTTATTATTTGGGGACATGTATGTTTTGGGGACATGTATGTTTTGGGGACATATGTGGGGACTGTGTTTACACTGTGTGGTGTGTTGTGTATTACACTAGACTGGTGATCAGTGAGTAAAAAGCTGTAAAAAACAGCTCATACTCACTGATCATCAGCCGGCTGCAGCGATCTGCTCTCCTCTCCTCAGCGATGACTTCTGTGTGAGGAGAGGAGGAGCCGATTGCCTAGCAACCGGCTGTTTGGTTACATCACATGACGGCCGTGATTGGACACGGCCGTCATGTGATCAGGAGGGCCAATCAGAGAGCCCTCCTGCCGATCTGAGATGCGGGTGACACGGGCGCATCGGGATCGCGCCGCTGTGCGGGCACGCGCACGCACGATCCCGCTCCATCTGATGGACGTTCCTGAACGTCCTATCAGAAGTAGACGGCTCCCACCCGGCCGTATATGTGCATTGGCCGGGTGGGAAGTGGTTAAGTCAAAGGGGGTTTAACCAATTCAGCCCAGAAGGATTTACCCCCTTCCTGACCAAAGCACTTTTTGTGATTCGGCACTGTGTCGATTTAACTGGTAATTGCACGGTCGTGCGACGTGGCTTCCAAACAAAATCTGCGTCCTTTTTTTCCCACAAATAGAGCTTTCTTTTGGTGGTATTTGGTCACCCCTGCGGTTTTTATTTTTTGCACTATAAACAAAAAAAGAGTGACAATTTTGAAAAAAACACATTATTTTTTACTTTTCCCTATAATAAATATCCCCCAAAAATATATTTTTTCCTCAGTTTAGGCCGATACATATTCTTCTATATATTTTTGTTAAAAAAAATAGCAATAAGCGATTATTGATTGGTTTGGGCAAAATTTATAGCGTTTACAAAATAGGGGATAGTTTTATCATTTTTATTAATAATTCTGTGACATTATGGTGGACACATGGGACATTTTTGGGATCATTGTCATTTATACAACAATCTGTGCTATACAAATGCACTGGTTCTTGTGTAAATGCCACTGGCAATAAAGGGGTTAACCAGGGGGTGTCAGTGTAGGGGTTAAGTGTGTCCTAGGGGCGTGTTACTAACTGTGTAGGGTGTGGCTGTGTGTTAGTGAACACTGATCTCTGCTCCAATCACAGGGAGCAGAGATCAGTGTCACTTGTTGCTAGGCAGAACGGGAAGATGCTGTTTACTTCTGCATCTCCCCATTCAGCCTCCCCGTGAAACGATCGTAGGTTTTCCCCATGGCTATCGAGTCCACGGGACCCGCGACCGGACTCACGGGGGTCCCCACCGGCGTGTGCGCGCGATGGCACGGCGGCATTCGTAAAGGGACGTACCTGTACACCCATATGCCTGTCCGTGCCATTCTGCCGAAGTAAATCGTCATGCGCCGGTCGGGAAGTGGTTAATAAATATTATTATATTTAAAGCTTTCGCTCCTGGTCAAAAGAACACTCATTTAACCCACATCATATCTATGAGATTAATAAATCTTAAATATAGATTTAAAGTGTAACATAGCCAAAAGTTTCCGCCTTATACTTGCTTCAGAGCATGCTTCATTTTCGGTCCTTCGGAACAGCATACAGACGAGCAATTTTCCCAAAAGGAATTGGTTCCTTTGGCAATATTTAAAACATGTTCTATTTCTAGGTCCGTCAGAAATGTAGAAAAAAAAAAGTCAGATGAGGCATGCACACAATTGGAATATACGATGAAAAGCTTCCATCTGACTTTTTCTGTCTGACATTCCGCTAGTGTGTACACGGCATTAGATGTGATCATTGAATTCATTTTTTTAGGCTTTCTTTCTTCTATTTTCATCTGGTGATCCAGCCAGTAAGTCTGTTGTTTTTCAAAAGAACAACCTCCCCAGCATAATGTATCAGTTACAGAGATGCGACATTCTATTTAACACTAGCAGGGAATGCTTACAATGATCAGCTTTTATTTATTAATTTTAAACTTGTATCCCAAAAAGAAATAAACTATTTGTTGTAACTCCTTATAAAGTATTATGTTGAGTTTGGCTTCAGTTTTTTACTGTATTTAAATCTGCTATTCCATCTAGCACTCTCCGCCTCCCTGACCGACAATGCTGCTGTCCAAGTGTGCCCAAGGGTGTGTTACTGGGCAGATTAAAACAGGGGGAACAGAACTCAAAAGCCTAGTATACATGTGCCAAAGTTGGATGGCATCTGCAGTTTCAATAGAAACTGGCCGTCATTCTGACATCAGATAGCTAGTGCAGCGGTTTCTCCTGAGCTGTCAGGTTTCTGTTTTTTGTTCATCCCTGTTGGGTTGAAGGAAATAAAAATACTAGTGTGTACTAGCTTGTACTAGAAAGGAAAACTAATCGAGCCACCATCTAATGATTGGTGAGCTGCAATATATACATTTTTTGATTTTAGACTTAATGCTGTTTTAAAGGGTTGATTGGAAGTTAGGGCTAGGATTAGGGACAGGTTACATTTTAAGAAAATGATTGTTTGGGCATCGGTGTGCTTAAAGTTAAATTCACATTTGCTCTCTGCACTGAGAGCCAGGATTAAAAAGTGACCAGAAGGCATTTCAGAATCTTAAATGGTAAATGGTTGTAATTATTAGTGCTCATGCACATGGACGTTTTAAAAAACTGGCTGCAAAGCTAGCTCCGACGCCTGGAAAAATCGGCGTTAAATACGCGATTTTTACCACGTTTTGCATTGGCGTTTTTGAGCGTTTTTTAGCATTAGCGTTAAGTAGCCTTTTTAAAGAAACACATCTCTTGGCTATAGCACTCAGAAAACAAAGAAAATATGTTACGCGTTTATGCACGTTTTTGCGCGTTTGTGCGCGTTTTTACGCGTTTTTCCGTGATTCGCGTTTTTACAGCTCTAGCTCTGCGCCACGGAACGCACTGGTCCTGGGTTTTTTTTACAGCTTAAAAACGCCTATGCCATTTGCAGCTCAAAAACGCCTAGGTGGGCATGAAGCCATAGACTAACATGGACAGGCGTTTTTAAGCTGCAAAAAACGCTCAAAAAAGCGGCTGTAAAAACGTCCGTGTGCATGAGGCCTTAGGCCTTTTTCTCCATAAACGCGCAACATATTTTCTTTGTTTTCTGAGTGCTATAGCCAAGAGATGTGTTTCTTAAAAAACGCTACTTAACGCTAACGCTAAAAAACGCGCAAAAACGCGCAAAAACGCCAATGCAAAACGTGGTAAAAATCACGTTTTTAACAACGATTTTTCCAGGCATCGGAGCTAGCTTTGCAGCCAGTTTTTTAAAACGTCCGTGTGCATGAGCACTAACTGTTGAATTTTAACTTGCTTGCAAGAATTACGTTTAAAGCATATATATATATATATATATTTTTTTTTTAACTAATATCCTTTGCAACCATAGAGAATTTGTTGACTGAAAGCTGCCAGTACATTGTATATAATAATGTCACCAAGGCAAAAAAGCAAAACTAGTGCAAAAAAAGCAGATACACATAAAACAGTATCCACATTGCATATTTACTGCTGATATTTTGCCTGGAGTTCCCTTTTAAAGTTTAGAGCTCAGCAGCAAAATAAACTTTGGACTTCAGACCTACAAACAGGCTGGATGTCGACAAGAAAATATCATCCCAGTATACGCATAAATTTAAGGCTTTATTATGAAACCTATATGATTTCTGACATACTCTCAACCAAGCCATGACTTTAATTGCTAGTTTTAATCCAGTTGACAGAAATATATTTTTATCATTTTAATGAGGCAAAATATCACTTTTTCAGCTTCAAAAATCATTTTATTTTCATTTTGACCCCATTACTTAAGTGATCTGCAGGTCTGCTGGCACTGCCGAAGTAATCATAACAGACAGGCATGACTGGCACTTGGGACACAATGGTCAGAAATGAGGGGGCGAGGGGCATAGGCAGTCCCAGAATCTCAACAATTTTGTCAAAGAAATAACTGTCTCAAAGGGAAAAAAAGACCTGCCAAGTGTTCTGAACTAATCACCAAAGATACTTTGAGCTGTGGGGCCATTATTTAAATAACTTGCTCCATACAACAGCAAAAACTGCCGAGAAAAAAAATACAGATGGGGTAGATCATCAAAGTTTTATTGTAATCTTTTCCTGCAGAGTGGATATTAATCATTTTTACCTTTTCTTTCAGTGTTTAATAAAACAGTATTATTGCACTACATTAAAACTTGAGTGAAACATAAATTATATATAGTTACTTTTCCATCTCTTTCAACCATTTCCAGGAGCAATTTCACCTAAAACCCCTGACGGTCTTCTACAGCTAAATTTGATTTTTTTTTTTCACCCCAAGACAGCCACAAAGTCGCAATAAAGCCTTTATCACTTCCCTGGAATATTGACAATTAAAGGAGATGGCCACTTCAATTTTTTAATTCATAGCTCTTTTATTGATAATAGAAGAAGGGTCGTTACATCGAGAAGTATGCAAGGTTTAAGAAATTATCTCCAGGCATATATATGAAAACAACTTCAATTAATGTAGATACGCATTCAGTGAAAAGTATTAAAGGACAACTGTACCTAACTGTGACACTTCCCTTAAAATAAATCCTAAACTTCTCTAACACAGGCAGCCAGCTTGGGCTTATGCTTAAAGGGGTTGTAAAACCTCAAGGTTTTTCACCTTAATGCCTTCTCTGCATTAAAGTGAAAAACCTACTGTCATGCAGCAGCCCAGTGGCGGGGACGAGCACACCAGCTCCAGCCAGTGTCTTGGGTCCTGATTGGATATATTGATAGCAGCACAGCCATTGACTCCCACTGATGTCAATCAAATCCAATGACGTGGGAGCCGGGGGGTGGGGCCAAATCCTGCTGTCTGTGTCAATAGATGCAGCAGTAGGGCAGGGGAGCATGCCTGCATGAGTGCCCCGAGTGAGAGCAGCTCTCCAATGGGGCACTCAAGAACAGGAGGAGCCAGGAGCACCAGAAGAGGATAATCGGGGCCACTTTGTGCAAAACCAACAGTTCAGAGGAGGTATATTTTTTTTTAAACAAACCTTTAGTTACCCTTTAAAGTGTATATAGGGTCAAAATTTAAAATAATTTATTAATTTCCGCATTGAATTCCAGTTATTTCTATTCTACTCCTATTAACCTGAATGCTCTTAAAGACTGAAAATGTATTTGTAAAGATTTCTACACATTTCCCTCTTGAATTCTGTAACATACTGTGTATTTACTATGCCATGTGACTATGCACTGCTGTGTCACACATTTCACAGAGCCTGCCTTCGAAACTACAGAGGTGCTTGGAGGAGAAGTTTCAGAAGGCAGAGTCAGTACAGGAATCACACCATATCTTATCTGCTTACAGGCAACAAGAGACCCTGGGATATGTAGTCATTAGTTTCTTTTAAAGTAATCCAAAGAGATGAGCAGAGGTAATATGGGTCCGGAAAGCTACAGTTTTAAATTTCTATGGGTTAAACTGGATAGACTTTTGTCTTTTTTCAACCAAACTAACTGTGTAACATAGTCTACATAAATGCTAGTGGTAACATAGTTTACGTAAATGCCAACTGTCCTAAAACTGAGCTTAACACTGCACAGGCTATCTTCAGATTCAAAAATTATATTCATAGGCTTGGGGCAGGGAGATGACCTAGGTATATTTCATCAATGCCAGTAGAGAAAATTCAAGTTACCAGCTTCTCTATGAGGCCTTCCGATGCTTTGCAAATTTCAAGACTGAATGAGAAAAAATACACTGCTAGGTAAAACAGCTCACATGTTTGTATTTTAACTCTGCAATCTGTTTTTGTTTTTAGCTTTAAACTTGTATGTTTCCTGAAATTGATCTGAAGAATATGACTGGTTGTTGTGAGTGACACAGAGACACTTTGATAACTGAGTCCACTCATTTCCATAGCCCTTTACAGATATTAGAATAGCCATTCTCAACCCTTTTAACCCAGAGGCCATTCTCAACCCTTTTAACCCAGAGGCCATTCTCAACCCTTTTAACCCAGAGGAACCACTACTTTACTTTTCAAGTCTCAAAGGCAGCCTGCTAAAACCAATTAATTGTGAGTCCCACACATTGATGGTCAGAAGAAATAATGCGACCCTTAAGCCTAGTACAAATGGGCCAAATAATTCAATAGAAACTGGCTGACATTCGGGCCGTGTGTACTAAAGCTGGTCTGACAGATTCGGACCGTTCAGCCAGCATTTGTTGGAGGCCCATGAACGAAAAAGGTCTGCTGACCAGGGGTGGGAGTGACAGTCGCTCTGTCAGAACACAATAGTACAGCAGAGGAGACTATACTAACATTGGATTGTTAGTACAGGAGCTCCGACCTGAGCTGTCAGTTTTTTTGAAAAAAAAAAAAACTATGGTGTGTACATACGAGGCTTTCCAGACAGCTAAAAAAATATAATTAGTATAATTTTGCTAGCTTTGTCAAATGTTGGTTCTGGAACTATGCAAGTGCCATCAAATAGAAGGTCAACCAGACGCAGCTCAAGAAATCCCTAGCAACCTCTAGAGGAACCCTAGTTGAGAATGGTTGTATTCAAAGATAGATAAGCACATCAGAAATGATAAAAGGCTTAAATGTGTCACTTTTCCCGAAATTGCACAAAAGACTCTGGTTGCTATTGAGGACTCAAATAAGCAAATCGCTACCATTATGAGACCCAAAAAGAAAAATGTTACCAAAATGTCAGCAAAACCATACAAATAAAAATAAAAAAGCCCTTATAAAACAACTTGAGAAGCACTGCAGAACATTGCCAAACCTGGTGGAATGATAGCTACCTACTTACATCTACTGTCTTACAAGCTGATTCTGCCTCAAACAACTCTCCCTTACCCTTTTTTAAGCTTTGCTATTGAAGAATTTATGTTTATTTATTATTAAGAACGTCCCCACATAGAACACATTGTGGTTGTTCTCCTCTGTTCCTGTAGGCTTTATTAAAGCCAAGAGAAATATAGCAATCAAATAAGAACACAGTGCTATAAGAAGCTAGGAGGGTGCTGCTCACCCCAAGTAGATACAAATAGAACTAGTTCCCCCACAAGCAGGGTTTTTAGGCAGCAAGAGACAGTAATAGAAGCCAATAGAAGTAGTATAAAAGGTATTTTAATAATGATAATTGGTAAAAACAAACATGAGCTTCACCTGAACACTTGGATAACAGACAAAATCATGTATATAAAGTACATATAATGTCACATGGAAGTAAAATAACAGACACAACTATGTTACACTGTATGAGTAGATAACAGTGAGAGCATAAAGCTAACGCGTTTCGACCCCAGAGGGGGTCTTCTTCAGAGATGGTGGTCTGTTAAAAGAAAAACAAGATTACACTGAATAAATAAATCCGGTGTTATACATATTAGGGATTACCCAATATCAATTTAAAAATGGTTTACCCAATAATGTACTTCCAGGTAGGTAAGATGGATTGTAGTGCTTCAGAAGAAAGGTTCTCCCATAAGGCAATATCTCAATTTCCTTTACATATCTTGAGTGGTGCTTGGTCCGTATGTATTGCCAAGATGCCAGACGGAAGAAGAGGCAGTGTCATACACCCTCTGACGTGACTCACGGGAGGTCACACTATTGCCTTGCCCCCCGGAGGAGGAAACTCCGGGGGGGTAGGTGCGAGTAAGGGTACACCGAAGATATGGCGGGTCACACCTGCAGCAAAATCCCAACAGTGGCAAAAAATTAATTTATTAAATAATTGAAAGCAAGGATTATTTAGTGTTGGAGACATGGAGTGCATACACACTATGGGGATAATAGTATCATATCCCCGTTATGTATGCCAGGGGTTGTGCACATGTGCACATATACATATACACACTTGCACCCCCAATTATCCAAATGTCCACATAACATGCTTTCTAAAACCCAGACAGAGAGAGAAAGAAGAGGGGGGGAAAAGAGAAACCACGCCTGGGAGTCCAAGAAGCCTAAGAAAGTGGGGAACAAGGGAAAAAAGGAAAAAATGGCTTGGGATGAGTGAGTGTGCAGATGTGTGTCAGTGTGTGAGCTCTAATATACAGAAAGGGGGGGACGGGAGAAAGAGAAAAGTGGAGAAGAAAAAGAGGAATAAAGGTGATGGGAAGTGGACTGTGTGAAAGCGGTATGAGTGTGCGCTTGAACAGAGAAAGAAAAAGTGCGCAAAGGAATGGTGAGAAAGTGAAAACATGAGTAAGTAATAATATATGCGGGTCATACAACAAACAAACAAAGAGACACCGCATGTGAAAGTGTGCAAAAACAAGATGCGCTAGACTAGGTGACAGTGGTGAGGGACATAATTAATAAGAGTGTCAAGTGCGTAATAATATATACATATAAAGAAAGTGTGTGAATGTGATGTGTGGGAAAATATCGCACCAGTGTATTAGCGTCATTGGAATAGCCAGGCGGGTGGTGAGGTTGTTACCTGAATTGTAAGACCTAATAGGAAACTGTTCCAGAAGGTAAAGATGAGGGACGGCGACTTGGGCGTTAAACCACAAGTGGTAACTGGCGCAGCCCCTACAACGTATTTCCTGAAGTCCGATCTGTAAATTAGTTTAGATCAGTCCTCATATTGAACAGCCAATAAAAAGGGCTTGTTTTGGTGCAGTATATCACCAAGTATAGGTCAAGTACAAAGGGGAAATAAGTGCTCACCTAACCACGGGTACAGGTTTCTTTCCTCCTGGATGAATATACACCTCCTATGAATGAAGGTTCGTATATAAAGCCTGGAGATTGGCTGCAGGTGCAAACGCCCACCAATCAGTCGGCGTATCCAGACGTGTTGGCTGCCTGAATAGGATCAGCCTCGTGTGGCCGCCCCGGCGTCCTGGAAGGCCGGAAACCGGCCCCGAAGTTTCGTCACTTCCGTCGCAAAAACGTGGCGTCACAACGTCGCGCACGTCCGTTCGATCGAACGGACGCGCGCGAAGTGTATATCACGCACGTTCGCCCAAACGAGCGGACGCGCCCGAGGTACGCGCCCGGAAGTGTCCGAGGATGCCACCGGCAAGGGAATGTATGTCCACCATCCCTCCACAAGGGGGGAGGGGGAACCAATGGAGAGGCCTGTCCGTAAAATACAGGCAGAAACCCCTCCTGCCCTTGCCGGGGAGTCAGAGCAGGGGGCAGACACATTAGCCCCTCCCTCCCTCTGCAATTCGGCAAAGGACCATTGGAGATTTCGAGGGAAGAGAGACATATTCTCACCGGAAGAAAAAAAGTTGTTATAAAATAAAAATTAATATTAAGCGATGTCAAAAAGCCGAGACTAGCCAGGTACCCCCTAAGTACCCACCCAGGATCTTCTAGAGGATAAGAAAAAAAAAAAAAAAAAGGGAGGTTGTGCTCGTGAAGGGGAAGAAGATCCAAGGGTGGGGGAAAAAGAGAGGTAGATGGCAGGTCGGGGCATACCATCACAAAAAGCCAAGTGGAATTCACCAATCAAGTTGTATAATTCCATAGTACTCTTCAAAGTTTAATGGCATCTATTGTCATGTAAATATAAGTCTCTATCAAGAGCCTGAACGGAGCAAATATGCAAACTATAGTAAAATGTACATCAATTGAAACGCATGACAGTTAAACACATGGTTTTTCTGGGTAATTATTGGTATAAGGATACATTGCATATACAAAACAATCCAGAATAATCTGTTGACGGATATAGAAAAAGAGCCTGAGATGTGATGATGAAGGGAAAAAGGGAGAGGCCCGGGTAGGGGAAAGGTAAGGCCCCCACTACAAAGCAAGGGAGGCTTTATTGTGTTCTTCCGGAGGAAAAACCTTTGAGGAAGGGGGCAAAAGAGATCGATTCGTTTAAGCCCGGGGCAGAGGTGGCGTCCAAATTGTGTATCCACCTCTGTTCCCGTTGCAATAAGACCTTGTTCCAATCCCCACCCCGGGCCGGTATGTGTATGCGATCTAAGGCCACAACTGTGAATTTCGGCATCTTATAATTATGTACTGTTACAACATGTCGACCAACTGGCAAATAATAATTGCCGATTTCCATACTGTACACGTGTTTGGATACGCGACGGTGGAATTCCTGCTTGGTTTTACCCACATAGTATGCCCCACATTCGCATTCCATAAGATATACTATTCCACGTGTTTGGCAGTTTACAAAATGAATAGGTCGAAAGATGCCACCATTTGGTAGGCAAAAGATCTTCTCCCGTCTAATGTACTTACAGCATGAGCAATGGTTGCAAGGAAAAGAGCCAAAAACTGAGCAGTGTTTGGATCTCTTTGCCGCACTCATATACTCACTTTGCACTAATCTGTCGTGCAGTGATGTGGCCCTCTTAAAAGAAATAGAGGGACGTGTAGCAACAAGACGTCCAATTTTGGGATCATCAGTTAGGATGGGCCAATATTTTTGAATAATGTTGTAGATAATGTTATGTTGTTTGGTAAAGCGCATCGTGATCCTAGGTAGATTGCCCATAGGGTCATCGCGTGTCTTTTTGTAAAACAGAAGATCCTTACGGGGTAGGGTTACCACCTTATTAAACGCCCTCCGCAAACATGAGCGGCTGTACCCGCGTGCTAAGAATCTAATCTGAAGTTTATAAGCTTCTTCTCTGAAGAGGCTATCATTGGAGCAATTCCTGCGAAGACGCAGGTACTGCCCATATGGTATGGACTGTTTCAAGGCGATGGGATGGAAGCTGTCGGCATGTAGCACCGTATTGCCCGCTGTATTCTTCCGGTATAGTGAAGTGTAAACAGAATTTTCTGGAGTGCGGCCTATGATGACATCCAAGAACGTAATGCTCTGGGTGTCATGCATCATGGTAAATTTTAAATTGTACTTGTTTGTATTGATACAAGATTCAAATTCCAATAAAGCCGTCTCTGATCCCTCCCAGATGATGAGGACATCATCGATGTACCGGCGCCACATAGCAATGTGACGCGTGTACCCGACAAGGCCCTCATCACCCAGGAGGGATTTTTCCCACTCCCCCAGGTACAGGTTGGCGTAAGCCGGGGCACAACACGTACCCATGGCCACGCCATGCACCTGGAGGTAGTGGGAATTGTCGAATAGAAAAAAGTTATGATGTAAGATGTAATTCAAACCATTTGCGATGAATTCATTCACCTCACATGCATATTTACCGCTGGTTTGGAGTAGGTTCCGTATCACTTCAACCCCACAATTATGTGGGATGGAGCTATATAGAGCCTCCACATCAATGGCCACCAGAATAGACTTGTCAGTTAGGGTATAATTTTCGATTGTCTGTAACAGATGTGTCGTATCCTTCACATACGAAGGCATACATGTGACAAATGGTTGCAAATATGAGTCGATGACTTTGCTGAGATTTTCAGCTATTCCACCTCTCCCCGAGACAATCGGCCGACCGGGTGGTCGTGATTGACATTTGTGGATCTTGGGTAAGCTGTAAAAGGTAGGTACCCTAGGATGTTTCGTTCTGACAAAGGCATGTTGTTCCCTTGTAATGCCTCCCTTAGTAAGAGCTGTGTCAATGAAATCATAGAATTTATCATAGTAGGTCTGTATTAGTTTATTTGAAATGACCTTGTACCATTCTTTATTGTCTAAGATATCTTGACACATCCGTACGTAGTCCGAATTATCCATTAGGACTACGTTCCCCCCCTTATCGGAGGGTTTTATTGTAATGTTGGCATTTTTTGTCAGCATATCACGGGCTTTAGCTTCCTCTTTGTTTAGATTGTCAGGATCCGATTTCCTATATGCCAATTTACAGATGTCCCTAGCTACTAATTTAACAAATATGTCAATATTTGAGTTTAAACTCAAGGGAGGACATTTCCCTGAGGGTTTCTTGAAATTATGCTGAATTTTATGTGTGGATTCATCAGCCTTTTCGAGTAGCGCTTCCAAGTCTATTTGGTCTATAAGGTCCACTGTGTTGTTTTCTTCGTATAGGAGTGTTAAGTCCCGTAGGGCCTTAAATTCCCTCATACTGAACCTTGACCAGTCGGTAATATCGATGTCAGTAGTGCTTTTTGTATGCAGGCTTTTTAGTAAGAGCCTGCGTGCAAATAGTTGGATATCAATAATGGCCCCAAAGGGGTCTAGGTTTGCCTGTGGGCAAAATGTCAGGCCGCGTGCCAGAACATCACTTTCAACCGTGGATAGTGCATAGGACGAAAGATTAATCACACTGAGTGATTCACCTGAATCCGTGTGACAAATGCGTCCAAATTTCCTGTTCCCTTGTTTGAATGGGGTGAGGGAAATCCCCGTTTCGGGTTTAAAGAGCTCTGACCTAGTTCTAGGCTGGGTGCTACAATGTCCCTAGCATGTCCATTAGATATCCCATTGTTACAAATAGCCTCGATATTACGATTAGGTTCCCCTTGGAATATTGGGGCATCCCTTTCTCTCCCACTGCGTGACCCATTGTCACATGTGGAAGTGCCTATGTCGTCGGGGTATTTGCATGGAGCTTCCCCAAATGCAAATGCCTCCTGTGCATCTGTATGCAGATCCCGACCGTTCTCGGGTCTCCCTGTTGGGGTGTTATCGGTAATGCGTTTTTTAGTGTTACCTTCAGGGGAATCTTTGTTGCTACGATTCCTTTTAAACTTTCCCCGTGATTTTTGCACCTGTTTAGTTGGTTCATTAGGTTTAGACAGGTCCTTGGATTTATTTGTGTTCTTATTGGGAGGATGTATCTTTCCATTAACATTCTTTTTGGATTGTGTGTTAATACTCCATTTATAGGCTCGTCCCTCTGAGAAGGCAAATTTATCCCTCCAGTATTTGGATTCCTTTTTGCGTAAAATATTTTTGTTATAGGTAGATAAGTCATCCCGGAGTTTGGTCCGGGTTTCTACAGCTAGGGTATGTGACGCATAGGGTTGTAAAGCCATTTCCAAGGTGTGAATCTCCTTGTCGAGGAGTTCAATCTGCCTGGTGTACTCCTTGACAAGGATAGTCATCATTTGCTGAGAGCAAGCATTTAGGTTGGCCTCCCATTCTGTTTTACATTCATTGCTAATTAGATCTATATTTGGAAAAATTTGGACCCTGAGACCCAATGGGTTAATCTTTTCATTCTTTTATCTTTCGAACGATTTGATGTGGCAAAATAGTGCTGATTTTCTTTCAAGTGTTCTCATTAGTTTGAAAGTCAAAGTAGTAATCTCAGTATCAACCCGATCATTTTTCTCAAATTCTGTTTCATACCCTAACATCAACAGATCCCAATCATTACCTTGAAACATATTCTTATTTACCATAACAATGTTTGCATAAAAATATACATATAAGGACAAATCAATTCCTCAATGTTAGTTATGCTAGGCCAAGCTCATGTTTAACCCTCCTGTGTTCAATTCGGGGGAGAGAAAAGGAAAGGGATCGTATGAAGAGAAAAGAAAAAAGAAAAAGAAAGAGAAAGGAGGAAAAGGAAAAGGGTGTTTATCCACCCAGTCTGATTAACAATCAAATAAGAACACAGTGCTATAAGAAGCTAGGAGGGTGCTGCTCACCCCAAGTAGATACAAATAGAACTAGTTCCCCCACAAGCGGGGTTTTTAGGCAGCAAGAGACAGTAATAGAAGCCAATAGAAGTAGTATAAAAGGTATTTTAATAATGATAATTGGTAAAAACAAACATGAGCTTCACCTGAACACTTGGATAACAGACAAAATCATGTATATAAAGTACATATAATGTCACATGGAAGTAAAATAACAGACACAACTATGTTACACTGTATGAGTAGATAACAGTGAGAGCATAAAAGCTAACGCGTTTCGACCCCAGAGGGGGTCTTCTTCAGAGATGGTGGTCTGTTAAAAGAAAAACAAGATTACACTGAATAAATAAATCCGGTGTTATACATATTAGGGATTACCCAATATCAATTTAAAAATGGTTTACCCAATAATGTACTTCCAGGTAGGTAAGATGGATTGTAGTGCTTCAGAAGAAAGGTTCTCCCATAAGGCAATATCTCAATTTCCTTTACATATCTTGAGTGGTGCTTGGTCCGTATGTATTGCCAAGATGCCAGACGGAAGAAGAGGCAGTGTCATACACCCACTGACGTGACTCACGGGAGGTCACACTATTGCCTTGCCCCCCGGAGGAGGAAACTCCGGGGGGGTAGGTGCGAGTAAGGGTACACCGAAGATATGGCGGGTCACACCTGCAGCAAAATCCCAACAGTGGCAAAAAATTAATTAATTAAATAATTGAAACAAGGATTATTTAGTGTTGGAGACATGGAGTGCATACACACTATGGGGATAATAGTATCATATCCCCGTTATGTGTGCCAGGGGTTGTGCACATGTGCACATATACATATACACACTTGCATGACACTGCCTCTTCTTCCGTCTGGCATCTTGGCAATACATACGGACCAAGCACCACTCAAGATATGTAAAGGAAATTGAGATATTGCCTTATGGGAGAACCTTTCTTCTGAAGCACTACAATCCATCTTACCTACCTGGAAGTACATTATTGGGTAAACCATTTTTAAATTGATATTGGGTAATCCCTAATATGTATAACACCGGATTTATTTATTCAGTGTAATCTTGTTTTTCTTTTAACAGACCACCATCTCTGAAGAAGACCCCCTCTGGGGTCGAAACGCGTTAGCTTTATGCTCTCACTGTTATCTACTCATACAGTGTAACATAGTTGTGTCTGTTATTTTACTTCCATGTGACATTATATGTACTTTATATACATGATTTTGTCTGTTATCCAAGTGTTCAGGTGAAGCTCATGTTTGTTTTTACCAATTATCATTATTAAAATACCTTTTATACTACTTCTATTGGCTTCTATTACTGTCTCTTGCTGCCTAAAAACCCCGCTTGTGGGGGAACTAGTTCTATTAGAGAAATATAGCATATTTTTTTGTTTTTCTTTGTAGTGGTAGATATTTCCAACTAGCGATAGATCTCTCTACACCTCATAATTTCATCTGGGTAATTGCCTCCAGCCTTGCCTCTCATGCACTCTAGTTCCTGGCATGTGTCTGTACTGTAAGTAATAATCAGCATCACCAATGATCTGCTGATTTCATACTTGGACACAAAGGTAAGTGAATACTTCTCCCAAACACTCTATTATGGTCCCAACACATAAATTAAGAAATAAAGCATTATAGAGACAACTCAGATACTTTGACAATTGATGTCTACTACTTCTGACTGATTGTGGAGTTATAAAACCCAGCCCCTTTAAAAAACTTAAAAAACATACTCCAGGTTGTGATGTACCAGCTGAATAATCAAATGAAATTCTTACAGCTTTGAAATAACTCACACATGTTTTTGCAGAAGTTGATAGCTGAAGTCATATATTGCTTTCCTGGCACAACATACATATAACCGTTTCTGTATTTGGCACTTCAATTTCCGCAGAAATGAGAAATAATGCAGATTATTGTAAATTTTATAAATCTTCATTTCCTCAATTTGCATATTCTTGAAAGCTACAAAACTCACTTGTAGTTAAATGTTTTTAATTAGTTTCCCTTTTATACATTTATAAACAGAAACACAATGCATTTATTGCTGCTCCAATTTACAGTTAAATAGGTAAGCAGGACTGTAGCCAAATGACTAAACAAACTGTTGAAATACAGTACATACTTTATAAGTATGCCATAGTATGCATAATTCCTTTCACTCATTTACACTGGTTGCAATGCATAGATACACTATAATACACTAGACATGTGCATTCGTTTTCGTCCGAATGCATTTTCGTCTGATTTCAGGTATTTTTGTTATTGTTTTAACAAACGATAACGAAAGTGCAGAATCCGAAAAATGAAAGATCAGACATAAACAAATGCTTTTTTTTCATTTTCGTTGTGACAACAGTTCGATATAGATAGGAGGTTCGACATGACACTGACAATAACAATCTGTGTCTATCTATCCTGTGGTCGAATGTGCCTAACCTTAAAGCGGGAGTCCACCGGGACTCCGCGTTTTTTTTTTTTTTAAAAGCCAGCAGCTACAAATACTGCAGCTGCTGACTTTTAAAATAGTGACACTTACCTGTCCAGCGCTCCCGCGATGACGGCACCCGAAGCCGATCTCTAGGTCGTCTGTCGGGTCCTGCCGCCGCCATCTTGGGTATGGGAATCAGGAAATGGAGCCTTTCGGCTTCATTTCCCGGTTCCCTACTGCGCATGCGCGAATCGCGCTGCACAATAAGGACGCTCCCCGCTGCCTCTGGGATCTGTGTGTTTCCCAGCAGGCAGCGGGGCACTTGCGGGAAGGGGCGTAAGTTACGCCCCTTTCCGCAGAGAGCTATCCCGGAAGTGGGTGCAGTTACCTGGATTATCCAGGTAACTGCACCCCCCTCCCCCCTGAAAGGTGCCGATTGTGGCACCGGAGGGGGGGAGGGTTCCGATGAGCGGAAGGTCCACTTTAGGGTGGACCTCCGCTTTAACTCTATTAGTCCAGGATTATTCTACATAGAGAGAAAAGATTTGGCAGAGAGAAAGGATTCAACATAGAGAGAAAAGATTCGACAGAGAGAAAAGATTTGACACAGAGAGAAAAGATCGCTACTGGAATTGGGTGGGGGAAGTAACATAAAAATAATGATGATGATGAATGTTATTGGCTGATTGTAACCAAAGAGGAGGAGAAGTAAAATAGCTAGACCTAAGTACACACGTACAGCCAACTTACTTACGATTGGTATCAGAGAGAGACACACACACTGAATCATTTCAGAAGACAGTCAATCTTAGATGGTCCGTTTGTCAGAGAACCTTAATTATTTAGCAATTAAGCATAAACACAGCAGCAGAACAATAGTGAAGCAAGATGCAGTTCAACTTAACTTTGTCATAATAATCTGCTGCTATTGTGTTAGTGTTGTGAACTTGATAGTGATACTAGTGTCGCTAGTGTTGTGATAGCCTCAGAGGCTGCCCGTGTTGTGGGGGGGGGGGGGGGGTGGTGGTGATTTATTATTATAGATTCTATATGATAGATTGAGATTCCATATTGATTCTATATATCCTATCTTGTTATCTGTCTGATCAGTGATCAAGATCAACGGTCCATTTTCTGTTTGAACTATATACATTCAACATGAATCATAAAGATTCAACAAAGCAGCGAAAAACATACAAATGTCGAATCTTTGGCTTATGGTGTCTGTTGAAAGTTCTAAGAAGCTAAACTATATGGAGTCATACAGTTTAGCTGCTCCGTCAAATCTTCTTTGAACATTCGACAGACACCATAAGCCTTCAATGACAGAATCAACCTTGATTCATTTGGATTTTTGGACGACTTTTTAACAAAAAAATAAATAAATAAAAACAAATTTCGGGAATAACTAAATAAATGTATTTTTTGGACGAAAACTAAATTCTGAAACAAAAATATTTCAGTGTGCACATGTCTATAATACACTATTTATCCTTGCATATTTCCTTGTAGCCACCATGTTATCCACCTTTCTATGTGCTATGAAATTCCATTGCAACACTACTGAGTTCCTGCTGGTTCCCCTCTTCATTAGGATGCCAAAACACCTCTCTCTCCAGGTCCCAATGCATGCAAACAAGCAAGACTGTCTACTCTGTGCAGTGATTTAGAGTGCTGGCTCACAAATGCAACCTATTAGCAGTAAAATAAGGTGGATGTCATCATGGACCTCCTTCTATTAACACTAGATGATTAACTGTCTCTGACTTCAATACTAGAAATGGCTAATGGTGCGCTGTTCCTTTAAATAGTGAACTGATGTGATAATGAACAAAATAAAGTGATTAAAACAGATATCTACCTAAATCAGGGGTGCCCAACCTTTTGAAGAGCGAGGGCCACTTAAGCGACTTGGTAACCGGTCGCGGGCCACAATGAGCAGAGCAGGCACATGACAGGTTCGTGCAGAGTGGACACAGCCCACACTACTCTATGGGTCCTCCGATTCGATCTGCCCTGATGGAAGGGAATTAATCCCCTTCTGTTTATTTTTTTTTATTTTTTAGCGATCAGATTGGAGGTAGGCGGGTGTAAAAGGACACACATCTGTTTACATCTGCCATTTCATAGAGGTGAATGGAGGGTTCGATTGATTTGGACCGGTTGTGTGAAAGGGGCCTTTCACACTAATGAAGCGCAGTGCACCTGTGTCTTTCCTGCGGGTTAGCTACACTTTGCCATAGACTTCTATTATATCCAGCAGGTGTGGTGCACTTTCTGAAAGCTCACCAAACCCGCAGGTAATAACAGAAGTCTATGCCTCAGTGCAGGTAACCTGAAGGTGTACTGCACCTGCGGATCAGTTTGAAAGCAGCCCAGTAACCACTGTGCAGATATGCCCATATATACACTGCAATTTTAGTAATAAACTGACCTTTAATAACAGTTTTCCATTCAGGTATCACCTGCTGTTGCTGTCCCCGCCAGAGTGCATTTGGTATCACTCCGCCTGTGGGAAGAGACGACGCTATACAGGAAGCATTAGCTAATACAGCTCTACTCCACAGCTGCTTGCTTTGCCGGCTGTATTAACAACACAGATGCTCTGGGATAGCGGGTCTTCAACCCATGATCTGGGCTTGCCAATCTGCCATCCCAAAGAAGGAGGTTGCGGGCCACATCAGAGGGCTCCGCGGGTCACTGGTTTGTCACTCCTGACCTAAATGTTCAAACATAAAGTATATGTGTGTGAACAATATGATAGAAACTAAATGATGCAAATAACATGTTATAACAAATGCATTATCCAAAATATCAATATGTAAAATATTGCAAGACATTCCAGTGTGTAAAAAAATAGGTTAAACTGAAAAAGTTCAAGTCCATAAGAAAATCAGAACACTTAATAAAGGGTGTGACAAGTGAAAATGGTATTCAACTCCATGGCTACCAGTGTTCATGAAAAATGGCAAAGTGTTCCATCCACAAGAAAGAGAGTAGCCTCTTACCAGATCGGATGGATCCCTATTACAGAGCTCAAAGAAGCTTATGCCAGAATGATCACAGGTGTGAAGATTTCAAACAGCGTGTCTTGATACACTTGCAGCGATGAGCAGATCGGATGGATCCCTATTACAGAGATTAATCACTTTCAGACCGGACCATTTTGCTGGTCAAAGACCAGACCACTTTTTGCGATTCGGCACTGCGTCGCTTTAACTGACAATTGCGCAGTCGTGCGACATGGCTCCCAAACAAAATTGACGTCCTTTTTTTCCCCACAAATAGAGCTTTCTTTTGGTGGTATTTGAACACCCCTGCGTTTTTTATTTTTTGCGCTATAAACAAAAATAGAGCGTAAATTTTGAAAAAAAACGCATTATTTTTTACTTTTTGTTATAATAAATATCCCCCAAAAATATATAAAAAAAACTTTTTTTTCCCTCAGTTTAGGCCGATACGTATTCTTCTACATATTTTTGGTAAAAAAAAATCGCAATAAGCGATTATTGATTGGTTTGCGCAAAAGTTATAGCGTTTACAAAATAGGGATAGTTTTATAGCATTTTTATTAATAATTTTTTATTTTTATTTTTTTACTAGTAATGGCAGCGATCAGCGATTTTTATTGTGACTGCGACATTGTGGGGGACCCATCGGACATTTTTGACACATTTTTGGGACCATTGTCATTTATACAGTAATCACTGCTATATAAATGCAGTGATTCCTGTGTAAATGACACTGGCAGTGAAAGGGTTAACCAGTGGGTGGCAGTGTCTGGGTTAATTGTTCCTAGGGGTGTGTTACTAACTGTGGGGGGGTCGGGCTTTCATTTAGTGAACACTGATCTCTGCTCCAATCACATGGAGCAGAGATCAGCATCACTAGTTGCTAGGCAGAATGGAGAAATGCTGTTTACACAGCATTTCCTCCATTCAGTCGTCCCGTGAGACAATCGCGGGTATGCCCGCGGCGATCGAGTCCGCAGGTCCCGCGACCAGACTCACGGGGGTCCCGACCAGCGCGGGAGCGCGCCACCGGCGGCGCGCTCCCGATGGCAGGGCGGCATTGAAGATTGGACGTACATGTACGCCAATATGCCTGCCTGTGCCATTCTGTCGACGTACATCGTAGTGCGCTGGTCGGGAAGTGGTTAAGGAAGCTTATACCGGGATGATCACAGGTGTGGAGATTTCAAACTGCATGTCTTGATACACTTGCAAGGATGAGCAGATTGGATGGATCCCTATTACAGAGATTAAGGAAGCTTATGCTGGGATGATCACAGGTATAGAGATTCAAACACCGTTAGATGGATAGCGTTGCAAGTACTCTCCAATCTGTCCCATATACCAGCAGACGACAATTGTGTGGAAACGTGTTGGATCAGAGAGTACTTTCAACGCTATCCATTTAGTTGGCAGACTGACACCACCACTAGAGATATCATCCATTCTGGAATGTTTTACCTTTATGTAAGTTCATCTACATATTTTTAAAATAAAATTGACTGATTTACACTATGAGGCTTCTCCCTTTTCATATATGATCTTTGAACACATGGAGCTCATCCCTGCAAGTGTATCAAGACAAACTGCTTGAAATCTCCACACCTGTGATCATCCCAGCATAAACTTCTTTAATCTCTGTAATAGGGATCAATCCGATCTGGTAAGAGGCTACTCTCTTTTTTTGTGGATGAAACACTTTGTCGCTTTTCTTGAACACTGGTAGCCACAAAGTTAAATGCCATTTTCACTTGTCACACCCTTTATTAAGTGTATGGATTTCTTATGGGCTTGAACTTTTTCAATATAACCAAATTTTTTTACACACTGGAATTTCTGCCAATTTTTTGCACATTGACATTTTGAATAATGCATTTTTTATGAAATCTGTTATTTGCATCATTAAGTTGCTATCATTTTGTTCACACACACACACATACTTTATGTTTTAACACTTAGATAGATATCTTGTTTATTCACTTTATTTTGTTCATTATTAAACTTTAAACTTGAAATGTTCCTTGCATTACTAATGTTTACTAACTCCATAACCTTCTTAATGTGGAAGTAAACCCATCGATTTAAACAGTTAAAAAAAAAGGGATGCCGGGAATGCTAACTGCACATTGGCTGTGCTCTCAGCCAAACTATCAAACCATCCAATGACTGGTGTCATAACGAATCACATATGCAGCACCATAGCAGTTGAAGATTAAACAGAGGCAAAGATGGCAGCTTCCTTGGCTATAAACGATAGGGGAGTTTACTTCCACTTTAACACTGACATGATACCCCGCTGGTCTTATCTGCAATCACACATTACTTTGCTAAAAGGCTTCATTAAAGCAGGCCATACCCAGTTCGAATCTCGGCCGTTTCAGCAGGAACTGTCCGAATTTCAAAATGTGTATGGGCAGGCTCAATGTACCAAGTTGATTGATCTCCCGCCCCCCCCCCCCCCCCCCCGGAGAAGACAATCGCTCGGCAGGAGACACACTGTCTTTGCAGGAAAGAAATTCCCTCCCTGTGTGGTCGGCCTAATGTTGGAAACAGCAAATTTCGTGATCATGCCCTTTAATGTGTCCACTCTGGTTCCAAGTGCACTAATTATTTGTGGAAGATCTCTGCCCACTCCCTTATTTTCCATTTAGTCCAGTTTCTTCTACACTAGACATGTCAATCTTGACCTATAAGCTTGCCCTTACTTTCCATCTGCTCAACACTCCAAAAACCATGATCCCAAGATTCTGGAAAATGGCCACCATGTACAATATGAGAGACTGATACCATCACATAGATGTTGCAGAAATGTTAGAGATGATCCACATTAGCCATGATAGCATGACCCCATACATTCATACGTGGTCCAGATGGTTGATGTTCAAGGTTAATGACACTTACAAAAACAAGACCTAAATCCTATTGAGCATCTGTGGAGCATCCTCAAATGGAAGGTGGAAGAGCACAAGGTCTCTAACATCCACCAGCTCCATGATGTTGTCATGGAAGAGTGGAAGAGGGCTCCAGTGGTAACCTGTGAAGCTCTGGTGAACTCCATGCCCAAGATGATTAAGGCAGTAGACATGTGCATTCGTTTTCGTCCGAATGCATTTTCGTCCGAATTTCAGCTATTTTCGTTTTCGTTTTGACAAACAATAACGAAAGCACAAAATCCGAAAAACGAAAAATCCGACATAAATAAATGCTTTATTTTCGTTTTCATTGTTACAACAGTTCGATATAGAATAGGAGATTCGACATGACTCTGACAACAATCTGTGTCTATAGAACCTGTGTTCGAATGTGCCTAACCTTACCTCTATTAGTCCAAGATTATATAGAGAAAATATTCGACAGAGAAAAAAGATTTGACAGAGAGAAAAGATTCTGCAAGATGCTGTCCTAAAAAGTGTTTGGGGACCCGGGTCCTGCCCCAGGGGACATGGATCAATGCAAAAAAAAGTTTTAAAAACGGCCGTTTTTTCGGGAGCAGTGATTTTAATAATGATTAAAGTGAAACAATAAAAGTGTAATATTCCTTTAAATTTCGTAGGGGGGGTTGTCTATAGTATGCCTGTGAAGGGGCGCATGTTTCCCGTGCTTAGAATTGTCCCTGCACAAAGTGTCATTTATGCAGGAAAAAAAGTCCTTTAAAATCACTCGCAGCTATAATGAATTGTCGGCTCCCGTAATACAGAGAACACTCATTGAAAGTCATTGATAAAAAAATAAATAAATAAATAAAAAAAAAAAGCGTGGGGGTCCCCCAAATTCAATTACCAGGCCCTTCAGGTCTGGTATGGATATTAAGGGGAACCCTGCCTCAAATTTAAGAAAAAATTTGACGTGGGGTTCCCCCTAAATATCCATAACCAGACCCTTCAGGTCTGGTATGGATATTAAGGGGAACCCCGCGTCAAATTTAAAAAAAAATTGTGGGGTTCCCCCTAAAAATCCATACCAGACCCTTTATCCGAGCACGCAACCTGGCAGGCCGCAGGAAAAGAGGGGGGGACGAGAGAGCGGCCCCCCTCCCTCCTGAACCGTACCAGGCCACATGCCCTCAACATTGGGAGGATGCTTTGGGGGTCTGTGACCCCTCAAAGCACCTTGTCCCCATGTTGATGAAGACAAGGGCCTCATCCCCACAACCCTGGCCGGTGGTTGTGGAGGTCTGCGGGCGGGGGGCTTATCAGAATCTGGAAGCCCCCTTTAACAAGGGGACCCCCAGATCCCGCCCCCCCCTGTTTGAAATGGTAAGGGGGTACAAAAGTACCCCTACCATTTCACAAAGAAAGTGTAAAAAATGGTTAAATAAAACAAACACACTTTTGAAAAATTCCTTTATTAACCCCTTCCCGCTGAGCGTACGCAGATCTGCGTACTCGGCTTCCGGGGGGTATACCGGGATGATGCCCGCACCTGCAGGCATCATCCCGGTACCGTTTTTTACAGCGGGCGATTGGCTTTCCAGCCATAACAACCGATGCGGCTAAAAGCCGCTCGGCTGTTATGCCGGAGGAGCGGGAGGGGACGTCCCCCCCTCCCGCCGCCTCTCGCCGCTGTTACCGGTGCTCCCGCTCGATCGGGAGCACCGATTCCCTGTCCGACACCTCCGGCTGCTGCGGAGGAACTGGAACGAAGCCGTAATCGGCTTCGTTCCAGTCTCCTCATCGTAAACACGGAAGCGACGTCATGACGTCACTTCCCGTTTACTCGGCTGCCAATGGCGCCGGTTTTAAAAAAATATCCGGTATTCAGAATCGCCGTTTTCGGCGATCTGAATACATTGAAGTGTAAAGGAGGGGTGGGGGGTCTTTTAGACCCCCGATCCCTCCATAAAGAGTACCTGTCACCACCTATTACTGTCACAAGGGATGTTTACATTCCTTGTGACAGCAATAAAAGTGATCAAATTTTTATTTTTTTTTTAAAAACAATTTAGTCGTTTTAAAATAAATAAAATAAATAAAAAAATAAAAAAAAAATTTTCAAAGCACCCGCCGTCCCCGCGAGCTCGCGAAGCAAAGAAAACGCATACGGAAGTCGCGCCCGCGTATGTAAACGGTGTTCAAATCACACATGTGAGGTATCGCCGCGATCGTCAGAGCGAGAGCAATAATTCTAGCAGTAGACCTCCTCTGTAACGCTAACCTGGTAACCGTAAAAAAAATTTAAAGCGTCGCCTATTGAGATTTTTAGGTACCGTACTTTGTCGTCAATCTACAAGTGCGCGCAATTATAAAGTGTGACATGTTTGGTATCTATTTACTCGGCGTAACATTATCTTTCACATTACGCAAAAAAATTGGGCTAATTTTACTGTTTTGTTTTTTTTTTATTCATGAAAGTGTCCCTTTTCCCAAAAAGTTGCGTTTAAAACACCACTGCGCAAATACCGTGTGACATAAAATATTGCAACAATCGCCGTTTTATTCTCTAGAGCCTCTGCTAAAAAAATATATATAATGTTTGGGGGTTCCAAGTAATTTTCTAGCAAAAAATATGGATTTTAACTTGTAAACACCAAATTCCAAAAATAGGCTTAGTCATGAAAGGGTTAAAAATAAAAAAATTAAAAAAAGATTCCAGCGGCGGTAATCCACTCTTGCTATCCAGCGACGGACGGTCATCTCTCCAGCGATGTCTCATGTCATCCAGCGCAGCGAATCCTCCGTCCTTCTTCTGTCTCCGTGGAGGAGACACTGCAAGGATTCCGGCGGGTGACGTTTCTTATATACGGAGGGCGGGGCCACCCGTCACCTGACCCCGCCCCCTCTGACGCAAGGGGAAACCCGGGGTTCCCTGTGACGTATGGGTGACCCCGCACCCCTCTGATGTAACACAGGCAGGTTTCCGTTACATCAGAGGGGGGCGGGGTCACCTATACGTCACGGGGAACCCCGGGTTTCCCCTTGCGTCGGAGGGGGGCGGGGTCAGGTGACGGGTGGCCCCGCCCTCCGTATATAAGAAACGTCACCCGCCGGAATCCTTGCAGTGTCTCCTCCACGGAGACAGAAGAAGGACGGAGGATTCGCTGCGCTGGATGACATGAGACATCGCTGGAGAGATGACCGTCCGTCGCTGGATAGCAAGAGTGGATTACCGCCGCTGGAATCTTTTTTAATTTTTTTATTTTTAATAAAGGAATTTTTCAAAAGTGTGTTTGTTTTATTTAACCATTTTTACACTTTCTTTGTGAAATGGTAGGGGTACTTTTGTACCCCCTTACCATTTCAAACAGGGGGGGGCCGGGATCTGGGGGTCCCCTTGTTAAAGGGGGCTTCCAGATTCTGATAAGCCCCCCGCCCGCAGACCTCCACAACCACCGGCCAGGGTTGTGGAGATGAGGCCCTTGTCTTCATCAACATGGGGACAAGGTGCTTTGAGGGGTCACAGACCCCCAAAGCATCCTCCCAATGTTGAGGGCATGTGGCCTGGTACGGTTCAGGAGGGAGGGGGGCCGCTCTCTCGTCCCCCCTCTTTTCCTGCGGCCTGCCAGGTTGCGTGCTCGGATAAAGGGTCTGGTATGGATTTTTAGGGGGAACCCCACGTCAATTTTTTTTTAAATTTGACGCGGGGTTCCCCTTAATATCCATACCAGACCTGAAGGGTCTGGTTATGGATATTTAGGGGGAACCCCACGTCAAATTTTTTCTTAAATTTGAGGCAGGGTTCCCCTTAATATCCATACCAGACCTGAAGGGCCTGGTAATTGAATTTGGGGGACCCCCACGCTTTTTTTTTTATTTATTTTTTTTTTTTTTTATCAATGACTTTCAATGAGTGTTCTCTGTATTACGGGAGCCGACAATTCATAATAGCTGCGAGTGATTTTAAAGGACTTTTTTTCCTGCATAAATGACACTTTGTGCAGGGACAATTCTAAGCACGGGAAACATGCGCCCCTTCACAGGCATACTATAGACAACCCCCCCCCTACGAAATTTAAAGGAATATTACACTTTTATTGTTTCACTTTAATCATTATTAAAATCACTGCTCCCGAAAAACGGCAGTTTTTAAAACTTTTTTTTGCATTGATCCATGTCCCCTGGGGCAGGACCCAGGTCCCCAAACACTTTTTAGGACAGTAACTTGCAAATTAGCCTTTAAAATGAGCACTTTAGATTTTGAACGTTGGAGTCCCATAGACTTTAATAGGGTTCTAAAGTATGCTGTATACTAGCTCCGTCGAATCTTCTTTATACATTCGACAGACACCATAAGCCTTCAAAGACAGATTCGACCGTGATTCATGTGGATTTTCGGACGAATGCAATTTTTGAACGAAAAACGAAATAAATAAAAACGAATTTCGGGAGTAACTAAATAAATTAAGTTTTCAGACGAAAACGAAATTCCGAAACGAAATATTTTACTCTGCACATGTCTATAAGGCAGTGCTGGAAAATAATGGTGGCCACACTTGGACAAATAATGGTGGGCCCAATTTGGACATTTTCACATAGGGGTGTATTCCCTTTTGTTGACAATAATGGCTGTGTGTTGAGTTACTTTGAGGGAACAGCAAAATTACACTAAGCTGTACACTCACTACTTTACATTGTAGCAAAGTGTAATTTCTTCAGTGTTGTCACATGAAAAGATATAATAAAATTGTTACAAAAATGTGAGAGGTGTACTCACTTTTGCCAAATACTGTATATATATGCTTATTTCTTGCTTGTCAAATACCAGGGATGCTGATTTCATTACTGGACACCTGTGGAGTGAGAGGGAGCCTTTTTAAGGCTTAATGATTTAGTTGTCCCTTAGGTTTTGAAGAAGCACTAGTTAACTGTGAAAAGTGTCACCTCTTCTGTGTCCTTGTCTTGGTGGTAATCATATTGGCATGAATAAATCAACATTGGATCTATGGTGGTGTGCAGCATAACTTTTTCCTTTTTTACTTTGGTGGTGAGCCGGGGCTAGCACCCAGTCCATTTGATCTGTTCGATTACAATCACCTGGAGCAGTATTCACCCTTTTTTGGATTTTTTCCCAGACACTCATCCATTATTTATTATTATAAAAATATGGGGGCACATGACTCAAAAATAGGAAAAACGGCTTATGGACATGTTGGACCAGTGTCCGTAGTTATTGTCATAAAAATTGTTTGGGGACCTGGGTCCTGCCCCAGGTGACATGTATCAATGCAAAAAAAAGTTTTAAAAAGTGATGTTTTTTTTGGGAGCAGTGATTTTAATACTGCTTAAAGTGAAACAATAACAGTGAAATATTCCTTTAAATTTCGTACCTGGGGGGTGTCTATAGTATACTTGTAAAGTGGCGCATGTTCCCCGTGTTTAGAACAGTCCGAGAGCGCTACTTCCGGTTCCGGCGACGCATGGAGTAGCTGTCCTCCTCACAGCTCCCGCAAACCGCCCGCCACATCGGCCTAAAAAATCGGTGTTTTTCCGCCCAGATCGTTACAGCAGCCTCCCCCACGACCCCGGCCACGAGATGGACCGGTTTGTTGAAAAAACCGGGCCGCGATCGTATCGCCGCAAATCGAGGCCCCGGCTTCGGCCTACGTGGATCCGGCATGTGCGGCCCAGCCTGAGGAGATGGCACCAGCGATGGAGGTAGGAGACAGGCCCAATCTTCAGCCCACTATCAGAGACACACTACCACCACAGCTCCAGGCCCCCCCTCCTCCATCCAGCCCTGACACTTCTACCTTTATTCAGCAACCTCTCATGCCTTCACTGACACAGGAACACCACACGGAACTCCTGGCACAGGCCGTGGCTGCTCTCCTCTCCCCTATGATAGCTGCATCAGTGGAGAAGGCTGTCAGCTCAGGCATGCAGAAGATCCAAGCCCAGCTGGGGGAACATGCTTCTAGGCTGAATGAAGCAGAGCATCGCATATCCACCATTGAAGAGGAACTTTACCAGACGCAATCTCTGGAACATGCTCAGGACAGAACGAACAAATTCATTCTGGAAAAACTCGACGACCTCGAGAACAGGTCCAGGAGGAGCAACCTGCGTTTTGTTGGTTTGCCTGAATCGCTGCATCAATCTGCCTTAATGGAACTTTGCGCTCGTCGCATTCCTGAAGCTCTGGGTCTGGGAGGCCCATGCACCGTGGAACGTGCACACCGCGTGGGTGCCTTCAACTCGGAACGCAAATCACCACGCCCGATCATAGCCAAGTATCTTAATTACTCGGACAAAGCCGCCATACTACAACAATACCGGCAATCCAGATCCCTGCAGATAGACGGAGTCCGCATTCTGATTTTTGCCGACTATTCGGTGGACGTCTCCAAAAGACGCAAAGCCTTTCAGCATATTTGTGCAGAACTTCACCAGCGGCAAATCAAGTTCACACTGGCATTCCCGGCTACCCTCTGGATCAAAACGCCCTCTGGTGAACAACTGTCCTTTCAAGACCCGGATGAGGCATCTTCCTACTTGAAATCATCGCGCTCAAGCTCCCACCACAGCCCCACGCCCAAGGCCCCAGCAATCAACCGAGCCCTGGATCAGAGAAGCCCGCGAAAAGACTCTCCCAAACGCTTCAGGGCTTCGGGTCCAACTCAACACGGCCTGACCGCGCGCTGAGGGGTGAAGCCTGGCCCCGATGTTTCCACACACAAGTGCATCCTTCTTTAAGGCACTGTTTGGCCTTCCTCCATACCTGGGTTAGGTGCTCTGACTTTGGACTCTCCCTCCTGGACAGTCCACACCTCTCAGGTAATATCCGTTACTACTTGATCGGAAGTGCGACTCTGTTTGCCTACATACCGATTTGACTTTTTTCTTTCTTTTTTTTGCCTGTTGCACTATTTCGTTCTGTTTTATTTTATTTATACTCTTTATCATCCTTCAATGGTTCATAGCTATACAGGTATATTGCTTAACGTAGTATGCTATGTTTAATGACTTGTGTTGATGGTATCTTTTTGTGTATGCAGCTATGCCCTCTTCCCCCTGGGTTTCTTTGTGCAGACCTGCTTCCACGCACTGTTATCTCGCATGCCCAGCTGCTATCTTATACCCCATCTCCGAGGGGCGGAAGCCCCTGACATAATACTGGGCTGGTTATGGGAACTGGTCTCCACAGTGATCCCCATGCGGAAAAAAGCGAAGTTGGTTAGCTATAATGTTCACTTCTGCTTACCCTATCTTTGGTTACTGATTCAGTTCTACCCCACCCCCTCTACTCCTCCCCCTCTACTCCCTAAGTTTACTAATAGTACACACTTCCCCCCTTCTAGGGCCATACACATATGCTCCAGTGTAGACGACCACTACCCTCTGCGCTTCACTTCCTGTTTCCTAATGATTTTACTATTTGCTCACCATACCCCAGTCCTAATCCCAATATGCTGCAAATAATTTCATGGAATGTGAAGGGCCTTCGTTCTCCCTCTAAGCGAATGAAGGTTCTTCGACATCTCAAACGGCTCAAAGCAGATATAGCTTTGCTTCAGGAGACACACCTTTCTTCTCCCGACTTTGCTCGGATGAAGAAACTCTGGGTGGGAGCGGTGGCTGGCTCAGAAGCTTTAGGCCGTAAAGCGGGAGTCCTTATCCTTGTACACAAGCATCTCCCATGTACCATATTGTCAACGGACACGGATACTCAGGGCAGATTACTCTCTATCCGGGTCCGCATAGGGATGAAAGAAATAGTGATATCCAACATTTACGCCCCTAATAGTCTCACGAAACAGTTCTTCAACACACTGACCACTTGGCTCCTGCGCTACCCGTCACTACCCCAAGTCGTTGGGGGAGACTTTAACACCGTGTTCCACCCATTTGATGACAAATCACCGAAACGACAACTCGACTCTTCACTGACTCCTACCAATGTCACCTTGCTAGCGGACACAATGGAATCCCTTCGTCTCCATGACATATGGCGCTTACACCACCCGACTGATAGGGAGTTCTCATTTTACTCACATCCACACAAAGTATTCTCCAGGATTGATTACATATTTGGCTCACATGACCTACTCCCATTAATCCCGGACGCAGAGATACATGATATTGCTATCTCCGATCATGCCCCTATTTCTGTGTCTCTAGAGACTCCTGATATCCATCCAAATCCCAAACTCTGGCGTTTCCCCGCTTTCCTCCAACACAACGCGGATTTCCACACCTATATCACAAAAGAATGGCAACTATACACACAAACGAATGCGGATCATACGGATAATCCTAATCTGCTATGGGACGCAGGGAAAGCTTTCCTTCCGGGACGCATTATCTCATACGCATCGTCCTTCAAAAAGAACGCACACCTTAATTACAACACAGCCAGTTCCAGACTTCACCAGGCTCAACGATCACTCTATACCCATGACACACCTGAGAACCGGATAGCTTGGCGAATAGCCAAGCAGTCATTTGACACTTGGGCCGACACCCTGGAATCGATTAAGAGAGCTCACTTTGATGCCACTCTTCATAAATTTGGGAACAAGGCCGGCAAACTGCTAGCCCGACTATGTAAGGGTCCCTACCGCCCAACTATTATCCCAGCTATCCGGGAGCCGGATGGCTCTATAACGACTTTGCAACAGGGCATAAATTCAGCCATGCTGCGCTATTATACTTCGTTGTATGCGGCCGACCCCATCGACGAGTGCACGGCACGCCAGTTCATAGACAAAGTGACTCTGACCCAAATATCCCCCTCGCAACTGGACTCTCTTAATGCCCCCATATCTCTCGCGGAAATAACCAACACGATCCGGACTTTAGCATCCTCGAAAGCCCCTGGCCCAGATGGACTAACGGGCGAATTTTATAAATCCCTGAACTCGCTCCTAGCACCTACGCTTGAAAAGGTTTACCAACACATATGGATGGGTGGCCCCTATCTACTTACGGGCAATCAGGCAATAGTAAAACTTCTGGAAAAAAGGGGAAGGATCCTTTAGAACCAGGCTCCTATAGGCCCATCTCGCTTCTAAATCTTGATGTCAAGATCTTATCCAAAATAATAGCCACAAGGCTAGCTGACGTCATCCCTTTTCTGATTCACCCTGCCCAGTCAGGCTTTGTGAAGGGCAGAACGGCCACGATCAACATCAGAAAAGTGATGATGGCACTAGAGCACGCTAGATGTAACCCGAACGGGGATTTTGCCATTATTACTCTTGATGCCGAAAAGGCTTTTGACAATGTTAGTATCGAATGGCTATCTCTGGTTCTGAACAAAATGGGTTTCACCGGTCCTTTTCTACAGCTCATAAAATCTATGTATACCTCCCCGGCAGCCAGATTGGTTGCAGCTGGCTTGCTCTCGAATGAATTTCGCCTACATAAGGGCACGAGGCAAGGCTGCCTCTTATCCCCTCTCCTCTTTAATTTGGCCCTGGAACCACTTTCTAGGTACTTGTTAACAGTAGCCCCAATTCATGGCATTAAGATAGGGGAGCAACTTTTGAAGACGTCACTCTTTGCTGATGACGTCCTCATATTTTCCGCAAATCCTTCCGCAGATATGCCCAAGATAAATAACACATTTGATCTATTCAGGAAATGTTCCGGTTTACGCATTAACTATTCTAAGAGCGAGATATTGCCCCTCGGTCCCCTTCCACCTCCGGCCTGGACTCAAAATTCCATCTTTTCGATAGCAAAGTCACATATCACTTACCTGGGTATCAAGATATGGAAACTCCCTTCCTCCCTCTATCATCTGAACTACCCCCCCCCTCTTTGCCAAGATCATTTTGGAACTGGAAAACTGGATGGATCTGCCTCTCTCGCTCCTGGGAAGATGCCACTTGGTAAAAATGGTCAGTTTCGCACGCCTACTATATCCTCTACAAACGATACCTTTACTTATCAGACATAAAGACATCCAAATTTTGAACTCTGCAATATCAAAATTTCTTTGGCGAAACAAAAGACCGCGCATCGCTTTTTCGAAACTACATCTTCCCAGGACCGAGGGCGGTATTAGTCTTCCTAATCTTAGACTGTATAATTTAGCTTGTCTTTTGCGGGTAAGCCTAGATTGGATTGCCCAAAAGTCCCAATGCTCTAACTTTCGTCTGGAGACAGCAATGGTCCATCCCTACTCCCTTACTGCCCTTCTTCACTGCAAGTGGAAATCTATACCAACTCCGCACCAACACAACCTCTTGCTGAGAGACACTGCCATAGCCTGGAGGGAAGTGAGGAAAAGCCTCCGTCTGTCCCCTTTCATCTCCAAATTTCTCCCGATCCAAGGGAACCCAAATTTCACTCCGGGTCTGGAACGACAGCCTTATGATGAATGGCGCCAAAAGGGACTCGTTACTTTCTTCTCCCTGTGTGATCCAGAATCTGGTCGGGTAGCATCATTCAGGTCCTTAGCCACAAGATTCTCTCTCCCGGATGCCTCGGCCTTCCATTATGGCCAACGCGTTAGCTTCCTTCAGAAAACCTGCAGGAACGAATCCACAAGGTTCGCGCCTTCGTTCCTTGAAACACTCATACAAAACGACACCTGCAAAATTTCGGACATATACAAACCTTTACTTTTGAAAACGACTCCCTCTTTAGCCTCGTCCTCTGTGTCAAATTGGGCAAAAGACTTTCCAGAAGAAGACATAGTAGACAAAATCTTGCAAGGCCTCAATTCAGTATACAATCTGGTTCCTAACGAATCGTGGAGGGAAACACAGCTGAAGATCACACACCGCGCCCATATTCCTTTTCTTCCTACTTCTAAACTTCCCTCAGCCTCAACCTTGCCCTCCATGTGCCCATTGTGCCAGCAACCCAAGCCTTCTCTTGTACACCGATACTGGACTTACACCTATATTGCTACCTTCTGGGACCAGGTTCTGGCTTATATATTCCGGATTACATTGTTGAAGCTCCCCAAGAACCCACTCCTCCTCATCTTTGGACACTGGGACCCCACACTACTCCTCTGGTCCACCGCTCCCAGCCCTCCGGGGAAAGATTGGTCCTTGATCTGCCTCCTGTTAGCAAGAAGGGCCATACTGGCCAACTGGACCTCTACAGCCAAGCCTTCCATCTCCCAGGTCGAAAGAGACCTACTACAGCTCCTTTTTTGGGACAAGATCAATACCAACCTGGACCAACAGAAGGCTTCCAAACGCTTCCACGACAGATGGGACCTCTTTATTAGGGCGCAGCTCTCTCCACACGACCGAACTCACCTTGACGAACTCTCCTTTGTCTACAAAGATCCTTGTTGAGCATGACCCTTTCTACTACTGGATGTTTTCCCTCCAAATGGAGTATTGGATTTAGCCTCCCTCCCTTTTATTCCTCCCCCACCCCTCTCCCATCCTTCCATCTGTTATATACTGCACTTGTTGTTAGCCATATGAGGTTAGTTTAGAGCCTTATGGTCTTTAGATCCATCCAGCTACAGCCTCCTCGTATTTTTCCAGTCATACTTGGGAGGGGATCAGTGTCCGCTCTCGATTAAGTTCCTTTTGTCCTTTTCCTTCTCTTTTATGTTTTTTCTTTGAGATGATGCGAGACTCGTCTTGTTGTCTTATTTTGCCTTATATACTGTACTTTATGAAAAAATGTATACCTATACCTGCTGATGATATTATGTACTGTTCTAACTCTTTCAATAAAATTTTATTAAAAAAAAAAAAAAAAAAAAGAACAGTCCGAGAGCAAAACGACGTTTCCAAAGGAAAAAAAGGCATACAAAAGTATAATGAATTGTCGGTCCCAGAAATACACATAAAAAGCATTGAAAAAAAACGTCATGGGATTCCCCCACTGTCCATTACCAGGTCCTTTGGGTCTGGTATGAATATTAAGGGGAACCCCGAACTAAAATAAAAAAAATTGTGTGGTTGTCTCCTCAAATTCGATACCAGGCCCTTCAGGTCTGGTATGGATATTGAGGGGAACCCCATGCCAAAATGTAAAAAAATGGTGTGGGGGTTCCCCCAAAAATCCATACCAGACTCTTATCCGAGCACGAAACCTGGCAGGCTGCAGGAAAAGAGAGGGGACAAGAGAGCACCCCCCTCTTCCTGAACCGTACCAGGCCACATGCCTTCAACATGTGGAGGATGCTTTGGGGTAGCCCCCCAAAGCACTGTGTCCCTATGTTGATGGGGGACAAGGGCCACACCTCCACAACCCTTGCCTGGTGGTTGCTGGGGTCTGCAGGCAGGGGCTTATCGGAATCTGAAAGCCCCCTTTAACAAGGGGACCCCCATGTCCTGGCCTGAACCCTCTGTGAAATGGTAATGGGGTACAAACTTATTCCTACCATTTCCCCAAAAAAGTGTCAAAATGGTAAAAATGACATGATGGCTTGGGATAAGTCCTTTATTAAAAAAGAAAATGTCCCACAAAGTCTTCTTCTTCTCTTGCTCTGCTGACGGACCGAAAAAGAAAAAAAAAGCAACCGACCCGCCTCTATGGGTCCCCCCCCCGTGGCATCAGAGGGGGGACGAGGCCATCCGTTTTTGTAAATGGGTGGATCTGCCCTCTCTGACTACGGGGAAGCTATAGGGAAGTCCCTGTGCATCAAAAGGGGTGAGTTCACCCCGGAACATCACAGTGTGGCCCCGCCTTAAATTATAAAAGAACTGTCAAAGCGAAAGCAGGGGCCTCCCATAAAAGCTGACCATTGTAAGATCCCTGGTCAGTGTAAAATGTTTTGGCTCAACCCTCTAACTCTTAGCCCTTGTACACACGGTCGGAAATTCAGACGGAAATGATCCGATCGGATTATATTGTCAGAAAATCAGATTGTGTGTGGCCTCTATCAGACTTTTTCCGTTGGAAATTCAGATGGAAAAAATTTGAGAGCAGGATCTCAAATTTTCCGACAACAAAATCTGATTGGACTTTTTACGATCGTTTGTAGAGAATTCTGATCGGACAAAGTCCCACGCATGCTCAGATCAAAGTACGAGAGCAAAGCTATTGGCTACTAGGCTGAGCGTAGTCCCGTCGGAAAGAACGAACGTTATCACGTTCCGAGCAATCGGATTTTCCGACAACTTTGTCCGACCGTGTGTATGCAACACTAGTTTCGGACAAAATCCGTCGGAATAAATCTTTTTCTGTTAAAGTAAGTTTAAAAATAACAGATTTATTGGCTGGATCACTGGGTGACAATATAAAAAAAATGCCTGGGAAAAAAAAAGAAAACAAATGCACTCATCACAAGGACTGATAAGCAGCAACTTAGTACAGTTTTGTTGTTGGGTTTAATACCGCTTTAAGCTATAATGCTTGCATATTCCGTATCACCCTTTTTGAATATACGTATGCAATAAAAAATAATTTGATATAAAAAGTCAGTGAAGTCTGAACTCTTGGTCAGAATACTTGTTCCAGGTCACAAACTAAAAAGGGGTTAAGGCCAATGGATCAGAATAAGAGACAGGCAATTACGATTTTCAGGAGAGGTTAGCCAAAGAAACTATGTTCTCAAATTATAGATCTCTATCTCTATCATTTACATATAGGAACTAGATAAAATCAAGGCAGGTAAGTCAGGATTTGTGGAATATTTCCTCAGTACCCAGAGACATGAGCAAGATAAATACTTTACAAATGCTCAGGCTGAACCTATGGATCCACTTGATGATTTAAAAGTGGAAAAAACTGGCATAGATAGAATATGATAGAAGTCAGCATTTAAACCAAGAAATACACAGTTTCCAGCAAACAAACCACTTCATTAAATTAAATCTGCAGCTTTTATTAAAATAATTTTATTGTGAGTGTCGGTTCACATTGGGACGACTTGTCAGGCGACTTAGCTGTCTGACAAGTCATGTCCCGTTCTGTACAATGGAACCGTTCTAATCGGAGCGACACAAGTCGGTCCGACTTAGAAAAAGGTTCCTGTACGACTTTGGGGGCGACTTGCATTGACTTCTATAGAGAAGTCGTTTTGCAAGTCGGCATAGCAGTCATGTCCAGGTCGCCTGAGGCAGTCGCACTGCCTCAGTGTGAACGACACTTATGCAGTCATTGAGGTCCTTGTTCAGGCACATCCCCTTATGAGTTGACAGCTATCTCCCAGTTGTAAAGGGAATTATTCCTGCGCCTAATCAGGAAGAAGTCTGATTGTTGTACCGCTGCACACACTGGGATGGGGTACTAGAACCCCAATAAAAGAAAAAAAGGGGGCAGAGAAGTAGTGATGCGCAGTACTATAATGGAAGATCTGGCCGGAACAGGTTAATAGGTACACTAGGCTCTCAAATAATTAGTTAATAAGTATAGTATCGTTCATCCTAAAAGGTGCTATATAAGAACATAAAAGCCAATATGTGTTTGAAGAATAGTGAGGAGCCCTCACAGCTATACCGTAATAGTATTTTGAGTAAAAATCATGTGAATGTTCAAAAAAATTCCAATAGTTTAAAACATAATTCCCAATGCGATTTTATAAGGTTAGCGAAGTTGCATAAAGTGGCAGTGCTGGATATAAAGAAGGTCCGTGCAGGTAACTACTACATCATATAGTGATTTAAATAATATATATGAAACAGTCGACAAGATATATGGTGATTCCCAATGCGATTTGTTCAAACTGTCAAAGTCGCATAAAAGTGCCAGTGCCAGACAGAAAATAGGTCTGTGAAAATATCTATTGCATCCAAATATGAAAATATAATGTACAAAAAACAGTCACTAACTAAATAAAACAATGGTGCAAATAATGGTTGACTTGTGACTGAAGAAATCGCATAAAGTGACAAATGCAAAAAAAGGGGGGGGGAGTGAATATGTGCAAGTGTCCTATGTGGTAAAAAGTAGTATCAGTTAAATACTATCATCAAACACAACAGAATATTAAATCCAAAGCAGAAAAAAATATAGAAAAAAAAACACATAAATTAATCTTGGTGTTGGGGGAAAGGAAAGAACCTTCTAAAAAATAAATATAATCCGAACAAGAGAAGGGGGTGTGCACAATGTTTTAAAACTTAGTAAATACAGAAAATTGAGCAATAATCTTTGTTAAAAATGTCCATTCAACTTGTGCGACACCCGATAGCGATTATCTCGAAAATCGCATGTAACGAAGTAATCGCATACAGTGCTGGTGCTTTAAATATCTGTGCACTACAAAGTAACAGCTTAAGCGGTGGTGGTAATAGTGATGGTGAATGTATCCCACGTGGTCCTGTGTGATCGAAATATGGGTGTCCCCTTACCTTATGGCTGTAAGGTAACAGCGTATGATATATATGTCCTCAGGGTTCCTGGTGATCGTTATCCCTCGAGGTACTGTTCTTATGTCCCCGGGTCGTGGCGTCTCCTGCCGTCTCCTGCCTATTCTGCCGTACTGGACTCTTTATGTGGTCACTCAGCAGTACTTCAGCGTGGGGGGTACAAACAGATAGGTTTCTAGTATAAGGTATAAACGAGCCTCGAGCTCGATTGCGTCACTTCCGGTAGCGTCCCGACGCGTGTTCGTCACGGTCACGTGACTTCATGAAGGGGTCCGTATATTGAGGTGATAGTACTTACTATCAGTGGAGGCTGTCACTGGTTTGAACGTTCCCCCTGCCTGTTATTTAAAGGATCACTGTATATGGACACTTGATGGTGCTCTCTTATGGACTTTTATAGGTTTTTCTTTTATTGTTTTGTTTGTTAAAGCGCTGCACTGTTTTTATTATAAAGATCCCTACTACCGTGCTCCTACTGCCCAATTTCACTAATTAACGTTGACGTCAAAATCCTTTCTAAAATTCACATCACACTTAGCTCCCCGTCTCCCCTCTCTACTACACCCAGCCCAATCCAGCTTTGTTCCAGGATGATCAGCCACCCTGAACATCCGCAAGGTCTTGATGGCTCTAGAATACACTAAAACACACCCCAACCAAGACGTTGATATTATGTCACTCAATGTTGAAAAAGCCTTCGACAACATCAGTTTGTCCTGGCAATTTCAGAGTAATGAAGCAATTCAGCTTTACAGGTCCAATTATGCGATTTTTAATACAAATGTATGCTTCACCAACTGCGTGTCTTGTCACCCCTGACTTTGTCTCTGACATGATCCCCTTAGCAAAGGGAACGAGGCAGGGATGCCCCCTATCCCCTTTGCTTTTCAACATTGCCATTGAGCCCCTATCTAGAATACTCAATTCCCCCAACGGGATTAGTGGCATCAACTTGGGTAACCAAACTCTCTGTTCTGCTCTGTTCGCGGACGACATACTGCTATTCTCTACCAACCCCCTATCCAACTTTGACAGACTCCAAGAACTTTTTGCGGCCTTTCGACTATGCTCTGGCTTTCAAATATATTTTGACAAAAGCAAAATTATAGCACCCCACCCACACCTATCTATTAAATGGAGATATCTACCCCCGCTTGCCCTGGCAACCCTACATATCACACACCTGGTTATTTGTATAGGTCGGGAGCCCTCCTCTTTATATCTACTCAGTTATCCCCCCTTAATAACCAAAATTGTGAAGGAGTTGGAAGCTTGGGCGGCCCTCCCTCTCTCACACTTTGAGAGATGCCACCTTTTCAAAAATGGTGTCATTTGCGCACCTGCTCTATCCAATGCAGACCATACCTCTTCTACTAAGACACTCTGATGTACAAAAAATCCACGGAGCTTTAACTGCCTTTCTATGGTCTTGCAAAAAAACATGCATTGCGCTATAAATATTATGTCTCCCAAAGGGTGAAGGCGGGGCTGGACTACCCAATATACATTTTTATAACCTCTCATGCCTACTTAGACAGGGCCTAGATTGGCTGGCTGGAAAGTCTTAATACTTCAATACTGTACTAGAAGGTGCTATGGCCTCCCCATATGCCCTTTCTGCCATCCTTCACTCTAATCATGATACTCTGCCACCCCGCCTCAAGTCAAGTGTACACTTCAGAGATACAGACATCGCCTGGAGAGAGGTCCGGAAACTAGTGGGACTACCATCTAGTATCTCACGTCACCTACCAATCCAAGGGAACCCTATGTTTCCCCCATCCACTCTGCACAAAGCTTTTAGTAAATGGCAGCCAAGGGCCTTACGAGAATAACTTCCATGTACCATGACAAACCTGGTGAATTTAAACCTTTCCAAACCTTGCTGCGGGAATTCTCATTGCCACAGACACATATCTTTTTACCACCAACTATCTGACTATCTAAGGTCTTGCTGTGGATCTAAGTCCGACCCCCTTCAAATGTCCTTCATTGACACTGTGTTTCAGAGAGATGCCTAATTCATCTCCAGTATCTACTCCTACCTCATCCAACACCAATCACAAAAATGCCATCTCAAACCATCCCAAAAATGTTCTAACATAATGGATGACAACGATCTGCCGGAAAAAAAGCCTGGAGGGATACAGACATATCCACAAAGGTACTACCTCAGAAACATGGCAGGAAACACAATTTAAGATCATTCACAGGGATTACTGCCCATTCTGCTTCAACTAGGCAGACCCAACTCAAGCACAATGCCCCTGGTGCTACCTACCTCACCCCACATTGCTCCACTGTCTCTGGGAATGCACAGCTATCACTACCTACTGGAATTCAGTGATGGCCTTCATCAGAAAAATCAATAAAACACAGATACCGAAAGACCGTCTTCTATGTCTGTTTGGTTACACACCACCACCATCCTCTTCATCAATAATGGGCCTACTAAATATTCCACAATGGGCTCATTTTTGTCTTCTGATTGCCCGCAGGACTATCATGTCTCACTGGATCACATCAGCACCACCCAATCTACTGGTGGTTAATAAAGCTATGGCATCACTCTTTTACTTGGAGAGATTGGACACCATTACACTGAACTTTCATTCTACTTCACGCTTCTTCTAATGATGGCGTAAAAAGACATAATGCAATCATTCTGTTTCACAGACTGGTACTTAAAGAAAGATCTTACCAATTCACTTGGCAGCCTCAAAATATCCAATGTTTCTGACCCCTCTACTTTCCTACCGCCACAGGGCAACTGCAGTTCCATGATGCTCTTTGACGTCCATGGCCCTTATCTATTTAAAATCAGTATCACCATTCGGTATCACTGATATAACTAGACCAATTTATGAGATCACTAGTTAGTCATATCCATATTGTTGCTTCCACTCCTGTAGGTACTAAGGTGTAAGGTACAGCCTTTCTGGGCACTACATTGTTGTACTACTGTCATGATGGTAAATGTGATTTATCGATTCCCCCCCCCCCCCACTTAGGTTTAAAACTCATATGTAGAATAGAGAATTTACGTGTACATGCTTTGTAGCTACCATGTTTTATACCACTGTACTGTGCAAAACCAAATAAATATATATATATATTTTTTTAAAGCTTTTTATGGGGAAAAAAATCAATTACTTTTTAGATATAATGCTTTAGAAAACATGGAATATCTAAAGTCAAAACAATTGTTTTCTAATTTTGTGTAAAGTAGGGAAGATAAAGTAAGAAAAGGTTTAGAAGCCCTGTCAGGTTTAATTGAGTGTCCCCACTGGGGAGAATACTCTCTGTATTTGTCCTGGTGACCCCTATCTAGAGGCTGAAAAATGATGGGAAATCCTATATCTTAATTTTGTCATTGAACAGGAGGAGAGGGTTGAACAGGAGGAGAGGGGAATCTTCAAATGGGTACATACTGTGTGTTCATAGAAAAACTATCTTAAAATCCCATTGGGATCTCTTTAAATTCTCTTTATTTGTTTTTATTCTGTCATACAAATTTTAATACTAAAAAATACACAATATAGACATAGAACAGTAGGATTAAATCAAACAGTTATCTTCCATACTTTCTACCTTATTTTATCTCATAATTTCTTATTTATTTACATATTACACCCTTTTAACTCCCATCCCCCCTCCCTCCCCTAACCCCTCCCCCCCCCACCCACCTCAAGATTTCTTTCATACCAAGTTAATCACTATCTCCTTTGTTCTACCTCCAGATGTTTCACTCTACGGTGTTCAACTGAACTTATCGTTTATCCTATTCCTCTTCTACTGTTATTGATCAAGCGGATACCCTATTTTATTCAGCCAAGGTCTCCATATTTTCTCAAATCCTATATACGGTTTTCTCCCTCCACACTAGATCGTTAATTACCTGGGCCCATTCACCCAAAAGAGGTACCCTCTCGGACTGCCATTTCTGTGCTATCAATTTACGTGCTTGAAATAAGCAATGTATAACTGCGAGTGTAGTATTCTTCTGTTCCCCCAAGCTTCCCCTATATCATAATATACATGTTTTAGGGTCCTGATCCAACTTGGTCCTGAATATCCTATTTATAGTTTCAACTATTCCTTCCCAATACCGAAACAGCTTTGGGCACCTCCACATCATGTGTATAAGATCTCCAATGCCTTGACATCTAGGGCAATTAGCGTCTGTCCTCTTTCCAAAAGAGTACAGCCTCTTGGGGGTGAAATAAGCCCTATATACCAACATCAGATGTGATACTTTTTGTGATGGAGAAACCGATATCAATGGTCCCAATTCTAATATTCTCCTCCACTGTTCTTCTGTGATTCCTCCTATGTCCTTTTCCCATTTCTTTTTTAATTTTACTAGTCCGAGCTCCGTATCGGGGCCTTTACATAATAATTCATATATAGTGGATATAAATCCCCTAGACTTATCTATTTTAAGTATCTTCTGGGGTAAGGATATCTTGTCCCACTCAGGTATCTGTGGGCCGAACTGCGCTGTCAGAGCATGCCGAATCTGTAAATATCGATAAAATGTCTGCTGTGGTATATTATATTCCCTTTTTATGTCCATGAATGTCTTCAAAGTTCTACCATCGTATAATTGGCACAGCCTAGTTATACCTTTCTTCTCCCATATGCTAATTTTCCCAATTAACAATACTTCCTGCAGGTTATTGTTATCCCACAAGGGTGTATATTCTGACCATCCTGTACAGCCCGCCAACTTTTTTGCCATTTTCCACACTTTGCTCATCATATTAATTATGGGATCCTTGCGCTGGAAAGAACTTGCCTCCAGTGCGTCCACCAGTGTTTTATGTAGGGCTTCTGTCAATATTGCTCTACCGTTCAAGTTACCTTCCCCCTCCTGATCACTACCCGCCAGGTGCTGCAACTGCACTGCCAGATAGTAATTCCTGGGGCAGGGTACCGCCAATCCCCCTCTGTCCGTTGGGAGCTGCAGTGCCCGGAGCCAGATCCTCGCCTGCCCTTTTTTCCAGATCAGCTCCCGAAAAAGGGTTTCAAACTTTTTAAACCACTTTGTACATATCCAAATCGGGGCATTATGTAGAACATATAGTAGTTGTGGCAACCATATCATCTTTATCAAACTACATCGACCTGCTACCGACAAAGGGAGCCGACTCCAAGCATCACAACTCCGCTTGAATTTTCCCAGTAACGGAACTATATTTTTGTCAACATACTGATCTAAATATGTTGTTAAATATATGCCAAGGTATTTCATTACGTCTACCACCTCCAATTGCGGTATCCCCAATGCAGTCACAGCGCATGGGGTATCAACTTGGAGCAACTCCGACTTCCCCCAGTTTATCGTCAGACCCGTGAATCCTCCGAACTTTTCTACTAATTGAATTGCCTTCTCAAGAGATTGACCAGAGTCCCCTAAAAAGAGGAGAACATCGTCCGCATATAATGCGATTCTCTCCTCTCTACCCCCTTCCCTTTGGAACCCAGTTATATCGGAGTTTGACCTAATGGCGATCGCCAGCGGCTCTATTGCAATTGCAAAGAGCAACGGGGAAAGCGGGCACCCTTGTCTCGATCCTCTACTCATTTCAATTCTTTCAGATTGTTCCTGATTTATTCTTACTTTTGCACTGGGAGCGCTATACATCATTTTTATCCGTCCAATGAACATGGGACCGAATCCACACCATTCTAGGACACACCACAGATACTCCCACTCTAGGCTATCAAAAGCCTTGGTCATGTCCAAAGACAGGATGGCCCTCGAGCCCACATTTACCGATGGCTTTTGAATATTCAAAAATACCCTTCTTATATTCATGCTGGTTGATCATCCCGCAATAAATCCTGTCTGATCTGGATGTATAAGCTTATTAATAATTTTATTTAACCTATTTGACAATACCTTGGCCAATATTTTAACATCGGAGCATAAGAGTGAGATCGGCCTATACGAGGCTACCTCTTGGGGGTCCTTTCCTTCTTTAAGAATCACAATAATGATCGCTTCCATCATGGAGGCTGGTAATCTCCCCTCGGATTTTGCTCCTCTCAGGGTCTTAAGCAATTCTGGGAGTAGGATTTCACTATATTTCTTGTATATCTCCACCGGGAGGCCATCTGGCCCTGGAGATTTTTGAGTGGCCATTCCGGCCACTGCCTGCTGTAACTCACTCAGGGTTATAGGGGCCTCCAAGTCCTCCCTCTCCTCTTGGGTAAGGGCTGGGAGCTTCACTTTCTCCAAAAATGTACTCATACCTCCTTCCTTTCTCTGACCTCGAGTACTGTATAATTCCCTGTAAAAAGCCCCAAAAATTTCTACTATCCCGCTTGTGATAGCAGTCCCATTCATGGACCTAATCATTGGGATAATAGATGAGGGGGAGTTGGTTTTCACCAATTGGGCCAACATTCTCCCCACCCCCTCTCCCTCCCCAAAATGGCATTGCTTCTGAAATAGTCGCTTATTTTCTTCCCTTTTAATAATTGCCGATTTATACCCCTGCTGTTTATTTAACCATATTAATTGTTTCTCATGCGTAGGGTCCTTGACATAGTTATCCTCTGCCTCCATTACTTCCTTCCTAATTCTCTCCTCCCAGCTCCTGGATTTTTGTTTGATTTTGGCTACCTGGTGGATCAGAATACCTCTAATATAAGCTTTTAATGTATCCCATATTATACTAGTTGGGGCAGTATCTGTATTGAACACTATAAACTCTTTTAGTCTCTTTGGGACTTCTTCTACATCTTTCATTAATTCAAGCCAGAATGGACTTATTCTCCAACCCCCAGGTGTTTTTTTTCTTTCCCCTATGCTCACCGCTATTTTCAGAAGTGAATGGTCCGAAATCCCTCCGGGTATGTACTCTATGTTCCTTACACTTTGTAGCGCTTCTTCATTGCCCAGGGCCAGATCTATTCTGGAGAGTGTTGAGTGCGAACTTGAGAAACAAGAATATTGCTTAATATTCACATTCCTCACTCTCCACAAATCCAATAATCCCACTTCCTTCAGGAAGTGACTTAATCTTGTTATCCCTATCTCCCCCATTTGAAGTCTAGTGGGAAATCTATCAACCCGGCTGTCCAATACTTCATTGAAATCCCCTAATATCATAACTGGTACATCCTCCTTATCCGCCATGAAATCCATGAGTCTATACACTACCTCCATTTTAAACGGGGGCGGTATATAGACGCACGCCACAACACAAAGTTTTTCCTCCAGGACACAAAACAGGAAAACATAACGACCCAGTTCATCGATACTGGCCTGTCTGCAGGAGAACCTCACCCCCTTTCCTATCATCACACTTACTCCTCTCGAGTAAGATGTATGAGTGGAGTGGCACTGATTTTGGTACCTCCTGTTTTTAAATTGGGGTATCGTTGATTTCATTAAATGTGTCTCCTGCAGACAGGCCAGCCCAATCCCGTGTCTCTCCAGTATAGAAAAAACTGTCGCTCGTTTAATCGGGCTTCCCAAGCCTCTTACATTCCAAGAGGCGATATTAAGTATTTTATCCTGCATATCTAGACCATAGGATAATAGTGAAACAAGTAGGGATGAAAATATAAATTTTAAAAGAGGGGTTCCAATAGTGTCTCATTCCACCCGTGCTCCATCCACTTCCTCTTACATTACAAAATCTCCACGAGTGTATAACCTTAATGATAGTGACTTTCACTTGAACTAATGTAACTAATGTTTGTATAACAACTGTGCAATAATTAACATTAAAATCCTCTATATTCAACGTTTCTTGACCCTTTTTTTCCCGCCCTCCCCTCCCACCAACTCCTGCCACCCCCTGCCCTGCTATCCCCCCCAACCCACCACCTATCTAGGTATTCCCCTGGGGGATTACACGTGACCTTCTCACACACTTCCCTTCCATCCCTCCCTTCCTTCATTTCCCCACTTTCATACCGCCCTTCCTCCAATGGGAAGGGGACAAAAATCAAAAATGATAACAAAAGAGTGAAAAAATACAAACCCTTTTCCCCTTTCTCCCTTTCTATCATAACTCCAAGCCTCATTTGAATCTCCTTCAACTCTCTCCCTGTGTTCCAAAAATTCAAAACCCCTCTCTTCCTCCCCTCTCCCTCCGACTGCCTATCTCCATTTCTGTCCCCTTAATACATCTGTAATAGCCCCTTATTAGCTTCCAGCCATGAGGTTACATCAACCGGAGAGTCAAACATCTGGGTTCCACCCATTGCTGCTATTCGCAGCCGCGCTGGGTATAGAAGTGCATATGTGACTTTATATAACCGCAAAGTACGTTTAATTTCCAAGAATTCGGCTCTGCGCCTCTGCAGATCCGGAGAATAGTCTGGGTAAAAAGATATCTTCGCACCATCATAGGTAATATTTCCCAAGACTCTTGCCCTACGCATTAACGTCACTTTATCAATGTAATTTAAAAATTTCAAAATCATTGCTCTAGGGCGGCCCCCAGGTGGTGGAGCTTTGAAAGGAACTCGATGGGCCCGTTCTATTGAAAAGAAAGATGAAAAATTCTCTCTGCCAAACAGTTCTATAAACCATGACTCTAAAAATTTTACAGGATCAGGGCCTTCACTTCTCTCGGGTAGTCCCAGTATCCTTTACGTTATCCCTTCGAAGTCTATTTTCTATTTCGTCCATTCTAGCGGTTTGACTAGCCAGCTGTTTTCTCATACTATTGACCTCTTGATGTAATGGGTGCAAGTCATCTTCCATTCGGCTTATCCTAGTTTCTAATACTGCTGTTCTTTCCGCTGCCTTCTGCATGTCCTGTCTGATCAATAATAGCTCCTCCTTCATGCTTTTAAATTGGCCACATAACTCTCCCAGTGAGGATTTACATACATTAACAGCTTGAAGAACCTCTCTTAATGTCGGGTCCTCCTCAACCTGGGAACTACCCTTGGTAACAACTTCAGTCTCACTTTAAATTACCCCTTGGCATTTACTTGCGTTCTTTAAACCTGAAGCTGTTGCAGAATTTGAGCCTAAATGTCCTTGACTTTTTCTATCCGCTGGCCCCCCTTGTTGCATTTTAACTTGTATAGATTGAACCTGTTGTGCCGTCTGTTCTCCCTTTGTTGGGGACTGACCAGGGGTGCGCACATATCGTTCTAATTTCGCTGCAGCTGCTTGCGCTACCTGGGTATTCTTCTCTTTTGAGGAGCGGAGATGTTGTGTCCCATCATTCTCCTGAAGTACCTGCTCCTCTCCTCGCCGCCTTGACATTTTTGCTCAGGATAAGGATACAAGCTTTAATCAACAACAAAAAAAGCACAACAGAGGGGAAAAAAAAAGAAAAAAAAAGAAAAGGGGGGAGATGGCAAAAGAGGGGGAAGGAACCCCTTGTACTGGGTTATCTGACTGTCTGTAAGTCAAGCAGTTTTTCTTTCAGTGATACGCAGTTCAGGGTCGTTGTCCTGTTATAAACAGTTATGCAGAACTTATGGCATATTGGCGTATGATAACTGTTATTTCAAAGTTTTTATTACACCAAGGTTTTTTAAGGGTTCCCTTAGTGCGCTGTTTTAACTTAGCATAAAAGTACATAGAAAACTTCTTGCCAGGAGCAACTGTAACCGAAGTGGGAGATATAGGTAGTGTATACTCCTTTGCTAATACAGCCTGCTCACCGCTTTGCCTCCTCTAGCTTTGTCCAATCTCCCCACATCCACCTCACATACCTCGGAGGCCTTCAGACTTATTCCAAGTCCCACCAGGGAAGGGAGGGGAGAGATGTCCTTTTCCGCCCGTGCACAGCAACCAGAGCGTCCTGCAGGGCGATGCTCAGCCCGCAACCGTTTGTGCCGTGTCCCGCTGTACTGTCACGGCTTCACTCCACTTCCCGGTTGCCTCGGCTTCTCTCGTCCGCCTTCGGTGAACTTCGGGAGACCTCGGAGACCTTCGGTGATCCTCGGCAGGCTCCGGTTGCACTCGGTAACGCTTGGGAGTTTTCGGAGCTTTCCGGGAATCTCGCGTCGTTCTCTCTTACGCTCCTATCGCCTCCGCTTTGCCTTCCCAGCTAGGGCACGCCAAACAGCAGGAACATAGGGGGAGAGCCCGCCGGCAGCCTTCTCACATCACCTCACTCCTCACTCTGCGTCCTCCATACACACCACTCACATCCGGCCACGCCCCCCTCCCCCATTGGGATCTCCAATGGGATTTTAAGTGTGTCCCATTGGACACAACTGTAGTATTAGTTTCAGATGTTACTTTAGTAAATATGAAAAAAATAAATTCTGTTTAAACAATTATCAGTCAGCTTGTCAGTGATCCCTACAGTATATTAACAAAGTTTTACATGAGTGATTATGGATTATTTTCAGCTGTAAAACATACTTGTAATATGATTGGCTATGTTATTTGTTGTGATGATATGTGCACTTTTCTATTCATCCTACTGCTGTTAATATAAATGGTAACACACCTAAAATGTGAACCTGGCCTTAAAGTAAAACCATCACTTTTTTGAGAAACTTATACCTCCAATTCTCCTTGACCACTGGAACCAGAGAAAAATACTTGGTGCTTCCAGGCTGTATTGCTCACCCCAATAACAATTATCAAAGACTATAGATAGCTAGTGTATCTTCACTTATAGCAGCCCCTGTTCTCCTAAGATGAGCTGGCCTACCAGTACTCGATTGCCACTAGGACTTAATACACAGTGCTATAGTCACTGTTAAAGTGGTACAAGAGGTGTAGCAAAGATATATGTATCGCTACCCCCCGGAGGAGCCTTCCTAAAGTGGAGCTCCCCTGGCAAAAATAAAAGTAATACAAATACTGCATGTCTCCCAGAAGACAGCGGTGGAGGAGGATTGTTGAGGCAATTTTCCTCGGACATGGGAGAAAATACCTGGTTTTGAAAGGTGACCACTGAAAGGTGCCAAATGTAACATCGGAGGGGGGAGGAATCCGAACAGCGGAAGTTCCATTTCTGGGTGAAACTCCACTTTATGTTTGTTCAGTCCGTTACTCTGCCTCTTAACCCTAGTATCAGTCTCAGCCCCCTCTGGCACACCTAGCAATAGTGTAAGTGCAATAACCAATGAGACATGCACACATTATAATAAAACACAGAAATTGTCTTTACTGTAATATTTCTGTGGCGTCTATATACAGTGTTTCTCTTACCTGCAAATGGGCAGTCAAGGCCCAAACGAACGTCCTAGAACAGCAGGCTCTCCTGGTGGCCCTACTGGTTACCTCACACTGGAACACTTCACCGGCGGTGCAGGTGAACCTGGATGTGCACCTGGGATCCACTTCCCACAGGCCGGATGTCCCGACTGGTAGCAGAGGCCTACATTGTGCGGTGAAATCACCTGCGAAACAGCATCTCTCCCTCAGGTCTGATCTCTTCCTCCGCCTCATGCTGTCTGAATTTTCCTTAGAGAGAGCCCCCTCTCTTCTCTGGGCAATAACATTTAGTATTAAGAAACTCTTTTTTTCTATTTGCATTTGTAACATTGACATCTCATGTTTGCATACCATGCATACCAGAGATCATGTAGTTTTTAATTCTAGTGCTTTTTTTCCTATATCTGTACTCAATAAAGAACTTTTTTTGATATATTCTATTCAGTACAATTTTTTCTAGCTGCCTATAGGCCCTTGGGAGCAATTTTTCAAATTAATGAACCTTTTACTTTGCCCTATATTGGCAAACACAAGTATAGCATTAAGTATTTTAAAAGGCATAAGCCAGTGCTAACAATTCTTTATTAGCTGCTCAAGGAACAGACACACTTTGTGTACCTAAGAAAAAAATGACAGTTTCCCTATAATTAATAGCTTTCTTTTCTTGTTTCAAAAGTGAATTGTGAAATTGTAAACTTTATCCACATAATAGAATTTGAAAGTTTGCTGCATTATTCCAACAATCTACTTTCTGATATAAGCTTTGCCAAAACAGAGGTGACTTGTTTCTGAGCACCGTATGTCCAATATTTTAGAGCATATCTACCTATTAGCAATATTTAGCTGCATGTGGCATGTAGTTACACCTAATTAATTTTTGAAACCAGTGACAACTTCCAAAATAGCATTTTTCTTTGCTTTTGTCTTTTCTTTTGACCTACTTGTTATATTCAGGATATTATTGGCACAATAATATACTGAACCGAAACAGAGAAAGAGAGAGAAAAACCAATTACAGAAATCTTTAAATGAACTCCTTACAGTTTGAAAACTGGCTCATCCATCGTCTTTCTTATACATCAGTGTAGCACGGATCAAACATAATTTCATGCTAATTTAATTTAAATTCAGCTATTGACTTTAGTCACAAATTTACCAGGCATTTTAAAAATGTAATTGAAAATAATTTTGACTGCTTTGACTGCTTTCTCAATTCCATGCCGCCTCTCTGCCAAAAATGTCTCACACCTGATCTCAGCTCAAAAAATGGCGCCAGTGCCAGGTGTCATCAAACCAGAATGCTCATTAAACTGGCAATTTGATAAGTTGGGGAACGGTCTACAGCCAAATGTCATAGCACTTTCCTTAATATAACACTGGTAAAACAGGATTCCACATCCTTTACAATCATCATAATGTCTTCATTAGTGGGGCCTTATTTAATAAACGTAATGAAATTCTAGTGTGCTCTGGCTCCCATTAGGGGTAGACTTCTTCCGTAAAAGTCAAGCTTGTGATAATTGATTTGAATGACCAATTGAAAGTTTTGGGAGAAGAAGAAGGCGGGCCAGGATTGATTTTTACTTCCAAAGTCAATATTTGTATATAGTTTTAGCTGTGTTTATTTCGGAATGTATTATTAACTGGGCAGCACAGTGTCCTATCCAGGACACTGCCTGCATGGAGTTTTCATGTTCTCTCCTGCAATCATGCTTTTGCTCCCATACTCCAAAGACATGCTGGTAGAATAATTGTCTCCTGTCTAAATTGGCCCCAAATTGTTTGCATGTTAGGTTGTAAGTTTATTGAGGGCAGGGAATGATGTGACTGCACAGTATCTAAAGTGCTACCTAAATTGTTGGTGCTATATAAATATCTATAAGACCCCTTTCACACTGGGGCACTTTGCAGGTGCTACAGTGCTAAAAATAGGGCCTGAAAAGCTCCCTGAAAGAGCCACTGCTGTGTCTCCAGTGTGAAGCAGCATCTTTGGAGCTGTGTGTATAACACTCCTCCACCGCTCCTGCCCATTGAAATCAATGGGGCAACACAGCTGCAGCAGCACTTTGTGGGTGATTTTACTTTCAAAGATTTTTATTGGTTTTGACAAACATGAGAATTTAAACAGAACAATACAAAACAAGTGGACATACATACACGATACAGGTAACAGACATTGAAAAAAAAAAAACGTTTCAGGGGTGACCTAGTATACCGTCTAGGATGTAAAGCATAGACACACTACTTAGGAGACTTTTACTTGCTAGCTTAAGGAAAAGCGAGGTCTAATCTGGAAAACACCAACTAACCCTCCCCCGCACCCCGAGTGGGAGCACACTGTGCGGTGGAGGGGATTCTCGGTAGCCATCGCTATCCCCCAAAAAGGAGGAGGTCTCCTGGATCCAGGTGGAGAGGTATCATATAAGTGGTGTGAGAGCCTTGCCCGCACCTCGGTTCAACAGTGGCATATAACATTAAAGGGAAAACATAGGAGAGCCGAGCAAGTCTTTGAGATTGAAGCAACCCACTGAAACCCAACTAAACCAAAAACAACAGGCTTCTGTACCTGTGGACAGGGGGTGAGAGGGGTGAGGAACAGGAAAAAAAAAAAAGGGGGGGGGGGGAGGCGTGTCCGCAGTTGAGCGTCCTTCACTATCGAGGGTAATCCAGAGAGCTAGGGTGGGACACCCGGAATTAGCGAAATGCCCACATGGTGAGCCCAAGGCTCCCACGTAGCTTCAAACTGAGCCGTAGTGTCTAGTAGGATTCCGGAAAGTTTCTCTTGCACCATAATCCAAGAGATTTTTTTGACTGCGGCTGCAAAGGAAACTTTAGGGAGTTTCCAAGCTTTGGCTATTGTCATTTTGGCTCCCAGTAATATAAAGTGAATTAGTTTACGAGAGTATTTCGGAATCCCAGGGAGATTAGCATTGAGTAGTGCAATGGCAGGACTTCTCGGGATAACATGGTTAGTGACAGTCTTTATTAAGGTTAGGACTTTGGTCCAGAAAGGCCTAATTCTGGGGCATTCCCACCAAATGTGGGCCATGGTCCCCGTCAGAAGACACCCCCGGAAGCAGCAGGGGTCAGCTGAGGGAAACATCAAGGAGAGTCTTGAGGGGGTTAGATACCACCTGGTGAGGACCTTAACGTCAGCCTCGATTAGTGAAACATTTTTAATGCCTTTAAAGGCTCTGGAGAAGGAAGTCTGCCACTGCTCTACCGTCATGCCAAATGCCAGTTCAGTCTCCCAAGCCGTCATGTACGAGGATCTATTAGGTTGATGGGCCAGGGCCTTGTAAACCACTGAGACTGCCCCTCTCTGTTCTGAGGCTTGTCCGCACCATGATTCGTACGGAGTGCAGCTTGGGGAGGTTTGCTTACCCGACCAAAGCTGTAGGAGGAAATGGCGGATTTGGTAGAACCTGAAGCGTTCTGAGGGAGGCATCTCTAGTTGGTTCACACAATGTCCCAGGGTAATAGGGCCCCGAGCGTCCATAAAATGACCTATGCGATATAGACCCTTATCTCTCCACCATTTAAAAGCCGTGGAGTCCAGGCCCGGAGGGAAATCTGGGTTGTTGAATATTTGAGCTAGTGGTTTTATATGAGAGATGAGGTGGGGGGATTTTTTCAACCTGTCCCACAGGAGGAGCGATTGTGAGAGGGTCGGGGAAAGAATGGGGGGCCGAAGCCTTGGGGGGGACCAGAGTAGCGACTCAATGGTGTAGTCTGGGGCAGCTTGATTTTCAATGGATACCCAGTCAGGTTTTTCCGGGCTATTATAGATTACTGAGAGCTGAGCTATTCTGGCCGCCTGAAAATACCAGAGCAATCTTGGCAACCCCAAACCACCTTGTGATTTGAGGACGTACAGAGTTTGCTGGGGGATCCTATAGCCTCTACCCCCCCAAATGAATTTGTTTATTTTAGCTTGGAAGGACCTTAGATGATCCAATTTGATATTGATGGGTATAGCCCTGAAAAGGTATAACAATCTTGGCAGTAAAGTCATTTTAATTGAATGTATTCTACCCAACCATGATAACCCTCCCTTCTCCCATTGTCTCAGATCTTCCTCGAGTTTTCGATAAATGGGGGGGAAGTTTGCGTCGTACAACTGTTCTATCTTGGCCGTTAGGTTGATGCCCAGGTATTCTATAGAGGAGTCATTCCATTTAAAATTGAATGAGCTCTGTAGAGCTAATCTGGTTTCGTGTCTAAGAGAGATATTCAGGGCATGTGATTTAGTGTAATTTACCTTGAGACCCGAGACGTTTGAGAAATCCTGGAGGAGTTTGCATAGATTGGGTAGGGAGATTGTCGGTGAAGTCAGGAAGAGGAGTAAGTCATCTGCAAAGAGGCCGCATTTGTGAACCCTTGTCCCGTCTGAGACACCTTGAATATCTGGATTTGAGCGGATTGCAATAGCCAAGGTCTCGATCGCCATAGCAAAAATTAGGGGGGAGAGCGGACATCCCTGCCGAGTGCCCCTCGCTATTTTTAGTGGTTCCGAGTGTTGACCCTGAATTCGAATCATGGCAGTAGGAGTCGAGTACAACGTGCCCAGGATTCCTTTGAAGCGGGGACCAAATCCCCATTTGTCTAGAAGAAGGAAGATATACGACCAGTCTATTGCATCAAAGGCCTTGTGTAGGTCTAGGGATAGAATCATCCCTTCCTGAGCCCGTTTACCGTTCCAGCCAGATTGGAGTAAAGAGACAATGTCAACTGCTCTTCTAATCTGGTCAGGTCCCTGTCTTCCCGGTATGAAGCCTACTTGGTCTTTGTGGATGTAGTATTTAATGAAAGAAGAGAGGCGATTGGCTAAAATTTTGGTTAGAATTTTGAGGTCGTTGTTAATAAGGGAAATAGGGCGATAATTTTCAACTTCTTCATGGTTTTTGTTGGGCTTAGGGATTACCGTAATAAAAGCGGTGTTGAGGTGTGGGTCTAAGGGGGATCCTTCCGTTTTAGAGTTAAAGAATTTTGCCATGTGTGGAGCTAAGATGTCTCCGAAGGTCTTATAGTATGGGGTAGATAGTCCGTCAGGGCCGGGGGCTGAGCCAGTTTTCAAGGCCTTAATGACTGCCAAGACCTCTTCCTCCGAGAAGGAATCTTCCATAATGTCTTTATGTGCTGAAGACAAAGATGGCAGGCTAAAGCCCTGAAAGAAGGCAGACATATTTGGGGCCTTCCCTGTGGTATCTTGGCTATATAGTTTAGCGTAATACTCCTGGAAAGCCTTCAGGATCTTAGTTGGATTAGAAGTAGGGGGTTGGCCGTTCACTCTAAGTTTGGGGAACGCAAGCGAATGGACTTTAGGGGTGAGTTTACGTGCAAGCATGGTTCCTATTTTGTCTTTATGTATGTAGTATTTGGCCCCGCTCCATCTAATATGTTTCTCTGCTGATGCGGTTAATTTTAAGTTAAGTTCTAATCTAACCTTATCTAGTTGGTCCGCCGATGCCTTAGAGGGATGTTGCTTATGTGCCCTTTTTAGGTTCGCAAATGTGGATTCTAGAGCGCGTATCTCTACGACCCGTTCTTTCTTGAGACGAGAGGATAGTTTAATCAGTTCACCTCTGATAGTAACTTTATGGGCCGCCCAGATAGTTTCTGGGGAGATACCTTCTGTAGCGTTGATGGAAAAGTATTCCTTAATGGAATCGGCTATGCATTTGGCGTGTATAGGGTTACTGAGGATAGACTCGTTTAGGCGCCAGTGGGTTCCTCCTTTGGTGGAAAAGACATTGCGGATGGACAGAAAGACCAGCGAGTGGTCCGACCATGAAGAATCAATAATGGATGCTTTCAGGGCCAGAGGAACTAGCGTCGGGGGGATCAAAATATGATCGATCCTGGCGTAGGATTGATGCGGGGGAGAGTAATGCGTGTAGTCCTTACTCTTAGGGTTTAATTCCCTCCAGATATCTACTAGGCTTTTAGAGTGGAGGAATTTTGCAATTTTACTGCTCATTTTTGAGGGTCTGATCACTTGATCTTTAAAGGGTTTAGTCTTGTCGAGACCCTGGTCGAAGGCTACGTTGGAGTCCCCACCCATAATGATTTTGCCTTCCAACATTGGCCCCAATGTTGAATAGAGCGAATTGAAAAATTTGGCTTGACCCTTATTGGGGGCATAGTATGAGACTATAGAATATAGTATTCCTTCAAGCGTACCCTTCACTAGAATGAATCTGCCTTCTGGATCCCTATATTCTGAAATATGTGTATAGTTGCAGTGTCTAGAGAAGAGGATTGCGACCCCCTTAGTTTTTGTAGTGGCATTTGCCAGGAAGAACGTGGGATAGGAGGAGTGGATAAAGTTAGGTCTATATCGCGTAGGGAAGTGCGTTTCCTGTAGCAGGACGATATCAATTTTAAGGGCTCTATACCGGTCAAATGCTATTCTCCTCTTCTTGGGGGAGTTAAGCCCCTGTACATTGTGTGAGACCAATCTCAGTTCCCTGTTGGGATTAGGTGTATCAGCCATGAGAACAGAGAGGGGAGATGATCAACCAAATACATCCACTAACCTTTTGGGTGATGACCCTCCGAATCGAAGTCCCCAGATCGATTCCGAAAACACGGATGACCCAAGAGCCAGTCACTTTATTTGTCTGCGGACACGCTTGGGGGAAGAAAAGGAGAGAACATGAGGGTTGGGAGGGAAGGGAAACACAAAACACAGAAACATGTCTTCTACGAAGACTGGTGTAGGGTCGGTGCGACAGAACCCACCGACCCCCAACAAAAATGCTTTGAGCGATCCCACGGATCGTCCAAAGGCCCATGTCAGAGAGGAGAAATCTACCTCTATGATATGGGTGAGAGCACATTGGGCCCACCCCGGACCCTAACATAAAACTATATAAAACAATAGAAAACATGACTACTGAACGATAAGAAGTTAAGAGCATCAGTATCCTGCCAGCCGTTGGACCCCGACTGAATCTGGAGAGTAACTGTCGTGGGAGGAGAAGGTCCGACCTGGTCTAGCTAGGTCCAAGCCTAAGGTGCGGAAGTCTAGGGCTGTGGTGAGGAGACATTGAAATAATGGGACAGGCTACCGCCCATCCCCGAGCCCCTGGTCCTATTAAACTATTTCCACCTCCTGCCCCCAAACTTAGAAACTAAGAAGCTACAGGGTGTCGAGTAGGAGGAGGGGGAGCCTGTGGATCTGAGGAGCCATCAACCCAAACCTACCATGTAGACTTATGAGTCACAGAGACCTTCAATTGCAAAGTGGGTCCGTTCCGACCCAGAGGGACAGGACCGGGTTAGGCCTGGGCCCCCAGGCGGGTAGACGGACTCGTCCTAAGAGAACCAGCAGCTACCAGTAAGGTGTTCCTAGAGCCCATCCACGACCCAACCGTAGAGGGGCTAAAGGGGGATAAACCCACGTAATCGCCCGGATGCCAACCCTATGAGCAAAAGTTAACATGTAAAAAATACTTATGTAAACAAAACCAAAACCAAGTGCCTTAAAAGAACAATCGGGAACAAGGATGAAAAGGTCAATTCAACCGTGAGGTTGGAGGATATCCCTCCGGCCAGCGAGTGGGCTAGTGCCCGAGGAAGTCCACTCGAGGTTAGGAAAAGAGATGGAAAGGTCAGCTTCGCAGTAGGCATCCGTCAAGGGGGACCACCATCCTTGCTCTTCTTGTTGCGACCGTTAAGCCAGAGTGGAGAAACTGGGCTAGATGGAGGGGGTCTCTTGGCTGACCCGGCTGAAGACGCAGAGAAATCCATGGGGAGCTCCTGAGAAATCAGCTTCAGGTGTAGAAAGAGTTTTTCACCATCCGTCAGATTGGAGAAAGAGAAAGATTTACCGTTGAAGGAAAACTTCGCTGCAAACGGGAAAGTCCATCGGTATTTAATGTCGTGCTGGTTGAGCACCCCCAGAAGTGGTTTAAGTGCCCTTCTCTTTTGTATGGTGGAGGGAGCCAGGTCAGCAAAAATCTGTAAACGATGGCCCTGGAATTGGAGATCTGACTGCAATCTAGATTGACGCATCACTTCCTCTTTAGTGGAATAGTAATGTGGTTTCACGATAACATCCCTGGGGGAGCCATCTTTCCTGGGGGGTCCCAAGGAACGGTGCGCCCTGTCTAGGTCCAGGCGTTGTGGAGGGATTTGTGGGGCCAAGTGGGAGATGATGTCCCGGACTGTAAGGGGGATGTCCTCAAAGGACTCTGGAAGGCCACGGATTCGGAAGTTATACCTCCTAGACCTGTTCTCAAGGTCATCGATTCTTGCCATGGCAAGGTCAAGTTGGTCCTGGATAGTTTGGATATGTGCCTCGTTTTGGTTGGTCCTGGCGACCGTAGTGTCCATTTTGTTTTCTATGGCCTCAATTCTGGAGCCCAGATTGGCAAAGTCAGATTTGATGTTGTTTGTGATCTGAGTAGCAGTGTTAGCAAGTCCCCTGTCCAAAAGCTCAGAGAATTTGGAGAACAGGTTAGCTTGGAGAGTGGAAATGTCCGTCATGGAAATGTGCTGAGGTGCAGGCCCCCGTGGCTGCGGAGTGCCTGGGCTTTCTGGAGAAGGGGGGAAGTCCTCCATGTGGTGGCCTATAAGGGATTCGGTGGAAGCAGGTGACGGTACCTGAGGGGAGCAGGGATCCTCAGGTGGGTGATGCTTGCGTTGGGAGCCGCTCCTTGCCACCTGAGAGTAGGACAGTGTGGCTGGGGTTAAGACTTGCCTGGTTTCTGGCGGTTTGTCCGTGTAGGCCGCGAGAGACTGTGTGGCTGAGGCGCCGGCGGCCATCTTGGTACACCCTTTTCCCGCTGAACGGCTGAAATGCGGTCCGAGATCGCGTCGGGCGGGGGGACCAGGCATCCGTCGATGTGCTCCGTTCTTTCCCACGTTCGGGGGAGTATCTGGGGCGATGCTCAGTGCGCTGTGAGCGGCGTTAGGCTGATCGGCGGTCCGGGGTGGTGCGGAGCTCGTGGCTTAAGCGGCCATGTCGGAGCTCTCGCGCATGCGCACTCTTGTGGGTGATTTTAACACTTTTTTTAGCTGCTAGCGGGGGTTAAAAGAGGCCAGCTGGCAGCCAAATACCTCTGCAAATACGATGGTAAAACGCTGCTATAAATAGCGGCGATTTACCGGCGACACCGCCCCTGCCCCAGTGTGAACGGGGCCTAATACATAAAAGAAAAAAAATATCCATCAAGAAGTGCCAAATAAAGCCAAAAGCTGGAAGCCAGTTTGAAGTAAAATAACCATTTTGTTGCTTCTTTTACTGTATGTTGCAGTGTACTTGTTGAATGCCAGAGTGACCAGGATGCTTGTGACCTGGCCTGACCATTTCCACTTTTTACTTTGAAGTTTACTTTTCACCTTCCTCTTTCCTCTCTCTTTGCAGTATGTTTAATTTCTTAATTACTACAGCTCACACGTAGCATATTGAAAGCTGCTTCTTGCTACAGGGCAAGAGAAACAATTCTGAGACATGTTGTGGAGGGAAGAAGGAGGTTTGGGGGTAAATTTAGATAATACCTAAACATACCCTTTAAAAAAAACATATAGGCTAAGCTTTTTTGGCTATTCTTTTCTTCTGGGTCACAGAAGTGCACAAACTTGTTCTCTCCTGGGACCCAGAATCAACCAACAATGCGGTTTAAGCACACCAGGCTCTGGAAGGATCCTGACAATGATATTGGGATCCACCTACATGCCTGATTGGAAGCTGGCTTAGCCTCTCGGCTCATTGCTGAAAGCCTGAGCCAGCCATTCCTGTCCCCTCTCCAGCCTGGTGCTCCAGTGAGTGCTGGAAGGGCAAGCAGAGACAGTGACTGTTCTCTGCGCAGAGCGGACCAAGAGCTGAGCAATCAGCGGTCTTGTGATTGATGAGTTCTCAGGCTTATAGCCTGTGGGGGATAGCTGCAGCATCACACTTATGCTGCAGCATAGAGGTGAGTATAGATACTGCAACCCCAAACTTCAAACTTCTTGATTTTCACTTTTAGCTAGAGTGTACATTTTACTTTCAGTACTTTACTGTCAGCAAATATTTTTGGTTTTTCCAACACAAGCTATTTAGAAATAGTCTCAATTTACTCCTGACTATCCACCCTTTGCACCCTGGTCCATGCTCCTTGCAGGGATTTACTGAAGGATCTGGTTTGAAATGCATATTGACTGAACTCTTCTACCCTCACATAGACAGGCTTTAACAATCCTACCACTCGCTACCTGACGGGATGATTTTAGCCACTACTGTTAGCCAGTCAGCTAGATTCATTGTATATTCCACACCAGCATAAGAATCAAATGATATATTTCAGGTTTTCAAGTTAATGCCAAGTGCATAGCTGATTTATTGAAAGAAAATACAATAGAGCGCAGTGAAAATGAAAGGTCTTTAGTCAATAGGAGATGAATATGGGATGAAATGCCAGCCTACTTATAACTTAATATCTATCATCCACAATAGCATTCATCAAGCAGGAAATCATCATAAGATATAGAATCTGCCCAACACCTGTGCTTAAAACAGTCTTGAGTTTACATGGTACTCTGCAATTTATAGCTAACTATGAGCTCTTCCTTTAAAACGGAACTGTGGGCAAACATAATAAAGAATAATTCATGAGGTATTCATTAAAAATCATTTGTAAAAATGTACCGTAGTGCTACCCCTGTAGAAGACACTAGACATTTTCCTGGGTTCTTTTTCTCAGTAATTCTCCCACAGTCAGGCACACAGTCACTCTTCAGCTCAATAAGCAGCCCAGGGTGTTCTTTTTGATGTTTTTATTTTTGGCATAACTTGGATAGGGTTGGGTTATACAAAGTATAAACTTCCACCTGAAGAACTGTGAGAAAAGTCTTTGAAAAGCAGACTGTGGAATTGGCTTTGTAGTAATAGTAACTAACCACACAAAAGCCTCATCAGTTGAGAAATCAGAGCAGAGTCCCTTCACAATGAATTAGATAGACTGAGCTCTCTCCCCTTTAAACACACACAGCTGGCTCGCTAGCACTAGATTGGTGGCTGCAGCCCACAGTCTCTAAGATCTCTCTCAACAGTCTGTACTCAAAAAATGTTCTTGAAAAGTTGGTTGCCTCTTTCCAATATCCATGCAACACCTTTTTCCTCTGATAACAGGCTAGATCTTCAGATGACAGCCCATCAGTCAGCTCCCTGCAACTTCAGCAGAGAAGACCCTCAGGGCGCCCACCTAAGACATCAGCAATGTGCAAACACATGACAGGATAGCCTAAGGGGGCAAGCAGTATCCCCTTAGGATGTGTTCCTCTCCTACAGGAAATGTGTCTCAATTTGTGTCTCAAAGTATTTATATAGACTCCCAGCATCCTCCCAGGTATTGGCCAGGGCTGTATATTTATTTTTGCTGCCCATTTGCCTTGCTCCATGTCTATGTTACAGACCCATCCACAGTTCTCTAGAAAGCAGAGAAAGTAATCAAACCTGCAGCAGGTGAAACACTGAACAGGCCAGACTAATCAACAGCAGCTTCACGGGATACTATTCAGGAAGGAGCTACAGTATTAAAAAAAACAATGTAAGCCTCAATATTTTTCTTGATATTAGCTCTCTGTATTCTCCTGTACAGCAACAATTGGACTGGAAGAGCGAGGCATCAGAATGAGAAGGCAGGTGGGATCTGCTTCAGGATCCATGTGAGGAGGAAATAGCAGGACAAGTAGACTGATGGCCTCAGCAATGCTCTACTGCTTAATGCGTTGCTATGAGACCAGCGCACAATGCAAATCACATGAAAACGTATTAGTCTTTAGATAAGTAACGTGATGAATTTATTGCACTAAGAGTCAAATATAAAAAGTTGCAGCAACAGTCAATAGTAGTATAGATACTTGTAGATGGTTGCAGAACAGTCATAAAAGCATATAGCTAAATAAGATACTGATATCATACATACTAATTTTAAACCACCCTCTATTTTTAACCCTACGCAGTCTAAAGGCCCCCATATTGAGACATTCTATCAGGCAGTGTACAAAGATTTTGTACACTCGTGCGATAACCTGGCCAAACAGAGCTCTTGTAATCTTGTTGTAGCTGAACGTCAAGCTCTCAAAGACCTTACAGCTAATAAAGACATTACGGTAAGACAGGCTGACAAAAGAGGCAGACTGGTTGTTCAAAATAAATCAGACTACCTCCGGGAGGCATATCAGTCATTAGCCGATACTGATACCTATTTGAAGCCCCGCGCTGACCCTCTCCCCCAATATCAATTGGAGCTCATTATCTTGGTGGATACAGCCCATAGTAGGGGGGTAATGAAGAAAAGAGAGAAGCTTTTTGTGTTACCTAAAGTATGCAGTACTCCATATTTCTACCATCTTCCCAAGGTGTATAAATCCTTGGTTGATCCACCCGGTAGGCCTATAGTTGCCAACACAAATAGTTTTACCAGTGGACTGTCAGTGTATATAGATCACTTACTGCAACCCATAGTCTGTCAATTGTCTTCATATATTAGAGACTCTAGCCATGTAATCAATATTTTACAAAATTACTCTTGGCAGGATGGATATTTGTGGGCCTCTCTGGATGTTGCCTCACTATACACATCCATACCCCATGAGGTGGGCATCTCGGCTGTGCAATATTTCCTTACTAAAAATGGCACAATGAATTCTATTCAATCCGAAGTTTTACCTAAAAGCATAGACTTTTGCTTTGCTTACAACATAATTATTTTACTTTCCTGGATCAATTTTACCTTCAACAGAAGGGTACCGCGATGGGGACTAATTTTGCCCCTGCATACACTAACCTTACTATGGGATACTGGGAAGAGATGCATGTCTGGGCCAAGAATCCTTTCTTTGAGCACATCGTCTATTATGGGTGCTACATTGACAATGTCTTGCTCATTTGGAGTGGTGGCCCAGACGTGTTCTCTTCTTTTGTTGAATACTGCAATAACAATTTGTTAGAATTATCATTTACGCACGTGTTGGACCCTGTAGAATTAGTTTTTCTAGACTTAGTTCTTTCTCATGACCAAGAAAACATCTCTACCAGCAATCATACTAAACCTACAGGTGGTAATTCGTACCTACATTATGAAAGCTGCCACCATCTGACTTGGAAGAATAATATCCGAAAGGTCAGTTTCATAGATTACGAAGAAACTGTATGAAGCTGGAAGACTATATGGCCCAGGGCACCCGCATTCAGAAGGAGTTTGAAGAGAAGGGATATCCCTGAGATTTGATCTGGGATGACTTTCTCTCTAATATGAACAAACAATCTAAGACTAAAGATAAATATAATTAAAGAAAAGGAAAATACAGCCAGATTTGTATCTACTTTTAACACTAAATACAGGGCCAATTCTAAAATTATTCATAAACATTTTAATATTCTTAGACTAGACCTATATTTGGCCCCTTTGCTCCCCTCTAAACCAAAAATTACTTTTAGAAAACCCCGTACTAAAAGGAATATTATTGCTCCAAATAAACTGCAAAATCCAAATAAAAGACCTCCCCTTGATATCAGATCATTTTTCGATAATAGGATTGCCATTTTTCAGTGCCGTAAAAGAGGGTGCTTGACTTGTCAATCAATTACCCACGGATGTCCAGAAATTACTAGGAAAGGTATTTCTTTCCAGATAAAACAATTTATTACCTGTTCGACCGAATTTGTCGTTTATGTTCTGCAGTGTCCATGTAAACTTTTGTATGTGGGTTACACGATACGTACCCTTCACATTAGGGTGGGTGAGCACCGAAAACTTATTAAAAAGGGCTATGTTAAACATAGTGTCCTGCGCCACTTCCTCCAAGCACACAATAAAGATTTTAGATGCTTGGAGGTCCTGGCAATTGAGGCTATCCCCAAGGGGACACTTACTGACAATGAGAGTTTTTCTCTCCTTTGCAGGAGAGAAACGTTTTGGATCTTCCGGTTGGGTTCACTCTCGCCTGAGGGCTTGAGCGAAGAACTAGACATCCTTAGTATCATCTGATTGTACAGGTGACGCTTGTCAAGCACATATTTAATTTTAATTTAATGTTTATTCTAAATCCATTGTTAGTATAGTGGGTATACAGTTGTTTACTGACCTTTTTGGGGCACCTTCACATGTGCATATAATGTATTTATGCCATGTTCTGTGCCAAGTGCATGCTGCTATTAATTTACTAATTCAATTTTTTTTATACCATCTATACCATATATAAGTATAGTAAATAGTATGAGTAGTCGTCACATGATGTTGTCACATGATGACGCTCTTTAGGTCTGTTATTTTTGATCTTCACCCTGGGTCCTTTCATCTATTTTGTCATTTATATTTAAAACAATATTATTTATTTATTTGTTTATTTATTTATTTTTTATTTTAATTTTTTTTCTTAATTTATTTTATTTGATTTTAAACAAGATTAATGTAGTATAAATGTAGTATAATAAATTTTTTTAATTCATGATTTTGCACCACTCATCAAATGTGTGTTTTTATATACACTTTTTTTTTTTAATATATAGATTTTTTTTATAGATTTTTATAATCTATTGGTATCCATCACTATTACTATTTTGATTGTTCTTTGGTTTAGGTGTATATTCCTATATGTGTGTTTTTTTCTATTTGTATATGTATTTATGTATTGAAGCAGTCTGCACATTCTTTTTCAATGGATTTCCATTGATTTCTTATATATATATATATATATATATATATATATATATATATATATATATATGCAATAGGTTGAGTAAGGGGTTAACATCAGGTCTTGATTGTATCCTCCCCGCCCCTCCTCTTCCCTGTCAATGTGCTTAAATGAATGGTGTTTCCATCCATCCTGTGACTTTGATAAAGCGCTGAAGCGTGAAACATGTAGTCACGGCTTCCCCTGAGCCTATGAAGCGTGAAACATGTTTCCGGCTTCCCTTTGTTTCCGTGGTAACGCTGACATCACCCAGTGCGTCTGGCTCCTAGTCTGCCTGCTTCCTTCCCCCTTGCGGTTGTCGCTGTCTAGCCTTTACACAGCTCAGCTCAGCTACACAGCATCCTCATAGGAGTGTCATCCCACGTCCCATGGTAGGGCTTTCTCTGCCCATCTGAGGATCCTCCTTACTGTGCCCTGTATGTGTGTTTGTAGGCTGAGCGCTTTCATCTGGCAGCTACAAGATTTGAGACACCATCCTCCCCCCCTGTCATACTGGGATTTTCATACCATCTATTAAGAGTTGTGATAGCCCTCTCCACGGTCCAGCCTGAAGCCGATTGGTTGATGTTAACCCCCTCTCATCTGGATTCACCAGTGGTATAGTTTATTATTTATACCGGTATCTTATTTAGCTACAGTGCCTTGCGAAAGTATTCGGCCCCCTTGAACTTTTCAACCTTTTGCCACAATTCAGGCTTCAAACATAAAGATATAAAATTTTAATTTTTTGTGAAGAATCACCAACAAGTGGGACACAATTGTGAAGTGGAACAAAATCTATTGGATATTTTAAACTTTTTTCGCAAATAAAAAACTGAAAAGTGGTGCGTGCAAAATGATTCGGCCCCTTTAATTTCAGTGCAGCAAACTCACTGCAGAAGTTCAGCGAGGATCTCTGAATGATCCAATGTTGTCCTAAATGACTGATGGTGATAAATAGAATCAAGTCTCTGTATAAATGCCCCTGCTCTGTGATAGTCTCAGGGTTCTGTTGAAAGCGCAGAGAGCATCATGAAGACCAAGGAACACACCAGGCAGGTCCGTAATACTGTTGTGGAGAAGTTTAAAGCCGGATTTGGATACAAAAAGATTTCCCAAGCTTTAAACATCCCAAGGAGCACTGTGCAAGCGATCATTTTGAAATGGAAGGAGTATCAGACCACTGCAAATCTACCAAGACCTGGCCGTCCCTCTAAACTTTCAGCTCAGACAAGGAGAAGACTGATCAGAGATGCAGCCAAGAGGCCCATGATCACTCTGGATGAACTGCAGAGAACTACAGCTGAGGTGGGAGAGTCTGTCCATAGGACAACAATCAGTCGTACACTGCACAAATCTGGCCTTTATGGAAGAGTGGCAAGAAGAAAGTAATTTCTCAAAGATATCCATAAAAAGTCTCGTCTAAAGTTTGCCACAAGCCACCTGGGAGACACACCAAACATGTGGAAGAAGGTGCTCTGGTCAGATGAAACCAAAATCAAACTTTTTGCCCACAATGCAAAACGATATGTTTGGCGTAAAAGCAACACAGCTCATCACCCTCAACACACCATCCCCACTGTCAAACATGGTGGTGGCAGCATCATGGTTTGGGCCTGCTTTTCTTCAGCAGGGACAGGGAAGATGGTTAAAATTGAGGGGAAGATGGATGCAGCCAAATACAGGACCATTCTGGATGAAAACCTGTTGGAGTCTGCAAAAGACCTGAAACTGGGATGGAGATTTATCTTCCAACAAGACAATGATCCCAAACATACAGCAAAATCTACAAAGGAATGGTTCACAAATAAACATATCCAGGTGTTAGAATGGCCAAGTCAAAGTCCAGACCTGAATCCAATTGAGAATCTGTGGAAAGAGCTGAAAACTGCTGTTCACAAACGCTCTCCATCCAACCTCACTGAGCTCGAGCTGTTTTGCAAGGAAGAATGGGCAAGAATTTCAGTCTCTCGATGTGCAAAACTGATAGAGACATACCCCAAGCGACTTGCAGCTTTATTCGCAGCAAAAGGTGGCTCTACAAAGTATTAACGCAAGGGGGCCGAATAATTTTGCACGCCCCACTTTTCATTTTTTTATTAGTTAAAAAAGTTTCAAAAATCCAATAGATTTTGTTCCACTTCACAATTGTGTCCCACTTGATGGTGATTCTTCACAAAAAAATAAAAATGTTATATCTTTATGTTTGAAGCCTGAAATGTGGAAAAAGGTTGAAAAGTTCAAGGGGGCCTAATACTTTTGCAAGACACTGTATATGCTTGTATGACTGTTCTGCAACCATCTACAAGTATCTATACTACTATTGACTGTTGCTGCAACTTTTTATATTTGACTCTTAGTGCAATAAATTCATCATGTTACTTATCTAAAGACTAATACGTTTTCATGGGATTTCCATTGTGGGCTGGTCTCATAGCAACGCATTAAGCAGTAGAACATTGCTGAGGCCATCAGTCTACTTGTCCTGCTATTTCCTCCTCACATGGATCCTAAAGCAGATCCCACCTGCCTTCTCATTCTGATGCCTCGCTCTTCCAGTCCAATTGTTGCTGTACAGGAGAATACAGAGAGCTAATATCAAGAAAAATATTGAGGCTTACATTATTTTTTTTAATACTAATATGTTTTTATGCGATTTCCATCGTGAGCTGCTTTTTGTTTTCTGTATCCTGATATCCATTTTTCCAGTGGTTTCATAGCTGCACTGGAACTTAGTTTACTATATATTTTTTCAGGTTGTACATGCCAATGCACATGACTAATAGTTTGTAGCGCTAATAGGAACTGTATATATGTTTGCTATGAGACCAGCCCCATTTTGTTAAAGACCATCAGTGAAATACATTCTCAGGCTCCATTTAACTGATAGTCTAACTGTATATCTCATGTTCATATATCATGATAATCCCTGTAGACCTCCAACAAAATGGTGCTGGTCTGTTAGCATTACAGGAAATGTAAGTACGGTATGAATTGGGAGTTAGACTATCAAGTCAATGGATACTGAATAAATATTTCATGGATGATCTCCATCATCATGGCATTGGTCTAATAGCAAAGTTGATGAGTCTGGCAGGAGCATTCATGATGGACTGAATAGAGGATAGCCTATTTAAAGGTAAGCCAATGAGGAGTTGTAGTAGTCGAAGATAACCAAGGAGTGAATTAGAAGCTCTATGGTGTCTTTCTGGTTAGAAAGAGGCATATTTTGGAGATGTTGCAGAGGTTGAGGTATAAAACTTTGGCAAGTGATTTGATGTGGAGCAGAAAGGAAAGTTCAGAGTCTAGGATAACACCTAGCACCCTGCCATGCTAGGGTGGGTTGATGGCCATGCCATTGATCTTCACAGAGAAGTCAGGGGAAGGGGAACGTGGGCAAGGAAATATTGAAATATTGTGAGCTTGGTTTGGGACAGGTTGAGTTTGAGGAAGTGGTGACATTCAGACTGATATGTCTGTTAGTAAATTAGTGATACGTGAGGAGACTATGTTGTGAGCTGAAGGGTAGAGAGCTAGATTTGTCATCAGTGTACAAATGATATTGAAAGCCATGGGAGGCAATTGACTGATCCAGGGAGGAGGTGTAGATTGAGAATAGGAGAGGTCCAAGAACAGAACCTTGTATTCACACTGCTGCAATACAGTTTGATCCAACTTTATTTCAATTCTGTAGTGCTACTGGGAGGCAACTTGGATTCAACTTTGAAACAACTTTGATAAGGTTTGTATATTTTATGGGGGCAAAATGGCACTAGAATCGTACCAAAGTCCTATAGGAACCTTTTCCAAAATCGCTCCATGCTGAGTCACATTGATGTGAACAGACACTACTTAAAGTAAGGCCTTAGATTGAAACATACCTTGCTTTTCTCTGATCATTTCAAAGAGTAACTTCGAAAGAGACACTTTTTTTTTTTTTTTTTTTTACATTTGCTTGGTACAAAAAGCTACAAATAAATGAAATACAACTATATAAGCCACTGTCATATCATTTATAAAATGTTTTTTTTTTAACATTTTTCTTTTCCATAAAAATGAATAATGGGCAAATTGTATTAAACTTACTGAGTTATGAATAATATATGGCTCTAATCACAAGAGGCATGCACAGTGATGTAAGATTGATTGTCACGCAAGATGAACAACGGTACAGAAGAAAAAAAGTACAATTTGTTTTCATAATGTTTTTCTGTTGCGATTTCACATGAAGATATAAGTAGAGTGGCATTCATCTGATAAACTCTCTTACCTCTCCGAAGTATGCTGACAACCATATTTAAAAGAAAATAAAGTAAAACACCTGTTGAACTTCTAAAAAAAGAATGAAGTCATTCAAGTCCAAAGCACTGCCTATAGATTTAGATGTCCATACATGCAGCCTTCTTCTCCTCCTCAGATGTGTACTTCTGGGGAAATGACTCAGCTCCCAGGTTGTGGACAGAAGGAACTTTTTAGTACAATTTAATCTCTGATGCTGATTGGATAGCTATGTCGCTTCCTGTTTACTGAACTGTTTTTTGGCTTTTCTATATTTGAACTTGAGCTCATTGTGTGTCATGGATCACATTATCAGCAATAGTCTACTGTCATTTAAAGTTGAAACCTGCCCAAAAGATATGTATTTCCATGCAGTCTGGCAGGGGAGGGAACATTACTTTATTGCAGTTTCACTTTCACTTGACTGGGCGGTGAAAGGAAAAACAGCACATTAGTATGCTCACCTCTATGTCACTCTTCTTTCTCTTCTTATCAACACATCAAAAGGTCCCCTTTTGCTGCCACCCCTTTTTTGATACCTGCTATACCGGGAGTGCAAAAGTCTGAAACTAAAGCCAAGATTTGAGGTAACTTTATTGTGATGTTTTCTTGCAAAATTAGTCAAAAAATAAAAAAATAAATCTAAGAATGTATCATTGATTATACAGTTAAATTAATATCTTTTCGGTTGGAATTTGGTGTGATCGTGTGTACGCAAGACAGCTTCCGTCGGAAAAACCTTCAGAGTTTATTCTGATGGGAAAACCGGTCGTGTGTACAGGGCATAAGAGTTTGCTATCTGTAAGCCTGTTGGGGGGACTCAAAATTATTTCCTGTCTTAGTGAATGAACAAAAACTGTATAGATCCCCCTAATGACAGACAGCAATAACAAATTGACAATGATTTTAACCATAAACACACACGCACGCGCACGAGCGCACGCACGTGCACGAGTGCACGCACGCACACAGGCACACACACACGCACACGAAACATCTCTCCAACTTTGAAAGAATGAATGAAGGGTTTGGCCAAAGTAGTGCTTGAAAGTTATTATTATTATATTATTATTTATTTATTTTTATTTTTTACAGCACCGTTTTTGCAGTGACATTTTGTAGTCTTTATTGACCATAACAGAGATTGTTCGTTCTGAGCAGCTCACTTAACTGAAGATTAAAATAAAAATAAAAACTAAGTGGAGTAAAAATGTCTGTGTCTAAGGCCATAAATCCATACGCATGCACGTGTTTACGCAAGTACCAGCATATACCCACATATAGCCACATGCAACCATTATTTTTTTATGGGTGGCTGTATGGAGTATCTGTGGCTCCCGGGTGGGAAAATATGCCTGAACTTTACTTTGTATGACCCCAGGTGCCCATGTACAAGAGGCTAAAGTGTATGTTGCTCTTGGCCAACCAGTCATTTCCATTCATTACTCTAGCCAATTAGAAAAATAGCAGCTGGAGTCAGATTACAGTTGCAAAGGACAATATATTTCTCTAGTTTTATACAAATGTCACTGTAATAGGAAATGTGTGAACTTTACTTTGTATGACTCCAGGTGCCTGTGTGCGTGAGGCTACAGCGTATGTTGCCCTTGGCCAACCAGTCATTTCCATTCATTAATCTAGCCAATGAGAAAAATAGCAGCTCTAGTTTTATACAAATTGCACTGTTATAGGAAATGTCTTTTTCTGCCCTGTTTTTAAAGTCTAAAACAGAAGGAAAACCAGAGACAGCTCATAAAATATTAATATTGTGTAAAAATATTAGATAAAGGCAGAGAGCTTGTGTGCAGCTCTTTAACAAACAACATCATTTATTTATCTCCCTGCAAATTTGGTGGATTTAAATTGACCGTAATTTATAGTAATAACTTAATAGTGGAAAAGCAGCTGTTGCCAAAAAAGAACCCGCATTCATCAAAAGTTTAGCAATTTCCAGACATTTTACCAATAATTCTTTCAGATCAAATTGAATGATTTTTAAAGAAGTCTATTCTTCACCCTCCAGTTAGATTTCACCAGTAAATATTGGAATTTATTGCCAATGTAAATACTTGTTTACTGAAAGTGGAGTCTAATGCAATGTACGTTTCTATGCTAAAGAAACAATAATTCACAGGATGCTAAATTTGGATCCAGGAGCCTTAGGAAAAACATTCATTTTCTGTTGACAAAATGCCTGTAGTGATACACATTGAGTGGCATATGGGCAGCTGGAGTCTGTACTTAAAGGAAAATAACAACAAATACTGTATTCTAATTGCCGCATGAGGTTAATGACTCAACGAGGCTGATTTACTAAAGAAGTTGAGAATATTCACTTAATAAATCATTACTTTAAATACCCAATAATGTGCAGATGAAAATAGTAAATAAAGTGAATATTACTACAATTTATTGAATGAAGATTCTCAATCTCAGCCAAAGTATTCCTTTTATTGTTATTGCCTTCATGTGCCTTAAAATGTAATCCTCATGTATATGCAGACCAAGCTGTCCAACAAAAGTGATGAAGATAGGGGTGCCTAAAATGTATTGTATTTACACTTTTGCACTCAGATTTAGAAAACCCCCACTATATTTTGATATACACACAAAGGGGGTTATTTACTAAAGGAAAAATCCACTTTGCACTGCAAGTGCACTTGGAAGTAAAGTCACTGTAATTTCCGAGGGGGATATGCAAGGAAAGTAAAAAACAGCATTTTAGATTGCACATGATTGGATGATAAAATCAGCAGAGCTTCCACTCATTTCAGATCTACCCCTTAGCCCTTGTACACACGGTCGGAGATTCCGTCGGAATGTTTCCTATCGGACCATTTTGTCTGATATTTCGACTGTGTGTGGTCTGCATCGGACTGTTTCCGTCGGAATATCCGACGTACCAACTTTTCCAACTTGCCGGTAAAATTTTCCGACAAAATGCTCCGATCGGACATACTCCGATCATGTGTAGCCTACTCCGACGGACAAAGTGCCATGCATGCTCAGATCAAATTCCTAGACCAAAGCTATTGGCTACTAGCCTGAACGTAGTCCCGTCGTAACGAAATAACATCATCACGTTATGTACAATCGTATTTTCTGACAACTTAGTCCGACCGTGTGTATGCAACATCACTTCCGGACCTCTTCCGAAATTAATCCGTCGGAATTACTCGGTTGTCGGATTTGGTTGTTGGAATCTCCAACCGTGTGTACAAGGGCTTAGATTTAGAGCAACTGCACTTCCAAGTGTAGTTTCAGTGCAAAGTGGATTTGCCTTTCATAAATAACCCCCAGTATGCCTAAAATTGTTTTTACAAAAATATTTCTTACCTTTCTAGTTTCTTTAGAGCAGGTCTCTAGGAAGACTGAAAGCAATTCTTAACCATTTGAAATGAAAGTGGAGGGACAGAGAAGGAACAGACTAAAGCAGGACATACTTTAGTAATTTTTTTCCTTAAACCAGTGGGTTGAATGATAAAAAAAGGACCTGGTTCCCCCATCCACACATTTGAAGTGGATAAGGCAATCCTCACCACTGTGCCTTTGTATTCTGACAATGGGAAGACTTCCCGGCATCAGAATTCCCTGATCGGTGCTGCTGGCTGTAGTCGCTGGCACAGATCGAATTGCTAAAATCCAACATGCCTGTTGCACCGGAGTTGATTGGTAGATCGACTTCTGTACAACCACCCTGCCCATATGGCTTTAGTTTCCTCTCAATAATGTACAGTGCAGAACCCAAGGCCTGAAATGTAAAAACATTTTGTTAGGACACAAATGACACAAAAGAAAATCCAAAGGGTGCTGGCACTTTGTTGTGAGTGCATACGAAGTAGTGAGAGGGCAAAAACATCTCAAGAGCTCAGTGGCTCAGGTTAGGCTGCTCACAACAGACAAGGCTATCCTCTAGTGGGTACCCAAACAGGTTAAGAGAAATTAAATATCCACAAATGGAAAGAGCGCTAGACTAAAGAATTAAAAACAGCCAACACGTTTCAGAGGTCAAATAAACTCCCCCTTCATCAGGACTTTATTTAAAATAAGAATCTTGAATGGACTCAAAATAGAGCTTTCTTTTGTAAATAATCTGTGCAGGGAAGTTAATTGCTGGATCAGGAGAGTTACTCAGCATCTGCGTAAGCAATCAAAAACATTCCATATATGGAAATCCATTCAAGCCTCTTTTTTAAACTGAAGCCCTAATGTGGGGGGGGGGGGGTTCTCTGACCCCCAAAACACACTGGAAGTTTTTAAAACAAACCAATAAAATTATTTGTACTCCTTTGGTCTGGGACTCCTTTCATTTGTGCCTGTTTTTTTTCTGGTTCAAATCTAGTTTGCAAGTAGTAATGCGATCTGGCAGTACAGTACAAACAGAGTTATTTATGGTAAACATTAATTCCCTAGCCTCCACCTTAACATTACCTAGCAGAGGAAAAGTGGTTGTAAAGGCAGAAGTTTTTTTTATCTTAATGCATTCTGTGCATTAAGATAGAAAGTCTTCTGTGTGCAGCAGCCCCCTCAGCCCCACTAATACTGACCTGAGCTCCCTCTGATCCAGCGATGTTGCTCAAGAGACTCGGCTGCCCGGGACTCTCCCCCCTGGGGTATTTTCGCCCATTCTCGGCTATTTTCAGACGTTCTCGGCTATTTTCAGCCACACCCGGCCGAGTGTGGCCGAAAGCCGCCGAGAACGGCTGAAAATAGCCGAGAAAGGCCAAGTGCAGCCGAAAATACGCGAAAGCCGCCGAGAACGGCCGAAAATTACGGAGCGCCGCCGAGATACACAGGACATCCGCTCTTTCTAAATGGCAAACACACTGACAAGACTGCAAATGACTGGCAAGGCTGCAAATGATTGACAAGGCTAAATGGAAGGCTGAAAATGACTGACAAAGCTGCAATGGAAGGTTGCAAATGACACTGACAAGGCTGCATTGATGGGCATTTAAATGTAAGTTTTTTCCTTAAACTTCCCTCCTAAACTTGGGGTGCATGTTATAAGTCGGCGCGCGTTATACACCGATAAATACGGTATGTGTTATCCTAATTTGGCTGCAAAATTAAAAATAGACTTCAAAACAGTTTTTTTTCTCATTAAAAAAAAAAAAAAAACTGTTCAAAATATTTTGCTACAGTGGCTCAAGTATCCCTGACAGTGTTATAGTTTGCACCAACCTGTATCAATGACAGTTCGGCTGGGCAGCTTAGTATGCATGTAAATGTGAAGCAATGTAAACAGAGGCATTTAAAATAAAATAAAAATATTCATATACTAAACACAATAAATATTAAGCACATGTTATCAAAATACCATAGTTATTATAATGGTAACCCTTTGACCCCCTTTCACTTGCAACATGGTTCTCCTTGACTCTTCTTTTTACTCACTTTATCATTCAGCCCCCCTGGCCTCCTTCCCTGCACTCCGCATTGCTCTGCAGTATTACCCCAAGAATAGGCTGCTTAGGCCCAAGTACTGCATTCTGGAAGGAAACCCCATACCTCTCATACCTTGAAGCATGGGGCATTTTGGGGTAGCTACAATAAGGGAAGAAATTAAGAGGGAGCCCTGCAAATGTAAGTGGGAGGTGGATGACATATCTTAACAGTTGATAAAGTAGAACTAAAAGCAAAACTTTTTTTATTTTTTTCATTTTGGATGAACAGAGGTTTATAATAATATATTTTTTTCACCATCATTATTCTATTGGGGAGAGTTACCTTCACTTCCTGTCTACAGCCTAAACAGGAAGTATGAGGAGATCTCTCCAAAATTAGGGAATTTTGGGTTGTCACCAGGGTCACCAGGAATAGTGTCCCCATTGGAAGATTTACCCTCTTTTTTCTGTTCTGAGGACTTCCTAAGATTTGATATTTTATTTCACTTTCACTCTCTGTGATTACGGTAAACTGGAAAAATCTATTGAATCACCCTAATGGGGGCACAAACCGCAATAAAAACTGATTGGTATTCAAATTCCTATCTACTGTATCCAAAACTAAAAATAAGTTTTTCTTTTAGATATACCTTTAGTATACCTGTAGTACAGTAGTTAGAGTGGTGGTGGAACATACTTTAAAGAAGGTGGTGCAACAGCCTTTAAAGAAGACTTGAGCCGTGGAAGCTTTAGCCCAAAAGAAAATGCAGGCAGAGGGCAGACATAGGTGAACCAAAAATCTTTTTGATTTTTGCTTAATTTAATAGCACAAATATATGAAAAAGCATGCATGTAAAAATGTGAACATTACATCAAAAATTACTTTACTGTAAACACTGCATAAATTACTCAAAATATATTCTCAGTTAAATGTTATGCTTATATTTTAGTCAGATGTAAAAAACAGTAACATAGTGGGAAAATCTCTGGTTTGAAGATAATAACTAGAAGTACAAATAGAATTATTTGCCAAAAGGACTAGTGTGTTATTAAGAAAATATCTGGACTTTTCATAAGCCCGTTTGTAGATTTTTTAAACAGAAACAGTAGAATTCACGGTGCTCTGTACTATTTCTGTACTTGGCCTCTAGTGCTACACAGTAGTGCCAGGCAATAAACATTAATGATCCCCAGGGCTTAGAAAAGTTTAGTCATGGCATGCCTAAAATGCCAAGGCTGCTTTTTATTCCCTGCCTGGCACTGAAATTGTCACAGTGATTTTAGGTTATAGCCCTGGGGTTTCTTCCTATTCTCTGTTTTACACATTTAAAAGAAGGTTCCATAATCTTAGCATATAATTCTCATGGGAATTTTCAAGTCTTCATGACAATGTGATTAGCCCTCTACACAGAGCATGCACATCCACTTTGTTTCTAGTATGTTCTGCAAATTAAGGTTACCAGAGTTTCAAATGAAATAAGGGACACCCAAGTGACCACACCCACTTATAACCACATCCAAAAACATGAGTCTTCTCTGCTAAGGGTCAAGAATGCCCAATAAGCAAAAAAAAAACATAGAGTGCAAGCATTAGGAGTAAATAAAGCACAGCATGCAGGGGTCAGGGGTAGGTAATGTACCGATTTGTATCGCTCAAGAGCAGTTGAGTACAGGGTTCAGGAGTAAGTAATGCACAGAATGCAGGGGTCAGTCATGAGTAAAGCATAGAATACATGGATCAAAAGCAATGCAATGCAGGGGTTAAAAACAGTGGCGGCTGCTCATGCAGGGTGCATGGATGCCACCCCCCTATCCATGTGTCTGCCCCCCTAATCTACATGTGGGGCACCGGATGCATGAACTTCAATGTTTTTTTTTTTTTTAACCAGTTCCCTACTGCCGTATTGTAAAATGATGGCAGCAGGAACCGTTCCTCCCTCCGGGTGGGCGTCATATGACATCCTCTGACTCCCAGCATTGTGGAGCGTGATGCACGTGCCCGGTGGCCACCATGTCCATTGGGCATCCATGATTGCCCGGTAACAGAGCCGGGACATGGATCTGTGTGTGTAAACACACAGATTCCCATCCTGTCAGGGGAGATGAGAACTGAGCGTATATTCCTTGTACAGAGGAACACCGATCGGTCTCCTCCCCTCATCAGCCCCCCCCCCCACAGTTAGAATCACTCCCTAGGACACACATTTAACCCCTTCAGCACCCCCTAGTGTTAACCCCTTCCCGCCAGTCACATTTATACAGTAATCGGTGCATTTTTTATAGCACTGATCACTTTATGAATGTGAATGGTCCCAAAATAGTGTCAAAAGTTTCCGATCTGTCCGCCACAATGTCAGTCATGATAAAAATTGCAGATTTCCACCATTAGTAGTAAAAAAATATATAATAAAAATAAAAATTACAAACCTATCCCCTATTTTGTAGACACTATAACTTTTGAGCAAACCAATCAATATTGGGATTTTTTTTTATCAAAAATATGTTGAAGAATACATATCGACCTAAACTGAGGAAAAAAATATATATATATTTTTTAAATTATAGCAAAAAGTTATAAATATTGTGTTTTTTTCAAAATTGTTGCTCTTTTTTTGTTCATAGCACAAAAAATAAAAACCGCAGAGGTGATCAAATTACACCAAAAGAAAGCTCTGTTTGTGGGCAAATGAAACAATCAAAATTTAATTTGGATAAAAACATTGCATGACCGCACAATTGTCATTCCAGGTGTGACAGCGCTGAAAACTGAAAATTGACCTGGGCAGGAAGGGGGTCAAAATGCCCTGTATTGAAGTTATTAGGCACATGATTAGAGCCTGAGTCTCTAATTGGCTTAAAAAAAAGGTGGGCTTAGGATGCAGAGCACAGCACCTGAGCCCATCCACTTGTGTAACAATAGCAAATTAATATTCACTATTGTCTACCTAGTTCTCCCCCCAGCCCAATCAGGAAGCATGTCCTGTGACTTATTGTCTAGGGAGTCTTAGGACACCCTGGCCAATCGTGTCTCAGGACCCACTTCCTGTTCGCCTGGGAGGAGAATCAACGGCTCTTCATTCTCCCTGCCTCCAAAGGTAATGCCCTGATCGCCGCTGTCCCATCCATCTCCAGTGGGGTGGGTTGATTGCCGCATTCCCATCCATGGATCGACGGATGGCGGAGGGGGGGTTAAATCCCGGTTTTCACTTTACGGGGCAGATGTCAAACAGTGTGCATGAAATCATGTGGGTGAGCAATTTGATGATGTCAATGTTGTGGATCGAGTGGCCCCATGGTGGCGGTGGGGTTATGGTATGAGCAGGCGTATGCTATGGACAATGAACACAGGTGCATTTTATTGATGGCATTTTGAATGCACAGAGATACCGTGATGAGATCCTGAGGCCCATTGTTGTGCCATTCATTCACAACCATCACCTCATGTTGCAGAATGATAATGCATGGCCCTAGGTGGCAAGGATCTGTACACAATACCTGGAAGCTGAAAACATCCCAGTTCCTGCATGCGTAGATGACAGCGTGTTCCAGTTCCTGCCAATATCCAGCAACTTTGCACAGCCATTGAAGAGGAATGGACAACATCCACAGGCCACAATCAACAACCTGATCAACTCTATGCAAAGGAGATGTGCTGTACTGCGTGAGGCAAATGGTGGTCACACCAGGTACTGACAGGTTTTCGGACACCCCCGATCCCTCAATACAGTAAAACTGCAAATTTTAGAGTGGCCTTTTAATGTGGCCAGCATAGGCACACCTGTGCAATAATCATGCTGTCTAATCAGCATCTTGATATGCCCCACCTGTGAGGTGGATGGATTATCTCAGCAAAGGAGAAGTGCTCACTAACACAGATTTAGATGGATTTGTGAACAATATTTGAGAGAAATAGGTGTTTTGTGTACATAGAAAGTAAGTTCAGCTCATGATAAATAGGGGCAAACACAAAAGTGTTGCGTTTATAATTTTGCTCAGAGTATATTGTATATATACACATATGTAGCGGCCATAACCCGTTGCAGGGCGGCCTTGACTAAATGGGCTTACCGGTTACCTTCTCTTGGCCTGCTCTTCTGCGTCTAGGGTTCCCAGGGTTGATACCCAACGACTTGTATACTGACACAGATAATGCCCTTTCAGAAGGTTTTATTTTGCAGTAGAACTTTCACAAAACACAGTCTCTTAGGGAACAGAGGGCATGGTTGAAGAACTCGCAGCTGGGTACTTCAAGGCTGACGTTGACTCAAAACATGAACAATCAACTGAAGGTGAACAGGAACCTTTTTCCCGCCGTACCTGGAACATTTCCCGATTCCTCTATGTTACTGGAAAAGTGTGAATTCCTCAATGGCCTTCCCAACTCAGTAACCAGGCACTTCTCAAGATGCCACTTGCCGGCCCTCCTCCGAAGAGTCCTCCCTGGTCACTTCCACGAGCTGTGGTGTCCCTCCAAGCCGAGAGCATACCCGGACACTTTGAATCCTCCCTCAGTTACTGTGCCTTGGAACAATCGGCTCTGAGACTCGGGAACAGACGGATCCCTACCCCAGACCAGACCGGTCTATCAGGGGGAACTGACAGGAACATGCTGCGGGATGTCAGACACACCGTGACTCACAGGGCTACCCCGGTCCTGGAACCAGAACAGACTACACGGGTTTCACAAACAACTTTGGAAAAACCCAGAACATATGACCCACACCTGCTTAAGTACCCCCTCCCAGACTCCTCAGCGGGCTTGGCACTCCCACTGATTGGCTTTGAGAGGGCCATACCCAAACATCCAACCAGGCCTGGTTCTAGCCTGTCTTGTGCACCTCACCGTTCCCATGACCAGGCAGAACTTCAAACATGGCCTGGCCAGACTGGTGTTAAGGCTTACCTACACAATTAACCCTCAGCACCATAGGGTCCTGAGGCAAAAACTAAATTTACAATGCGTGTGACATTTGATCCTAAATGTCATCTGCTACACATACATACAGCATAAGTAATTTTGAAACATTGGTAACATGCTTAGGAATTATATACAATGCGTGACAGCGTGAGAAGAAAAAAAAGCCGATCACCAGCTTATGTTAAAGGGACATCAGTCCCGAAGAGAAAGTAGGTAAAGATGCCTCCTCTGTGCCATTCAGTACCCCCTGCCAGTGCCACCTATTATTGTCACCTGCCATTGCCCATAGTGCCCACCAGTGCCACCTATCAATGCCAATGACTGCCACCTATCAATGCCCACAAGTACCACCTATCAATGCCCACCAGTGGTCCCAATCAGTGCCACCTAGCAGTGCTGCCTGCCAGTGTAAGCAATCAGTGCCCATTGCTGCCACCCATCAGTGCCCATCACTGCCATCTATTGGTGTCCATCACTGCCGCCTTATCAGCATACATCAATGAAGGAGAAAAAATACCCGTTTACATAATTTTATAACAAAATATTAAAAAAAATTAAAAAATTAAAAAATTTGGTCTTTTTCTATTTTTTTTTAAATATGTTTATTGAGCTTATACAGTCAAGAGTACATAAGTCAACAATGCAGACGTAATTAACCAGAAAACAATTATACAAATAACATAGAATAGAGGGCAGGGTAACACTGCAGGATTTGGGGCCTTTGAACATTAAAGATACAGCTAGGAGTGTTTTATCTGGTCTAACACAACAACGTTTTTTTCAATGTTTGTAACAAAAAATAAAAACTACAGAGTTAATCAAATGCCACCAAAAGAAAGCTCTATTTGTTGGAAAAAATGATAAAAAAAATTCATTTGGGTACAGTGTTGTATGACCGTGCAATTGTCATTCAAAGTGCGTCAGCACTGAAAGCTGAAAAAAGGTCTGGACAGGAGGGGGGTTTAAGTGCCCAGTAAGCAAGTGGTTAATGCTATTTTTATGTGCAGACTATGTTAATGTTAATTTTTTTATTTTTTATTTATTTGTATTGGAAGAGCTTAATTTTTGTAAGTAGATTATGTTGATGTGTATGGCTTTCTGTGGGACTCTCACTTGTAACTCATTATAAGTAAAGTCATTATATAAAAATTCATATAAAAATATTTTGTGGGTTTAAGGACTGTGGCATTTGTGTGCCATGTAAATATTGAGTAGGCTCAGATTTAATGTAACCATGCCTGAGTTAGCCCCTCCCCTGTTCTCTTGTTGGTGCCTATTTAGCGTTTTTTGAGAACCCTAGGCTGCCAGGTCTTTCACAATCCCAGCAATGCCAATTGTGACATCTCTGAGTCTATTGGGGTTGCTTACATCACATCCAAGATGCCCAAAAGCAGTCTCAGGACTTTTGGATATCAGAAGGGAGTTTTTTACAGGTAAACAACACAAATAAAATATGTTCCATGTACATATAATCTTATGGGAAGATTTTTGTCAAAAATAAATGATCTGGTGACAGAGTCTCTTTAACCACTTGCCAATCAGCTTCCGTCATTATAATGCGGCAGGTCGGCATGATCCAGCAAATCGCCGTTGGTGTACGTTGGCACCTTTGTTGTTAGGAACAGCGATATGTCAGTCCCATCCCCCCACAATTAGAAACACTCATGAGGGAACACATTTAACCCCATTCATTGCCCCCTGGTATTAACCCCTTCCCTGACAGTGATATTTATACAGTAATCAGTGCATTTTTATAGCACTGATCGCTGTATAAATGTCAATGGTCCCCAAAAAAATTCAAAAGTGTCCGATCTGTCCGCCGCAATGTTGCAGTCCCACTAAAAACTGCAGATCGTCACCATTACTAGTAAAAAAAAAAAATCTATCCTCTATTTTGTAGACGCTATAACTTTTATGCAAACCAATCAATATACGCTTATTGAATTTTTTTTTTTACCAAAAATATGTAGAATACATATTGGCCTAAACTGATGAAGAAATGTATTTATTTTTAAATTTTTTGGGGGATATTTATTATAGAAAAAAGTAAAATGTATTGTTTTTTTTTTTTCAAAATGTTTGCTCTTTTTTTTTGTTTATAGCGCCAAAAAAATAAAAATAAAAAAAAATTCAGGGGTGATCAAATACCACCAAAGGAAAGCTCTATTTGTGGGGAAAAAAGGGACATCAATTTTGTTTGAGTACAGCATTGGATGACTGCACAATTCTCAGTTAAAGTGACGCAGTGCCGTATCGCAAAAAATGGCATGGTCCTTAACGGTGAAAATGTTCTGGTCTGTAAGTGGTTAATGTCTGCTTTTGTGCACTAAGAATGCTCTTTTTAACTGTGATATGCAGCAAGCCCTCAGCAAAAGGTTTTTCACAACTTGCTGCTTGTTACAAGCAGTGCTGGTAGGGCTTTAATAGTGAATCAGACTGCATTGTGTGCAATGACTAGTTGCACTTTAAATGACAAATACACAGCAATAGACAAGCTTCATTGCCTTATGAGGCTCAAAATGTTTTTGTTTTGTTTTTTGTTTGTTTTTTCCTAAATAACTCAAATTCCAAACAAAAAGCACAGGTAAACAGCCTTTCACTTTACATATTGATTGCCAATTTGCAATTGAGGTTTTCCTTTAAATACAAATTATAGAGTTTGTTTCTCATTAATTTCTCTTTATGTGCGTATGGAATAGATATCTCTTCCACTTTTTTTTTTATAAATGGATATCTGTGCCAGATCTACCTCTATTTCTACTTCTTCATCTTCTATACCGGGCACTTGGATGCAAAATGTCTTTGAAATCCAGCTGGATTTTTTCCATGGCAAGCAGTTCAGTTTCCTTGCTGCGCACCTTTCTACATGCTGTGGTATTCCTAATTTGTCCATAATTATCTTTATTGCGCATGCTGATCTGCAGCCCCTAACCCAGCTTTGTGTCAAGAAATCTAGGCCATGATTATGTGTTATCATGCAACAAAAGCTGATAGGAATCAAATTGAAAGTGAATCTATGGCAGTTATTTCAATGTACACAGAGTGCTCCTCCTCCCCATTTTATTCTTCACACATAATCGCACTGAAGAATCGTACTATATTACTTATCGCACTTGGAACAGGCTGTATACATCTAGATAAAGCGGCAGACTTACAAGGCACCGGCATAAAATGCATGAGATTATTCATGGCAATATGAAACAGTTTTTACACTTCATACAAATTAAGAGTGCTCTAGAAAAAGGCACCACGGGGCTGGCGGCTATATATTGGTTAAACATATGGGTCTCATTTGTCAAGTAATAACATTTTACAATAATTGCCAGAAAACTTTATTTTACAAAGCTTGTCATATATTGCACTCATTGACTGACTGCATTTATTCTAAATGAACACCCAGCATACACTAGGGAATGCTATGTTTCCTAATATTTGTTTTAAGTATATGTGTGTGTGTATACTGTATACGTGCCTCTATGTCTTTGTTTAAAAAAAAATAGAGATATACTATATATATATATATATATATATATATATATATATATATATATATAGTATATCTCACTTTTTTTTTTAAAACAAAGACATAAAGGCACATATACCGTATACCTGAATAGTGAAATTAAAAACCATACTTTTAATAGCATTTTCAGAGTAAACTGCTATCCACAAAAATGTTATATATTAAAACTATAGTTGCTTAACCACTTCCCACCCGGCCAATGTACATATACGGCCGGGTAGGAGCTCTCTACTTCTGATAGGACGTTCAGGCACGTCCTTCAGAAGGAGGGGGATCGCGCGCGCGCGTGCCCGCGCAGCGGCGTGATCCCCATGTGCTCGTGTCACCCGGACACGGCACATCTCGGATCGGCAGGAGGGCTCTGTGATTGGCCCTCCTGATCACATGACGGCCTGTCCAATCACGGCCGTCATGTGATGTAAACAAACAGCCTGTTGCTAGGCAATCGGCTCCTCCTCTCCTCACACAGAAGTCATCGCTGAGGAGAGGAGAGCAGATCGCTGCAGCCGGCTGGTGATCAGTGAGTATGAGCTGTTTTTACAGCTTTATACTAATTGATCACCAGTCTAGTGTAATACACACATCACCACACAGTGTAAACACACATGTCCCCACAATACACATGTCCCCAAATAATAAAAAGACATGTCCCCAAATAAAAAAACACATGTCCCCCACATATGTCCCACTAAAATCACATGTTCCAATGATTATCTGCACACATCTGTACATGATCATTTGCGTACATATGTCCGTGATCACACAAACCAATTATTATACACGGAATTTTTTTTACCAAAAACATGTAGCAGAATACATTTTGACTTAAATTTATGACAAAATTTGATTTTATTGGATTTCTTTTCAAATAGAAAAAAGAAAATATTGTTTTTTTTCCAAATTTCCGCTTTTTTTGCGCTTTCATTTGGGTACAGTGTAGCATGACCGCGCAATTGTCATTGAAAGTGTGAGAGCAATGAAAGCTGAAAATTGGGCTGGGAAGGAAGGGGGTCGAAAGTGCCCCGTATTGAAGTGGTTAAAGGAGAAGTGCAGGATATCAAAAAACAAACAAACATGCATGCTCACCTATGTGGCTACAACATCATTCCAATGCTGCAGCTGTCTCCATCTGGCTCTAAGACCGAGAACTGAGTGATCACATGACCACTTATCACTCAGTTCCCGTTAGTTCAGATTGGAGATTGGTGACTATCGGTGCAGGGGGTGGAAACAGCTCAGACATCTGCAGGTATAGCTTCTTGGTGGATCCTGAAATTATTAATGGGATACATCCAGAGACTGGAGTGGCACTGTGATGTCATACAACAGTGGGCTTTAGTTTGCTTTTGGCTGAATCTGGGTCAGAGAGGTGCAGAAATAAGTTCACTCCTGTGACCCAGAATGGCCATACTTTTCTTTTAAAGCAGAATACCAAGATAAAATGAAATAGCCTATTAAAAGATAAAAAAACAAAAAAACAGCCTTCAGTATACAGCAGCCATTTTCATCCAGGGATCTGTTGAACGTTCCTTCAGAGGTTGCTAGGCGTTCCATGAGCTGTGGTTGGTTGACCTCCCAGTTGACTGTACAGTTGTGGGGTTAACACCACTTGGCAGAGCTAGCAGCATGAATTTTTAATTTTAATTTACCTTTTTTTTGTAAGGGTGCATCCCAACCACCATTGTAAGTGGTGCATTGTTCCCACTGATCACCTATTAAGTTTAGCAGGGGTTGGATGAGACCTAACATTTATATCCAATGGTTCCTTTGCAGTAAAAAAAAAAAGGTTATGAAAGGTTAGTTTACATATTTCATTGTGGTAGTGTTTTATTGTTTTTCTGCCACTAGATGTATTTAGTCTGATAGCCAGCATAATCGAACCCACTTCCTGTGAGCCCAGGTCATCCTGGACATGTCTCAGCCCGGGACTCCTGATGAGCTAATTTCTCTGCACTCACTTTAAGACACTGATACCAGATCAAATTCAGGTACTTACACTGCTTGCATTATCATGATGTGTTAATGACAACAGAGTTGCAATGTGTTGTGTTTTTTATATCTGCCTAGAGTTCACCTATATATTCACATTTCAAGTCCCACAAGTAGCTCAATATCTTCCTTTGTTCTTATATGTTTTCGGCTTCCTATTCCAAAAGCGTAGGAGGCAGCATCTTTTCATCTATCTATCTATCTATCTATCTATCTATCTATCTATCTATCTATCTATCTATCTATCTATCTATCTATCTATCTATCTATTTATCTATCCACACATACACATACGTTATACAAGTTTATATTCCTATGCGCTAGTTTGACCACCTATAGTCAAATTACATGTTTTGCTGATTTCTTCAGTAAAATATTAATGCAGCCTCTGCAGAGAGCAAGTGTAAACATTATACGTTTCTGCAAATATTAGAGCATAATTACTATTTATTTGGTGAATTTAATTATAATAAATTATTGACAATCTGTAGGTAGAAGTCAAACACGCAATGCATGTTAGACAACCTAACAAATAAAAGTATTCAGAAAGGATGTGTTGGGAATTATGTAAAACAAGAACAGGGAGTATATGTACTCCTGCAACACCATACAGTACTGAAAGAGACTTTCTCATTCCATTGGTATGTGCCCCTTGGTCTTGCCTCCTGTGAATTCCAATGACCTCAAGTTAAATGGAATCCAACCAATGCTAATTCTAGAATTGACTGAATCCTATTTGGAATATAGCTATGAATGTGCATAAGCCATCTTGGAAAGAAAGGTGATAGGATGTGTCAGCAAGTCCATATAGTGTGCAAAATGAAGTAATATATATGACTGGTTAATACATCTAAATCTGCTTTGATAACACATAAAATATATGTGTGTGTGTGTGTGTGTGTGTGTGTATATAGTATACAGTATATATATATATATATATATATATATATATATATATATATATATATATATATATATACACTTTACACATGCACTGTACACATACACCTGTATTGAGGATGCCTGCCTTTACATGTACATTAACTTTAATGGCATCCTAGTCTTAGTCCATAGGGTTTGATACCGAGTTGGCCCAACATTTGCAGCTATAACTGCTTCAACTTTTCTGAGAAGGCTGTCCACAAGGTTTAGGAGTGTGTCTATGGGAATGTTGACCATTCTTCCAGAAGCACTTGTGTGTGGTCATGCACTGATTTTGGATGAGAAGGCCTGACTCAAAGACTCCACACTAATTCATCACAAAGATGTTCTATCAGGTTGAGGTCAGAACTCTGTGCAGGCCAGTCAAGTTCCTCCACCCCAAACTCGCTCATCCTTGTCTTTATGGACCTTGCTTTGTGCATTGATGCACAATCATGTTGAAACAGGAAGGGACCACCCCCAAACTGTTCCCACAAAGTAGGGAACATGACATTGTCCAAAATGTCTTGGTATGCTGATGCCTTAAGAGTTCCCTTTACTGGAACTAAGGGGACAATCCCAACCAATGAAAAACAACCCCACACCATAATCCCCCCTCCACCAAATGATTTGGACCAGTGCACAAAACAAGGTCCATTAAGACATGAATGAGCAATTTTGGGGCATTAAAGTTAAAGTTCATGTGCATGTAAAGGCAGGTGTCCCAATACTTTTGGTAATATAGTGTGTATATATATATATATATATATATATATATATATATATATATATATATATATATATATATATATATATATATATTACTGACCCCCAAAGGAGCGGCTGATTTGATTGGGCTTACCGTTACCTTCTTGACCTCGTGTATGTCTAGGGGTTTCCCGAGGTAGATGGCCCAAGAACTGCAGAGACTGATGCCATATCCGCTTAAGGGATTTTTATTTGCATACAAGAATAAACAAACACAGTCTCTCAAAGTAGGGTTAGAGGGTTTAGGTAGGAAAGTCCAGGTACTCTTGAACTAAATCAAATGGACAAAAGAGTCTCTCACATTAGGGAATCCAGAGAATAGCCATCCACAGCTGGATCCTCACCCTTATCGGATAGTTCTTCTCTCACCAGGCCTAGCAGCCAACAGGGTGCCTAAAGTTAACAAAGTCTCTGCCACAGACTTGTTGTAGAACACTTGAATAAAGTTTCTGCCACATACTTGTTGTAGAACACTTGAATAAAACTGAAAGATGTAAACAACTCAAAGAACCCTCGTACGGTACCAGTATCTTGCAGCTGGTCTGGCGATACCATACAAGACCAGATTCACTTGGGGTCTTTCAACTTAGCCTCCAGGCTCCTGCTGAGAAGTCAACCTCTGCGTGGTCTTCTCCCAAAGAGTCCTCCCCTGGATGCTTCCACAGTTGCTGGGCTTCTTCATAAACCGAGACGGCACTGGACTACCTTTGAATCCTTCTTTCAGTTCATGTGCATGTAAAGGCAGGTGTCCCAATACTTTTGGTAATATAGTATATATATATATACACACATATATATATATATATATATATATATATATATATATATATATATATATATATATATATATATATATATATACACATATACATATGTAGCACTGATCCCCGAAGGAGCTGATTTAATTGGGCTTACTGTTACCTTCTTGACCTTGTGTATGTCTAGGGGTTTCCCGAGGTAGATGGCCCAAGAACTGCAGAGACTGACGCCAGATCCGCTTAAGGGATTTTTATTTGCATAAAAGAATAAATGGACACAGTCTCTCAAAGTAGGGTTAGAGGGTTCAGGTAGTTAAGTCCAAGTACTCTTGAACTAAATCAAACGAACAAAAGAGTCTCTCACATTAGGGAATCCAGAGAATAGCCATTCACAGCTGGATCCTCAGCCTTATCAGATAGTACTTCTCTCACCAGGCCTAGCAGCCAACAGGGTGCCTAAATTTAACAAAGTCTCTGCCACAGACTTGTTGTAGAACACTTGAATAAAACTGAAAGTTGTAAACAACTCAGAGAACCCTCGTACGGTACCAGTATCTTGCAGCCGGTCCGGCGATACCATAGGAGACCAGATTCGCTTGGGGTCTTTCAACTTAGCCTCCAGGCTCCTGCTGAGAAACCAACCTCTGCGTGGCCTTCTCCCGAAGAGTCATCCCCTGGATGCTTCCACAGTTGCTGGTCCTCTCCACAAACCGAGATGGCACTGGACCACCTTTGAATCCTTCTTTCAGTTACTTTGCCTCGGGCCAGCCAGCCCCGAGACTTGGAGTCGGGTGGATCCGCACCCTAGGCCATGAGAGCCCTGGGGGCTGGTCAGGAGCACCAGGACCAAACAGCCAGAAAGCATTTCTGGACTGGAACCCCCGAAGCACGTGACGTCTGTACCTTAAGTACCCTCTCCCAGAATGCACAGCAAGAGTGAAACTCCCACTGGGCTGGTTCCGAGAGAGAACTGACACTTAATGCACCCAACTGGACTGCGTTCTAGCACCTGGCAGGGATGACAGCGCCACCTATGGTCAAGCAGAACACAGTGCAATCCAGCCAGACTGGTACTGAGGCCAACATTTAGAGTAATTAAACCCAAAACCAAACTACGGTTCCAGGAAGATTAAATGCCAAAAACACATAGCGCATGCTCTTCAGGAGCCGGCGATACATATACATATACACATACAAACACACACATACACACCACACAGAACACACATGGACACATGTATATCTTTTACGTTATTGTCATGTAAGCTATGTAATTTTGCTCTCCTTTAAGTGGTTTTATGTTTTACACATGCAGCAACAAAATCAATCTAGAAAAAAAAACACAATACAATTACACAATTCATAGCCTTTAGAAAAACACCATTCATTAAGACTACTAATAAGGCCTAGTGAGTTTACTGTGGTAAAGAATATCAATCTTCATCAAAACCGTTCCTCTTTCTATTTTACAATAAAGCCCAAAAGGTCAGATTGACTCTCTGTGGGTTGAATTAATGCTTAATGTACTGACAACCTTTTCTCCACATTTAAAATCGTGTAATACCAAAGAGATCTATTAATGAATAAAGTCAGCATTCTGATTTGCATATTCCTGCCCACAGTTTCTAAATACGATGCAGATAATAGGGTTATAAGTTAATTGCTAAGGTACAAGATTGTTACTGTAAATTATAACTGTTTGGCTGTTGATCCTTTTGTGTTTAACCTATTTTATATATATAGATGGGGTCCCTCAATAATTCCCGCAGAAAATGTGGTTACCCAATTGGCTAATAAATGAAGTGACCAAATGATTCACCCGTTTTACCCTGAAAAATGACCAGGTTGGAAGATTTAAATAAACCATTGTTGAATATCTGTTGAGAGAACAGTTACTTGCTTGCTGCAAGTGATATCTATGTAAAGCTTTCACTTGACTGCAGTGCCCATGTAAGGGAAGTTATAAACTATATGGCCAAATGTATTTACCCCCCCCCCCCCTCCAAATTATTGAGTTCAGTTGTTCCACAAAGACAAAGTTTGATAGTTTGGTAGGAAGGAAATCCAGAGGCCTGCACAAAGTCTTGATCTTGACCCTACTGAACACCTTTGAGCTGATTTGGAAATATCACTGTAAGGCAGTGCTTCCCTTATAACATTCCCTTAGAACAGGGGTCTCCAAACTGCTGCCCACGGGCCAAATGTGGCTTTTTGCTTGCTTTTATCCACCACTTGGGGCATTATTCCTTCTACTCATACGGGGCACAAATCCTTGCACTGACACCAAAGACAGGACACTATTCCTCCCACTGACACCAATTATGGGCACTATTCCTCCCACTGACACCAATGATGGGGCACTATTCCTCCCACTGACACCAATGATGGGGCACTATTCCTCCCACTGACACCAATGATGGGGCACTATTCCCCCCACTGACACCAATGATGCAATTTTTCTACTGCAATTGACCGCCAAGCCTATGTCATTTACTCCCACCATTGCCAAAGCATTTTTACTATACTACTATTAATATTTCTACTCTTACTAACCACATTCCAGCTCCCCTAATGTTTAAAGGGCAGTTAACTGGCTCTTTGAAAAGTTTGGAGACCCCTGCCTTAACATTAAAACCTGACCTCACAAATGCTATTTTGTCTTAATAAATCCACAACATTTACTACTGATTTGTTGAAGGCTGGAGTAATTAAACACTGTGCTACAGACTAGACTGGGGACAGGGAATTCATCACTTAGCCTGGATACATTTTTAAAACCCCCTATTCTATACAATAACATATCTTTCAGTAATAATTATAACAGAATAAAATGAATGGCTTCTATATTGGTATATCTCATTAACCTCCCTGGCGGTATGATTATTTCAGATTTTAGGTGCTGAAAGCGGCACAATTATTTTGCATGGAAATTTGGCGTTTTATATTGTAGGCCTGTAATTCTTAGGAATAACTCTCTTAAATCTGTTCAAACAAGAGTCTAGTAGACATCCCAGGTATGATAAAGTTTATAATATAATAAATAATGATAATAAATAATAATACAATTATTCAATCATGTAATCAAATCCAAAAACACTGAAATCTGATCATTTGCAGAATTGTCGCTGTCATTAGATTTAGTGTTTGATGACGGATCTCCCCACAAATTGCTTTTTTTTATACAGTACTGTAATCTGTAAGATTACAGTACTGTATGTGTTTTGTGTATTTTTACTTTTTTGAATTTGGCGTCGATCTCCGCTCCCGTGCGTTCGGCGGCACCATGGCACTGTGTGAATCAAGTGGAGGAGCTCGCACACACAGCGGGGAGGGCTTCGCTGGATCAAGGGGACAAGGTAAGTAACCTCTCCCTGTATCCAGTGATGCGATCCCGAGTCCGGCTCGGGGTTACCACTCGTGGTACTGAAATTGCAGCCCGAGCCAGACTCGGGATTACTGCTGGGGAGGTTAATGGTTATCTGTGGAATATTGCTTCTCATACAACAGGCTTAGTGCAAAAGTGTGCCTTTATATTGGAATCTAGGGAGACATGTTTCCCATTAAAGTGTTAGTAAGTAGGAGCGGTACCTCCTACATTGGTGTTCGGAGGGAAGAAATACCCGATTCCATTGGTGATCATAGTAGTTCTTCCTGTCAAGTGTTGTTGGCACTAGAACTAGGCAGGCACCATCAGGTAAGAAATCTATCCACCATTGTTCACCATTGTTCATTGTTCAAGGAACATCTAGCAATCTCTGAAGGTAACCAAGGGGTTTTATGTAACTTTGGTTGAAAAAGGCTAGACTATCAATGCATAAAGTATGCATTGAAGTATGGAAATTTCCCTAGGGGGTTTTGTATTGCAGCAAAGTAAGTCCAAAAAGTTTTATGATAAAAGTTTATTACAAAAGATAATAAATACAAATACAGCTGTCCGTCAAGACAAGAGCTCAAAAACCAAATGCTAGAAGACATAAAATGCATAATTATACAATGGTACAATAGACATACAAATAGCATAATAACTGTAAAAAGTCATACAGAAAGACCCCAGCGTGTTTCGACCATAATATTGTATCGGTCTTCTTCAGGGGTGAAAGATATGGAATTCTAAGAGATACAATATATCAATCAATATGTTTAAAACCAAACAATGTCATAGATTAATTAGCAAAGGTTACAAACTAAGTACTAAGATTTATATTTACCAAAGAACAGTTTATTTTGGCCTTCCAGCAATTTTGTTTTGGACTGTTTCCCAAGGATCCAGACAGCGCAGCAGAAGCCCTCAAAAGAGCAGCACATCCAACAGGCCACAGAGAGAACCTACAAGAGGTTGCACTTACTATATGTGAGGGGGGGCGGGGACAAGAATGGCAAAACCAGGAGGAGGGAGGCTTGAGATGAAAAATGCCTGAACAGACACAAAAAGATGGGCCTCACGGGGAGGTCACCAAGCACCAAGGGAGATCCCAATTCACTGTAAAAAATTATATAAATGTCCAATTAGTAATTATAGAAATAAGCCCATATGTTAGACAAACTATGTGCAAGCGGAAAAGCCAGTGAAAAAAAGATGAATGTGAGAAAGTGCAAAACCTGTTATCTGTTAAAACCTGTTACGTTATCTAACCTAAACCTCTTTTCCACCCAGTGATAAGACTACATTAGAATTTTTACTAAAAAACGATATGCTTACAGCTACGAAAATAACTCAGCTTTGCAACAAATCAATGTAAAAGAGTTTAAGGCCACATTTCTAAGTGTTAAGCTACGTCCAATTTCAAGGTAAGACATCCAAGGAGGATGTTATTATAGCAGTTTGTACTGGTAATAATATCTGGTAAAATTTTATTACAATTATGCATGGGTTAATAATACCATTTAACATTAGCATTTTAGTGGTTTGCTTTTCCGCTACTACATTTCGGAGTGTTGCTGTTTGACTGTATAAGGTACTTAATATCATAGAACTGATAACATGCACAACTACTCATTGCATATATGAAATAAACATAACATCTGAATAACATAAGGCATGCACATGCTATCACCCTGCTCTACTCACAAAGCACTGATGCAGAAATAAGAGCACGCGAGATGCTGTTTTATGGAAGAATGAGCTGCGTTTGGTTAATGTGTCGGATTCAGTGGGTGCAGGCACTCTTCCTTAAATATCAAGTGATCGCTGCATGCTACAATTACTTGCCTATGCTTAGAAATAGATATTGATGAGCGCTGAGAGTTTAAAATATTCAAAGGTACACATATGGCCACAAGTTATAGACTTTCTTCTTGCAAGCAGTAATTTTTTTTTCAGGTTCGGTAAATATAACACAGAGAGTCAAATCCACACAAATACAAACATAGGCTATATCATAATGATTTCCCAAAAAACACCATTATTAGTATGATGTTTTTGTGTTCTACTTGTCATGAAAAGCTGGAAATCACTGTGCTTAGGCTCTATGTTTCTGAAACGCCAGGAGTTAAAGTGGAACTAAACACCCCTATCTTTTTCAATCAAGGAAGCTGCCATCTTAGCTTCCATTTGATCTGCAATTACCCATGGTGCTGCACATGTGATCAGTTATGACACCAGCCATTTAGCCATTTGATGGCTTGATATTTCCTTTGCAAGCTGACAAAATCACACTAGTAACTGTAACAGACATACATTAAGGCACGTCTTGAATATAATTGTTTTGGTAAACAATTAATCAGTGTGTTTAGCTCTCTTTAAAGTCCAACTCCAAGATATTAGCACTCCTCCCCCCTTTCACGCTCCCTTCCTACCCATCCAATCCCCCTCCAACTAACAGCTGGTATGAAAAAAAAAACATCCAAAAGCCCATTTTCCTTATTTGAAGCCATGGTCAAATGATGCTCTCTCTTCTTCTGTATAATTCCTGAGGTTCCTTTTTAGTTGTCCACATCATGCCTGCTTGATGTGCACACTTCCTATTGTCAAAGATGAAACTTTCAGTTACTGAGTCTGCTCTCAAAAGGCTCCAGAAGCAGGAGAATGTATGGGGGCAGAAAGGGGACAAGTGAACAAGAAGATAAAAAAAAGAGAAAATGCCTGGTCCATGGGACAGATTATTTGTTTTTCTTATAGAGGAAACTGTGACTTGGATCCATTTCACTAAGGGGTGGCTTATGAAGGGGTGTTTGGAATCATGACCGAGGAGTAAGATAACACACTATTTAATTTAACGTTTTTCTGGAGTTAAGGGTTTAAACATATTTGAACAGAAATGAGTGAGCTGGCACTAGGAAGAAAATCCATAAAAGGCCTTTATCTCATGGGGCAAAGTGGGTAATTATACATAGCTTTTACAGTATTGTTTTGCATCCAATTCTGAAATCGTGCCATAAGTTAACAATGCAATATATATTTTGCTCAGGGGAAAAATCTGCATTTTATGATTTGTGTTCCTATGTACAGAACATTCAGATATTGTTTCTTGATTACAGATTAAATAAGCACAATGAAGCAAGACAATAACATGTCATTCATGGGATGATGTTCCACCTTTCTGTTTGCTCCAAGGTAACATCATTTTTTTTCTTTTCTCATTCTTTTTATTTTTTTCCATTTAACAGTCACTTAGATTACTCATCATTTATCATCAGGGCTGTTTTTTTGGTAAATCAGGAGCCACGTCACGAGCTCTGGCCAAAATGTGATGGTGTATAGTCACAAAAGAAATCAGAGATGAAAGACTTTCCTGTAGTCTACTGGGCACAGAACGGATTGTGTGGTCTCCTGGTCACTGTGTTGATCCAGAGATTTGATGGAGAGATGCCCAAGTTGCTGCACTAGTAGGGATCGAAAGGGTAGTTATGACAGCATCTGAAACACAACTATGGAGTTGGAACACCTTATACCTGTAAAGGAAATTATAGGCATTATGTATCCTTGATGTACTAATTAAACCCACGTTATTAAAACTGTCAATTCATGCCGTATTACATTCCACAATAAACCTGGTTGATCATGCTGTTCACTGTCCCTCCCTCCTCGTCTATGTCTCCACTGTAGCTTGAGATTGTGTAGAACATCTGTTGCCACACCTACTGATCATGCTACAATTTCAGTTCCCTTCTAAGCGGTTCATTTCTTCTTTTTCCTTATCTGTGCAGCTATAGAGTCACACATATGGGTGTATACACTAGATAAATGACAGTCCACTCTCTCCCTCCTCCTCTATGCCCACTAAACAGCTCTACACTATGGAGGCAGGATATTACATATTGATTGATGGAGGCATCACCTCCCTGTAATTTTAAACATGTAAAAACAATAGACAAAGGCTTGAGGCAAAACATCCTCCTAGATAGCCCGCACTATGTTTTCGCACAAAAATAATAAAGATTTGAGTGTAAATATGTATTTGTATGACAATTAAAACATTTATTTGATATTAATATGTATTTTTTTCTTCTGTATTCCCAAGATTTTTTTTTTTTAACATGTAACTGGCATCAGAGGAATAGAAGCTCTTCCTGTTGATGTTTCCCTGCATACACACTGGAAAGAGCTGAATCACGAGACAGCTGTATATCGATTATGAAAAAGGGTATATTTTTTAATTAAAATAAATACAGAGGCATCATCGCATTATCCATATACATAAAGAGAAGGGGATAATGCAAATTATCAGTGTGTGTTTAGTATCACTTTCATCATATTTTTTTACAACGCGTCTTTTGATTATATAAATATATGTTTATACGATTATGAATTTCAATGTTTAGCAGGGTCCAACATTTTAACTTTGAGAATGAATTCAATACAATATTCATGTAGTATACCTTTATAAGTGGTTTTCCATTTCTAGGGTACACAATGTAGTGCCTGATAAAGTATACAAACACAAAAAAAAAATTCAATTATATTTGTAATGGAAAAAAAGTTTTCATAAAATATTCACTGATGTGCTCCCAATAATACCAATAAAAACCTAACAGAGGTTCTATTTCAAACCCATCACTCCTTTTATTGCTGTGTGTGTTTCTATATGGAGAGAGTTCCCTTCATTTTCTTGTCCTGGTAAAATCTCTCCAACTTTTGCACAGACAACAATAAATAAAAAGCTTCTAACTTTTCCCCATTTAATGAAAACAATGTATTAGCATTGCACTCTGTGTCTCCATTGGAAATGTCCTATCCTGGTGACAAGTTGATAAAAAGTGAGGAGGAATCTCTTTGTAGGTAGGTACACAAGCAAGAATAAAAACTTGACAACTACTCTGGACCATCAACACTATCGAACAAAAAAAAAAAAACGTTTTGTACAGTGCACTTTTTAGGCACTTTAAAGGATCATTCTTCCTGGCCGCCTCACACAGATATACTGCGGCAGAAGGGCACATACAGGCAGATTAACGTACCTGTACATTGCCCTTTAAGAGGCGGCTTGCTGGGAGCTCCATGAGCGTGATCGCAGGTCCTGCAGACTCGATTTCCATGGGGATACCCGCGATCGTCTCACGGGGAGGAAGAACTGGGAAATTCTAATGTAAACAAGCATTTCCCCCCTTCTGCCTAATGACACTGATCACAGCTCCCTGTGATCGGGAGCGATGATCAGTGTCGTGTCACACACAGCCCCTCCCCCCCACAGTTGGAATCACTCCCTAGGAAACACTTAACCCCCACATCCTAGTGGTTAACCCCTTCATTGCTAGTCACATTTACACAGTAATCAATTAATTTTTAATTGCACTGATCGCTGTATAAATGTGAATGGTCCAAAAATCGCACTAAAAATGTCCGTCATGATGTCGCAGTTCCAATAAAAATCGCTGATCGCCAACATTGCTAGTAAGAAAAAAAAATGCCATAAAAATATTCCCGCTTATTGTGATTTTCTTTACCAAAAATATGTAGAAGACTATGTATCGGCCTAAACTGAGGAAAAAAAATGTTTTTTTATATATTTTTTGGGGCATATTTACTAGAGCAAAAAGTGAAAAATAATGAGTTTTTTTAAAAATTGATGCAATTTTTTTGTTTATAGTGCAAAAAATAAAAACTGCAGAGGTGATCAAATACCACCAAAAGAAAGCTCTATTTGTGGGGAAAAAAGGATGTCAATTTTGTTTGGGAGCCACGTCGCACGACTGCGGAATTGTCAGTTAAAGCAACGCAGTGCCGAATCGCAAAAAACGAATGAATACTGTTAGACAGGATAATTTGGTTGAGCAGAGATGGGAATTTGCACTGGTTTTGTTTTGCATGCATTGCCCTTTCAAGTGCTCCTTGCTGTGAAGGCCAGTTATAGAGGGGTTCGGGGGCTATTTGCTCTTTACTGATGTTATATTGGTGAGGGGACACACTGAACACCTTTGTTGTCATTTTGCTATGTGCTGGGTGTCCAGTGTGTCCCTGTACCTTTAACCACTTAAGCCCTGGACCAATTTGCAGCCAAAGGACCAGGCCCCTTTTTGCGATTCGGCACTGTGTCACTTTAACTGACAATTGCACGGTCATGCGACGTGGCTCCCATTCAAGATTGGCGTCCTTTTTTTCCCACAAATGGAGCTTTCTTTTGGTGGTATTTGATCACCTCTGCGGTTTTTATTTTTTGCACTATAAACAAAAATAGAGCGACAATTTTGAAAAAAAATCAATATTTTTTACTTTTTGCTATAATAAATATCCCCCAAAAATATATAAAAAAAACATAATTTTCCTCAGTTTAGGCTGATACGTATTCTTCTACATATTTTTGGTTAAAAAAATCGCAATCGGTGATTATTGATTGGTTTGCGCAAAAGTTATAGCGTTTACAAAATTGGAGATAGTTTTATAGCATTTTTATTAATATTTTTTTTTTACTAGTAATGGTGGTGATCAGCGATTTTTTTTTTTTTTTTTTTTTAAACAAATTTTTATTCTGAAACAAATGCATTTGACAGAAAGGCGAAATACACATAACATCAACAGTCATAATCGACTTTGGTACATAGTCTCGGAAAACTGAACATTGTATCTGGAACATACAGTAATTTCTGAGAAATATATATAATTTCACACATACGGGAAATATAGTACAGTATTCATAACATCACAAATATTGTAAAATCAAACAAGAAAGTTTAACTGACCATTAGTCCCTCCAAACCAAACCCGGAAAGGCGACATATGATTGTTATAGTATAGAAGTATTTCTAGTCTGTACTTATATGGGAGACAGGTAGTGCATATCTCCCTACACTCACCCCTACAGGGATCACGCTGTGAGGGTAAGGAGACATGAAGTAGGATCACACACCTAAAATAGCCCTGTCAGCTATACGTGCCTCCTCCGAGTCAGCTCGATAACGTGATGCTTCCTCAGTTAAAGCCTATGAGTAGTTACTAAGTCAAATCATTCTAAAGCTCTGTAAGAGTATTTGGATATAGGGGGATCAGGGAAGGTAAAGGGGTGAGGAAAAAGGGGTAAAGGGATAAGATAGGGCAGGGGATGGTTGCGATATCCAGAACGGGTACCATGTGTATACAGGAGAAGTTACCGTTATCGGAAAATAAGAACAGTCAATTTACCAGCTATATTCCTATGTTTTCACTTATGTGCAGTTAGAATCCCAGGTCAGGCTACACTTCTCCCAGCAGTGTCTTGCATTCTGTGGACGCACGAAAATGAATCCAGCAGGCCCATACTATATTAAATTTTGGCGTGGTATCATTAAGTTGGTGAACAAGTTCTTCCATTTCCATCGTCCGCCCTACCCGACGGATCCAGTCTCCTACCGTGGGGGGCGTACTTGATTTCCAGCGAACGGGCAAACACATCTTTGCTGCGTTCACAAGGTGCAAGACAAGAGATTTCCTATACTGTTTCTGTGGTATCGAGGCGTGATGAAGTAAATATTGTGCGGGTGTGTATTCCAAGGTGTAGGTCGTTATTTTAGAGATTAGTTGGTGTATGGCTGACCAATACGGCTGTATTGCGGGGCAATCCCACCAAACATGTAATAATGTCCCTTCCATAGTGCTACATCTCCAGCAAGAGGGCGAAGTGTTAGGGTAAAATTTATGCAATAAGTCAGGTGTTCTGTACCACCTGGAGTACAGTTTATACCCGTTCTCCTGGACCGCTACATTTCGTGAGCCCTTGTGGATATGTAGCAAAATGTTTTCCCACTCTTCTCGTGTGAGTTCTAAGTTCAGCTCCTCTACCCATCTAGTATTGGCAGGGTCATTGAAGCCGTTAGCAGCTGGGAAGAGGAGCGTGTAGAGCTCAGAGATTAAATGCCTTTGTGGTTCCTGTCTGTTGCATAGGTCCTCGAAACTCGTAAGTTCTCTATGCCATTGTGACTTGAGAGGTGTACTGGACAAGAAGTGTTTGATCTGGAGGTAATTAAAAAAGGGAATGTTTCTGTCCGGAAATTTTTCGGGGAGGGAGTGATAGGGGATTAAGTTTCCTTTATCATAGAAAGATCTGGCTCTCAATATGTCTCGTGGGGTCTGGTCTGTGAGCTGTCGCGAAGAAATGCCAGGAGGAAAGTCTGGGTTATATTCCAGTGGAGAGAGTGGGCCAGGAGTAGAGGAGAGTTTAAATTTTTGGCGTATCGTTCTCCAAGTTTGTAAAGTCGCCCCTATCAACGGATGAGACTGCAGCGAGCGTAAGATAGAAGAGGGGTCTAGCCATGGAAGGAGTTTGACTGGGATGCCAGCTATTGTTTCCTCAATATCTACCCAGGCTTTTGCTGACCTGTGAACATGCCAGTCCACTATTCTAGTGAGCTGGCATGCCCAGTGGTATTTTTGCAAGTCGGGGAGTCCCATCCCACCTTGCAATTTGGGTAAAGTCATCTTACCCCATCTTATACGAGGATGCTTGTTGGCCCATATGAATTGAGAGCCGAGAGCCTTGTATGTGGCAAAAAATGCCGGTGGTAGTTTGATCGGAATGGTTTGCATGAGATACAAGACCCTGGGGAGGACGTTCATCTTCAGGATCGAGGATCTCCCAAACCAAGATATCATGCGTTTATTCCAATTTTGTAGGTCTTGCCGAATAGAATTTAGCATGGGTAAGAAATTTCGGGAGTAAAGATCCGACAGTTTCGTTGGGAGCTGTATACCCAGATAAGTTAAGGCATGCTTCTCCCACCCAAACGGGAAGTTTGATTTACATTGAGTCAATACATTTTCCGGAAGAGTAATATTAAGGGCCTTCGATTTAGTATAATTAACTTGCAAGTTAGCTATCAATTTAAAAAATGATAAATCCTGGAGTAAATTTGGTATTGTAATGTGCGGTTCCGTTAGGAACAGAAGCACATCATCGGCGTATGCCGCCACTTTGTACTCATTTTCTTTTATCCGGACCCCTTTAATGTCACCGTTCAGTCGGAGCTTACGTAACATAGGTTCCAGTGTGAGGATAAAGATGAGGGGAGACAAGGGGCAGCCCTGTCTGGTCCCGTTGGACAGGGAGAAGGCATCCGACAGGTGGCCATTCGCTCTGATTCTGGCCGTGGGAGATGAGTATAAGGCAGTGATGAATTGCATTGTGCGTTCTTTGAAACCCATTTTGCAAAGCGTAGCCATCATGTAGTCCCACGCCACCCTGTCAAATGCCTTCTCCGCGTCCAACGAGAGGAGAAAGCCTGGTGTACGGGACTTGGACAACCAGTGATGTATGCTTATTGCCTTTAAGGTATTATCCCGTGCTTCCCGCCCCGGGACAAAGCCCACCTGGTCTAGGGATATCAGTGACGGAAGTAAAGGGAGCACGCGATTGGCCAGAATTTTGGCATAGAGCTTCATGTCAACGTTGATAAGTGAAATGGGCCTGTAGTTTGTCACTAAAGATTCTTCCTTTCCCGGTTTGGGGATCACTGTTATGTGAGCTTCATAAAGGTCCGTATGCATCACAGGGGAATTTGGGAGATTATTAAATGTGTCTAAGAGCTGAGAGAGTAAGGTGTCAGAGAATGTCCTATAGTACAAGGTTGATAGGCCATCAGGGCCCGGGCTCTTACCCGGTTTAAGTTGTTTCAGAGCCGCCTGAATTTCTTCCCCAGTGATCGGTCTGTCTAAATCAGCTGCCGCTTCAGCCGAGATAGGTCCGGGGCAGTAATCCGTCAGGAAGTCCGCAATAAGCCGGTTTCTGTCAGGTTGGGAGCTAGCTTGCTGTGTGGGTGGGAGATTATACAACTTCGAGTAATATTGTTTAAACTGCTCTACAATACCCGAGGGGGTTTCGATTTTGGTACCCGAGGGATCAGTGATATAGTGTATCGTCGACCTTGCTTTCTTTTTTTGAATCGCTCTCGCCAGTAATTTCCCCGCCTTATTACCAAACTCATAGTATTTCCTCTGCATGAGTATATATTTACGCCTGATAGGCTTACCAAGTTCCTCCAGAAGGTCTCCTCTAGCTTGCAAGAGTTCAGCTAGTGTGTTTTCAGCTAAAGTAAGCTTATGGTGCTGCTCTAAAAAATGAATGCGTTTGGACAACTCATCTATATTTTTAAGCCTGGCCTTCCTTCTCTGCGCCGCAATGGAGATGAGTTCACCCCTAATCACGCATTTGTGCGCCGCCCATCTAGTGGATGAGTGTATGTCCTCCGCAGTGTTCTCCCGGCACGGTGCAAGTATTGCACCAGGCATGTCCTAAGTCTGTCAACATTAACCAAATCGCTTAACAGGGAGTCGTCCAAGCGCCACGTATAAGGCTTCGTGGGCTGAGTGGGAAATGAAATGGTAACCATAATTGGGTGATGATCCGATATCAGCATCGGGCCAATGTCTGCTGCTAACAGAGATTCCAAATTTGCTTGTGTCAGGAAGAAGTAGTCAATCCTTGTATATTTGCTGTGTGGGGGCGAATAATAAGTAAAGTCTTTCACTGTAGGATGAAGCGTCCGCCATGTGTCATGAAGGGTCAGTGTGGAAAGTTGCTTCTTGATGGCACGAAGTGCCCTATATGATATTGAGGAAGAACCCGACGAGGAATCTAGAGTAGGGGACAGAGCTAGGTTGAAATCCCCCCCAACTACTAACATGCCTTTAAAAAAGGAAGTAAGTATTCGCATAGTATTTCTAAAGAAGGGCACTTGGTTTATGTTTGGTGCATACAAATTCGCCAACGTGAGATCTCGGCCAAATAGCTTCCCCTTCAGAAAAATGTAACGGGCCTCTATGTCAACGAGAGTCTCCTCTATTTGGATGGGGCAATTTTTAGAAATAAGGATCGAAACCCCCTTGGTCTTTGCGGATGGGTTTGTGGCATGGAACTCCGTAGGATATTGGGGGGATCGAAATGAGGGGGTTTTGTCCGTTTTAAAGTGCGTCTCCTGAAGAAAGACAACATCCGCTTTGGCCCTCTTCAGGAGGAGCAACAGTTGCGATCTTTTTTCTGGTGTATTGAGCCCCTTAGTGTTGAGCGAGTACAGCCTGACCTGGGGTAAATCCACAGGAGTACGAGTTGACTGCATTTCGTATGAGTGGTAAGTAGGTATGCACGGCTAGAGTGTTAGATTCGAGGGGGAAGGGAAATAAGAATGAGGAGAGGTCAGGAAAGGAAGGGAAGGGGGTGTGAAGGGTTAGGGAGGGGTGGGAAGGATGGATGTCAAATCGACTATCCAACGGCAACCGTAGGGATAGGAGACCAGCTCCTGCCCAGGAGTATCGGTGCCACTATAGGTATGGTGCTGAGACCTCAGGAGCCCTACGAACAAGTGGGTCCCTCAATCTGAGTCACCGTGAAGGGGTTGAACCAGGGTCCCCGGGAGAGTCTGGGATCAGATATCAAGATGTAGAGCCGACGTCCAGCCCTATAAAAGGTTTGTAATTCCATAAAAGAACAGGAGGTCATGACACCCGTGAAATAAACATCAAGTAACCACACGGATGCAAATCAAGAGGTACCTTCAGGCCTCCAAATACCATATCAAGCAAATACTCAAAGAAAACAACAAATTTTCCCTTTTTGTTAAAAATCCTTAAACCATAAGCCATAAATCCTTGCTAGATACCTTATAACACTAGCTACTGCCTTAAGTTGACCAAGCGTCATGAAATTAAGGAGCTAGATAAGGCTAACACCTGTACAGAGATAATGACGGGCAATGACAGTGGTTAAGATTAATGAACCGTTAGACCACGGACATTACTTGCAATACGTTTGGAGTAGCATCGGATCAAGCAATGATATACTGAAACTTAAAACATAACCCACTTAAAACGAACAAGATTAACAAAAGTTACCCCTCAAGGAGCACTTCTTCCTACAACTGTAGGTATCTAATACTTGCGCAGTCCCCCCTGGGGCTCCCCCTGGGCACAGGGGGTACCCAGAGGTGAGGGTACAAGCCTAATTGCAGCGAGATCTCAAGAAAGTTTAAGTTTTGCAACCCCAGCTGTACAATTAATATCTACTTCAAAATGAAACTGCTTCAAGATGAAACTGAAGCTGCGAGGGCGCCCGGCTCCACTGGTTCGGAACCGCGGCCCTCACTCTTCCGGAGGCATTGTTAAGGCCCACTAGCCACTATTTCTGTATGACAATCACATTCTTTCACACATGCATGCCAGAGAAACTGGAAAATACACTTTTTGCAAACTAAAGTCCCTTTTATGGCCAGGGTAACTATCTCTATGCGGAGAGGGTATGCCTGGAGAATAAACTAAACGGCCTTCGCTAGCGACCAAGCACTTACTCGGGAAGGACGGGAAGGCCGAAGAAGAGGATTAAGGACCCCTGTCATACAAAACTGTCCATCCCACCTCTCTTGAACGTCTAATGAGCTACTCAATAAGGGGTATTAACAAGAAATAGTTAAACTAGTTTTGGAGCCTAATACTCCCACTATAACCTTCTCCGGCATACCCTCATCTGTTAACCAGTACATCTCCCCTCCCCCCAAATGTAGCAGAGTTCTACAGGGACTTGCCGAATATAGCCATAGGTGAAACAGTACATGGGTAAACCTGCGACGATGTCATTCGACTTCTGTCTTAGTCTCGTTACCTCAATGTAGTAGAAAGCTACGTGTGTATAACTTCAATAGGCAAAAAAGAAAAAGAGAGGAAAAAAAAGAAAAAAAGAAAAAAGAGGTTGATGAAAAGGGTTGCGGATCCAAAGGAAGAAAGATGGGCGGGTGGATTCACTTATCTGCGGAATCCTTTCACAGGTCCGGTGAATGTCTGCGGTAGTCCACCCGGTCTCGTCGCGCCCTGCGGGAACGCGGTGAAGCAGAAGGGCTATGTCCGTTGCGAGAATCTCGCCTGGTACGGTGGTTTCCGCTCCGGGAAGCTGACCGACGCCTGCGGTACCTACTGGGTTGGACATCCATCTGCTCCTCACGTCCTCTCTCTCTGCTGGGTGGAGGTCTGGGACGAAATGCTGCATACCAGTTGGGCACGTCAACCAGTGGAATGTCTAAAGTGTCACAGAAAAAGGATAGTTCCTCAGGGACACGCAGGACTGCAGTGCGGCCTTGGTGTGAGGCCGCAAGGCCAAAAGGGAACTTCCACTTATATTGTATACCTTTGGCCCTCAGAGCATCAAGCAATGGCCTCAGGTCCCTTCGGTGTTGTAGCGTGATTCCGGACAAGTCTTGGTATATATGAATGGTAGCACTGCCATGTGATAGCTGAATTCGATTACGTGCCTTTCGCAGAATATCCTCCTTCAGTCTGTAATCGACAAGACAACAGACTACATCGCGAGGGGGGTCTGTTTCACGACCTCTAGGCCGCAGCGCCCTGTGTATTCTCTCTATGGCCACTGGCGTCTGCGCCGGTCTGTCAAGGAGATCGTTAAATAGGCCCACAACCGTTGCCTCAAGTTGGTCCGCATCCACTGTTTCTGGTAGGCCTCTCACCCGTACATTGTGTCTCCTTCCTCTATTATCTAAATCCTCTTGATGGCGTTGGAGGTCCCTCAGTTGTAGTGTATGGGCATCTAGTGTATGAGTGACCTTTCGGAGGACATTGTCATGTTGTGCCACTTTCTGCTCTGCCTCTTGCACCCTGTCCGCAATGGCGCGTATATCCAGTCTCAAGTCTGCTATGGCTGCAGAGAGAGTCTCTTTTATGTCTGCCGCCACTGCCCTCAAGTCCAAGAGGCTCGGGTGTTGTTGTGCGCTCATAAGGGGCTCAAAAATTCCCTCATTACGTGGGTCACTCGGCGGTGAGGAGAGCGGGGCCCTTGTGAGTGTGGCGCGGGAAGCCGCCATATTGTCCCGCTGTGAGCGGAACATGTCGGGCAGGGTCTGGCTAAGGGTACCTCTTTGCCGTCTCGGCGAGCGGGAGCGGGATGTCGAGGAGGTCCGGGATGCCGTGCCCATCTTCTCCGGTGGTGTGTAGCGGTGTCAGGCTTCCGTGAAGGCAAACGGGCTGGATCGTGGCAGGAGCTCCGCTCTTAGGCAGCCATTCACTCCCGAGGTCAGGCCACGCCCCTTCTAAAAGGTGATCAGCGATTTTTATTGTGACTGCGACATTATGGCAGACACATCGGACATGTTTGACACATTTTTGGGACCATTGTCATTTATACAGCAATCAGTGCTATTTTAAATGCACTGATTCCCGTGTAAATGACACTGGCAGTAAAGGAGTTAACCACTAGGTGACAGTGTAGGTGTTATGTATGACGTTATGTGTTTTTTTATTGTAGGGGGCGTGGCCTGGCATGTGACATCACAGATCGTCTTTCCCTATAAAAGGGAACAGACGATCGATGATAGCCACAGTAGGAAGCACGGGGAGAGGTTTGTTTACACAGACCTCTCCTCGTTCTTCAGCTCTGTGATCTGATCGTGGGATCGGGTCCACTGGTCCCACGGCCACGGTCATGGAGCTCATGACCGGGTCGGGAGCGCGCCGCCAGCGGTGCGCTCCCAACCCACGGCTGGGCACTTAAAAAGCAATGTACAGGTACGTGCTTGTGCTCAGCCATGGCATTCTGCCGACGTACATCAGCGTGAGACAGTCCTTAAGTGGTTAGGGTCGACTCAACTGCCCTTATCTATAGATTAGAATGCTTGTGCTTCTACTATGGAGGGTCTCATAATATTAAAAGAGTTAGGACTGCGGAAATATTGGGGGTCTTAGAGCGGCTCTGCAGCTTACGCATGTATTTACAAATGTGAGCTAACTAAACCTCTGTTTTTAACGCATACTGTTAGACAGGTTAATTTGTTTGGTAGTGCGTTGAGCTGGGAATTTTCTCTGGTTTTGTTTTGCATGTGTTTTCCTTACATGTGCTCTTTGCTGTGCAGGCCAGTTCTCAGAACTTCTCCAGAGCCCCTCCCATCCTCTGGAACTCCCTGTCCCAGTATGTCTGGTCAGTTCCTACCCTGTCTGCCTTTAGGCGATCCTTGAAAACTCACCTATTTAGGGAAGCCTACCCCACCGCTACCGTACTGTACTTGAGTCCCCTCCATCAGATCATCCCCTGCAGCTAATACCTTTTGTACCACCTCCCCCTCCCTTTAGATTGTAAGCTCCACAAACAGGGCTCCCCTATTATTTCTGTATTGTACTGTATTGTAATTTTACTGTCCCTTTTATATTGTAAAGCACTGCGTAACCTGTTGGCGCTATATAAATCCTGTATAATAATAATAATAATAACCATTCATTTTTAGACACACTGCAATGTAATGTTCAGCTCTCCATGTGATTGTTGTGAAAATGGGAAACTCCAGTTGAATGTACACCAAATTCAGCCCACAGGATCATTTCACACACAATATACTATATATGACTAATGCCGCTTACACACGACCGGACTTTCCGACAAAAAAGGTCAGAAGGAATAATTTCATCAGATATTCCGATTGTGCGTGGGCTTCAGCTGATTTTTTATTTTTTTTTTAAAGTCTGACGAACCTAGAAATAGAACATGTTTTAAATCTGTCCAACGGAATCAATACCTATTGGGAAAACTGTTTGTCTATATGCTGGTCCGACTGACCAAATACGACGCAAGGACAGCTATTGGCTACTGGCTATTGAACTTCCTTTTCTAGTCCTGTTGTACGTAATTGCATTCGAAATGAACAGACTTTGGTGTGATCATTTGTAGGCATGTCCCTTTGGTCAGAACTTGGTCAGAAAGACCGCCAGAGTTTATTCTGAGGGAAAGTCCGGTCGTGTGTACGTGGCATAAGAACTTTCAGGTCTTGCAGACAACTGTACCATCTCATGTCCAATCTTTTTCATTTTGCAGTATTGATAAGTATTGGGAATTTAATGTGGAACAAGAAACTACTAAATTGAACAAAGCCAAATGAGACGTTTAAAAAGGTTTAATTGTTCAGGAAAAATATTTATAACTGTAAACATATTTTTATTTTTAGCCTTTTATTTCAGCTAACTTATTGATACAGGTCCGCTTTAAAATTGCCTGACATTCTTTTTATGCATGGATACGTCAAGCATTTTCTATAAAGGATCTCCCAGGGTCCAGTCACAGTTTTATAGAGTTATCACCAGATAGATAAACTGCAAAAAGGCCTTTGCTGATCGAAAAAAAAACTAGCAAAGCGGCTTCACCATTCCCAGTGACACCTGAAGTACTAAATCAAGCAATCAGTCTAAAATCTTGTTTAACGGCCTTCGCTTGCTATAGATCACAAGCAATATTTTTCTCATTCTGAGCTCTCTGAAAAGACTGGCACATATAACTTTGTAAGCAATCCTGACATATGACAGAAGGAGGACAAATATGGCAATTATTATGGTCCTGACTCCTTAATGCACGGCACAGCAAGACACAACAGCTGCAGTTAATGAAAAGCATATACAGTGTTTTATAAAGAAAACACGCTGACACTAAATGATATCTACTCGCACAACAAATAAAAACAATGGGTAGAAAATTGACCTGAGCATTAGTTTGCTTTGTCGCAAGAGAAGATTTTAGTACTGCATCTTCTCTGAGGGAATATACCATATATACAGTATATGCTATATAGACATGCTCTCTTCTGAACAAATTCAAATGCCCTCAAGAAACAATCAATATATTACCATGTTCTGGCACTTGACTTGTTGGTGAGTTTAAATTAGGGAGGAGTAAAATTTAGAGTATTTTCTTTAGAATTTGTAATATTTTAATGGCTTTTCAGATAGTGAAGTTTACTTAACCACTTGACCTTCGGAATATTCCCCCTCTTCATGACCAGGCCATTTTTTGTGATAATGCACTGCATTACTTTAACTGATATTTACTTGGTTGTGCGACACCGTACTTAAATAAAATGTATGTCCTTTTTTTCCTACAAATATATATTCTTTTGGTGGTATTTGATAACCTCTGCACTTTTTATTTTTTGCGCTATAAACTAAAAAAGACAATTTAAAAAATTTTTTTTTTTTACTTTCTGCTATAAAACATATCCAATCAAAAACTTGAAAAAAATGAAATTTCTTCATCAATTTAGGGTCGATATGTATTCTGCTACATATTTTTGGTAAAAAATCCCAGCAAGCGTATATAGATAGTAAGAGACACAAATTACATCCTTTCCCCCTGTCAAAACGACGATCTGTCTTGTACACATCGCAGTTCTGGCTCTCTACCTGATGATCGGTGGCTGCCAGCTGACGTCGAGTACCTGGCATTCGTGCCCCCTACCCAAAAGAGCGGGAACATATATATATATATATATATATATATATATACGTGATCCTGCGGGTGGTTGGCCATGTGACACCGCCCCTTGTCCCTATATAAGTGGCCGCGCAGTGCGTCCCTGGCATTGTGGCCGGAGAGAGCGTCGAGTCAACATCTCCTGGAGAAGAAGGAGAAGAGGAAGAAGAAGAAGAACGGAAGGCGGCGGCGGCGGCGACAGAAGACCGGAAGAACCGAGAGGGGGACAAGACCCCCGAAGTCGGGAGAAGAGGCCTGCGGCGAGGAAGAAAGCCGGACTCCTCCGCTAGCAAAAGAGCTACAAGAGGATAGCGGAGGAGTCCGGCGAGAAGACCCCCGAAGACGGAAGACCCAATAAGGGTGCAATAAAGTATTTTATCTCGTGTGTTGTGTTTTTTTTTGTACTTTTTTTTACAGGTGAATGGGTAGGGGTACATTGTACCCCATACTCATTCACATAGGGTGGGGGGCCGGTATCCGGGCGCCCCATTATTAAAGGGGGCTCCCGGATTCCGATAAGCCCCCCGCCCGCAGACCCCGACAACCAACGGCCAGGGTTGTCGGGAAGAGGCCCTTGTCCTCATCAACATGGGGACAAGGTGCTTTGGGGTGGGGGGGCCGCGCGGCCCCCCCTTCCCCAAGGCACCCCCCATGTTGAGGGCACGCGGCCTGGTATGGCTCAGGAGGGGGGCGCTCGCTCGCCCCCCTTTCCTGGCCGGCCGGGTAGCGTGCTCGGACAAGGGTATGTTGTGAACTTGGGGGGGACCCCCACGCCGATTTTTTTCGGAGTTGGGGTTCCCCTTTATGTCCATACCAGGCGGCGGGGCCAGTGACGTCTCCTTTGCGGGCCCCGCCTACCTGGAGACGCGCTCGAAATGAGCGGACTTTCCTCCGGGCGGGAAAAGTCCGCTCATTTCAAAAGTACGGTGGACTGGCATACACACGGCCGGATTGTCCGCCGAAATGCGAGTACGACGGACAGAATTTCGAAAAAAAAGAAATTCTTAGTACGCCGGACTGCACGCTGAAAAAGTCTGCTGAAGCCCACACATGAGCGGATTGTCCGCTGAAATGTGTTTCAATGGACTAAGTATACAGATTACATTGCTGTATGTAATTATTTCACATCCCCTTTGTCCCTTGTGGTCTGCCCAGTATCCTGAATGTAGTTTTATATTATAAAAACTTTTCTTTCTGCCTGGAAACTGGAGATTGTCCATAGCAACCAAAACTGTCCCTTTACATCAAAAGAGGTTTTAGACCAGCTAGAAAACAGCGATAATAAATTAGAATCACTCGCAGAATTGAGCGATAGCGATTTGTGGGGAGATCCGTCATCAAATACTGAAAAGTAATGGCAGCGACAATTCCGCAACTGAGCAAATTTCAGTGTTTTTGATTTGAATACATTATTGAATAATTTTTATTATTATTATTATATTATTATTTGGTATAATTATTTATAGTTGTTTATTATATTATAATTTATGATTTAATTTTTCAAACTTTATTATACCCAGGATGTCTTCTAGACTCTGGTTTGGACAGATTTAAGTGAGTTATTCCTAAGAATTACAGGACTACAATATAAAACGCCACATTTTCATGCAAAATAATGGTACCGCTTTCAGCACCTAAAATCTGAAATAATCATACCGCCAGGGAGGTTAATAAAGGAAAATATATATTTTTTTTTTTTTTTGCAAGCAAATTTTCCTTTATCTTAGTGAATGTGGTGAAATTCTTCTGACTTTCACCAACCGGACTTTTGCAAGCAAAATACAGATTTTTATTTTCCTTCTGTATTTTTTGCAAAGTAAATGTTCACAACATTCCCTAAGTTAAGGAAAAATTGTCTTGAAAGGTGAACTGCCTTTTGCCTTAGTAAATGAACCCCAATGGGTCTGCATACAGGCCAAACAACCAGCATTTCCACAAGGGGATCAGCATTGGCAGCCCCATTCCCCCCTCAGATATAACTAATGACAGATCTACTTTACTTAAATTTAAGATAAAGTGAGGAGCTATTTCTTCCAGAATCCCCAGCTCCACTAAAATGCCTCTGTCATTACCAAAGCTCACAATGCTGTCATGCACTTCTAATGGATTCCCTATAATACAAAATATACAAATAATTATGGAGTCCAGCTGTGAAAAGGTAACACAGCCCAATGGTCTTGAGTGAAAGAGAGACAATACCCACTGTAGGAAAACACAGTCACTGGTCAATGACTTGTAACAAGATACTGTATAAAAATATGACATAATTATACTTCTGTGCATTTTCTATTCTTTGTAGGCAATAGTGCTGAAATTCCCCTTTACAAAAAAACTTTTTAGAGAGTAGCATACAAGGTGCCATTGCCGACCTCTCATTTTGATAATGATAGTTGCTGGCTGTAATGTTCACTCTCTGGCTTTAACAGTTTGAGGGACCAACCTACAAGGATGCATTTAAGGACTTTTGACTCTACGTTGACGTTCCAGATTTGCATACATTTTTCCAAGTCTATGGTTCAGATAGAAATTCCGTGGATAAGCCCTGACAGCCAGGCAATTAGTATTTTCAGAAGGACAGATGATAGCACTGGCACTGCCAACCCCCCCCCCCCCCCACCCCCTCCAATATTTCTATCAGGAAAGATTTACTTTAATTGTTGCATGTAAGGCTTTTACTCTTGAATGACAGCCTGCTGATATTGGTACATTTCCTGATTATAGTTATATTTTATTGTATACTATCGCAATTTGCATTTTATTAAACAGTGCTAAGGATTATTAAACATGAGTGAAAGAGAAAACAAATAATAATCTTAACAATGCTTTTTGTTCATTAGTCCTCCGGTCACATTATTCTGTAACTTTCATGGGTTTCCTATCAAAGACTTTCACCAAAGCATCTAAGAAAGGGCACCTTCTGCATTTAATTAAAAAGGTCATCAAGGTCCATCATTTCCTATTCTTTCATGACCCTACAAAATGGATCTGTCTTTCTCATCTTGGATGATTTTGATTTCCTCTCTAACCTCACATCGTCATTTTCAAAGTCATCACTGGCCTTCAAGAATTAAATGGGGCTTTATTTATTTATTCATTTATTTATTCATTCCAAAGAGCTTTTCTACCCTGATAGCATACAGTATATTGAAGTGTGCCTTAAATTAATACTCTTCATGATAACATTGACTTCTATATCTGGAAGAATGTGTATTTTATGCCCTGACATTTGTGAGCTTAATCTATAGGTTAGTGTAAAGAGTACTGTACCTGAACCTCCATGGTGATGTCGGGGCTATTAAGGATTTTTTAGCCTTGGACACTAGATATACAATATTTATATGTTATTAGTTCAACATACTGCATGTGGAAGAAGTGCAATAGTTAATCTGGTATAGAGCCATGGGTATTTTGTGATGTGAATTTGGAAGGCACCCAGAATATGTGAGCCGTTTTAATGAAATCTCTTGTTTGATTGCTATTAGGAGTACTGTGTGTCTTTTATCTATTTTTCAATTTAGAAAATATGTTTTGAAAGTGCATTGAGTTTCCTTTTTCTTGAGTGTTATGATTATTATTATTACTGAATAAGCTTGATAACTAATACTATTACTGATGTTAGACACAAGAGACCCACCATTGTCAAGTTGTACCAGATATCTTCTGTCTACAGGGTTTTATGAAATGTTGCCCTCTGCTGTAGAATCCTTTGGCCCTCAGGTCTTATTTTACATGTTATTTATGGGACTAATTGTAGATGTACTCTGAAATAATGAAATAACAATGTGCACTTTAGACAAAATGAATGCCAAACTCCAACAAAACGTTTTATTTGTTTTGGATGGAGCCTGGAACTTTTGCAACCTCTGTGATGCGTTTATTTGGGAGATTTCCCCTACTTCCCATTCAGACAAAACATTTTAGTAGAGTAGAGAAGGGTTAGAACGTATGACAATATTGCTGTCTAAGGCCGCGTACACACGGGCGGACTGTTCGCCCAACTAAGTTCGTCAACCAATCCGACAAACAGTCCGTTCAAAATTTGCATGAACGGACTTGACCACACACGATGAGCAGACAGTCCGCTGAAAGCGTGCGCGATGACGTGAACGGCACGTACGACGGGACGAGAAATTCGACGTCCAATACACTGCAATGCAACCTTCGCCGTGTAAATCCTTTCTGAGCATGCGCCAAACTTAGTCTGTCGAACTAGCCTACACACGAGCGGACTGTCCGCTGAAACCAAGTTTGGACGGACTGTCTTACGGAAATTCCGTAAGACTTTGTTCGTCAGACTGTCCGCTGAAACAGTCCGCTGAAGCCCACACACGAGCGGATTGTCCACTGAAACACTGTTCAGCGGACTAAGTTGGGCGAACAGTCCGCCCGTGTGTACGCGGCCTTAGGGTTTGGGGTTTTTTTTTCTGCCTGTAAAACCCCCTGTCACTAAGCTCCTGGAAAGGTCTATAGTGGTCATGGACACATAGGGGTTGATTTACTAAAGGCAAAAAGACTGTGCACATTGCAAGGTTGCGCCAGAGCTTAGTAAATGAGCAGAAGCTCTGCTGACTTCCATCATCCAATCATGTGCAAGCAAAAATGCTGTTTTTTTAATTTTCCTTGCACGTGATTGGGTACTCTTTGCAAAGTGTAGCCTTACTTAATTTACTAAGCTCTGGAGCAACTGCACTTTGCAAAGTACATAGTCTTTAGTAAATCAACATAGACTAACATGGAGGGGAGTTATAACTTTCACTATGACTTTCATGCAGCTAAATAATATACACTTTAGAATTATAATTTTTTTCAAAGATATGTAGCAGAATACATTTTAACGTAAATTCATGAATGCATTTGATTTTTTAAATTGTTATTGGATTTTTTTTTCGCAAAAAATCTAAAAAATCCAGTGGTGATCAAATATCACCAAAAGAAAGCTCTATTTATGTGAAAAAAATATATAAAAATGTAATTTGCGTACAGTGTTGCATGACTACACAATTGTTAAAATACCGCTGTGACGAATAGCAAGTCAAGCACAAATCATCCCATAGTCAGAAAAGTATCTTGAATCTTATGGGCCCGATGCAAAAGTTGGCCTGGGGCCCCCCATTTCCACCCACTGCTTCAGCCATGCACCAAGATACTCCCACAAGAAGGTGGAATTGTATGTAAGCCTGGGTTCACACAGTAAACCGCATGTGAATCGCACAGGAATTGCACCACAGTCAGAACACAATAGCTCTGCAGGTGTGATGGTATCGAGTAATTTATTTGACCCAAAAAATGAGAAAGAGTCAAAATCTGTTATGTCTTCACTGCCATGTTTACTCACTTTGGGGATATGTAACTTTACTTCTTGCCCTGGCAACAGGTGTTATTTAAACCTCATTTTCAAGAATATTAAAATCATTTCTTCCCCATTCTGTCCAAAGTTGGCTAGAGCTGAGCTTTCCAAATGGATTCCAGTTTGGCAGATCAAAGGACATCAAGACAACATTCCAGTAGCTGTACTGAAGTATAATTTTAAAAGTTTACTTACCTATAATGAATCCAGGAGGAAAACAATGTAGTATTACATTTGGGTTAGATATAGTGAAATTACACAGAAGGCTTCTTACTATACATTCATGATTAGATACATAGCCAATAGGTTCAGATGCTACCACATCTATTCCCTTGTGCACCGTGCCTACATGTTCATAGACCAATACAGAAAAAATACTGAAATTCTAATAATTGTAATTGCCTGAGAATGCACATGGTCAGAAATGGCTACTATGAGGGATTAAATCATTGCCAAAGATTGCCTTTCTTTTGAAATTAAATGATGCCCTTTGGCCTTTCTTCATGTCAGAGTCATAAAATACCCCCGGTATGTGCAGTTTATTACATTATTTCACCAGTGCACTATTTCACCAGAACAGTTTGCTAATATTTTAAAGTAAATTAGATGCCACATATAATGGAATAGAAATAAGAAAGAAAGAATGAATATATATATATATATATATATATATATATATATATATATATATATATATATATATAATATAATATAATATTATATTTTTTATAACACATTGAAATTTAATATTTTAAAAGTGTGATTCTCTTTTGGTGCTCTGTCAGAATATATAGCCAGTTTGGCTCCATGTTATTGCATGGAATATATTACAAAGCTGTGAGGCTTGCAGAAAGGATAAATATGCAATGTTTTCCACCCAGAGATTAATTTAAAAGTGCTGACCCCTTTGCTTCTTTCTGTATAATAAGTAGATGTATACTCCAATTCATCAGGTGCATTCAGCCTTACACTTTCTTTATTATGCACACACGGAGCACATGACTGATGGGGTTTTAAAGGCATACCAGATTGGAAAGTATATTTATTGAAGCCAAGTTGTATGCAACATTGTAATAACCAAACAGAACTATTCTACTCTCTGTCTTAGTCAAGCAAAAACACATGGCTGACAATATTTCTGTCACACACACAGCAACGATACTGCTATAATACACTTACATACATTGTTAGGACTTCATCTAATTCTGAGATACATAGAAATTTTGGCAATGGCAATAGTTCTTTGTATTTATAAAAGGAAACTATAGGATATAAGCTAAACTGGGATCAGATGAATAGCAGCTAAGGATGAGATCTAAGGTCAGGTTGATGTAGAGTTCCAGAAACTGCCACTAAATGATTGTTTCCTACGCCTTAGCTGCTAAGACACTGGTGGCTGCCTGTGTCCTAGCAACCAAGGATGCTGCATGGTCCAGCTCCCGGTATCCTAGCAACTGATGACATATTTGGTTGCTAGGATGCAGGCAATCTCACAGCATCATTGGTTGTTATGATGCTGTGTGGCTACCTGAATCCTAGCAATCAATGAGGCTGTGTGGAATAGGACAGATGCCTTCAACATGGGGAGGGTACCATGCTATAAATAAGAAAGGGTTACATGGTTATATAGTAATCTTAGAAAAAAAAGAAACTATGAGTAAATAAATACACCACACACTCGACAAATGCTTTTTTTTTATATTAAAGACAAAAATTAACCTGAAAATGTCATTTAGCAGCAATTCAAAAGATTTTTTTTTTTGTCTTTATAAATGTCACTCTAGTATTTCAAATAGGTGTTCCACTTCACATACGATAACCACTAGATGGAGCTGAGAATCATAGAAAAATGCTAATTTACTATGATCTGCAGTTCCATCAATTTGCCATCATGTGGTATTTTACTATTCATAATATTAAAATAAATAAGGAGCATCAATCCTTGAGAGATAATTGTCTAGTGACAATCTATTTTCCTGGCATTTGCATAGAACAAATGTACACTCACTTTGAGGGCCCATACCAGCCAATAGCCATATGTAAGCAGCTTAAGTGGTACTAATCCATTAGTATCCATTCCTCCAAAGATCTATTACATAGCACCAGTTCCATAAATTCAAGACCAACCTTATGAAGTTAAGACTCATACCAACTGTATAATAAAATTGACGACTGTTGACCTCAAATCAGGCAAACGTAACCACTTACGGACTGTCCACCGCAGTTTTGCGGAGGCTGTTTGAAGGAGGATATCCTTGTTATGGCAGCAGCTAGCTGCCATAACCCCGGTATCCCCTTTTTCAGCGGGTGGTCCGCTACAAGATAAAAGTAGTATCTGCAGCAGATTCACCGCAAGATCACTTTTATTGGTGGCGGGAAGGTGCCCCCCCTCCCGCCGCGATCCGATGCCTTCTGCCACTTACCAGCGCGGTCGGCAGTGGTGGAGGCGATCGCGTCCTCTTGATAGCTCAGTATGGAGACAAGTGAGGGGAAGATAGCCCCCACCCATCTCCATACAATTGCTGGGCGGAAGCAACGTCAAAACGTCACTTCCGCCCACAGCATTTAAAGGGCCAATTTTTTTAAATGATTTTTTTAAATTACAATTTTTTTGTTATTGCATTTTAGTCTAAATATGAGATCTGAGGACTTTCTGACCCTAGATCTCATATTTAAGAGGTCCTGTCAAACTTTTTTTCTATTACAAGGGATGTTTACATTCCTTATAATAGGAATAAAAGTGAATTTTTTTTTAAACAGTATAAAAATAAAAAATAAAAGGTAAAATAAATAATAATAATAATATTTTTTTTAAACGCGCCCCGTCCTGACGAGTTTGCGTGCACAAGCGAACGCATACAGTATGTGAGTAGGGCCCGCATATGAAAATGGTGTTCAAGCCACTCATATAGGTTGGACTTGTGTCTTTTTTTAACCTCACCTACTATGTAACTATGTAACTATGTGAGGTATCCCCGCGATTGTAGAGCGAGAGCAATAATTCTAGCCCTAGACCTCCTCTGTAACGCAAAACATGCTACCTGTTAACCCTAAACCCTATTAACCAGAAACCTCAATAACTATAAATACACTTCTTCCTATTAGTATAATTTTGGTTTTACACTCCCATGCTGCAGTTTGGCCGCAGTGCTGGTACAGTGCAGTATACCCATGGTTTTTGTGCAGGTTACCTGCAGTTTCCTATAGACTTCTTTTAGATTGCTTGTTTTTGGTGCATTTTCTGAAAGCGCACCAAAGATACAGCATGTAAGACTTTTAGTACGCTTTCAGAAATGCACCAAAAAACACGCAATCAAATAGGAATCTATGGTAAAACCTGGGTAACCGGTCTGAAGACTGCAGGTACACTGCACTTTGTCTAGGCTGCAGCCAAACAGTGTGGCAGTGTGAAACTGCCCTAAAGGATTAGAAAGATAGAAAAATGTTCTCCTTAACACTGCTCTTTTCTTTCTGCTCTAAATCTGCTCCCTATGTCTAAGCCTAGAGACTTAGCTTGAAGCTTGTGGACCCTAATACAAACATTGACCTGGGCCCCCCACTACCACCTGACACTTCCACTGTGTGGCGGGATACTCTCAGCATGCGCCAAGATACTCCAAGTGGCTGAAGAGTTACTGCAGATCTTTATTTTTATATTTTTCATAAATTATTTATTTTCTTCATAGATTTCACATTACAATTCATTACATTCCTATATTATCTTTAACCCCTGACCCCTCTTATCAAAAAAAAATATATATATAATAACCCCCTCCCTGCCCCCCCCCCCCCCTCTCAAAAAGATCCACCAACTCTTATTTTCCAGGTCTTCCATTATTTCTCATCTTGATCTTTCATTGTCATTGTCAGATATTCCATTTGTTGAATTTCTGCAATTCTCGTGAGCCATTGTGCTCTAGTTGGAGGGTTGTTTTTTTCCACAGAACAGGAATACATGCCCTTGCTGCTATTAGCAGATGTCTCAAGAGAGAGTTTTTGAATCTTTCTATTGCCATTGGAATGTCCAGCAACAGAAAAGTTTGCAATTCCTGTTATTGGTTTAATAGTATCAGCTACCATTCCCCAGAACTCTCTAATTTTTGGGAATTCCCAGAAGATATGTAATAATGTTCCCTCTGTTCCATGACATCTCCAGCAGGCATCAGATACTTGGGGGTAGATCCGATGTAATACTTTTGGTGTTCTGTACCACCTAGTGAGTATTTTATATTCCCCTTCCTGGTATCTGCTTGTTACCGAGACCTTTTGATTAAATAGCAGGATCTTACCTTTTTGTTCTGGGGATCTCTCTCCCAGGCCTGAAAAAAAGGGAGTTCTTGTGGAGTCTCCAATTCGGTTAGTATAATATAGAAATGGGACATCAAGTGTCTCGAAGATTCTTCTATCAAACAGGTCTCCTCAAACTCAGTCAGTGCCCTCATTTCTACATATGCCTTTGATTTAGATCTAATAAAATCTTTTAGTTGCATCATTCTGAAAAAGTCTAGCTCTGGTGCTATTTCTTTTTCAATATCTTTTTTTGTCATTAAACGGTTTTCCACCGAAAAATGACAAATTCTGCTAATGCCTCTACCTCGTATTGCTTTAAACTTTGGGTCCGTCATTCCTGGCTGAAATGCCCAGGATTGAGAGGAGTGGGCTAGGGTTTCTCGAAATGGGTGTTTTTTTTATTATCTTTTTAATCGCTCTCACTGTCACACCTATTATTGGGTGTTTTCTCACTTCTACTTGCACCTCTACATCTGGAATCCACACTAGACCTTCCAACAGGATTCCTGTCACTGCTTGTTCTGTCTGTATCCAAGGTTTATCTTTTTTAAGCCTACACCATTCCACTACTCTGGCTAGGTGTGAGGCTTCTTGGTATCTTATTGGATCTGGGAGTCCTATCCCACCTTTTCCTTTGGGAAGTGCTAAGATGTTTCAACGTATTCTTGCTGGTTTCCCAGCCCATATAAACGTCAAAAATCTTGATCTAAGATCTCTTAAAAAGTTTGGGGGATCTTAATTGGTAAGGTCTGTTTTAAATGCAAAAGTCTTGGCATCATATTCATCTTAATAATGTTGGTTCTCCCGAACCACGTAAAAATTTCCTTATCCCATTTCTGAAGATCAAGTTTGATCTGTCTTTCCAATGGTATGTAGTTGAGTTCAAACAGCTTATTTAAATTCTTTGACACAAGTAGCTAATGTATGAATTTGTCCATCTGAAATCGAATTGTGTAGATATCACCTGTAGGAGGGATGCATTTATTTCTATCCCCATTGCTTCTGATTTTCCATAATTTACTTTAAAATTGCATACTTTCCCATAATCTCGTAGCTCCATCAATAAAGATGGAAGAGATGTAATTGGGGCAGTTACGAGAAAAATCAAATTGTCCGCATAAGCTGCCAGTTTCTGTTCTTCTCCCCTTATTTTTACCCCCTTAATATTCATATTGGCACAAATTTTCCTTAAAAAGGGTTCTATTGTCAAAATGAATATCAGGGGTGAAACAGGGCATCCCTGACGTGTTCCATTTAAAAAAAGGGCTCAGAGATTCTATCGTTTATTTTTACCCTGGCACTTGGTTTTGAATATAAATTGGAGATCCATCTCAACATCCCATCTCCTAGACCTATATGTTGTAACACCACCTTTAAAAATATCCAGTCTACCCGGTCGAAAGCTTTTTCCGCATCAGTGGATACTATCAGCATTGAGTTATGCTGTTTTTGCATAAGATAAATTGTATTCACCACCCCCTGTGTGTTTTCTCTTCCTTCTCTCCCAGGGGTGAACCTGACTTGGTCTGGATGAATTAAACCCCGGATAAAGTCTACCAATCTCATATCTAAGATCTTTGTGAACACTTTAAGGTCCACATTCAGCAGCGAAATAGGTCGGTAGCTTGGGCATTCTTTTGGGATAACTGTTATATGTGCCAATAATGTTTCTGTTGGAATTTGCTTCCCTTCGTGTATTAAATTATAGGCTTCTGTGAATCTCAGAGCCAGTTTCTCCGCAAACGTTTTATAATATGACAGGCTAAACCCATCTGGGCCCGGTGCCTTGCCCAGTTTCAGCGATTTTAATGCCCTTATAAATTCCTCTGTTGTGATTGGTACATCAATTTCTCTAGCCATCTCCTCTGTCAGTTTTGTCATTTCTGTCCTTTCGATATATTCTCTAGCTACTTCCCATTTCTTTAAGTCACTCACTGAAGTAGATTTTTTTCCTAGCTGGTATAGACTCTCATAGTATTCTTTAAACACCTGAGCAATTTTCTGCAGAGTATTAACCATTTCATCTCTCTGTGTTTTGATTTGTATGATTTGATTTCAAGGGGAATTTTCTCTGAGGGCATTTGCCAGCAATCTCCCTGGTTTATTCCCAAATTCATAGAATGTCCGCCTCCCTCAAGTTAGCTTTGCTTTTGCTTTTCTATTAATTGGAGATTTCGTTTTTCACGCAAACCATCTAGTTTCTGTTCTATTGCTTGTGCTTGTGATTTTGTATGCACTATTTCTAATTCCCCAATGTCTTTAAACAACATATCAATCTTTTCATTCAGGTTACATTTTCTATGTGCCCCCAGGGATATACAAAAGGGTGTTGTTTCTCCTGTCTTATTTATTGAAAAAAAAAAAAAACATCCAGTTCTTGTTTTAGTTTCTCCTCATATTCACTTTCTTTCAAGAGTGTTTCATTTAACTTCCAGTGCCACTTTCTAGGTTCCGCCTCCCCCAACTCTAACGTACAGCTTGTCAGAGCATGATCTGATAGCGTGAATGAGCCAATTGAGGCTTCTACTAGAGATGTAATCACATTCTGGGAAATTGCAGATATTTATATACATATTGAGAAGGTATTTCAAAAGCTTTTGGAGAAACTGTCCACATTTTGCCATACCGCTCCAATTCTTTTGAATACCTTGGAGCAGGGGTAGGCAGCCTTTGAGAGGTGGAGATGTACCTGAACAACATGAAAGAGATCAAAGATCCCCAGGGTGCAGCATCCTATTTTTTATTTTTCTTAAGAAATTAAGGCCTAAGGCTCGGTTCACACAGGAGGCGGCACGACGTGGCACGACTTGCCACGCCGCGACCTGACAAGTCGCCCCCCACTGTACTACGGAACCGTTCTAAGAGGAGCGACTCGAGTCGCTCCGACTTAGAAAAAAGGTTCCTGTACTACTTTTGGGTGACCTCTTCTATACCGGGGTTCTATACAGAAGTCATTTGCAAGTCGCCGCTGAGGTCGCGGCAGGTCGCGGCGCGGCAAGTCGTGTCGCCCCCTGTGTGAACCGAGCCTTACTAAATAGTGAGAAAAACTTAGAAAAATATAATAAAACAAATGTCACTGTAAATATAAACTTACCTCACATTAAGTGGACAGTATCATTGAGTAGAGCAGTGGACAGTGCCAGTAGAGCAGTGGATAATGTTAATAGGGCAGTGGATAGTTTCAGTAGGGAAGTAGACAATATCAGTAAAGCAGTGGATGGTGTCAGTAGGGCAGTAGGGTAGTGGACGGTGTTAGTCAGTAGAGCATTGGTTGGTGTCGGTAGAACAATGGATAATGTCAGTCAGTAGAGCAGTGAGCATTGTCAGTATGGCAGTGGACTTTGTTAGTAGGGTAGTGGATGGGGTCAGTAGGGCAGTAGGGTAGTGGATGGTGTTAGTCAGCAGAGCATTGGTTGGTGTCAGTAGAACAATGGATAATGTCAGTCAGTAGAGCAGTGGGCATTGTCAGTATTGCAGTGGACTTTGTTAGTAGGGCAGGGGGTGGGGTCAGTAGGACAGTGGATGGGGTCAGTAGGGCAGGGGATGGGTCATTTGAGAAACGAATGGTGTCAGTCGTTTTTTTTTTTGTTCTTTTTATTTTTTACAATTTTTTTGGTTTATTTATTTTTTAGACGCACTGTTGGGGGTTTTTGAGAAATACAAGGGAACTAAACAGACCTGTGATGTTTAACCTATGAGACAGGTAAAGGAGATTGAGGACACCGTCTCAGCAGCACAGAATGAATGAACAGGAATAGCTCTGTACAGAAAACTGATCCCCTCTTGCAGCTGCTGAATGTCAGGGGAAGGGAGAGGAGTAGAAGCTGTCTTTCAGTGGCTGCAGGAGGAAAATGGGTGGGATTGGTTCCATTATATGCTGCCACCCCACTGCCCCTCCTGTCCAGTTGTAGAACCAAATATGACAGGGAGGCCGAACGGTCCCCCTGGAGCATGGGGCTGTGTCGCAGTTGGGACACCACGCTACACCAGTGCCTTTAGAACAAAAGGGCAATCTAAACAGTGTGGCTAGAGAAATTTCCACTGGCATATATTGTATTCAGAAACCGCACCACCTAAGGTGAACAATGAATGCGTCTGATGGGATGCAGTCAGTGTTTGTCTGATAATTTTCCACCTGAATTTTTAAGTAGATTTTTGTTGAGACAAAATTTGAGTAAGTTAAGACCAACATTACTGTAAGATACTTATGGTGATCTGTCTTGTTAAATAAAGGCCTAGTTTCCACTCTACTACCACAACTGTTTCCACAATGAAGGCTTTTACAACAGTGAAGCTTAGTTGCCCATTATTCTGACAGGGGAATTAACACTGTCATCAGACATAAAAATAGTAATTGTTTCCCAACTAAAAGTTAATTAAAAGTTTAGTCAACTATACAAATTTGACATTAAATACCACATCTTTTGTGTTTTTAATTATTTAGACCTTTAATCAACACAAACCTGAACTATACAGTACAAAAGAAGCAATTAAAATAACCCACTTCTCTACTAATTCACCGAAGCAATTTACATTGAACGTTGGGTCAAAATGCTTTTTTTATGAAGCAGAAATGAATATAGGGGAATATACAATAAAACTATGAGTGCTCATTCATATGATAAAACCTGTGTGCTTTCTTTCACCGGCTACAGTAAAGCTGCTTTTTATTACTTTTATATTGTAAAAGCAACTGCTGTAAATCACATTGGTTCATTAGTGATAGAAACAGCCAGTTAAAAGGGGGGCTCCAAAATACATAGAAAATACAGGGATGGACACAGCATAGAGAGAATCATACATATTTTAATAATAAATATTGATGATCTCTATTTGCATCTAAAATAGCCACATAACATAACTAGAATGGCCTGAGAGGGCTAAAGAATTTGGCCTGACCAGCATGGACATGTGGCCGCCCCCCTGGATAGCTATCATATTTAACCCCTTCAGCCCCAGAAGATGTGGCTGCTGAATGACCAGGCCATTTTTTGTGATTCGGCACTGCATTGCTTTAACTGACAATTGTGCGGTCGTGCGATGTTGCACCCAAACAAAATGTACGTCCTTTTTTTCCAACAAATAAAGCTTTCTTTTAGTGGTATTTTATCGCCTCTGCGGTTTGAATTTTTTTCGCTTTAAACAAAAAAAGAGCAACAATTTTGAAAAGAACACGATATTATGGACTTTTTGCTATAATAAATATCCCCATTTAAAAAAAAAAAAAGTAAATATGTATTCTTATACATATATTTGGTAAAAAAAAAAATTGCAATAGGCGTATATTGATTTGCGCAAAAGTTATAGTGTCTACAAAATAGGGGATAGATTTATAGCATTTTTATTTTTTTTTTTACTAGTAATGGTGGCGATCTGTGATTTTTATTGGCACTACGACATTATGGTGGACACATCGGACACTTTTGACACATTTTTGGGACCATTGGCATTTATACAGTGATCAGTGCTATAAAAATGCACTGATTACTGTAAAAATTTCACTGCCAGGGAAGGGGTGAACACTAGGGGGCAATCAAGGGGTTAACTGTGTTCCCTGTGTGTGTTTCTAACTGTAGGGTGAAGGGACTGACCTAGAGGAAATGACAGATCATGGTTTCTAGCTATTAGGAACTTACAATCTATCACTCCTCCCAGGACAGAACAGGGATTTGTGTGTTTACACACACACGTCCCTGTTCTGCCTCTCGTGCCCGCGATCACTCATGGCCAGCAGTCATCGTGACCGTAGGCCATGGGTAATGGGCACCCCCACAGTGCAGTGGGCAAGCGGACGCCTGCTATGCCGGTCCTGCGAGCCGACGTATAGCTATGGCGGCTCACGGGACCATGCCGACCGCTGTATAATAATGGCAGTTGTTCGGCAAGCTGTTAAAAAAAAAGAGTCATGGTTACTTTAAGAAAGTTTATAGTATTTCAGGTGGGAAAATCGGGGTCATGTGACATTGGAGAATATTGGGGAATGTCACATGACCACATTGGAATGTTCCAGAAGGTCACAGGACCAGCAGGAACATTCTGGAAGCAGGGCTCATCTATAAAAGGGGGCCCCCTGTGGGAATTTCCTTACAGAGTCAGAGTACAGCAACAAGCTCAGCTCAAAAGAGCTATAATACTAGTGCTACTGCTGTGCTGACCACGAAGATCCTTATGAGCCGGATGTTGGAGCAGCGGAGGTATGGAATTGTACACGGATGCGGCTGGATCTTTCGTTTTTTTCTGCAATATGGGGCAATAGTGGGTGGTCAGAAAGATGGATACAAATGAAAGCCACTAGGAGTATAGTTCTACTCAAATTATTCCCATTAGTTGTAGCATTAGAAATATGGGGTGAACAATTAGCCAATAAAAGAATATTAATTCAACTCCAATAATAAAGGAGTTATCTATGCAGTAAATTGTGTATCAACAAAATCAATTCTGTTAGTAAAATTACTTAGGTATCTGGTATTTTTATGTTTACAGGCATACCCCACTTTTAATAACACAATGGGGTTTATTTATTAAAGCTGGAAAGTGCAAAATCAGGCTCACTTCTGCATAGAAACCAATGAGCTTCTAACCTCAGCTTGTTCAATTAAGCTTTGGTAATAAAACATGGAAGCTCATTGGTTTCTATACAGAAGTGAGCCTGATTTTGCACTTTCCAGCTTTAGTAAATAAAGCCCATTGTGTACTTAAAAGTGGGGTATGCCTGTACGCTTTAATATCTGGGTAAAAGCAAAACACGTTTCATGTAAAAAAAATCAAATTGCTGATGCATTATCTCGGTTGCAGATACACAAATTCTGTCAGCTACTGCCAAATGCGGACAAGGAAGGACAGGCATGCCCAGAACATCTATGGCACCTGATTTAACATTTTTGATGAAGTCAATCAACAATTCGGTGGCTAATTGCACATGGGCCGAATACACAGCATGGCAACGGTGAAATAAATTCACTAGGGAATTTGGGCTGTAGTTTGATTCTCCTTCAGAGACAAACATTCAAATATTTTTATGTACCCTAATGCAGGCAGAATGATCCTATAGCCAGATTGCTAAGATGCTAGCAGGGATGTCTTTTTTTCTGTAAATTGCAAGGCTTCTCTCAATGTGCATCCTCCTTCTCTATAAAACAAGCCCTGATAGGTTACAAAAAGAAGTATTCTTTCCCAAATACTAGAAGGCCCATCTCTATCTCATTGCTAAAAGAAATTTGTAGAGGCACCAAAATGGTATGCTTCTCTGGATTTGAGTCGATATTATTTGAAACTGCTTTTGTATTAGCATTTTTTGGTGCTATGAGAATATCTGAACTGTTACCCAAAAACAAAAAATCTGTGTCTGGCCTGTTGATCCATCATGTGATGGTTCACAGGGCAGGACTTAATAAAGTAGGTGCCCGCAATATTGTATCAATTTTGCCCCTTTTATTGGCGAGATTGATACCCTGCGAGCTCCGTCGCGGGAGCCAGCAACGAGATGGCTCGCATTAGTAAAGAAAAAAATTTTCATTTCCTTTCCCGATGACCGTCAAGCATCGCTGACATTGAGGTCGGATTCACACTAGTGCGGGGATCCGAACTGGATTCCCGCCAATACCAGGCACTGTATTTGGTATGAATCTTAAGGGAGAACTCCATGCCAAATTATAAATAAAAAACCTGCATGGGTTCCCCTCCAGAGGCATACCAGGCCCTTAGGTCTGGTAGGGATTTTAAGGGGAACCCCCTACGCCAAAAAAACAGCATGGGGGTCCCTCAAAAATCCATACCAGATCCCTATTCGAGCACACAACCTGGCCGGTCAGGAAAGGGGGTGGGGACAAGCGAGTGCCCCCCCCTTTTGAGCCATACCAGGCCGAATGCCCTCAACATGGGGGGTGGGTGCTTTGGGGAAGGGGCACCCTGTGGCCCCCCCACACCAAAGCACCTTGTCCCCATGTTGATGAGGACAAGGGCCAGGGTTGTCGGGGTCTGTGGGTGGGGGGCTTATCGGAATCCAGGAGCCCCCTTTAATAAGGGGGCCCCCAGATCCATGCCCCCTACCCTATGTGAATGAGTATGGGGTACATGTACCATTACCCATTCACCTGGGAAAAAAGTGTTAATGAAAAAAACACACAACACAGGTTTTCAAAGTAATTTATTAGGCATCTCCGGGGGTCTTCTTCCGACTTCAGGGGTCTTCTCGCCGGGCTCCTCCGCTATCTTCTGCTCTTTTGCCGCTCTTTTGCTAGCGGGGGAGCCCGGCTGTCATTGCCATCCTGGGGTCTTCTTCTGACTCCTTTGCGATCTGACCGGCCGAACTGCGTGCTTGGATAGGGGTCTGGTATGGATTTTGGGGGGACCCCCACACCTTTTTTTGGCATAGGGGGTTCCCCTTAAAATCCCTGCCAGACGTAAGGGCCTGGTATGCCCTTGAAGGCATACAGGTCTAAGAGAGGTGACTTTGTCGCTTATTTCTCGCTCTCGCTGCTATAGGAAATGTGACATTTTCCTATTGCAGCCAGTGAGAGAACCAGCGCAATGGGATTGCGCTGGTTAAGGAAGCCTGTCGCCGAGAACCAGCGTTATGGGATCACGCTAGAAACACAATATCGGCGGCATCTACTTTATATTTATCGCAAATTCCAAAACAGACAAAACAGGTAAAGGTGTATAGATTCCGCTTTATTGTTGCAGAGAAGTAAAAATTTGTCCATTAAGAACATTAAATGAGTATCTAGCAATTGGTCCATCCGGTGAAGGAAATAGTTTGGCTCCTTTGGATGGGTCACCACTTACAGGATATCAATTTAACATGGCTCTCAATAAATACATGTTGAAGTTAGGGTTACAAGCACTTAATTTCACATCCCACTCATTTAGAATAGGTGCAGCAATGGAAGCTACAAAAATGGGCCTTAAGGACGCAATAATTAAAATAATAGGCAGATGGGAATTACAGCGATTTAACATTTATGTCAGACCTGATCTCTCTCTTTGATTTTTTAGAGGTAATAGAAGAATGATTTGGATCCTCGGCCACTCCTTTATTCTTTGGGCTAGTGTTTGGGGACCCTGGTCCTGCCCCAGGGGACATGTATCAATGCAAAAAGTTTTAAAAACAGCCATTTTTTCGAGAGCAATGATATTAATAATGCTTAAAGCGAAATAATTTAAATAAAATATTCCCTTAAATATCATGCCTGAGAGGTGTCTATACATAAAGGAAAACAGTCATTTAAAACTGATCGTGGCTATAATGAATTGTCTGTCCGATAATACACAAAAGAGTTCATTGATAAAAACTGCATGAGATTTCCCCACAGGGGAACCACGAACCAAATGTAAAAAAAAAAAAAAAAAAAGCATGGGTGTCCCCCTAAATTCCATACCAGGCCCTTCAGGTATGGTATGGATATTAAGGGGAACCCCGCACCAAAATTTAAAAAAAATGGCATGGGGGTCCCCCTCAAAATCCATACCACACCCTTATCTGAGCACGCAACCTGGCAGGCCGCAGGAAGAGCGGGGGAGACGAGAGAGCAGCCCCCCTTAACCGTACCAGGCCACATGCCCTCAACACTGGGAGGGTGCTTTGAGGTAGCCCCCAAAGCACTTTGTTCCCATATTGATGGGGAGAAGGGCCTCATCCCCATAACCCTTGCCGGTGGTTGTAGGGGTCTTATCAGAAACAAGGGGACCCCCAGATCCCACCCTCTCCTGTGTGAATCGGTAATGGGGTACAAATGTACCCCTACCATTTCACAAAAAAAGTGTCAAAAAGTTAAAAAAACACAAGAGATGGTTTTTGACAAGTCCTTTAATCATTTCTTCTTCTTTCCACTTCTTCTTCCATCTACTTTCTTCTGGTCTTCCTTCGGTGTTCTTCTTCCTTCATCTTCTTCTTCTCTATCTTCTTCTTCTTCTTCCTCTGCTTTTCTCGTCCCACATCTTCCTCCGGCTTCTTCTTCGTTCCGTCCACACGATCTGCCTCAGTGGGAGTCTTCCGCCGTGTTACGCTATGGTTCTTCTGACACTTCTTATATAACGGAGGGCAGGGACACCCAGTGACCCCACCCCCTCTGATGCACGGGGACTTCCCTACAGCTTTCCCAGTGGCCCCACCCTCCGGACAAGAAGGAGGAAGAAGAAGTTGGAGAAGAAGAAGAACACCGAAGGAAGACCAGAATAAAGAAGATGGAAGAAGAAGCGGGGAGAAGAAGAAAATAATGAACCGTCTCTTGTGTTTTTTAACCTTTTTGACACTTTTTGTGAAATGGTGGGGGTATATTTATACCCATTACCAATTTCCACAGGGCAGCCAGGATCTGGGGGTCCCCTTGTTAAAGGGGGTTTCCAGATTCCGATAAGCTCCCTGCCTGCAGACCCCCACAGCCACCAGGCAAGGGTTGTAGGGTTGAGCCCCCCCCCCATCAACATGGGGACAAGGTGCTTTGGGGCTACCCCAAAGCACCTTCCCAATGTTGAGGGCATGTGGCCTGGTACAGTTCAGGAGGGGGGGCGCTCTCTTGTCCCCCATTTTTCCTGCTGCCTTCCAGGTTGCATGCTCAGATAAGGGTCTGGTATGGATTTTTGGGGGGACCCCACGCCATTTTTTTTTTCATTTTGGCATGGGGTTCCCATTAAAATCTATACAAGATCTGAAGGGCCTGGAATGAATTTTGAGGGGTACCCCCACGCCATTTTTTTTAACTCTGGCACGGGGTTCCCCTTAAAATCCATACCAGACCTGAAGGGCCTGGTATGGAATTTAGGGGGACCCCCACGCATTTTTTTTTTACATTTTGGTTCGGGGTTCCCCTGTGGGGAAATTCCATGCCGTTTTTATCAATAAACTTTTATGTGTATTGTCGGACCGACAATTCATTATAGCCAATAAATTCTCCCCCGCTCTTCCTGCGGCCTGCCAGGTTGCGTGCTCAGATAAGGGTGTGGTATGGATTTTGAGGGGGACCCCCATGCCATTTTTTTTTAATTTTGGTGCGGGGTTCCCCTTAATATCCATACCATACCTGAAGGGCCTGGTATGGAATTTAGGGGGACACCCATGCTTTTTTTTTTTTTTTACATTTGGTTCGGGGTTCCCCTGTGGGGAAATTCCATGCCGTTTTTATCAATGAACTTTTATGTGTATTGTCGGACCGACAATTCATTATAGCCAATAAATGACTTTTTTTTTTAGAAATGTAATTTTGCTGTCAGACTGTTCTAAACACGGGAAAGATGCGCCACAGGCATACTATAGATACCCCCCAGGTCTACGAAATTTAAAGGAATATTACACTTTTATTGTTTCACTTTAAGAATTATTACAATCACTACTGCCAAAAAAACTGCAGTTTTTAAAACTTTTTTTTGCATTGATACATGTCCCCTTAGCCAGAACCCAGGTCCCCAAACACGTTTTATTACTTTTTATGACAATACCATGCATATAAGCCTTTAAAATTAGCACTTTTGATTTCTCCCATAGACTTTTAAAGGGTGTTCCGTGGTTTTCAAATTTGCCACAAACACCCAAAATTGTTCGCTGTTCGGCAAACTGGTGAACAGCCAATGTTCGATTCGAACTCATGTTCGACTCAAACATAAAGCCCATCGGCGTATAAGACGACCTTTTACACTTAAAAAAACTGAGCAAAAAGGAGGGGTCGACTTATACGCCGGGTCCGCTGCTGGGAGGCCTTCTGGCTGTCCGGTAATACTGTATGTAGCTTCGGCTACATACAGTATATACCACTGAACCAATCCCAGTGAGCGATGTATTCAAATGAATACAGAGCCTGCTCGGATTGGAGCAGCAATCTCTGCCAATCCGAGCAGGCTACACACAGTAGCCTGCTCCGATTGGCTTTGAGAGTGAGGCGCGGGCTGATGATGTAACAGCCTCCGCCAATCCCAGCAGGCTTTGTATTCATTAATAGAATACATTGCTCGCCGTGATTGGCTCCAGCACCAGAAGGAAGAAGGAAATGGCTCCAGCAAGAACGAAGAAGAAGAGGGATATGAAGCGTCGGAAGCCTCGGAATCGGGGGTCGTCTTAAACGGTGAGTACGGGCAAAACATTTTAACTGTGCAGGTTTTTAGGGGGTCGTCTTATATGCCGGGTCGTCTTATACGCCGGCAAATACGGTACATACATTCAAATTGTCTTCCCCGAATACCACTATAATTTTTAATGAAATAGTTCCAAGGGTCATATGGCTACAAGACATTCAATTAAAAAATTTGGAAAAGATCAGGCGTTGTGTAAATAGATCCATGGAAAAATTCATGCAGCTTATCTGTGTTTTTTCCTATAGGTATAGGAATTTAGAGGCAGGCTGTGAAGGTTTATACAGGGCAGATGGAGTCCATCTGTCTGATATAGGTTTAGACAGATTCAATGTTGGACTGCAGAATAGCACTGAATTGGTTGTGGGGTTGGCCGGCCCTAATATTTCAAGCCCGGCATGTGGGGACTTGTTTTATTGACATGTGGTATTGCTTGAGTCCTGAAGACTGAGCTGTTTATATTTATTATTTACAAGTGAGAATTTTATGTATGATGATTGAATTGATTTAAGTTATTTACATTTTTAAAGTTGGGTAATGAAGGACCATTGGTCGGTACCACATTCCTTGGAATGTGGTACCATCTTGGAAAGTCCACACTGCCAGGCTAGGTAGTGTGGACGGATTATCATCCAGCTTCCTGGAACCACATGCATGGGGCTCTCACAATTTGATGGAGAGTACAATGACTGACTCTCCATCGCTACCATTCTATATTGGGTCAAATACAATGCATCTGGTAGGAATGCATTTTTAGCTCTTCATTAAACTATATTCTGTAAAATATATGTATACAATTTTTTCATGTCATGGTATGCAATTATATGATCTATTATTATGATAATTGTCAAACATAATCTCATATGATTGTTGTTTCTTTCATGCAACACTTTCAGAATCTCCTGAGGAAGCTCTTTGAGCGAAACATATAGAGTAAGAAGTGGTTGCATATGATAACTGAATGATATGCTTTGTTTGAACCTTTCATGGTCATTTTAAATAAACGCTGTTGATCAATAAAATGTATATTTTTATATTTAAAATAATTTTTGCATACTTCTTTGGTACCTTAAAAGTCCCACCCTTCTTCTGATTGATTAAGTTATTTACAGTTTACACCAGTAAACGTGCCATGGCCAATTATACACCAAGTTACGTTGTTGAGTGTTTTTATTCATTAGAAGGTAAAATTTTGTATTAAAGAAGGGGTAGGTACCGCCTACATTTTCATGGCCTGAGAGGGCTAAAGAATTTGACCCGAACAGCATGGACATGTGTTTGCTCTCCGGACCGGTCTTATAAAAAAAAAAAATAGGAGTCATGGTCACTTTAAGAAAGTTTATAGTATGTCAGGCAGGAAAATTGGGATCATGTGACATTGGAGAATATTGGGGAATGTCACCTGACCACATTGGAATGTGCTAGAAGGTCATATGACCAGTGGGGACATTCTGGAAAAGCGGCTCATCTATGAAAGGGGGCCCCCGCGGCAATTAGATCACAGCTGGTCAGAGTACTGCAACAAGCTCCCACCATCCCCCCCAAACCTTTGTCGCAGTCACATTATTTGTTTTTGTCACCCTTTACATTAAAAGGGGTGACTTGTTTTATTGTTATGCGGTATTGCTCGAGTCCTGAAGACTGAGCTGTTTATATTTATTATTTACAAGTGAGAATTTTATGTATGATGATTGAATTGATTTAAGTTATTTACATTTTTAAAGTTGGGTAATGAAGGATCATTGGTCGGTACCACATTCCTTGGAATGTGGTACCATCTTGGAAAGTCCACACTGCCAGGCTAGGCAGTGTGGACGGATTATCATCCAGCTTCCTGGATAAGTGATAATTGTATGTATTAATAAAATGATTGAATTGATTTACTTTATTTACCGTTTACACCAATAAACGTGCCCCGGCCAATAATATACCAAGTTACATGTTACGTGGAGTGTCTTTATTCATTAGAAGGTAAAATTTGGTATTAACCACTTCTGGACCGCCCACCGTAATTTTACGTCACTACTTTGTAGAGGAATACCATTGTTACGGTAGCAGCTAGCTACCATAACCCTGGTATCTTCTTCAAGAGTGGTCGATTCAAGATAAAAGTGGTCTATGCGGTGGATCACTGCAAGATCACCTTTATCGACGGCGGGAGAGGGCCCCTTCCTCCAGTGCCCTCCGCCGCTTACCGGAGCCGTCGGTAGTGGCGGAGGTGATCAGATCCTCTAACCGAGTGAGGTGAAGATGGCCCCCCACCCATCTCCATATCATTGCTGTGCTCTTAAAGAGACATTTTAATTTTTAAAATTACTTAAATTACTTTATTTTTTGATTGCATTTTAATGTAAATATGAGATCTGAGGTCTTTTTGACCTCAGATCTCATATTTAAGAGGTTCTGTCATCCTTTTTTTCTATTACAAGGTATGTTTGCATTCCTTGTAATAGGAATAAAAGTGACTCATTTTTTTTTAAAGAACAGTTTAAAAATGAAAAATAAAAGGTAATATAAATAAGATTTTTTTTTTTTAAACCGTCCCGACAAATTTGCGCCCAGAAGCGAACGCATACGTGAGCAAACGCCCGCATATCAAAACAGTGTTCAAACCACACATGTGAGTTATCACCACGGTCGTCAGAGTGAGAGCAATAAATATAGCCCTTGACCTCCTCTGCAACTCAAAACATGCAACCTGCAGAGTTTTTCAAATGTCGCCTATGGAGATTTTTAAGGGTAAAAGTTTGTTGCCATTTCACAAGCAACTTTGAAGTGTGACATGTTGGTTATCGATTTACTCAGCGCAACATTATCTTCCACAATATAAGAAAATTTGGGCTAACGTTACTGTTGTCTTATTTTTTAATTCAAAAAAGTGTTTTTTTTTTCCAAAAAAAGTGCTCTTGTAAGAGCGCTGTGCAAATACGTAAAAAGGATTGCAACAATCGACATTTTATTCTATCGGCTGTTAGAAAACAAATATATAATGTTTGGGGGTTCTAAGTAGTTTTCTAGCAAAAAACTTTGTTTTAACCACTTCAGCCCTGGAAGAATTTACCCCCTTCCTGACCATAGCACTTTTTGCGATTTGGCACTGCGTGGCTTTAACTGACAATTGCACGGTCGTGCGACGTTGGTCCCAAACAACATTGATGTCCTTTTTCCTCCACAAATAGAGCTTTCTTTTGGTAGTATTTGATCACCCCTGCATTTTTCATTTTTTGCGCTATAAACAAAAAAAGAGGGGCAATTTTGAAAAAAAGCATTATTTTTTACTTTTTGCTATAATAAATATCCCTCCAAAAAACATTTTTTTCCTCTATTTAGGCTGATACGTATTCTTATTATTTTTAGTAAAAAAAATCGCAATAAGCGATTATTGATTGGTTTGCACAAAAGTTATAATGTTTACAAAATAGGGGATAGTTTTATGGCATTTTTATTAATATCTTTTTTTAAATGGCGTCAATTAACAATTTTTATCATGACTGCAACATTATGGTGGACACATTTTTGGGACCATTGTCATTCATACAGCAATCAGTGCTATACAAATGCACTGATTCCTGTGTAAATGACACTGGCAGTGAAGGTGTTAACCAGGATGTGGCAGTGTAAGGGTTAAGTGTGTCCTAGGGGCGTGTTTCTAACTGTGGGGGGCGTGGCTGTGTTGTGCACATTACTGATCTCTGCTCCAATCACATGGAGCAGAGATCAGTGTCACCTGTTACTAGGCAGAACAGGGAGATGCTTGTTTACTATAGCATTTCCCCGTTCTTCCTCTCCGTGAGGCGATCGCGGGTATCCCCGCGGCGATCGAGTCCGAGGGAACCCGTGACCTGACTCATGGAGCTTCCCACTGGCACGCGCTGCCTGTGTTGTGCCATATAGTGTCCGGCCATCATATAGCATCCGCCCCATACTGCACATGAACAGTACGGAGCAGACGAATCTTCTGAAAATCTCCGAAGTTGAACGGCGCCTGCGCCGTGAGTGGAGGTGGTTGCCCCACCATCCAAGCGGACATAGGGTTGTGAATATTAGAGGGCCCCTCGCGGGCGAGCTTCGCTCGCCATGCTTAGGGCTCGGCCTCCCTGCGCTCGGCTCTTTTATATTCCTACTCTATGTCCACTTGGATAGTGGGGATGGAACCCGGACTCACGGCGCAGACGCCGTTCATCCTCGGCAATTTTCGGAATCTGTGTTGCTGTGTACTGCGCATGCGCAGTACACAGCGGACACTATCGGATGGGGGACCTTATATGATAAGACACCGGCGTCACGTGCTCGCTCCCGTGCCGCCTCTTAAAGGGCAGCGTACAGGTACGTGATTCTGCCTGTATGTGCCCTTCTGCTGATGTGAGGCGGTCGGGAAGTGGTTAACTTGCAAACACCAGAAAGAGGCTCAGTCCTTACATGGTTAAACAAGGGATAGGTGCTGCCTACATTTACATGCATTTTAGAAAAATAAAATAAGCATTTCATAAAAAAGTATTGTTTTGCCCTTCACAGAGACATATAGATTGACTCAGAAAATAGGAGATGTGCATGGCCACAAATGTTGGATTTCCCATCACTTTCTTTACCAGAGACAGGGATCACCAGAAGTGATAAGCTTAAGTTTGGTCTGAATCCATTGTTAGCTAAACCAGGAATTAAGCTGTCAATAAGTTGTGGGCAGCCAGTTCCCTTCCTCACTGCTGGACATATACCAAAGGGAAGGGATGGTTGTGACATTGTTTACTTAATATGGCCACAAAGCCAGGAAGTAAGGTAAAATCTCACCAGTGGTATTACAGAGAGAAAAACTGGAATGGAATTACACTGTTTGAAATACTTAAAAAGCAGATTCTAAAAAATTATATATGTACAATTCCAGTAATATCCTGGAGTACAATACTAAACATATCTAAAGACATGAGACACTTCAGGGAAGGACCATCCCAGTGTACATTGACCATCACAATATCATTATGTCTAAAAAGGACACTACTCCAAACGACTGAGTTCATGTGCTTCCAGTGAAGGGTACAGTTGATACTACAGCATAGATAAGCATTTCAGACAAATATAAGTTTCCAATCTTGTGGCAACAGTTTGAAGAATGCCCTTTTCTGTTCCAGCCTGACATTGGCTCTTTATCTCATATGCTCATGTTAGCACACAATTGCTCAATTGTATTATTGATGGACATATTTTACCATATGAATTGCTGCAGTCATAATGTATACCTTTCACAATTTGTTGATGAGGCATTTTAATATAACACTTGTTCTTAATAATATTTTTTGGATATGATAACAATCTTTTAGTATATGAATTCAGATTATGTAGACATGCAATATACTAACCTGTCAGTTACGCACTGCATTCAAAGTCCCAAACCTCCTCTTCTTCTTATATAAATAGGGATGGAGGCACATTATCAGGTGTGCCTCATCTAAAGTCCCAAATCTTTATTTTCTTGCAGACATTGGTGTGGCCCACAATCCTATTGTACACATGTGGAATGACTAAAAAGCTGATTGCAAGCTAGCACTTTTTGTACAGTAGCATGTATATAATCAGCAGGGCTCAAAATTTCAAGTCCTGAGCTACTAGCCAGGCTTTAAGAGTTATGCTGTGTACACACGACCAGTTTTCCCATTGGAATAAACTCCAAAGGTTTTTCCGATGGAGTTCCGCTGAAACTGTCGTGCATACATACGATCACACCAAAGTCCGATCTTTAAGAACAAGGTGACGTACAGCATGTATGACGGGACTAGAAAAAGGACGTTCAATAGCCAGTAGCCAATAGCTTCTGTCTCATACTTGCTTCAGAGCATGTGTCGTTTTTGGTCCAACAAGTGGTTTTCCCGATATGAATTGGTTGCGTCGGAAATATTTAAAACATGTTCTATTTCTAGGTCCGTCAGAATTTTCGTAAAAAAAAGTCAGATGAGGCATACACACGATCAGAATATACGATGAAAAGCTTTCGTCTGACTTTTTTTGTCGGACATTCCGCTCGTGTGTACGCAGCATTACTCGCCACCAGTTGCCCCGCCCCTAATTCTGCCCCTGAACACGCTCTCATAAATGATCTAATGAAATTACACTGCTAAATGTTTTATGAAGGTTTAAGTTACAAAAATAAATATTAACCACAACTTTAAAAATATTAACATAAAGCATATTTCATTGATCTGACTGATAAATAAAATAAGGATAAAATATGCTTGGCTGCTATAGGCACTGTACACATCATTACTGCCTTGTCAAGTAAATATTTTAATGTTATATTACATATACAGTAGCATTCAAAAAATGAAAACCAATGACTGCCACTTTCACTGATTTAGGATGCAGAGAGACCTACAGCAAAGCACACCCCTGGACAGGGGAGCGGAGCTAGCAAATTTAACTTTTCCTTTTAACAAGCTGGTGATTGATTGCTAGGCAGTCGGAGTAACCAGCTTGTTAATAGGAAAAGTAAACTTTAGTAGCTTCTGCCCCACCCCGCCCTGTCCCCACCTCATCTAGTGCTTTGCCGACTCCCGTTGTATGCCAGGCCCTGCTAAGTGAATGACAGGGGGTATAGGTTGGGAGGAGAATTGGCTCCCGTTCAACCCCACCTGCCAGTGGCGCCTGCCCCCCCCCCCCCTTCAATGCGGCTCCACACTTGTTCAAAGCTTATTTCCACTCGCCTTATGCAAGCAAGCGAATGGAGAGGGCTGCCATCAGTATAACAGTCTTATGTTTTTAATAACAAACATGTTATACTTACCTGCTTTGTGCAGTGGTTTTGCACAAAGCAGCCCCAATCCTCCTCTTCTTGGGTCCCCTGCTGGTGCTCCTGGTCCCTCCCCCTTGCAGAGTGCCTCCATAGCTTGCTATGGGAGCACTTATGCATGCTCGCTTCCATGCCACCTATTTGTGTCCATAAGACACACAGAGCATGGCCCTGCCTCAAGGCTTCCTCCTCACTGACTGTGAGTGACAGAAGTGGAAGCCAATGGCTCCTGCTGTTGTGTCTCAACCAATGAGGATAGAGAAACCCAGGAGAGCTATTGGATTGAGATGGGGTTTGGGTAAATTTTGGGGGGGGCTGAGAGAATGCTGCAAATAAAGGGTTTTTTACCTTTATCCATAAAATGTATGAATTAAAAAAAAAACTTCAGCCTTTACAGCCACTTTCATTTTTTATTTTTTTTTTGGATGACTGGGCACAGATTCCAAAAGGTGCAAAATCTTTATAGCCACCAGGGGGAATTCAACTTCCTATAAATGTCATTCTTTTAGAATGGGATGTTCAATAAACCCATATATTGTAGTTATGATAGTTAGCTGTCTACAAACTGTTGGCCAAATAGCATATTTATATTCAATCTATCAAATAGAACATAAATATAACAGCCTTATGTTATGTTAGATGTTCTCTTGCTGACAGATCAGCCAACATAAATACTATCAGTTGGTACACAGCAAGCACTTTTTTTTTAACTCACTACACAGCTAAAAATGGAGAAATGAGGCCACACAGCATAAAATATAAATAAATAAGAATACAATTCAAACCATTGCAAAAATTTACTTACTCATCCCCATCTGCATTTAAATGAAACACTAAGTCTGAGCAAATCATGTGTGGCCGAGCTTCCATTTCATTACATGTTATTATTTCCACATTGTTCTAATGAGAAAAGATTGGAGCATGTTAGCCTATGAAATAAGTGGAAGAGCAACAGAGTTTTCTCCTAACAAAGAGAAACAAGTGTGCAAGCAATTCTATGAGGAAGAAAAGAAACTTGTTTTAATTTTCAGGTTGGTAAACGCATTTATTTCTGACAAATGTAACAAAGAACAGCAGCATTGTTTCGTTTTTCTCTGAAAAAATGGCAATGAAAAAAAGAATAGTATCACATTAACAGAATATTTCCCTTTGGATGTATCTAATAGCCTGGAACCAATTAATATTTAAAGCTGAACTGCAGGCAGATATAAAAAAACACCATTGCCATTATGTTTTCATTAAAATAATCTTTAAATATATTTTAAATGCCGCTCGTATAAGTACCCCTGCCAGTCTACATCAGAAATGGCAGGAGTAGTCATCATGTAAACGGACATTTTTTTCCTGTGTCTGACATGCATTTGAAACGTACTGTACATCAAATGGGGGTGAGCAGATTCCCGTTGACTACAATATGGTAGTGTAGATGGCAGATCAAAGGATGAATTTGTTCTGCTTTGTATTGCGTTTTATATGATGCAGCATGTTCTATTGAGGTAAGTGTGAACTGAAGACAAAGCAAGCCCAATACAGACTCCTTGTGAAAAGAAACAAATGCATTTGAGCAGCACTGTGTTTGAATAGAAAAGGCTCCTTGCGGCAAGAAATGCCATATACATGAGCCCTTAAAGTGACCCTGTCATTTATTTAAAAAAAAGGAAATAAAACCCAGCCTTTAAGAGAACAGTTAATACTAAATAAATTACTTCTGCTGTAAAGCTACCACTTCCTGAAGAATCATCTGTATCTATCCCTTTGGGGAGTGTTGGGTGTCTGATCCCCCACCCATATGTCACTTCAGGGCAGTAGAGATGTAAGGGCTGGTGGGAAGGAGCCCACAAGAGCAGAAAGGAGCCAGACTGTATGGAGGAGTAACTGTGGCTGTCTTTTCAATGTTAAACACTATCATGTTAAGGTAGGGGCTTTTTTTTTAGTTTTCAGTAACCCTTGGGTAGAACATCCCCTTAATGGCATTGGCCATTTTGTAAAGTAAGAAAATAGAAGTAAGTGGTGGTGGCCATTTTGTGGGCAGTCTGCATGGCACATATGGGCGGGAGGAGGAGTTCTTGTATGCACAGTATAGTTCCAAGGTGGACACAAACTTGGGTGTCTGTGGCTTAATAAACACTGGGTAATTCTCCCTAGGATAGATTTTCAATGTTTGTGGACTGGGGGCAGTAATAGATAGATAGAAAAATCCCACTGATCAGTTTGTAAATATACAACAAAGAAGTTGTTAGTATTTATCACCAAAAGATGTTACGGAAACAGCTCATCCACCCTAAAATTACAGAAAAATATACTTCATCATTCCCTAAACCTGGTGGTGAGTAAAGGCCAACACGTTTTTTTAAAGGGGCCACGGAAAGTGTAAGAAAAAAAAAGGTGTAGGTAGACCTTAATCCAATTATGCAGGCCAGGAATGGGGATGGGGGGGGGGGGGATAAGTGTGTACAGTATCCCCTTCCTAAACCATACCGTGCTTTCAACATGGAAAAAGTACTGTAGCTAGGGAGGACCCCCCTGGCAAAGAGCCTTGTCTCTATGTTTATGAGGAAAAGGGCCTCTTACACACAACCCTGTTTTGTGGATTGTTGGGGTCTGTGGACAGGGGGCATATCAAAATCAACAACCTCTCTGATCATTCACAAAAAAAAACAAGATAAATAGTTCCCCACACACTTTCACAAGTCCTTTTTTAGAACAAAATTTTTTTAATGACACCCCCATCAATCACATTTTCTAGTGATGCAGTCATAATTAATGATGCTAACTAACTTGCCAAAAGAAAAAACCTTCTAGTCAGCCAGCATGTTGTTCACTTACCATGAATGACAGCTACCAGACCCTGTAATGTACCTAAAGTAACAGGATCTCCTGGGTGATGTCATTGACCAAATATAAATGTGACCATATTTGGTCAGTGATGTCTGAAGGGATTGATGGTCAGTTTTGCTGCAATAATTTGTAAACATCATGCAGATGCACCACTTCACAGGCAGGTTAAGGTCACCTCCTAGGCATGTTAGTTAAATTAATTTAGCATTTTTACTATTGTAATTTAAGGATTACTAAAAAATCACTGCTCCCCACCAATTGGATTTTTTTTATTTGCTTTGGTACATTTTCTCCTAGGAAGGTACCCATCCCCTCATGCCATTTGTTTGACAATCCTTTGTCTATTAACCTAGAAAATGGTCAGTTCTGTTTTTTAACATTTAGTTCTCATTGACTTGTAGTTTTAATTTGGCATCCAGATTTTAGTAATGTTTCCTAATCTGCCTCCAACCAAATCCAGGAATATTTTGCTCATCCCTACTTGTCAACTACACTGCACAAGGTTTAACTTTGTATCTGTTTGAAGTGGCTATTCTATGATAGACAATTTTGACCTTACATATGATTTTATAAACGTTGTCTCTAAACAACAATATTACCACGGTGAATATACTTAGCATTATATTATATATATTTTTTTCTTATCTTACAATATGGAAGTATTTTAATTAATCACATAATATACTGCATCTACCAGTAGTTTTGGTTATTGTATAGCTTTAAAAAACATTTCAATGAAAGATTGGGAAAAAAAAAGTATGGTATGCATTACAATTTTCTTTACTTTGCATCACCATGCATAGGAAGCTGTTACTTTTCAACGGTTTTCATAGATTTAGGCAATATAATTACATAGACTGACATTGCACACTGTTTGTGATGAGAAAATCATAGCACATTTTTAGAACAACCACTTTATCAGGATGAAACTTGTCCTTCCCGAATGTTCTTTAGTTGCAGAGTGCAAGTCCTATTCATCCTCTGTCATGTAACAAAATAACCCCCAATTACTCTGGGGAAATTTTTACGTAAAGAAAGACCCCATGAGGGCATGTGCTATATATTAGAACGTGTATTGCTGTAGGGTTTCTTGTTGTAAGTATTTCCCAAGAGTCTTCTGGGATCTTTTTACTTTTTTTTACAGTGCATGTTGTCCTGCTTTATATTGCATGTATTGTTTTGCTTAAATATGAGATATTACTAGCATTCTTTTCATAAATTTCCTGATAATCAGTTCTTTTTGTGACAGTAAGCATCCTACAGTAGACAGCTAGTGAGACAGCTTATACATGTGAACTCCTCTCATTTGAACGCCAATTCCTGGTTGCAGATAGACTGTAGAACAATTAAAACCTCTTTCAGGTTTATTGTCATCTATGTCCTCACTCAAAAATATAAATATAGAAAGTGTTTATGTCCTCACTGAGATGATGTTTTTACTATTTCCTGTCCCAGTGACACAATGGAGGTAAGGAGATCACCTCAAAAGGACATGGGCAGCAATAACAATTTAACAGAATTTTTAAGAACCTAAGCAGATACCCTTCTAACACCCACTAATTCTTGGCCACTGTTAGGCCAGGTTCCTGACTGAGCAAAAGACAACTTTCCTGTTGCTATTACTATAACTTTATTGCCTTACTGACCAAATTAAACATATAGGAGAAACAGGTTAACATGCAATTTCAGGAAGTGTTGAAACCGGAATCTCACAGTGGCTCTGGATTTTAGGTATTACCTGGGCTGAAGGAATCACCCAGGAAGGTGCCAACACAACCAGGTGTCTGCATTGTAGTGTTGCAACCAGAAACCAGTTTATTAGAGATATTTTTCTTTATTATTTTATTATTTTATTTTTTTTAACAACAGATGCATTGCAATAAACATTATATCAAAGGAGACAGACCCTCCTTAAAACAAGGACTAGCAAAAGCATCAATAAAGACCAATGAAAACAACTCAGTCCAGTTCCAAATTCAAGCACTGCATTAAACATCCAATAAAAATGCTCCATAAACTAGGCAAAGTCGGCATAAAAACATCTGTGTACACTAGCCCCAAACTATAAGACTCTTTTACCACCTTTCTGAGGTATATAAGAGACATGATCTTTTTATCTCTTTATTAAAACAGCCCTGTGTATAGGGGCTGATGCTTGTATATTAACTTTAATGTTGCATGGCACAAGGCCAGCAATGTGTATGCAGCTCTAAAAGTGTCAAAGCAGGCTCATGAAATAAAATACATTCAGAATGTTTTTCCTATTTACAATACAAAGAAGAAACTGAATAAAAAAGCAGTTCATTTCGCTGTTTACACTACGATTTAAAGCCTGGTCACTTCCAACTTTGCATAGTAAACATTTTTACATTGCTCTTTTTTCATTTGCAGTATTTTATGTATGTACACAGTATGATGCATATTTATTGTATAGCCTTTTTATCTTATCGGTACCCAGTGGAAGCTGCTAATCTACACACAGGCAAAGAATAGAGCACCTTCTTCTCTCGCTCTCTCTCTCGCTAAAGAAAACATTGCTTGTAATGCATTTTTGCATCTACCAAACCTTCCTCTAATGAGGTTTGAGAATGCTATAAATAACGCTAATGAGACTTTGTCTTCCCATGTAATATATTTCTTCGATATGTCTCACAATTCTCTATATTGTGTTCGAGACTAAAAGCCAAGGGAACATCTTGCTAACACTATAAAAAATAAATGACTTTGGAAATTCTGTGGCCGAGATTCAAGAAAAAATTAAAAAGCAGAGTCATATTACCATTATTTACTTCCCATAAATAACCGTAATACAAGAAAATGGACTTACATTACATAGAGACCTGCTTGATTTACTGACTTCTGGTGCTTAACAGGTAGCCGTCCTATTTGTGTAATTTATTCTAGAACCCATTGAGGAAACAGATAGTGCTGTGATTGGATGGGAGAGACCAGAGCAACAGCAGAAGAAGAACATAATGGTTCTTCGATGCTCCAGCCAAGAGCTTTCGAATGTGAGAGGATTCAATGCACAGGAGTGAGCATAGTTCATCGTCACAGGCAGGAAAATTGCTATTTCATTGCACTCTGGTGCTCCTCTAAGCACTGTTTTTAAGGTCTTTAGAGGCCCTTTCTATAATATAAATAAATTCAGTGTTTTAGAAATTTTCCCACAGGTTTCTTCAATATTTTTTTCCTTTTCCGGTAAATTGATCACTGGCTTCTCAACATAAGTGCAGGAAAGGTTCTTTTGGGACATGTAATTGTGGAAGATAATTGTTCTGAGCTCTTGTATATTTAAAAGCACTTGGCGGCAACACCTTATTTTAACAGCACACTTGAGCTGTGCAATGGTTTTTCCCATAACCACATATTGTAGTCTGTGCCTAACAGCATGCTGCTATTGCATACACAATATCCAGGTTTAGAAGACATTTCATAAGTAGAATGTTCAGAACAGTTGGAATGCCTTGAAGACTAAGGTCAGCTTCGAAGACCAGAGTAAACTGGATATCGATTAAGTGCAATTTCTGAGTGATCAATGGATCTGTAATATCCTTCCTGAAATTTATGTTTTCTGTGTCATGTGATTGTGAAAGTTCATTTATGATGCTTTTTCTAGAGATTTAAAACATATGAAAACGATTATTGTATTTACACAATCACTTCACGTTATACCTCTATGACAGGTATATTTTAAAGTAAATCTTTCATTAGAAAAATAAAGAAGGTGCGGATAGTAGGCACTGGATCCAATGTTAGCTTGATTTAACAGTTCAGACTAAAATCTGTGTCATGCTACTTAGGCAGCTCTTAACATGGAGGGGCCACAGGAAGCACATTAAACAAGATTTAGTGGTTGAAGGTAACAACACAATAAAGGTATTCATTTTTTTTCATAAAATATCCAGTGTAGCAAGTCAAAATGTTTTGCCCCCCAAAATGCATTGGCTTGTTACCCTGGATTTTTTATGATGAATTAAATATATTTGGGCCGGCTCCGATTTATGATGTCCTTTTGAAAATACCAGTTGCCTGATTAATATATTGAGTCTTTAACTTCTGTACTTTCTAAACCACTGTCTCAAAACAAGCATTGAAATAGGGAAGAAAAGGCAGACATCCCTATTTACATACTTGTTTTGGGTTACTGAAAGTATCAAAGCAATATCCATAAACATGACCTCAAGACCTTAAGCACTTTCCAGTAGTGGCCTCCATATTCCTTTCATGAAAGGTTTGCTTTGAAGGCTACTTTCACCTTTTTTTACCATGTTTCATGTTATACCTATATTTAGGATGTAACATAAAGCATCATGCCATTCCGCAGCCCCCCACCATCAAACTACGCCTCTTACCTGAATCACTGGATTCTTATTTATGCAGCATTCTATGCCCACGCAGGAGCGTCATAAACTTACAGAACTACTCAGATGGTCTGGGGCAGAGGGACTGTAATTCCCAATGGATCACAGGTGCGGTGACATCACCGCATTTGTAGTCCAATGTTTACTTCCTGCAGCCCCTTAACTGAAGATTCATACCTTTGTATGGGCCTGGAGCTGGAGTTTTGTCATCCACTGATCAAGGTTAGAATGTTTTCCAATGCAAAAAAATGAAAAAAATGTACATTTAAAAAATGTTTTCAATAAAAAGTGTAATATGCCTTTAAACATATACAACACTACTTTTGACCAGTACAGGGGAGAATCCCTACTACAAGAAAACTGACAACTTGATTAGTCAGATAGTTAAAAAAATATCGGTGTTGAAGTGCATATTGGTAAATTTCCCCATCAAACAGCAAACTTTCCACACATTGCACATTGGCGCCTACTCTGCATCATCTCTCTGTGCACAACATCTCACCAAAGACTGTTAACGTAAATCTTCATGTTTTTCTTAGCCAAAATAATAATAAAGAACATGGAGCATAGCCAGAGCACAATAAGAACCATGACTCATGTAATCACTAGGAGGTTATTAAAACAGAATCCTCCTCCCCTCCTTTATAATTATCTCCCTTTCCTGGTCTTTACAGCACCCTTGAGTTAAAAGGTGTTTTTCAGAGCAATATGGGAGCTGTCATTATTGATTTGCATTTGTGGAACAATCTCCGGGACTTTTATTCTTGCTGAATTTCTCAGTGAATTACTGACCTATAAAATCATGTACCAAAGGGTAAAAAAATACTATACGGCTGGGAGGTTCTTTTCGTGTAGCTTTGAGGGAAACATTGAAAATGCACAAACCATTTAACCTGTTGGTGCCGGGAGCACGGCCCCAGCACAGTGATTGTCCGGCTAACGGAAACCGTCCGATCATGTGACCGCCGTGACAGCCAATCACGGTCAGCATCACCCCCCCCCCCCAAATATGCTTCATTTTAGTTTGGAGAAAATGGCCATTTGAGGTAATTATAGCAGCAGCACATATTGCTATATAAAGTAAGAACAGGTCCACTTAACTGGCAAAAATCTGGCCAGTAGTTCACTAAGGCTGTCCCTGTTCTTAATGAAGCAAGACTGCCCTTCTGCTGGCCAACTTCTACTGAACTCTCATTAGTAATTAGGAGACTGCACATTATATAGTGGTGTAAAGGATTCACCTTTTTACAAAAGAAAAATCAATGCACATTTTTTGTTTCTGGAGCCTCTAAAGCATTGTACCAGCAGATCGCTGGTGTCATTCAGGTCTCCTGTAGACCTGCCGTCAGTGTATCTGTGCGCCCCTACATCGTACGGGCAAGCAAATACAATCTGACAGGAAGACTCAATGAACCATTGCGGCGATCCCCTTTACATCGGCGTGAAGGGGTCAAAAAAGGTTTTATCAACATAAAATTTAAAAAATGGCTAAATTAACTTACTGCACAAATCAATATACCCCCCCCCCCCCACAAATAAATATAAGCACAAACATAATAGCCTTCAAACAACAATTTTCTTTCCTTCTCTTGTGGCTACAACTGCAAATGACATGGTCATTCCAGGCATAAGGGTGCATGTGACCTTTTCCTATGATGACCTTTCACATGATAAAGGATTGAGTGTATTAAAAAACAAAGTTTGTAGATTAGCCACTAGAGGGAGCTCTTAGTGGCTCAGTGAGATGAATTTGCTCCAGATAAATGGGAAAATGGTGTTTATTGCAAAAAATGGGGGCAGCTATTGCTGACCTCCTTTTAGAATTACTAGCTACATGATAGCCCCTGGAATCTATGAATTCTGAATCACTTATTTGAAGCAAGCATGCAGATTATGATGTCGGAGGTTGTCAGAAGCTATTGGATTAGCATGACATATTTTAAGTCATAAATAACTGGTATATATTATTTTAGAACAGGTTGAAAGGCATATACCAAACAGGAAGTGCACTGTTTTTAGTCGGTCATTTGACTCAAAGACAAACACTTTCAGAAGAAGCAGTAAAGCACAACTCTAGTATGGCAACGATAAACAAATATAAAACTATAAAAAGAAAATGACAAATTTTGGGTTGCCCCCAGAAAAATTAACAAAGGGGAAATCTTCTAATGGGACCTCAGGGGGGGGGGGGGGGGGCTTTAAAGGAATGGTCTTAATTGGCTATGGGACAGGAAGTGAAGGTGAATCTCCCTAATGGGACACAGATGACAAAAAAAGAGTTATAACTTTCCCTTACGCTATTTAAATTGGAAAAAAAAAATCCCTTCAGTTCTGCTTTATCCTGTTTTCTTGTACATATATATTTAAGATATTATTTATATGATTATACATTCTCTGCAAAAACATTTCTTTCCCAAAAAGGAACCCATGTTCATCCAATGGAAGGCTAGGAAAGGCAAAGGTACATGTATAATAAAGTGAGACATTTTGCCAAACATTTCCTGAAGTTTTACCTTTTCCAAGTTAATAAATTGCAGGACTTTCATTTATTCAAAGCAACACACTAACACAAGTTTGCTGTGTAAAGCTTTAGTAAACACCATTATCTCCTATAAAAGATGTTTGCAAATTTTAATGAAAAACGTACAATGGTGACAAATGAAGAATAGGGAATCAGCTCTAGTTTTACTAACTTTTGGCAAATTACAAAAAAAAACTTGTTGTCCATGTATTAACACAAAATCCTGCAGTATTAGCATCCACATACATCTTTTCTTTAAAGTGGGGCATGTTTTTAACATTTTGAAACTGCTTCATTTTAACATTCTAGAAAGACATCTCCATCATTTGAAGTATATGGGAACCAACATTTAGTACTGCCTCCTTTTTGCACCAATTGAATGAACAGATTTTCTTTTATAAGCAAAAAAATAGAAAAATGGAGCTGCCTCCTTTTTGCTGCAAACCCTTCAATTTTTATTTAACTAAATTACATTGTAAAAATGCATTGTACAGGCATACCCCACTTTTAAATACACAATTGGGTGTATTTACTAAAGCTGGAAAGTGCATAGAAACCAGTGAGCTTCCAGGTGTTATTACCAAAGCTTAATTGAACAGTCTGGGGTTAGAAGCTCATTGGTTTCTATGCAGAAGTGAGCCTGATTTTCAATTCCAGCTTTAGTAAATAAACCCCATTGTGTACTTAAAAGTGGGGTATGCTTGTATTGATTATATTCAACTATAGAAAACTATATGGTACATTTGCCAACCTTCAAAAAGCCATCATTACATATAATTCTTTAACACTTTTAAATTACCAAGATATTTACCAGTTTGAATCAATTCATTCAAAATGCATGTACAGTATTTTACTTTTTCAACTAATACTTTGTAGATAATAGCAAGCTGTAACAGCCACTGGCTGTTTTCATCTGTCTAGTACCCTATCCGTGTGATCTCTGCTCTTCTATCAGATGTTTTATGTATCGAAAATTAAGGATAATGTAGCAGGAGGTATAAACATGTAGGATATACAGTATTTGATAACATAAGATGTATTCCTACTAGAGACGAATAATAAAATAATTGGCAGATTGATGGAATATAAGTGATATTTAAGCATAGAGAGATCATAGTCAGAGCATCTAAAAGATGGGCCTCGCTGTGTTAATTGCAAGGTGTTCGCAGTAAGGCAGTGCAGAGGCAATGCAAATGTACAAAGGACAATAACCCACCGCCACCAATCAGAAATGATATCCTAAACAAATTAGTGGCAACAATCTTGGGGTCCAGATCTTAAGGCCGGTAGAAATGTTGGGGTTAGAATTCATACAACCTGTGTCATCAGGACCTAAGTAGATTACTTCCATTAATAGGTGCTATCCCAATGTAGAAGTTTTGTTCTTACTTATAAGGGAAGTGATGTCACTGATTTCCTTCACTGCCACATTGCTCTACAGTGAACTGTCAAGTGGTCCTTTGAATTTTCCAATTATTTTGCTCATTTCTCATGGTCACTATGGGTTACTGAATGTTGAACATTGTACAATATTGCACTCTACATAGTTTTGTGATATACTTAAAAGCAAACTTCCAATGCAACAGATATTTTATAAGAAATATAAGTTGTTTAAGTATAGAAAAAAAATAATGCCAAAAGACCCCTTGAACAACAGTACTGATAAAATTGTACAAATATATAAATAAAAATGTTTTTTCTTTTACAGTACAGAGACCATGTTGAGCTCATCAACTAAAAGATGATAACATCCTTATTAAACCACATATATATATATATATATATATATATATATATATATATATATATATATATATATATATATATATATATATATATATATATATATATATATATTAGTTATTAGAAACCTCTTGGATAGCCAGAATCTCAGGCCTACTTTGCTCCATTAGTAAAATGGTCTTGACAAGAAATGTAAATAAGTAGTGGATGACTCAGCCCAACAAAATCCACACAGCGCAAAAAATTCATAATACAGATCTATCAAAGATACACATTATATAATCACATACAACAGTTACCTTATAGCATTAAAACTAGCATAACATTAGAATCATAGTAATAAAAAAAAACTGCAGGATTACCTTGGAGGTGATACCCATGTTGTAGCTGTCCATCCCATATGAGACCTGTTGATACATAGAAAAATAATGATTATGAAGGACAAATGATCTTTAGCACAAACCAAGTATAAACACTAATTTACACTTAAAGTGTTACTAAAGTCATTTAAAAAATAAAATAAAATTACAAACATGTTATACTCACCTTCTCTGTGCAATGGTATTGCATAGAGCGACCCTGGTCCTCATTTTCTTGGATCACCCGCCGGTTATATTGACTCCTCCCCTTCTTGGTGTGTCCCCATAGCAAGCTTTTAGCTATGGAAGTACATGGTGTCAGCTTGCTCCTGAGCTGTGTGTGTATGGAGTCGTTTCCATAGACACACACAGCAGGACTTAGCTCCGCTTCCATTTCCTCCTCACTGCATTTGATTGACAGCAGCAAAGTGCTCCTCCTGCTGTTCGAGTCGCTGTGTAAAGAGGAAGAGAAGGGAAAAGAGATGCAGCCATGCACAGTGTCTTATCTCTTCTCCCCTCAGTTCCCCTTAACACAATGAAGGGGAGGACAGAGAAATCTAAAACATTGTTTATCTCAACCTCTTGGTGCAGAGCGCACGCGGCCTCTCGGCAGCTGAGCCTTGGCACCAAGTGGCCACTTATTTGCGTGCATTAGAGCTTGACAGTGCTGTGCAAAGAGTGCGTGCCTTGCACGCTCCCGCCACAGTAACTGGTGGCTCATGGAAAGTTCTCGATCACTGTTTGTCATCAGGAATTTTCCGATTATGTGACCATCGTGATTTGCTGTCACAGCGATCATGTGGACATATGCCCCACCCTGCCTCCGGGCAAAGCAAACCCCTTAAAGGGCAAAGGGGTTAATGCAAGGAATGCATTATGGTAAAAAAACATTTTTAGCTTTAGTATCACTTTAACCACTTGCGGACTGCCCGCCGGCGGCAGAATGGCACTCCTGCCCAAATCGCTGTAGCCATATGGTGGGTGTTTTAAGGAGTATAGGGGACACGTGCACACCACCGGAGTAGCTGATGCGTGTGTCTGCAATGTCCGCCGGGCACACACGATTGCTCCTGACAGAGCAAAAACGGGGATTTGGATGTGTCTGTTGTTCCTAGTATATAGGAACAACGATCGATCTCCTCCCCAAGTCAGTCCCATCCCCGACAGTTAGGACACATCGCGAGGGAACATATTTAACCCCTTGATTGCCCCCTAGTATTTACCCCTTTCCTGCCAGGGACTTTTATACAGTAATTAGTGAATTTTTATAGCACTGATCGCTGTATAAATGTCAATGGTCCCAAAAAAAAATCAAAAGTGTCTGATCTGTCCGCTGCAATGTTGCAGTCCCATTAAAAATAGCAGATCGCTGCCATTACTAGTAAAAAAAAAAAAAGCCATAAATATTTTCCACATTTTGTAGACGCTATAACTTTTGTGCAAACCAATCAATATATGCTTATTGTGCTTTTTTTTACCAAAAATATGTAGAAGAATACATATTGGCCTAAACTGATGAAGACATTTTTATTGTTTTTTAAATTTTGGGATGTTTATTATAGCAAAAAGTAAAAATATTGTGTTTTTTTGTCAAAATTGTTGCTTTTGTTTATAGCGCAAAAAGTAAAAACCACAGAGGTGATCAAATACCACCAAAAGAAAGCTCTATTTGCGGGGAAATAAAAGAACATAACAAGAAACCAAGAACAAAAATGGCTTGGTTCAGGAAGGGGATAAATCCTTTTGGGGCTGAAGTGGTTAATAACCACTGTTGCTCTGCTATTTACCTTTAGCAGTCATATTTCAAGTTTTTGCATGCTAGGGGGGCCTAGGGAACGCTAGTGTTGAATTATACAGCCTGGGCAGAATATCCATAGTTTTATAAGGACAGGTATAGGCTAGCAGAGCCTCTTGGTTGCATGATGGTGGCAAATTAGAGAGTAACTTGTAGTCATTGGCAGAGGATCTCAAAATCAGGTATCAAAGGTAAGATAGATGTAAGCCCTTGTACACATGGTTGGACATTCCGATGGAAAATGTCCGATCGGACCGTGTTGTCGGATAATCCGACAGTGTGTGGGCTCCATCAGACTTTTTCCGTAATGTCTGACCAACAAAGTTTGAAAGCTGGATATAACATTTTCCGACAACATGATCTGATCGGACTTTGTCCGATCGCTTGCAGAGAATTCCGATCGGACAAAGTGCCACGCATGCTCAGATCAAATTACGAGACCAAAGCTATTGGCTACTAGTCTGAACGTAGTCCCATCGTAACGAACAAACGTCATCACGTTCCGAACGATCGGACTTTCCGACAACTTTGTCCGACCGTGTGTATGCAACACCAGTTTCGGACAAAATCCGTCTGAAAAAATCAGACGAATTTTGTGGTCGGAAAGTCCGACTGTGTGTACAAGGGCTAAGATGCAAGATAGATGTAAGATCAAAGAATTATAAATGCGGTCAGCAACAAAGATTATTCTGAAACCAGCTGGGGCTAGCAAAGTCTATGATGAAAAATTTGAAAATAGAACACATTGCTCTTAAAAAGAATGCGTTATCAATCAGAACAATGTTTGGCTGTGCTTCTCCAGGTGAATGGCATCTAAAGGCATTAAAGGAATATTGGTGTACACACCCGAGCAAAGTAGGGAGAACTAGATTTTGGAACTCAGCTAGACCTAGAATAAGGAAAAGCAGGTAATCCATGGGAGAGTACAGTAGAATGGAGATGCCAGAAAAATGCAAGGACTGACCTAAAGCTAATTAAACAACATCTGTCAGTGCCACAGGCAGCCAAATGTGACCATACAGCAGATAACTCCAACCTCACAGCTGGATGATCATAAGACAGGAAATTACCTGCCAATTGCACATCATTATACCTGCGGAAATCAATAGTATTTTGGTGTCTTTCTGACGTAAATTTTTTTTAACTTAGCTCAACAATGTTTTCTTGTGGCTTATTAAAATAATCATGTTTTATACACAGGCAGAAGTATAACTTTTAGACAAGCTTTCTTTTTGTGCCATGAGAAGTGTTTTCTTTTGTGATAGTTAATTATGGTATTAGCCAATAATCTGCTCTGTGAAAGAGAAACAAAGTAGAACTGTATTACAATGAGATTGCTGCAATTAACAGACTTGATGACTTCACAGCTTACTTTAAAACATAAATGTCTAAACTAATTCCCCTAAAGAAACCAATGATATTTCAGACGTCACTTATTTATTTTAAGGAACAATTTAGCAAATACAGTCTTCATTTTTTCTATTAACTTATCTTACACAAGGAGTTGATTTACTAAAAACCCAGTGGCGGCTGGTACTAAAAAAATTTTTTTGGGGGGGGGGTGGCAAATAAACTACCCGACCCTATGTCATTCGGTCGCTCGGTAAACAACCCCCCGTCGCTCGCCCATCCACCCACCAGCCCCGCACTTACCCCATTCAGGTCACAGGCAGCTTTGGCGGTTTCCCCCTGTGTCTCCTCTTCGGGGGCCTCCCCTCTGCTTCTGCTCCCAGCCAATACGGTCACTTCTCCTCTTGGCCAATCAGGTCTTAAGACCCACGTCCTGATTGGCTTGGGGGAGAAGCAGGAAGACAATAGTGAATATTAATTCGCTATTGTGACACAACTGGGTGGGCTCGAGGTGCAAAGCTATGTACCCAGAGCCCACCCTTTTTTAAACCAATTAGAACCTCAGGCTTTAATGATGTGCTTCAAAAAACAAATCCATTGTAATCTATGCGTCCAGCACCCTGAATGAAGATTAGGGGCCAGGCGCATTGGATTAGGGGGGCGGCGCCCCTGCGCCTATAATGGAGTGGCTGCCACTGCTAAAACTGCAGAGTGCAAAATCTGGTACAGCTGTGCATGGTAGCCAATCAGTTTCTAACTTCAGCTTGTTCAATTAAAGTTTGTCAACCCTAACCTTGTAAAACAACCCATTCAGTTTGCAATAGAAAGGAAAGGCAAAACATTTGTGTATAGATGTAAAAAATTATTATAAACAATTTTTTGCCTTTTTTATAAGTGATCACATACCCCCTAAGCTCATGTAGCTGATAACAGAGAGATGGGGAGGAGAAATAGCAACACACTGGACTTTCCAGTGAATGGGTGCATGGGGTGTGTGTGTGTGGGGGGGGGGGGGGGTGTCAAGACAAGTCTGATCATTAGAGGAGAGCACACTGAGTTCTCATCATAGCCTGAGAGCTGGCCATGGTGTGTTCTCCAGCTTAGTCTGCTCAGTTTTTAATTGGAAATCAGAGGGACTGGCAGGATCACTAGGTATTTCACACCAAGGGTGCAATACAAAGAGAGCAGGATACTTTTTTCATGCACATATATGGTACAGCAGACACAAATTAGAAATATAAAATCTTGGGTTTACATACTCTTTAACCACTTGCCTGCTGGGCACTTACACCCCTTCCTGCCCAAGCCATTTTTCAGCTCTCAGCACTGTCGCATTTTGAATGACAATTGCGTGGTCGTGCTACACTGTACCCAAACAAATTTTTTATCATTTTCTTCACACAAATAGGGCTTTCTTTGGTAGTATCTAATCACTGCTGGGTTTTTTATTTTTTACCAAAAAAAAAGACCAAACATTTTGAAACAAAAAGTTTTCTACTTTTTTTCTGTCAGCAAATTTTGTATCTAAGTAATTTTTTGCCTTCACTGATGTGCTCTGATGAGCCGGCACTGATAGGCTGAACTGGTGGGCATTGATAAGGCGGCACTTATGGGAACTGATGAGGTGGCACTTATGAGCACTGATGAGGTGGCACTGATGAGGAGGCACTAATATGCCATACTTATGGGCACTGATAGGTGGCACTGATATGTGGCTCTGATGAACACTGATATGCGGCACTGATGGGCGCTGTTAGGTGGCACTGATGGGCATTAATAGGCAGCACTGGTGGGCACTGATAGGTGGCACGGATAGGTGGCATTGATAAGCAGTACTGATAGGCATTGATGGGTTGTACTGATGGCCGTTGATCGACAGCAGTGATGGGCACTGATTGCCAGCACTGACTGGCATCGCTAATGGGCACTGATTTATGGCATTTTTGGGCAGTGGTGAGCACTGATTGCTGTCACTGGTGGGCACTGATTGCTGGCATTGGTGGGCAATAGTGGGCACTAAATAGTGGCACTATATTGCTATATTGTAATCAGGGCACTGATGATCAGTGCCTTGATTACATTCCTAGATGTCCCCCTGCGTGGAGATGCTGCTGATTATCGGCATCTCCAAGTTTACATGTGACCAGCTGTTATTGGACACAGCCGATCACATGGTTAATGAGCCGTAGATGCAGTTCTTTACAGAGATTGGGGTCAAACTGTGTCCTAGCAACACAGCGAGCACCCCAGAGGGTCACGCGACCGTTCTGGGCCATTCTGGGACGTCGTCATATGACGGTGTCCCAGAATGAGAGCTGCACCGCTTTGCCATCATTTAAAGGTGGGTGGGCGGCAAGCAGTTAAGCTTTGACAAAAAAAAAAAAAAAACAGAAGCTGATTGGTTTCTATGCAGAGCTGCACCAGAGTTCATATTCTCCATTTCTAGTAAATTAACTTGAAAGGTTGTGGTGACAGAGTGGTATTTCAATACAAAGAACGTATGCAACATGGGGTCAGACACCCATGTGCTAGAGGCCTCAAACAATATAAATATGGAAACAGTAACAATAACCACAACAGACAATCTGTTTGGCTTTACCATAAAAAAATTAAACAGAGCAAGAGAAATGCAGTAAAACCTTGGATTGCAAGCATAATTCATTCCGTAAACATGCTTGTAATCCAAAGCACTTTTATATCAAATTTCCCCATAAGAAATAATGGAAACTCAGATGATTAATATAAGGTATAGGGTAACTTTTTTATTTATGCTTTACTTTTATTTTATGAGTAACAAAGCCTGGGCTATGTGTACGTAACAAACTACTGATAACGTGATAATTAGTAGCGTGACAAAAAAAAGATATTACTCAAGTCTGACCAGAAGGTCTGTCTCAAGTTTCTATACAAGCATCAATTGTCTGTTCCAACTTGTGACACCAACCGCATGGTGAGGTAATGCTGGTTGAGAATGGTTTTGCTGAACTCTTGACATATTTGGGGTCAGTCAGCAGACACTGATGTGCAAGCGTAACGAGCTAGGACAAAATTACTAACCTTTGGTCTATATTTCTTAACAAGGACTATTGTTTGAGGAAGTATAATGCTGACGTATGTTTATGTGTAATGACTTCTACGGGGCAGGGTCTTTTTCTTGTACTGTATAAAAGGCTATGTGTGAGTTAATAAATTTCGCAGTCATTATTCACGTACAATCGTGTATGTGTGGTGTCTGTCCACCGGTGATCGGGACCTCCGCTCCTCCATCCTAGCCTAGGCTACCAGGGGTTACTTACAGAAGACGAGCAACCTAACAGTTTTGGTACCAGAAGTGGGGTTCGTCTTGCGACAGGTAAGTCACTTTACTCTTTTTACCTGATTGGTGAATGGTGTAAACACTTACTCTGTCCGGGCGGCCGCTACGAACTTAGTTTAAATTTAAAAGAAGTAACTGTGCCTTCGCGGCGGACTAGGCTGGTCCCTCGGAAGGTTAAAAGGGCTCGCAAGGAATTTATAGGTTTAGGGGAGTCCGACTAGGTTGGTCTGACTATAAACTATTGGTGATAGTATTTTTAACACGGGAAGTAGTAGATTACGCCCGTGACAAAGGGATTGGTGGAGTGGACGCCCATTTGAAATTTTTTTTTTTTTAAAAGTGCACTATAAATTGATAAATGTATTGCAATACGGTTATTTCATGTCTTAAAGTATATTAAGAATATGTCTGTTTCTCTCTAGGTACGTGTGTAAGTATATAGAGTATAAGTTTTAATATAGAGTATAAGGAAAATAATTGTTGTTGTTTAAATGAGTGCAGAGTATGAGGAGCCCTCTTGTAGTGACATAGCATCCGCCTGCCCCCATTGCACGTTAGGTCTACTCTTCCTAAGAATAGATGACAAGTGGATTTTACTGACCACCAGACCAGGGGGGTTCTCTTGCAGACTTGGTGTAAGAGGGGTATATCCCGCCACCAGGAAAGATTTACCCTTCATCGTATATTAAGGGTAAATCTTCATAGTTTTATATAAGTCCATCTTCCCCAAAAAAGATCAGGGATCCTACTCCCAGACCAGAGACCGGATTGTTGGACAAACCAGGTGTTATCACCTGTGTCCTGCCACTAGACACACACTGCCCAGACTACTAGATGGGGAATTCTGCAGCAACCCAAGCCATGGCCACCCCATCACCCTATGAATTTGTCAGTAATATGATCCCTGGCCCCCAGGTAGAACCATTTTGGACACAAGTCCGGGAAAGGTGTCACCAATTGGGAATCCATGACCCAGGACCCCAAGGTCCTTGTTCAGAGGAAGACTGGCAAGAAGTCAGTAAAATTTGTCAGGTACATAAGCATTCTTATCCTCCCTGCAAAGGGGCTGACCCACAATACATGAAGGATTGTTTCTGTGCATGGAACAAATGCCTTGGAAAATATAGGCAATTGTGGACAGCAAGGACATTGGAAATCCCAGTGCCCTTATAGGACTGGACAGATTAGAGCAAGAGGCAGAGGCAGGGGATTTAACCCCCAGACCCGCCCACAGTATCCCCGTTATCTGCCATACCAGAACCCTCGTCAACCACTACCCCAATATCCTACACAGCCACAAATAATGCACCGAGGGAAACTCTGTTGGTATTAATGGGACACCTGTCACCCATCCCATCACTCCACCACTGACTGTAGCCACTCCAGAAGGACAGAAATTATGTACCCAAACTTTTGCCGTCTTGTCCTCATGCCCTGTGCCCCTTATGGGACGGGACCTCTTGGCACAACTGTGTATTACCATTAAGTTTAATAGAGCAGGTTCCCTTACCGCTAGTTCACCATTATGTGACTTACATGGCCCTAAGCGACATGCACACAGAGGCTTCTTTATGCTACTCCCCGCCTCTCTCGAAACACATGCTATCTGGGCGGAAAACAAAGGTAGCGTAGGTTTCATTAACTGTACGCCTTACTCGCCTCAGATGCGCCCTGACGCAGAAGCACAATATCACAAACAATACCCCCTGCCCCCCGAAAAGACCCAAGGCATTGCCCCCCAGATCAATGACTACATATCTAAAGGCATCCTAAAACCAATCATTAGCCCCTGGAACACACCCATTTACCCTGTAAAGAAGGCCAGTGGCGAGTGGAGACTCGTCCAAGACCTCAGAGCAGTAAACAAACAAGTGATTCCCCTCCCACCCCTAGTCTCAGACATCACTTTTATTTTCTCATGCATACCGGCAGACTCTCTATGCTACACAGTAATTGATTTAGCGAATGCTTTCTTTAGCATTCCCATTGCAGAGGAAGCCCAACCTATGTTTGCTTTCTCCTGGGCCGGGGGCCAACTAACCTGGCAAGGGTATGTAGACAGTCCAGCCGCCTTCTCAATGGTGCTCAATGAGACTGTCAAGTCTTGGACATCTGAGCGAGGGTCGGTACTAATACAGTATGTGGACGACCTGCTCCTGTGCAGTCGAACTGCTGAAGATTGTGCGGTCGATTCAACATCACTGTTACAACACCTAGCTCACGCCGGGCATCTAGCCTCAAGGAAGAAAATACAATGGTGCCAGCCACAGGTAGAATACCTAGGGTGCATTCTAAAGGAAGGGACAAGGCTAGTGTCCCCCAAACGTGCCACAGCCCTTCGAGCTCTCAGTCCCCCAAAAGACAAAGCCGCCCTACTCTCGTTCTTGGGTGCAATGGTATATTGCCGCCAATGGATTCCTGACTGTTCTCATTATGATAGTATCCTAAGAGAGGCTACTGGCTCGACAGCCCCTAAATTAATAGATTGGACTGAAGACAGACTACAAGCTTTTCAAGCTCTATTAAACAGTCTGTCATGTGCAAACGCCCTGGGATTGGTAGACTATGGTAAAGCTTTTCAGCTGTACTGTGTAGTTTCAGGGAAATCTTTTGCCGCGGTTCTCACACAACAACATGGAACAGGATACCGCCTGGTTTCTTACCTATCCAAGAAACTCCCTGTCCAGGTTCAAGGCATGCCGTCATGTCTCCAGAATTTAGCAGCCTGTGCTATGGCAGTACAGGACGCTAACAAAATGATCTTGGGCCACCCAATGACACTTTTCACCACCCATTCTGTCACCCACCTCATACAGAACATGAACACATGACCTCACAAAGGCTCAGCGGTTATGAGATTACCCTTATGAACACTGACAATCTATCTCTTAAATATGTTCCCGTTAGCAACCCTGCTGTCCGCCTCCTGCACTCCATGCTGCGTCTACCACAAGACCCAGACCAGCTTCATGACTGTGTGGAAAAAGTGGAATCCATCACATCCCCTAGACCTGATCTCACGGATACACCTATTATAGATGCGGAAGATGTTTTCGTTGACGGTAGTTGCTCCCGCCCCTCTGATTCCACTTTCCTAACAGGTTATGCGATAGTCCAATTACCAGACAAGGTGCTAGAAGCCAAGCCGCTACCTCCCTCTTCAGCCCAAGTAGCAGAATTGGAAGCTCTCACCAGAGCCTGCATTCTATTCACTGATAAAAAGGTGAACATTTACACTGACAGTAGATATGCTTTCGGATTGGTGCATGACTTTGGTGTGATATGGGCTAATAGAGGTTTCAAAACCGCAGACAATAGACTAATTGCCAATTCAACACATATTATGGCTCTTCTCCAGGCCATCCTTCTCCCAAAGGAAGTGGCTATTATCAAGGTAAAAGCCCATTCCTCGGATAACAGTAAAATATCCAAGGGTAACGCCCTAGCCGATAGGACTGCAAAGCAGGCTGCCGCCTCCTCCCCTAACCCCCCTGCCCCCACAACAGTTTTCTTTAAAGAGCATTTCACTTCATCTAACTTCAAAACAATTGTAGCACAAATACAAACAATGGCCACAGACCAGGACGTTCGTTTCTGGGTCGCTGCAGGATTGACCAAAGACCCCGAGGGTCTTTGGACAAAAGAGGGGAAGGTATTGGGAGTACCTGAAGCAAGTTGCATTCTCATACTCTCATGCCTCCATGGCCCAGGACACATAGGAGCTGCCCCTTTAACCAACCTGTATAACAAATCCTAACTTAACAAATCCTAACTCTGACATTAACATTTATTCCCAACAGGAAGTGTACGTGAAAAATCTGGTAAGTATGCTCCACGAAATAAATGAACAAGTTTCTGTCACCTTTTTCCCTCTTCCCACAGAACCAACGCATCCCTTCATCCCTGGGGATAAAGTGCTGATCAAACAATTAGCACAAAGAAAGAGTATTGGACCGGCTTTCTCAGGACCATGAAAGGTGGAGAAGGTATCCAGGACCGCAGTGTTAACAGACCTAGGAAACACCTGGATCCACGCCAGCCGTCTTAAAAAGTGTCCCCAGCTTCCCTCGACTCCAGAGCCCCTGGCAGTGACAGAGAGCAGCAACTCCCAAGAACAAGATCTACAAGAAGTTCAGAGAGGCATAGAACAAATTTCCCTGGAAGATCCCACACCCCCTCAAAAGGACAAAACAGAGCCAACAACTGCCGGGATGAGAAACGAAGAAGAAGAACAGAACTCTTAGATAACAAATAATCAGAACTTCAAAAAACAAAGATGCTTTCTCCATCAGTGTCAGGGAAGGCCTTGTGCCTCTTATGCTGTATTACCCTAGTAGTGTTCCTACCAACCTGGTTGATAGCTAACTGTATATACCACCCAGAAGATTTGGGACCATTAAAAGGGATTTGTGGGACTCCCTCCCCCAAGACAAATAACACACCCGCTGTTAGACACAAAAGAAGTGAACCTCCCCAAGAGTTCACTGATAAAATGTTGTTATTAAAATTTAAATACAGTTATGCCCAAAAATCAGGTTTTGATAAATGCTGGATATGTAGTAAGCTTCACCCTAGTACTGCTAGGATTCCTTTGATGGCCATACCTTTAAATTTCACCCTTCTCCTTAAAGGCACACCCACAATAGTTCTTACCGATGTTACAAGAAAAGCTTCTAACAAAACCCTCACTTTTCAGATCATAGGTAGAAGCCATTATCCAGATTGGTGTTTTAGGTTGGGAAATACTACCAAGGGAGCCGAAATTTGTAAGCAATCAAAGCTTAATATTTCAATGACAGCATTAAACGAGACCTTTTATAGAACTCAAGACACCACCTTAAAACACCACATTATACCAATTCTTAAATACCAGCACCACTTCCCCTATGGCTCAACTCTTATCAACTCTTACATTTTCTGGCTATTCCGACAAATTGTATAAAGTGTTCCTCAAGCGCCCCATAGCCTTGGGGAATAATACTTATATCTGTTGTGGGAAGCTTTGTCACCCTTGGATCCCCACAAAACCCCAGGGATGGTGTTATCTCGCAGCACTAGCCCCCATTATGGGTGTGTTGGGGGATAAAGAAGGGAGTCACCTTCTTGAAGCCAGTGTTCATCCCAGATATCCCCTTAAACATCGTAATAAGAGAAAGATATTCCTAGAAAAAGATATGGCATGGGCCTGGTTCCCATCCTGGACAGGATGGGGAATAGATTTAATGAAGAGACTGAATAATTATACTGGAATTATTGATGAGATCTTGGAAAAGAATTCCGACGATATCACTAAATTAAACATAGAAACTAGGGCAATAAGGAAACAGCTAGAACTACATGAACTGGCCATAGAAAGTATGAGTGCAGCACTCACAGGGCTTTGTGAAATTACGGAAGACTATGAGTGCTGTACCTGGATTCATAATACTAGCATTGAAATACCTGATTACTATAATATAATTGCACAACACAGAAAAGAAGTAAATAACTCCAAGACGAGGCTAGGAATATTGCAATAACATGGGACCCTCTAGCCAATTTTAGTCTTGGAAATATAACCTCTTGGTTAAAAAACACAGCCATGACTATTGTGATCATATTGTTTTTTATTTTATTTTTATACGCTTGCTATAGAATTGTAGGATGTCTTTGTTCTGCTAAGGGGACGGTATCAAATCAGGAGACCCTAAAGTTAACCGCCATTCCCAATAGTTCAAATATTTGGTATGAGAATCAGGAACATGAACCTTGATTAGGTTTTGACCATTCTGTATAGTACAGAATGGTCAAAGGGAGGATTATAAGGTATAGGGTAACTTTTTTATTTATGCTTTACTTTTATTTTATGAGTAACAAAGCCTGGGCTATGTGTACGTAACAAACTACTGATAACGTGATAATTAGTAGCGTGACAAAAAAAAGATATTACTCAAGTCTGACCAGAAGGTCTGTCTCAAGTTTCTATACAAGCATCAATTGTCTGTTCCAACTTGTGACACCAACCGCATGGTGAGGTAATGCTGGTTGAGAATGGTTTTGCTGAACTCTTGACATATTTGGGGTCAGTCAGCAGACACTGATGTGCAAGCGTAACGAGCTAGGACAAAATTACTAACCTTTGGTCTATATTTCTTAACAAGGACTATTGTTTGAGGAAGTATAATGCTGACGTATGTTTATGTGTAATGACTTCTACGGGGCAGGGTCTTTTTCTTGTACTGTATAAAAGGCTATGTGTGAGTTAATAAATTTCACAGTCATTATTCACGTACAATCGTGTATGTGTGGTGTCTGTCCACTGGTGATCGGGACCTCCGCTCCTCCATCCTAGCCTAGGCTACCAGGGGTTACTTACAGAAGACGAGCAACCTAACAATTAATTCCACAACCATTTATTCATAAGTCCTTCAGTTTATAGTCCATATAAAAAGATTATAGCAATGTGATAGGTTGTGTAACCATAAAATGTCCATCCACAATTGGCAGCCTCAACAAGGGGATTAGACGCAAATCCAGCAGGAACTACAGAGTATAAAAGAGAAGAGAGGCACCTCTAAGTGTATCAATATGGTTACATTTAATGAAGGTACAACATTTAGCAACTCACATGGTTGATGATTAAAAGAGGCACTTCTAAGTATGAAGGCATCTGGGGTAAAGCTCTCCATATAGACCATCCTCCTCACCACCGGCTCTCATAGCTGTCAGTCTGCAATCGTGACCAGGAAGACTAACCTGCAGTAGAGCGATCTGAGAGCGAGACTTGAGCCGCTCATGGATCGCAGAGTGGAAGGGATGACATTGATGGTGGTGTGGAGAATGGGACAATTTTCCCCCGGATGCTCGCATACTTAGATGTCCCTGTTTTAATCATCAGCCATGTGACCTGCTAAATGTTGTACCTTCATTAAATGTAACTATATTGCTACACTTAGAGGCGCCTCTCTTCTCTTTCAGTTGTGACATGACGCTACTTGTATATCAAGACATCGCTTGTACATCAAGTCAAAATTTATTAAAAAATTTTGCTTGCCTTGCAAAATGTTCTCAAACCAAGTTACTCTCAATCCAAGGTTTTACTGTATGAATGTAACTAGAATAATGAAAGACCTAGGGCCTTAGATTACTACACAGAAGCAAATTTTTTGCATAGTGCACTATAGCAAACCCTTGCCAAGGACAGACTGCGTCTAATGCCGTGTACACATGGTCAGACTTTCCTGCAGAAAAAGTCCAACGGAATCATTTCATCGGATATTCTGATCGCGCGTGTATGCTTCATCTGACTTAAAAAAAAAAAAAATTCTGACGGACCTAGAAACAGAACATGTTTTAAAACTGGCTATTGAACTTCCTTTTTCTAGTCCCGGTTGTATTTCATCACATTCTAAACGAACAGACTTTGGTATGATTGTGTGTAGGCAAGTCCGTTTCAGCGGAACTCCGTCGGAAAGACCATCAGAGTTTATTCTGATGGAAAAACCGGTCGTGTGTACGCGGCATAAGAAGTGAGTGACTTAAAAGGTGATTATTAAACAGGATCAGTGCCTATACCCCCATACCCTGCACACATATGCCATAGTCTTTGTACTCACAAAATACCCATAATTGTTGTGTTACAAGTGACAGCCTCACAAACACACATAAACCTCAGCACCAAGGATCTATTACATTTGCTTGTATGCACCCAAATAGTTTTCACTTTGTCTTAGCTTACCTTAAAGTATATTTCCACTTTTGTAGCCATATTGGAATGATGCCTAGTTAATTTTTTGTTACATGTTTCTATTTACATTGAAGGCCAAGCTTTTACTAGCACTTTTTGTTTACAAGTATAAATCAGTATTATTTGCTAGAAAATTACTTATATCCTGCAAACATTATATATTTTTTAGCAAAGACCCAAGGGAATAAAATGGTGATCTTGCAATTTCTATGTCACACGGTATTTATGTAGTGGTTTATAAAACACAATACATACCCTGATTTTTTTGTAAAATATGAAAGATGGTGTTTCACAGATTAAATAGATACCTAACATATTACTCTTTAAAATTGTGCACGCTCGTGGAATGGCCACAAACTATGGTACTTAAAAATCTCCATAGGCAATGCTTTAAAAATTTGTACAGGTTACCTGTTTAGAGTTACAGAGGAGGTTTAGCATGAGAATTATTGTTTTCTCTCTAAATTTTGCGGCAATACCACACATGTGCGGTTACCACACGTGTGCGGTGCGAACACCATTTCCATATGCGTGTGTGACTTAAGCACGCATTTGCATCTGCGCACGAGCATGGAGGCATGGTGGAACTTACATTTTTTTTCTTTCTTTTTTTTTTCTTTTTTTTACACTGTGCCTTAAATTATTTTATTAAATTTTTTAAGACTTTTACACTATTACAAGGAAGGTAAACATCCCTTGTAATAGAAATAAGGATGACAGGTCCTCTTTATGGAAAGATCTGGTGTAACAAAAGACTCCAAATCTTTCCTTTACCCTTAAAAGCATAATATCAAAAAGAAAATGTAAATATTTTGCTTTAAAAAAAAAATGTTTACTTCAACCCTAGACCCTAGACCGGAAGTGACAGCATGATGTTGCTCCGGAGAGAGAGAGAGCGAGAGCGAGAGAGATGTCCAGGTGTAAGATTACGTAAGTATGTAATGTGACATAATCACAGCCATCATGGTGCTGACTGAGCTTATTTGGTTTATATTATAATAAATGCTGTTATTTTATAATGCTACACTATAAGTCACTTTCTTTGCATTTATCCCTTCCTGAGCTTCATTTGTGGACTGCCTTGGTAATTTTGAAACCACCACTCCTGAGCCCTGGATTGCTCCATCCATTCATCCCAGAGTGATTACTCCCTTATGGTCTCTTATGGGGACTCTTTATCAGATGATGTATTATAACACTCTCAACATAATGGTACTTTTTAAAACCCATGTCTAAGGACCCTTTCTTTGGTCATGGCTGGCTATTAGTTGAACAAACCAAAATGTATTTTGTTTACATTTTTGTTCTCAAAATTGCCAATATTTGTACATATAGGGCTATCGTTTTATCAAGGACCTGAACTCTGGAAGCTGACTTAAAATTATTCTAAAGGTTATACTGTATATATATTTTTAAATAACAAACATGTCATACTTATCTACTCTGCGTAATGGTTTTGCACAGAAAAGCCCTGATCCTCCTCTTTTGGGGTCCTCTGCCACCGCTCCAGGCTTCTCCCCCCTGCCAAGTGCCCCCATAGTAATTTGCTTGCTATGGAAGCACTTGTGCAGGCTTGATCCTGAGCAGCCCTCTGTGTGTCCATTGCCCTGCCCCCACTCCCTCCTCCCTGCCTATGATTGACAGCAGCAGAAGCCAATGGCCGCCTTTGCTGCCTTTCTGTCCAGTGAGGAGAAACCACTACAAATGGATACAGTGCTGGATCAAAATCTGGCTCATATCTTGCTCTGCATTGTATCTCTGGGTCTTTGGCTACCATCTTGGTAGTAGCAGGACTTTGTTTCCTCATGTCAGAGTGGTCCCCTGATAACTGCTGGAAAAAACGAAGATAGGAAGCAGAAGCAGGGTGATAAATTCAGCACAGATTTCTCTCCACCAATGAAAACAGTGAGAAGCACAGGAACAACATGACCAAATTTAACTCCAAATCTGCAAGGCTAGCAGTATGAGGTAGCCTCTTACAAAGATATGAGCACACTCACATATCAGGATGTGCATTGGTATTTTTTCCAGAGAAAGCGAAGACATAAAGTAAATCTTTCAGGGTGCTGCTAAATCACTTCAGCGCCAGAAGATTTACCCCCCTTCTTAACCAGGCCATTTTTTGCAATGCGGCACTGCGCTACTTTAAATGACAATTGTGCGGTCTTGCAACGTTGTACCCAAATACAATTGATGTCTCTTTTTCCCACAAATAGAGCTTTATTTTGGTGATCACCTCTGCAGTTTTTATTTTTTGTGCTAGGAAGAAAAAAAACGACCTACAATTTTGAAAAAAATATATATTTTTTTATTTTCTGCTCTTAAAAACATCCAACAAAAAAATTTAAAAAATCAAATTTCTTCATCAATTAAGGCTAATATGTATTCTGCTTCATATGTTTGGTAAAAACGAATCCCAATAAGCATATATTGATTGGTTTGCGCAAAAGTTATAGCATCTACAAACTATAGGATTTTTTTTTTTACTAATAATGGGGGTGATTAGCGAATTAGGGGTATTGTGGTGGAAAAATCTAACACCTAACACTTTTGACACTTTTTTGGGGACCAGTGACACTAATATAGTGATCATTGCTAAAAATATACACTGTCACTGTACTGATGACACTGGCAGGGAAGGGGTTAACATCATGGGGCGATCAAAGGGTTAAATGTGTGCCTAGGGAGTGTTTACTAACCGTGGGGGAGGTGCTTTTACTAGTCAAAAGACTTTACAGCTGACTGACTACACATCTCTGCTTCATCTACCAAGGTCGCAACAATTGCCATTTTTCAAGCAATTGGCCATTATGCCGCGTACACACGACCAGGCTTTTCTACGGACTAGGTCCGACGGTCTTCCCGACGGACTTTCGGCAGAGGTCCGACAGACTTTCTGGCCACACACAAGCACACCAAAGTCCGATGGACTCGAACATGATGCCGTACGACTGGACTAGAATAAGGAAATTCATAGCCAGTAGCCAATAGCTGCCCTAACGTCGGTTTTCGTCCGTTGCACTAGCATATAGATGAACAGATTTTTCGACCGGACTCTAGTCTGTCGGAAAGATTTGAAATATGTTTTATTTCTAGGTCCATCGGACTTTTGTGAATTTTTTTTGCTGGAACCCACACACGATCGAATTGTCCGACTGATTCCGGTCCACCGGACCTAGTCTGTCGGAAAGTCAGATTGTGTATACGCAGCATAAGGATGAAAACTTCAGGGTTTTATTGCATATAAACTGCAGGTTGGACACAGCTCCATCGCATAATATGAGAACCCTGCTTGGATTGGATATACCCTCTATGTTGGATAATACCTTGGTAGTTAAAAATCCCCTCCTAATGACTACAAGCAGCCTCTGGGAGTATGGGTGGATCTAGGGCTGTCTTTGGGCGATGTTCCCGGCCTGGCCTGGACAGATGCCTCATTCCCAGTACTTGAGTGTTTTTCTTCAGCTGCTGGTGAAATAATTTTATGTTTGGGAACTACAGCACTTGGAGTTTGCAAATTGCAAGGTCTCTGAGGAACATCTGCACTTTACGGTGCTATTGAAACACGTCGGACATTCATTTGCGAGCTCCCTCCTTTTCTTCCACTGGTTTTCCCCTTACACATGTTTTTTATCATCAATGTTATGTATTTCATGTTTACAATTGATTGATTGTTAATACATTTTGTAATTTTTTACTACTACTGCCTTGCTTCCATTCAAAGTCCCACTCTTTGAGGAATCTTGCTCTTTTCACTTGGGGGTGTACTCACTTTTGTTGCCAGCGGTTTAGACATTAACGGCTGTGTGTTGAGTTATTTTGAGGGGACAGCAAATTTACACTGTTATATAAGCTGTACACTCACTACTTTACATTGTAGCAAAGTGCCATTTCTTCAGTGTTGTCATATGAAAAGATATAATAAAATATTTACATGTGAGGGGTGTACTCACTTTTGTGAGATACTGTATATATACAGTATATATATATATATATATATATATATATATATATATATATATATATATATGATTCTGCACAGAGTGGCTGCCCTGTAGCAGTAAATCTGCTATGGGGCGGTCGGGAAGAGGTTAAAGACAATTAACTTTTCTAGATGTTTCCTGTAACCTAGCAGATCTTTACTTTTTGAGCTTGGCTCCACTTTAAGATCATTAAACAGCCCTTGATAGCAATTACATTTCATTTGCAATGCGATGGAATATTGATACACTTTTGTGTTAACACTTGGAAGAAGCAAAACTTAAGCGGTTTGGTATCAAACTGCAGTGTCCTAATTAATGTAGCGCAAGCTCTATAGTCTATACTAGGTCCCCACTACGGGATTTACACGGGATCAGAACACTGCAACTGCTTGGTAATTAGTTTGCTTTTAAATTTTTATACAAGCTGTAAAATTTCTGAATGATTGGTAACTGTTCTTTGTGCAACCTTCAGAACATACAACCTATCAAGTAAGCCAGGCATACTGAAAAGTTCTAATAATGTCGGAATGCTCTCATGGATTTACACCAAGCTGTAAAATTGTAACCAGTTGTAGAAATTTCTCAGCCCTCTACATTTTCATATCTTTTATAAGGACAATATTAGACTTTATACTTTGTTATAAATACCTACTATGATTTTCCAGTGTATTGCTCTTTAGCTTCTAACTAGATAGAGAAATACTACAATCTACTTTAATGAATGTTCCGGTGCTGTAATACCCGAGCTGCACAAGCACATAGCGTTCATTTCAATTCCTCAGCTATCTCTATATTCTCAGAATTTTTATATACGCACAATATTGTACTTTATACATACTATGACTTCCCCATGTATTGCGCTTTATAACTAAATATAGAAATACTACAACACACCATTTTAATAAAACCACACAATCCCCAACTCCCGAACACCATGAAAGTGTCACTTTATGTTGCGGAATAGCATTTATATTGATAACAAACATGGGATTTTGTTGGCTTGGTATTACTTATTATGCGCTACAATTTATTTTAGCGTAGAGATACCCAGGTTCCATCTGCTCGAATCTTTCACCTACTATCTCGTATTCCAGCAGTCAAAAGGTAAGGACTATATTAAACTAAACTATCATCAATTCTGGATTTCCGAGCTATAACTCAAAGCAAATGTATGATCATGGAGGAAAAATTGCTGTTCTTGTAAAAACTATTGCAGCCTGAATTTACAGCAGATTTCCCAAGCAGTCTTCTCCCTTTCATCTGTAGATCATCATACAGCGTGAGCATCCTGTGTGTAATAAATAAACAGTCAGAGATAGGGGCTAGGAGGCGTATAGACACTGCTGCATCTGGCTGCCAGCCACTACAAAGTCTCAGCATACACGCTAAAGCTGCCTTTGATTTTGTTAATGGAAACTGTATTAAAACTCGAGTATGTGAGTACAAAAAGTAACTACAAAGAACAATGAATCCTGCTTGCCTGTGAAGTTTTAATCCTAAAGGATGCAAAACATTATTATACAAGACAGTTTGTTTGTAGTGTTTTTTCTTTCTCCTTTTTTTGTTTTTTGTTTAAGTGAACATTATATTTGTGTTGGAGGGGGCTAGGGAAAATATTGCCAAGCTGTCCTAAATTCTCTTAAGTGGATCGGACTTATAGAATTATTTTACAGAGGAAGTGTTTGAAAACCTGGCTCCCTCAGGAACAGGGAGGAATCAGTTAGCTATCATTGGCAGCTAGGTGATTCTCTGGAACAAAGACTGACAAAGAATCTTAATAGACTTGTTTCTCTACATCCTAGTCCAATGATGAAGCATTCTACTGTGGAGTTCATTCTAACGTACGTTTGAATCCAGTATCAGCTCAGGAAGGGAGGGTGCATGGATGAACAAAAATAAAATACTCCTTGCCTGTATTTCTCCTAGGAACAGTTTGAAAAAAGATGCACAAATATCTGAAAAATTAATAATTAATCCTCCAGCCTAATTAAAAATACTCCTTTTTTTATTTTTGCCGTTTTGATTACAGTGGGGAAGGTTTAAAATTTCTCTTAGGTGTTTTTTTCTGTTTGTGACACCAAAGATTTTGCCTCACTTCCTGTTCTTAGTTCAATAAGTAAGGGTATGGTTGTCACTAGGGACAGGAAGGTAAAAACAGCAATACGTCAAAAGTTCTAACCCTTTCCCACTCTGTTTAAAATGTATTTTCGTCTTTGTCTCCATTGGAGAGATTACCTATTCTTTCCTGGAAAAAGGAAATAAATCTCACCAATAGAGATACAGACTATAAAGAAAAAAAAATTACAGAGAGATTGCAATGGGCGCTGATAGGATTTTGAAGGAGATATATTTGAATTGTTATGCCCCGTGCACACGAGCGGATTTTCCGTCGTAAAAAACTTGGATGTTTTTTCCGACGGAATTCCACTCAAGCTTGGCTTGCATACACACGATCACACAAAAGGTCTCTGAACTTTTGACCGTCAAGAACACGGTGATGTACAACACTACGACGAGCCGAGAAAATTAAGTTCAATGCTTTCGAGCATGCAAATTTTTTCCGAGCATAAATAGGAATTTTGCGTAATGGAATATGTACAGATTCGGTTTCAGTTTCCGATCCAAACTTTTTCAGACCGAAAAATAGAGAACCTGCTCTCAATCTTTTGCTGGCTGGAATTCTGCCAGTAAAAGTCCGATGGAGCATACACACGGTCAGAATTTCTGACCAAAAGTTCACATCCGACTTTTGCTGGCAGAATTTCTGATCGTGTGTATGGGGCTTTACTGTTGTATTGAATTCTGACATTTTGGTGGATTATGATCCACCTTTAGCTTTGATAAAGATGGATTTCAATCCCTTTGCTGCCAGATCATTTTGTTTTTTTTGCACACAAGTTTAAAAAAATAATTGTAGGCCGAAAAATAGTTAAAATTCCCTATAATTAAATTTGTCATATGTAACATGTGTATCACAAGTAACTATTTTATACATAGGCACTTATGATGGGTGCATTTACATTCATGTGTGCATATATGGAGGCAAGGTGGGCTTAACATTTTTGGGCGGTGGGTATTAGGTAGTCGGGTATAACTTTATTTTTTGAAGTTTTTTTAACTTGTGCTAAAAATTTGTCCTCTATGTGATATACAAATTTTAAGACAGGTTAGACATCAGAAGCTTTTTAGCAAGTATTTCTCCTGCTCCTGGTGTCAGATTGAAAATGCTGGTCATACACTCAACACATATAATACCCCATAAACCAAAGTTTTATTGCAGATCTACAATTTTTATAAACTATTAAGAGATCACAGAGGGCTTGCTGCCCTCCCAACCTGTCCAATTGAATAGAACTTGGAACAGGGTTTATAAGTGGTGTCGAGAAAACAAACTATACCACACCAAAAGGCTGCATGTGGTCCCCTCCAAATTCCATATCAGACCCTTTGGGTCTAGCATGGATTCAAGGGGGAACCTTGACATATCTTTTAATAAACCCCCCAAGAAAAAGTCCCCAGGATGTACATCCATCATCAATCATTTTGTCCAGGGATCCGCATCAGTCTTGATGCCCAACACCTGCCAACCGACAAAAAGAAACAAAGTCTACCAACACAATATAACCCCAATGACTACTCATCCACTTCTGGCAGCTCCAACAAATTATGTCACTAGCCAATGATGTCACTGTGATTGGATTTTTGGGGGAACCCTTTTTGCATGAAGTCCCCCAAGGAGTCTGGTATGAAATGTGATGGGGACCTAACACCATTTTTTTTTTTGCATTTGGACTCGAAGGGCCTAGTATGAATTATGCACGCTTGCTTGAGGCCGGGTTTACACTAGTACAACAAACGTTCCGACATTAGGAGCTCATGTCGCATGATATGTGAAACTAAATTTGTTCCTATGGGACCCATCTTAACTGGTCCAACACAAGTCAGTCCAACTTTGAAAATGCTCCCTGCACTAGTTTTGTCTGACTTTGATTCTACTTCAGCCCACTGACTATCACTGAAGTCAGATCAAATTTGGATCGTGGTCTTAACTGATCTTAACTTTGGCATGCAGCTTGTGCTCTCATGATCTTGAAGGGGAACTCCACACCAATTATAAAAAAAAATGGCATGGGTTCCCTCTCCAAAAGCATACCAAGCCATTCAGTCTGGTACGGATTTTAAGGGGAACCCCCTAAATCCATACTAGACCCTTATCCGAGCACGCAGCCCAGCAGGTCAGGAATGCGGGTGGGGACGATTGAGCTCCCCCTTCCTGAACCGTACCAGGCCACATGCTCTTAACATGGAGCAGTGGGTGTTTTGGAGCAGGGGGGCGGGCAGGGGGCTTATCGGAATCCCACCTTCTGCCCCAAAGAACCCACACCCCCATGTTGAGGGCATACGGTTCAGGAGGGGGATGCTCGCTTGTCCCCACCACCTTTGCTGACCTGCCAGGATGCATGCTCGGATAAGGGTCTGGTATGGATATTGGGGGGAACCCCATGTCATTAGGGCCTGGTATGCTCTTGGAGGGAGAACCCATGCCATTTTTTTATTTTTTATTTGGCGTGGAGTTTCCCCAAAAGATTCATACCAGACACAGTGCCTGGTATTTTCAAAGTTGGATCCCTGTTCATTGAAGTTGGACGCATGTCAGACTTCAAGTCACAGGGCAAAGTCAGATCCAAAGTAGTACGACTGTTGTGTCGTACCAGTGTGAACCCGGCCTAAATTAACCAATTTGCCGGTACTTAGTTAGCAACTAATCGGTTAAGTTAGTGGCAGATGTGTTATTGATTTGTTTGTATTATGCTATGAATTTGGTGTACAAAGCACTCCTGCAGTGGAACTTTTTTGCTGCCTTCTTGCATAAAAGTGCCACAAAACCTGTTTGAAATGTTCCTGGGTGTCCCTGTCTCATGCAGGATTTACCGCTGTAAATACCAGTCAGCATGAACCCTTTACTATATATTATCAGTTCAAAGGCATTACAAAAAAATAAAGTGATATTGATCCAAAACGCTTAGTAGTATTTTTCCTTTTGAATGATAAAAGGAAAGGTGCACTGTTAGGTGCAAGGTCCCAGCCTGCCCTGCCCCATCTATGGCAAATTTTTAGATATAATTGATTACCATAAATGAGCTTAAGTCATAGTTTGCACTGTCTGACATGACCAGGTCCACCATGTACAAGAAACATCGTAGAATATTTTGGACATTTGGGTACATACAGCCATCTAGAGATGTGAACAGCTACAATATTTGTTCTTTAAATATAAATATATGGAAATGTGTTCGGTGCAAGCTGCTCATATTCAGAGTTTTTTTTTTTTTTTTCACAAAACAACTCATAAGGTTTTATACACATTGGTGAGCAGCTACAATGTTTTCTGATATCTCATGCAAACCACAGTTAAAAGAGACAGATGACCAAAGCTCTTTTGGCCTTACTTCCCCTATGAATCACACAAGTGCACTTAGTTCTGACATTACAGAGCCCATCCAGGCTCAGCAGGGATCCCGACAATATTGTCGGGATTTACCCAGATGCCTGACCGACAGCTGGCTCAGCCTCTCAGCCTAAGCCAGATGCTCATACCCCTCCACAGCCCAGCACTCAAGTGAGCACTGGAGAGTGGGGACTGACAGTCACTGCTCTGTGTACAGACCTGAGAACTGAGCAATCAATACTCTTTAATCACTCAGTGCAGAGCCGGCAGTAGACAACTGCAGCTCTGATTCATGCTACAGTGGTCTAGGTAGGTACAGTATGTATGTTTTTTTTTTATCACATATTTCTCCCCTATAAGAACACTACAGCCCTAATCATTGTACTTGCACCGAGCAATGTAAAATAAGAATCAACTTAAAGCTTTACAAGAGGCATGTGTATTGTTACTTGAATCTGGAGGTGCTTTGTGTATTTCTTCCAGACCTGTGCAGTCATCCAGTGTGAAGTTTCCTGTAATAAAGACCGGTCACTGTTCCTCTGTCACCTTGTGCAGGTATTGTATTTGCCTCCTCCAGTAGTTTTCCCCAGGCAGCCAGTATTGTGTGGGCCTGCAAGATTTGTTAAACAGCTCTGTCCTCTACAGTCGGATGCCACCATTGCTTTTACAATGTAGAATCTGGGTTTGCAAGAGAATTTTGTTTCCTTTGTGGCTATTGAGAAATATTTTAATTACGGATTCTGGTGCTTGGAGTCCAGCTTGAATTAATGATTTCATTCCTGCATGGGAGAGGAAAGAGAATCTGGAAAAAGCCTGTACAGGTGCAATTATTATCTAAAGCAACCTGTCACTTCCTTAGCATACTATGGCTGACATAAGCTTTTAAGGCCCCTTGCATACTGGTGCGACCTGAAAGTTGTGCGACTTTGCCCTCATTTTTCTGCGATCTGTGTCGCAAATTTGACGCCACTTGAAGCAATGCCTGTGTAATCTTGAGATCTATGGACCTCGAGTCGCATCAAAGTTGGACCAAAATAGTGCAGGGACTACTTTGAAGTCACTGTAGCTTGAAGTTGGGCAGATATGAATGATACTCATTGGAAATCATGGGGTACAACTTGTCATGCAACTTTGCAGTCCCAATTTGCGTGTAAAAGGGGCCTAAAGGCAAGAACTAAGATATGAATATTTTCTTAAAATTAGTTAATGCCACATGAGGCCATGAATCCACTGTGCTTAGTATATTAATTTGGCTTGATATGCCCTCTTATGTTCATGATAAGACCCATGTACTTTGTCTTTCTGATCTCTCTAGAGGCACACACTGCATGTGAGAAGGGGCAAGAGTTGACATTCTGAAGCCACTTGGAAGAAAAGTTGGGCACGAATTTACATTCTACAGCCACTTGGAAGAAAAGATGGGCACGAATTTACATTCTGAAGCCACTTGGAAGAAAAGATGGGAAATAATTTACATTCTGAAGCCACTTGGAAGAAAAGTTTGGCAAGAATTGACATTCTGAACCCACTTGGAAGAAAAGTTTGGCAAGAATTTACATTCTGAAGCCACTTGGAAGAAAAGTTGGGCAAGAATTTACATTCTGAAGCCACTTGGAAGAAAAGTTGGGCAAGAGTTGACATTCTGAACCCACTCGGAAGAAAAGTTGGGCAAGAATTTACATTCTGAAGCCACTTGGAAGAAAAGTTGGGCAAGAGTTGACAATCTGAAGCCACTTGGAAGAAAAGTTCTTTACTGTAAGAGTAGCAAAGATGTGGAATTCCCTTCCACAATTGATGGTTTCAGCAGGGGGGGGGGGGGGATAGGGGAGGCATCGATAAAAAAGACTATTAGATAAGCACCTGAACTACCGCAACATACAGGGATATACAATGTAATACGGACATATAATCATACACATAGGTTGGACTTCATGGACTTGTGTAGTTTTTGAACCTCACCTACTAAGTAACTATGTAACTTGATTATTTGTATGTGTTGAGGGCTCCTTTATTTATTTCAGAGCTGCCTTTTTCAGTATGTTTATTCTCACATAAAGGCCTTTAGGTAAAATCCAGTCCTGCATGCAGTCAAAACTGGGAACCCTCCTTTTCTAAATCTTACACTTGACCCTGTTCATTCTGCAACATAATTATAGCCATAAGAAGGCTTAATAGACATGTAAGAGCAAGAGAAAGGATGTGATATGATTAAAAAGCAGAAATGATTAGAATGAATGATCATACTTCTGGAGGGCCTGAGAGTTAATATTTCATAGTTTTTCAGATTTTTTTGAATGCGGTAAAGGCAGAAAACAATTAGCCTCCTCTATTCCACATATTAAAATCAATCACAGAGCATTATGAGAGTCATGCAGCTGGAATTTGTATGCATCTCCAGCCTCCTGAAAAACCCAGAGGAACTTTAATGATAACGAACAATTAGTGACAGCAGTTATAATGTAATAGAATGTCAATAAATACGGCTAGCACAATGAGTGGCTTTTAACAAGAAAACCATTTGAACATTTTTTCTCCCTTATCAATTATAACAAATAATATAAACAGTCAACATTTTCTCATCAACCTATTAGAAATGAAAGAATTTTGCATACTTAAACGGATTATTAAAAAAAATTAAACAAGTAGAAAGTAATTTGAGAGTAGTAGATGTGTGCTCATTGCCATTAACAATTTAGTTAAAAATCTGGTTATTTTGGTATGTTAAAGAAAAGCTCTTATCTTGTCTCCCCTCCATACATAGATGGAGAGATCCATTTAGTAGTGGGGTTATAATAGTGGCAATCTGGGCTCTAAGACCGTATCTGAGAAGGGCACAGGATATTTTAAAGATGCTTCTTCATTAGTGGGTTATAATGAGGGGAATCTCACTTCTAACCAGGATCTGTATCTGTATGGGACACTTTAGTTATAAAAAGGTCCCTTCATTTTTTTGGTTATTATAGGGGAATTCTAGGCTCTAACTAGGTCCCGTCTCTATAGGGGGCACAAGATATTTTAAAGATGGAGAAATCCCTTCAGTGGTGGGTTATAAGATACATTTTGGTTCTAACCAGGATTTGTATCTGTAGAAGGATGGTGAGGTCCTTTCAGTGCTGGGTTTTAATAGGGGGAATCTGGGCTCTAACCAGAACTCATATTTTTAGGTGGCACAGACATTATTCTGAATCAATGCTACAAATATGGCTAAGTTATATTCAAATAAATACAATTACATTTTTAATCTGCTGCAATTGTTAGTAGCGATATACATAGCTTCAGCATTTTTATATTACTGCACAATGTTAGGATATTAAGCAGCTATAACCAAACATTACATATAGGCTATGTACACATGATAGGATTTTCCGTCAACAAAATCGTGAATTTTTTTCCGAAGGATGTTGGCTCAAACTTGTCTTGCATACACACGATCACACAAATGTTGTCGGAAATTCCAACCATCAAGAACGCAGTGACGTACAACATGTACAGTATTACTAGCTGAGAAAAATGAAGTTCAATAGCCAGTGCGGCTCTTCTGCTTGATTCCAAGCATGCATGGACTTTTGTGCATTGGAATTGTGTACACACTCTTGGAAAATTTGAGAACCTGCTCTCAAAAATTTGTTGGTGGAAAAAAAAATTCTATGGAGCATACACATGGTCTGACTTTCTGACAAAAAGCTCACATCCAACATTTGTTGTCAGAAAATCCTATCCTGTGTATGGCCCATTACAGTCTTAAAACATGTACTTTTTTTTTTTTGCCGATTCATACTTACCTTGGTGGATGCAGCATTAATCCGATGCTGAATCTGTCCCCTGTCGGCTCTAACACTGAGAACCGAGCGATCAAACATTGCCGATCGCACGGGTCTCAGCACTCGCTGAGTAGAGAGCTGGTCACTGTCAGTCACCGCTCTCTGCTCTGCCCGCTCCTCGCTCACTGGAGCCTGGGCTGTGGAGGGGGCAGGAGTGGCAGGCTCAGCTTCTCAGGCATGTGGTCAAACCCCGACTTCATTGTCACGATCTTGGCTGAGGCGTGACCGGCTCTGTGACATCAGCCAGTCTGCTGAAAACACGTCACAGGAGTGCAGAATGAAACAAACTTCGGCTGTACTTCTCCTCTAAACAACATCAGTGCTTATGCTGAGCACTTTGAGGATGATTTAATGTCAGTTAAAGCTTAACTAAAGTCAAAATGTATATTTTAGTTTTGAATTGAGTGTTTAGAAGAACCTTGTTTTATTGTTTCAAAAATACATCATCAAGAATCAATGGAATATCAACACTTTTGTTTGTTCAGAAGGGTAAAGAAACCAAATCTATTCAATAATCTGCCTTGCTCTAGAATGTCTTTTTACATAAAACAAGGAACCAAGCTTAACTGTAGCTACCCACGATATCTCCTAAACCTGCACAGTTTAGGAGATATCCCCTGTCCCCTACATGTGCCGGTGACATCATCGCAGCTCCTGCCAATCACAGCGCAGGAGATGTGCTACCTGGAAGTAACCCCCGGGAGAGATGTTCCCGGCCTGAGGGGGAGATGAGGATGGCTTCAGGGGCTTCGTTGTTGGATAAGTAATTCATAATGACCTAGTATGCTATGCATACTAGCTCATTATGCCTTTGTCTTGCAGGTTTTTTTTTCTTTTGTTTTTTTACCAGGGTTTACAACCACTTTAAAGTGGTGTTGCACAGAAAATTCCTAAAAATAATAAAAAAAAACATTTTGGAAAAAAAAATTCAACTCTCCTCTAAATGCCTGTTGCCTGGTCCCTCGTAGTCTGCCTCCTTCAGTGCCTGGGCTGGTGACATCACTTCCCATTGGTGCAGCAAGGGCTCAACTCTGCCCCTCCCTCCTGTCAGTCATCTGGGATACGTGACAGGTCCCAGATGACTGCCCGGCCAATCACGGCGCGCGGCACCGCTCGAGCATGCACAGTCGGTGACCAGCTGTGAAGCCACAGCCAGGTGCCCACAGTTAGAATGCCGGCACCGCAGAGCGGAGGGGGGAACGAGGGGGGGCTTTGTTCCCCCGCATTGCTGGACCCTGGGACAGGTAAGTGTCCGATTATTAAAAGTCAGCATCTGCAGTATTTGTAGCTGCTGACTTTTAATATTTTTTTTAAGGGGAACTCCTCTTTAAGAAAGCTTAGCCAGACTGCATAAAATGAAAAGTCAGATAGATCTTTAGTTGGCTAGCAAATCAATAGGATAATTGTGTAGTATACCATATAGGCAAGTATAGGCAGGGATGGCAAAGCTGGCAATTTTGGGAAATTGGAAAAATCCTCCTTTCAGTTAGGCTGCAACCTCCATATCATGGACCGCCGGGGTCTCTAGTCAGTGTAGCTCCTCCTACACTTGTCTGTGTAAGAGCTTCTCACCTCATGGAGCCTTGCCCTCTTTCTGCTCCACCACAGCTGGGGAGACAATATATTGAGATGATTGCCTCCTCTCTGTCAGCCCTCTTCCTCTCTGTCAGCCCCCCTCCTCTGTCAGCCTCCCTCCTCTCTGTCAGCCCCCCTCCTCTGTCAGCCCCCATCCTCTCTGTTAGCCCCCCTCCTCTGTCAGCCCCCTTCCTTTCTGTCAGCTTCCTTCCTTGTTGTCAGCCCCCCTTCTTCTCTGTAAGCCCCCCTCCTCTCTGTCAGCCCCCCTCCTCTGTCAGCCCTCCTCCTCTCCCCTGTCCCCCCATACTACACCAGGAGACCTAGCCCCACCCCCCAAAATGACACTGGGAGACTCCCCACCAAACATTACACACTACATATAAACTATATTGTACATTACACACGCCTGCACTATATACACTATATTGAACATTACACACACCTGCACTATATACACTATATTGTACATTACACACTCCTGCACTATATACACTATATTGTACTTTACACACATCTGCACTATATGTACTTGACTACACCCACTGTTCACCACGGCCACATTACTACTCTCCTAGGGCACACAGAGGTGTCCCAGGTATTTTACAATCTCATAGTGTATGCTACAAAAAAAATGCCAAGCTCCGCTGAAGTTTTCGGGTTTGGCTCAAAGAAAAGGTGGCAACCCTAGCCCCACTACAAGGGGGTAATTTCAAGTTTCCCAGAGTTGAGCTTTAAATATGTATATCCATCACCAATGGAGATACAGTAAGTGGTGCTACCATGCCCTTTATGATCTAATGACTCACAACAGGTCATGCATGTTTATAGAAATCTCAGGTAGCAAAAAAATGATTAGAAGTTAGCTCTAAATGTCTAAAACCCATTGTCTATGGATAGATTGAAGACTTGAATCTACTTTTCTCTTTTTTTAAGTTTATTTATGCACTGCAAATGTGACATCAATACAGTCAGAGTAAGAATATTCAACCCCTTAGCTTTGAATGATAAATGGCGATATCTAGGAGAAAAACCCACTTTCAAACCCATACCTTGTTACACACGGGCTGTCCGCTTCCTCTCTTATCAATAACACTGACACCATGCTTATTTTTCCTGACTGTTATAACTACTTTGTATTCACAAATAGACTTTGTTTAATGATACCCCCTTTGAATCAAATATATAGCAAAGCAAGATAGATAAAGGCAGGCCATTTATCAACAATACATTTAATAGAAGGATCTGGAAAAATGCATGTATTTATTTTAAACGCAGAAAATGGGAATGATCAGGTTACATGGAATTTATATTATAACAGTTCTTGAGTCTACTTTAAGCTTTCTCATATTTTTATTGAAATAATTCACTCTTTAGTCCACAACATTGCAATGACTCAAATTTAAGCAGCACAAGAGCTGATATAAAAATGTTTAAAATATTTAAAAAAGTATAACATATACAACAGTATCAGGTGTAGGTGTATCAGCAAATGTTAATACCCATTAGAGTAGATGTAAGCTTGTTTAACCTCCTGTAATTTGTCCCTTCTCTTTTTAAACCTAGTATAGTTCTACAGTAGACCTATGCACCTATTTTATTAAATATGTCATATCTAAGGCTGGCCATACATTATACAATATATATATACAGTATCTTACAAAAGCCATTCATGTCTAAACCGCTGGCAACAAAAGTGAGTACACCCCTAAGTGAAAAGGTCCAAATTAGGCCCAAAGTGTCAATATTTTGTGTGGCCACCATTATTTTCCAGCACTGTCTTAACCCTCTTGGGCATTAAGTTCAACAGAGCTTTACAGGTTGCCACTGGAGTCCTCTTCTACTTCTCCATGACAACATCACGGAGTTGGTGAAAGTTAGAACCCCCGTACCGACAGCACTCATGCAGCTCCAAACCATGACACTCCCACCATGCTTGACTGTAGGCAAAACACACTTGTCTTTGTATTTCTCACCTGGTTGCCGCCACACACACTTGACACCATCTGAACCAAATAAGTTTATCTTGGCCTCTACAGACCACAGGACATGGTTGCAGTAATCCATGTCCTTAGTCTGCTTGTCTTCAGCAAACTGTTTGCGGGTTTTCTTGTGCATCATCTTTAGAAGAGACGACAGCCATGCAGACCAGTTTGATGCAGTGCGTGGCGTATGGTCCGAGCACTGACAGGCTGATCCACCTTCAACCTCTGCAGCAAAGCTAGCAGCACTCATGCGTCCATTTCCCAAAGACAACCTCTGGATATGACGCTAAGCATGTGCACTCAACTATTTTGGTCGACCATGGCGAAGCCTGTTCTGAGTGGAACCTGTCCTGTTAAACCACTGTTTGTTCTTGGCCACCGTGCTGTAGCTCAGTTTCAGGGTCTTGGCAATCTTCTTATAGCCTAGGCCATCTTTATGTAGAGCAACAGTTCTTTTTTTCAGATCCCCAGAGAGTTCTTGGCCATGAGGTGCCATGTTGAACTTCTAATGACCAGTATGAGAGAGTGAGAGTGATAACACCAAATTTAACACACCTGCTCCCCATTCACACCTGAGACTTTGTAACACTAACGAGTCACATGGCTCCGGGGAGGGAAATGGCTAACTGGGCCCAATTTGGACCTTTCCACTTAGGGGTGTACTCACTTTTGTTGACAGCGGTTTAGACATTAATGGCTGTGTGTTGAGTTATTTTGAGGGAATAGCAAATTTACACTGTTATACAAGCTGCACACATTTCTTCAGTGGTGTCACATAAAAAGATATAATAAAATATTTACAAAATGTGAGGGGTGTACTCACTTTTGTGAGATACTGTATCTATATATATATATATATATATATATATTTCCTATAGAGTTACCTTCAACTTTTTAGTACAAGGGCCTGCCTGATTGCATGCAAATTGAAAATGTTTAGGTTTGACTTCAGTGTATATAGTTTCAGTAAATCTAAATGAAAATTGCACAAGAAAATTATATAATGAATGGCCAGACTAAGACACAAGTCTTGTTTTATCATTATCTACTATGTTTAAAGCCTATGGATCATCAAACCTTTAAGCAGTAGTAAACTGCAATTAAAGAAAAAAAATCCCCTGCAAGGCAAAGTCATAATGTGCTATGTATGCTTAAAACAAAGCCCTTCAGTGTTGTGCTGTCACTACTGAGAGGGCTTCCATCTTCACCCGGTCTTCCTTCCAGGTTTGCGGCCTCTGGCTATATGAGTAGCTGGAGGCCCGATGAAGTCACACCCATGCATCCACATGGGAGTCATTGTTTATGACACAGGCACGGTATGTTCCAGTGACGTCACCTGCTGCACGCACTCTGAATATCTCCTAAACAGTGCAAGTTTGAAAGATATTCACAGTACCTACAGGTAAGCCTTATTACAGGCCTACCTGTAGGTAAAAGATGAAAAGGTGGGTTTACTACCACTTTCAGACTCTGTATTGGTTAAGTCCAGTAGCCTTTCTTTGACAAAATAAGAGTGCACACAAAGTGTATATGTATACTGTAATTGTACATGTGTTTGCTGATGTTTGCTTAGTGATCAAAATAAAGCCCCAGTTTTCTTTAACCATTAGTACATTTTTTAATAAATGCCTATAATAAACTCACTAAAAGACCTATAATAGGAGATACGGTAGAAGATTAGATAGATACCAATTTACCTAAAGGATATCTAACAACAGGACCTGAACTTGAACCTGGAACCTCTGCTGTGTCTGGCAATTAATATCCCCACTGAGCTACCTGAGAAGCTGAACAGCGTCTTGTTGGATCCTTTGGACAACCCAGCCTTGTTCCTTGATTTCTGCTGAAGCTTGAACACTTTGCTCCTCCCACAAACTTCCTGATTTAAGCCATGTCTCTGCACTTGTTTGCCAGAATATTGTGCTATCTCCAACCAGTATCTCGCTCTTGTCTTCCCGGCTGCCGTCCATAATTTGCTACCACTCTTTATCGACCTTTGGCTTGTTCCTTGACTACGCTTCTGCCTGATCCCAACCTGTAACTACTACTTATTGACCTTTTGGCTTGATTACTGACTACGCTTCTGTTTGATCCTTACCTGCTTATCCATTTCTGGACCCTGGCTTGCTCACCTCCTGGTGGGGCAATCCTGAGGACTGTGACCTGGTACTAACATGCAGCAAAATCCATCTCCATCATCAGGAGCTCTGGTGAACACTGGTTAGTACTTAGACACCGCACCTCAGGGGAGCCTGTGACATCTGCCAGGGCGACTTTCCTATCTGTCTACCTATCCTGCTGGTTCCTATGTGAGCTTCCCACTGTTATAGCAACTTTAAGCCTTACCCCTGATTGTAACATCTAAACCTAAGAACAAAAATGTAATATATTGCAGTTTACCAGTCCTTAGATCTAGTTAATGTCACCTCCTGTGAATTAAACTGAAAGCACAAACAATGTTATCTTACTTCCAAGATTTCTTCTGTAAACACCTAGTGTCACCATGTAATGGAGATGAGTAGAGGAGAAGACTTGTTTGCAGTTCAAATCAAAAGAGCAGCCCTGTGACAACCATGACTCTCTTCTGAGATACTGTGGAGGAAGCGAGGGACGCTGCAGGGTTATGGGTGAAAAACGGGGTAAAAAAAAAAAGCAGCCAATCCATCTAATGACTCGTAAGATGTAATATATTAAATTTGTGTTTTTGATACACATTAACCCCCCTCCAATCCAGCCCTGTCATCCCTTTAATAGGGTCTACATGCCTGGGGGGTGGAGGGTGGTGCAGAAAGGCTTGACAACCAATGCAATTGGCTGTCACTGTGATTATCCAGCTACGGTTGAAAAAATATCTCTGGGCAAACCAATGTGAAAACCCACTCACCAGACAATAGTCTCATTATGTGAGATTGCAACTATCACTGACATGGGTTTCTTGCATCAGTCAGTTATTTATATTTATAAACGAATGCAGTGCAATCTTTTCTTATACATAACACTGTTAATATTTTCAAATCACCGTATTAAAACTGGAACATTTACTGCTTGTTATATTCTCCCGATGAGTCCCACCACCATTCACTACATGCACCTCAGCTACATTGACCTATATACATGTTTGTTCTTCCACAACCTTAATTATATTATTTGCTGCCTTCTCCTCCATCTCAGGAGAAACATGAAACAGCATGCTACAATGGCTCCTCCTCTCAAAAACATAAACAAACCAACACAGGGGTTCACTTTTAAAAATAAAACAACTTTATTACAATAAAAAGCCAATAGGGCAATCACTTACAATGCTGGTGCACTTTAAATCCCAGTGCACACTGTAATATCACTTTAAAAATACATTAGGAGGTTCCCTTGATGCTTTTGGATCAGCTTAGATTACTGGGCAAACTCTGGCCATCACTTTATTTCAGGCATAATGACATCAAGATGCTCTGCACCGACGCATTTAGTTGCAGCAGCCCATGACTTCCTCAAGGGTATCAGGCTTTGACAACATGCTGGGAGCATGCAGTGAGTGTGCTCTGATCACAGAAACATTGGCTGCATTCACAGTGCAGCATTTAGTGTTAGAACAGACAATTGCCAAACTTAAGAACTCATGTGAGGAAAGGGAAAAAGTGCACAGCCCTTTTTTTTGTAAGAATATCAAACCTCGTGCAGGAGTTTGTGGTGTCTCTTGCTAGAGATCTAAGCAGCAGAGCAGGGAATTATGTATGAGACACTTACTTTGGGGAAGGTTCCTATCGCATCCCATCTGGGATAGAAACTAAGAGGAAATCTTCCTTAAGCTAGCTAATAAATTATAAACCTAAAAGAGCTTAATCTGTTATCAGCTGAAGGCATTAATTACAATTATCTGGTAAGGACCGGGGGCAATTATTATTATTTTTTTTAACACAAAATGTTGTTATGCTGCACACCTCTCTTTAACGCTATTTGTATTTTCTCTGCAGCTGAAACTACAGTGCTGGTGGAGGAAAAGTTTGTTGCACTAGCAAACTTATCATGCCATTATCATTATTGGAAAGTCAGAATGGTTACATGATCAGAAACCACAGAGGGGGGTTCTTGTGCTCTCTGCAGGAGCCAAGACTGCTAACAGGAATCCAGTCCGGGAGCTGAAATCTTTCAATGATGCGCTCAGCTGCAAAATTAAAAAAAAAAATGTTAATTAATGTCCTACTGGCATGGGAATTTGCCTGGAGGATGCTAATATAACTACTGCAGTAAGGAAAGGGTTAGAAAAGCTTATACTATCACAGCATTTAGTACAATATAAGCAAAAAAATCTTTGGTATTATAATCATTAACAATTACCAGAGGCAAATCTATACATTAACTCTGATGTACCTATCATGAATCACCAATAGGCACTGTGCTCAATAACCTCATCAGGTATATACAAAGCGCTTGTTAGTGACTGATAGTGACTGATTCGCCATACACTGAGTGGACATGTTAGCAGAGTGGTTAGCAGATGAGCTAATAGTACCTGGGGATGGTTCAAGCAGGGTTCAACCAACATGGCTAAAGTTTGGGGGCCGAATCCCAACTGACGTCAAAGGGAGCCAAAGGTTAAAAAGTAATTTTGACTAGCAATGCCTAAAATGAAACATTAAAAATGCCTGGGGGATGCCCTGAACCTGCCCATGAAGTGATGTATACAACCTATAGCAGCAAAGCTGACATCTACATATAAAAAAAACGTGTATCTGTTTTAAGCGTCAGGCTTAAAAATGCCTTTCCATGTTATTCTATGTGTCCATGCACGCTTTTAAGAGCTGTAAGTGGCATATGCGTTTTCAAGCTGCAAACAAATCCCAGGGCCAGCGCATTCTGGAGCAACAGCATTAAGGCTGTAAAAACACCTGACGCTGCTAAATGTGCGTTAGGCCACATCAAGCGTCTTTAAGCTGTAGTAATTGGATTCGGGAGTTTAAAATAGAAGAGGGCAGAGAAATGCTGCTGAATGCTAACATGGCTAAACACACATTAACGCCAATGCAAAACTCTTCTAAAAGCGTGTTTTAACAGCCGTTCTTTGCAGATCGTTTTGCATGAAGTCTTAACTGCCTGCAAAATCATAGTTCCCAACTGCTTTATTCTGTTTGTAAACAAAGCAGCTGGGGATTCCTTTCATCTATGCCATTCCCTTATCCTAGATGAGGGTCTGGTATACAGTGCCTTGAAAAAGTATTCATACCCCTTGAAATTTTACACAATTTGTCATGTTACATCCAAAAACATAAATGTATTTTATTGGGATTCTATGTGATAGACCAACAGTACCTGACATTGTAAACCAGAAGTCGATGACCGGAAGTGAGGCGCATCCCGGTCACGTCACTTCCAGTCATTGGCTTCCGATTTGCAATACCACGGCGGTGGAGCACACGTCAGGTACCAAGTGGGGGCTGGGAGGCTGCAAACCTCACCACTTGGTGTTTTTTTGTTGTCATTCCGAGTGCTGCACTGAAGCACTATAAAATGTGAGCAGCTAGTTTGGCATTGTTTTTATTATTGCTTTTAATAAACTGTTACACTATGGTCTCGCTTTTTGTTTGTTTCATAGCGGTATAGCTATGGTGGAGAGGAGGATCTTAAAGGTTTCTAGCTACAGCTCCATTGGCAGACCAGCAAGCCCGCAGATATATATATAAAACACAGCCTAATATGACCTTCTTTTTAATTAAAGGGGTCATGTCCATCTGGTGAGTAGGCAATTTACTCACATTTAATCTGGTGATTCACAAGATTTGCCTTTGTGACGGTGTATGGATAAGATTCACAACACTAATTACTAATGGACTTTTGTATTAAATCGATTAATTTATATATGAATTCATCACCATCTTTATGATATTATATATTTTTTTTTGATTCATCATTAGCACAATGTACATTAAAATATTTTGATTAATCACCAATGTATATTATGTATTAATAATACTTTGGTTAGCTTTATATTAGCGTCGCCTATCACTTATCACTTTAACATTTAAGTCGGCACCTTGCACTTTCAGGGGAGCAGCTCTGAAATGTATTTAATTCAGCACATCTAAATTCATAGCGCAAGGTTCTTAACACAATCATAACACATGAATATGCTTTCATCTAAACCATTCCATTGAAGCTCTGGCTGTATGTTTAGGGTCATTGTTCTGCTGGAAGGTGAACCTCCACCCAGTCTCAAGTCTTTTGCAGACTCAAGCAGGTTTTCTTCTAAGATTGCCCTGTATTTGGCTAAATCCATTTTCCCATCAACTGTAAAAGGGAACACAGAGGAAAGGTTTCATATGAATATCATATTTGAGTTCCCAGATTAAGAGGGCACTTTGAAGTATTAGGAATCATTCCCCCTGTGATGGTTTTAGTCTGGCTCCAGGATACAGGTTCGGATTGCTGATATTTGGTGCAGTTTGGGATAAAGGCCCTGACCAGGCTATAGGTCACAAGCTGGCTGAGCTTGCTATTTGGTAAGCTTGTATTTCACATGGTGGTCACAGTTTTGGTTGCGGTGGTGGTTTTGTCATGGGATGAACGATAATCCAATCCATTATTTTTGAACACTGTTTAGGAACTTGGACTGTGTCACGGTGGAAGGATTCAGTTTTTACTTTTCAAATAATATTTTTATTTTCACATTTTTGTCACATATAATTATTTATGATTTTTTTTTAAATTGTATAACACTCATTTATAATTTCATATTATTGAGTTTGATTAATTGTTCTGGTGATCTTCATTTATATTTATATATATATATATATATATATATATATATATATATATATATATATATATATATATATATATATATATATTTTTTTTTTTTTTCATATTTTATAATTTTTTATTTTTATTTCTAGCGCTGCTACATTTTTCTTCTATTTGCTATTGTGTGTGTATCTCACTATTAGTAGCTGTTTTAAAAAAAAAAAATTATATACATAGTGCGGTATTTCATCTTTCTTCCTATCAACTCTGACCAGCTTCACTGTCCCTGCTGAAGAAAAGCATCCCCACAACATGATGCTGCCACCACCATGTTTCCTGGTGGGGATGGTGTGTTCAGGCTAATGTGCAGTGCTAGTTTTTCGCCACAAATAGCGTTTGGATTTTAGTCCAAAAAAGTAAAATTTTCATCTCATCTGACAAGAGCACCTTCTTCCACATGTTTGCTGTGTCCCTCACGTGGCTTCTCGCAAACTGCAATCGGAACTTCTTATGTCTTTCTTTCAACAATGGCTTTCTTCTTCCAACTCTTCCACAAAGGCCAGATTTGTGGTGTATGACTAATAGTTGTCCTGTGGACAGATTCTCTAACCTGAGCTGAGGATCTCTGCAGCTCCTCCAGAGTTACCATGAGCCTCTTGGCTGCTTCTCTGCTTATTGCTCTCCTTGACTGGCTTGTCAGTTTAGGTGGACGACCATGTTTTGGTAGGTTTGACGTTGTGCCATACTCTTTCCATGTTCGGATGATGGATTGAACAGTGCTCAATAAGAGAACAAATCATTTTTTTATAACCTAACCCTGCTTTAAATTTCTCCACAACTTTATTCCTGACCTGTCTGATGTGTTCTTCGCCTTCATGATGCTGTTTGTACATTAAGGTTCTCCAACAAACTTCTAAGGGCTTCACAGAACAGCTGTATTTCTACTGAGATTAACAACTTCAGTCCTGGAAGAATTTAGCCCCTTACTGACCAGAGCACTTTTTGTGATTCGGCATGGCAATGCTTTAACTGACAATTGCACGGTCGTGCGACATGGATCCCAAACAAAATTTACGTCCTTTTTTTCCCACAAAAAGAGCTTTCTTTTGGTGGTATTTGATCACCTCTGCGGTTTTTATTTTTTGCGCTATAAACAAAAAAATAGTGAAAATTTTGAAAAAAAAAACGCATTATTTTTTACTTTTTGCTATAATAAATATCCCCAAAAAATATATAAAAAAACTTTTTTCCTCAGTTCAGGCCGATACGTATTCTTCTACACATTTATGGTAAAAAAAAACGCAATAAGTGTTTATTGATTGATTGCATTGATTGGAAAAGTTATAGTGAAATAATAAATAGGGGATAGTTTTAAGACATTTTTATTGATAACTTTTTTTTACTAGTAATGGTGGCAATCAGACAGCAACATTATGGCAGACACATCGGACAATTTTGACACATTTTTTGGACCATTGGCATACTACAGCATAATACAGCGATCAATGGTAAAAAATGTAATTGATTACTGTAAAAATGTCACTGGTAGTGAAGGGGTTAACCACTAGGTGGCACTGTATGGGTTAAGTGTGTCCTAGGGAGTGATTCTAACTGTGGGGGGGGGAGCTGTGTGTGACACGTCACTGATCACCACTCCTGATTACAGGGAGCTGTGATCAGTGTCAGAAGGCAGAACGGGGAAATGCTTGTTTACATTATCATCTCCCCGTTCTTCCTCTCCGTGAGACGATCGTGGGTATCCCCGCACACATCAAGTGTGCGGGACCTGTAATCATGGTCACGGCTGCCAGTCGCCTCTTAAAGGACCACATACAGGTACATATCTGCCTGTACGTGCCCTTTTGCTGCAATATATCTGTGTGAGTTGATCGGGAAGCGGTTAAATTACACACAGGTGGACTCTTTTTACTAATTAGGTGACTTCTGAAGGCAATTGGTTCCACTAGATTTTAGTTGGGGGTATCAGATTAAAGGGGGCTGAATACAAATATACACCACACTTTTCAGATATTTATTTGTAAAACATTTTCCAAACCAGTTATCATTTTCCTTCAACTTCACAATTATGTGCCACTTTGTGTTGGTCTATCACATAAAATCACAATAAAATACATTAACGTTTTTGGTTGTAACATGACAAAATATGGAAAATTTCAAAGGGTATTAATACTTTTTCAAGGCACTGTATATGTTATTGGAGGACCTCCACACACAAAAAAATAGCATGGGGTTATTTGGGATCCCTGTGACATCATTGACCATATATGGACATGTCCATATATAATCAATGACATTACCTGGGAAACCCTGACCCTTTGCATAAATCAGCTTTCATCTACCACATTTGTTAATGTTAGGAGTGAAGGGGCCAGTCTAGATGGCCCGTTTTTTTATCATTTTCAAGGGGGCGTTAGGGTGTCGTACATTGTGATTCACGTGGATCTACATACAGTATCTCACAAAAAATGAGTACACACCTCACATTTTTGTAAATATTTAATTATATCTTTTCATGTGACAACACTGAAGAAATTATACTTAGCTACCATGTAAAGTAGTGAGTGTACAGCTTGTATAACAGTGTAAATTAGCTGTCTCCTCAAAATAACTCACCACACAGCCATTAATGTATAAACCGCTTGCAACAAAAGCTGTGATTGGCTATGTCTGTACCGTTTGATCACTGTGACCAATCATAGATGACAACACAATTGTACACAATGGATGGAATGAAAGGAAGCCATCCATTGTTTACAACTGCCCTGTGATCTGCCGTGATTGGTCACAGCGAGCACATGGTACCAACATGGTACTAGCAGCAGGCTGATACAGTGATCTGTTTTGGCAGTATCCAGTGGACACAGCCGTTGACAAAATGGCCATTCAAGGTGGGTTCCAGGAGGACATCATATGACATCCGCCCATAACAAGGAAACAACAATAGGCCAGGCAGGCAGTGATTAGGGACTTGTCAAACCTGTTTGTGTTTTTATTCACTGTTACTTTTTTTGTGCATTAGTAGGGTACTATGTACTCTTTACTCATTCACATGGGGGAACTGGTACTTTATTGTTACATGGGACTTGCGGATTCTGATAAGTCTTCACCCGCAGACCCCCACACATACCAGGAGGGTGCTTGCCCATCCCCCACTTTCCTAGCATACCAGGCTGCTGGTATGGATCTTTTAGGGGAAACTCACACATTTTTCCTGATTTTTGAATAGAGTTTCCCCTGAAAATTCATGGCAGATGTGAAGGGTCTGGCATAGAATAGAATTTGGGGAGAACCTCAAGCCTTTTCTCTCTTGTTCTTTTACATCGGATCCCCCTTAAAATCGATGTGGGAAGCCACACTGTTGTTTTTTTTTTAACTATCCCTGAGTCCTTTGCTTACATGCCAGGAATTCTATGCCATGTAATTGAATGGGGCCGGTGATGTAATTGGTTGTTAATTGCTGTGCGGTGCTGGCACCCACTGGTATCCCTAGAAATTATTGACAGCAGGAAGCTGTCCGTATAATATTGGTAGTAATACCACTCCAATACTTAACATTCGGCTCCTGACGAACGGATAAATGCTCAGACAGTCTCACACACCTCAAATGGACCAAACCATGAGATTAGCAGAGAGTATGGTTTGGGTGATCTTTTAAGGCAAGGCTGGTAATATAACTCAAAGGAAATGTGGTTTATGTTTTGTATATTTTTATTAGTATTTTGAATTTTATTTGTTAATCATTCAGAAGCCAGTGGAGGGATCGGCAGAGGGGAATGGTGGAAAATGAATAAATGATTAGGTAGATGAGTCTGGAGTCACAATATACTGAAAGGGGAATAGTATCAGGGTGCTATTCAGAATAAAAATTAGCATGTCCTGAAAACAGGGCTCGAGTCCTGCGAGAACGCATGGGAACGGCGTTCCTGTACTTTTTCCATAGCAGGAACGCAGTTCCCTTTAGCAGGACTTGCTCTTGAACAGGGGCGGGCTGAGCTGGGAGGGCAGTCTGCTGTGCTGCATTCCGTCAGTTGTAGTCCGGACTGCACTCAAGTTCTTGGTGGTGGTGGGTGGAGAATGGAGAGAACTGAGCAACACAGGAGGAAACTACAACTCCTGAGTCCCAAACACCAGCTGTGTGTGTCCCAGTGTAATGGCAAACCTCGGAATTGGCATGCCTGGTGTGTGATGTCACAGGTGTGCCCCATTCCACTCTCCCTTCTCAATTCCTCCTCCTTCACTCTGCTGCCACACATGTCTCCACTACTACCAATACCACCTAGCCTCCGCTCTATTGGGCTACCGCTGCCACCTCATGGTCAACGAAGGAACGACACCACACCGCTGACAGCTCACAACCTCGCTGACAGGTCAATTGCGATCTCACCAGTCCCCACTCTTCCAGGAACTGGAAATTACTGGGGGGTGAAGGGGGCAGAGGACATTATTGGGAGGGAGAGGACATTACTGGGGGGAATGTGGAGGGGCAGAGGACATTACTAGGAGGGGAGTGAAGGGAGGAGAGGACATTACTAGGGGGAGGTGAAGGGGGCAGAGGACATTACTGGGGGAAGTGAAGGAGCAGAGGACATTACTGGGAGGGGGCAGAGGACATTACTGTGCCCAGATTGCCCCCCCCCCTGAATACAGAGGGGATAATGTGGACTGGACCACCTCCTGGACTTGCATTGGACCAGCATGCTGTCTATCATAGGAAATGGTGCAGGAGGCCTTTGTTTGACAGCAGCCGCCGTTTCATATACAACTGTGTTACACTGTGTGGGAAATCACCACTCTGTGTGAGCCAGCCGGCTCTCCTCCTCACAGTTTCCTGACAATTGCCCCCAGGCTGCTCTGATGCCCTGTAAAAAAGACTTCACCATTTCTACCAAAAGTGATCAGCCAGGTAACTGTCAGCCCAGTTCACCTCTGCTCCACACTCACCCTCAGCTAATTTCCACTCGCAAAATGTGAGCAGACGAGAGAAAATTTTGAGGGCAGGTTTAGCGTGTGTATGTTTGATCGCTGGTACATGCACAGTACTAAAATTCCTAGTACTTACAGAAATTTGAGCCTGTGTGTGCATCTGTGTATACCATGGGGACAGGGGTACATGCCTATTCTTTAGTTATTTAGGCCTATTTTCTTTGTGACATGTAATGCTCCTCTGTTCACCAGCAATAGTGGCTCTGGAGGTCAACTAAACATGCATTAGAATTTCTAACAATAATGCATTACCAGTGCAGAGGAGGGTATATTAAACTGTCTGTAGTTCTCTAATGCTTCTGTTTAAACCTTTCACAATGAACTAAATAAATGATAAAAATAAAAGTACCTGTATGGATCATAACCAATTTTACAGCACTTATTGCACATTAACAGAAGAACAATAAGGCAACAGAAAACTCATTTGAGTCATAGAATTGCTGACTTCAACTCTGGATCCTTAATTCATTGCACAGTAAATATTGTTTAAACATTTGAACGTCCTCTTATTTGAAACAATTACCGCATAATTATATGGAAACTTTAAATTACTGTGATAAAAAGCACAACAACAAATTTAAATAATTTAAAACAATTGAAGGTAATTACAAAAATGGACACATGAATTAATAATTCACACAAATGGCATAATTCACATTACAAGAAAATTGGAAATAGGGAACCTACATTTTTGAAATGGTTCACGTCGACAAATATTACCATACTGTAGAAATAAAAGAATCTAATCTAGGTTCTATAAATATAAAACTACTTACAGAGGATATTATAGTTTCTTTTTATTAGTACAATACTTATGCATATTCCAATTACATTATGTGCTATATATATATATATATATATATATATATATATATATATATATACATACACACAGAGTTCCAAATGGTGGACACAGCACTCTATGTTGTTTGAAGTAAGTGCCCGAGTGCTTACCGACAAAGAAATCCATATAAAGTCAAAAGTGGTTTAGAGGTTCTCATGGGTCTTGCAGAGGAGTAAGGTCAAAAACAGCAGTGTTTTTAATGCCAATGTTTTAATGAATCTCAGTCCATCTTTCTCAAGATGATGAACAAAGACTGGACTTAATCGAAACATTGACATTGACAATAAAAACACTGGTGTTTTTGATCCTCCTCTACAAGACCCATGAGTGCCTCCAAGACAGTTTTGGATATATAGTATATATGTATAAATTAGGATATGTTTAAAGCCTAACTCTGGGATGGCCAAACCCCCCCAACCCCCACCCCTCTTTTTGCTGAACCTCTTTCTGGTTTCTGCACTATTGCATAAAAAAGTGTAAATTGAAGCGCCATACCACTGCTAAAAGGTCCAGATATGACCTCACTTCAATAAAAATTAGGGTGACAATCCAAAAGCTATCTAATGCATTTTAGGTGTTCATCATTCATCAGGTCTTGAGACTAAAAACAATATGAATGAACTAGACGTGAACCAATGAGCATACACCATTAAAGGCTCAGTCTATTCAAACAGAAATAAACTAATATCTGGACCTTTTTCGCAGTGGTGTGACACTTCAGTTTACATTCTTCTTACATTACACTTCAAGCAAAAAAGATACTCTGGTGTACAGAAGCCACTTGTTTGGAAACTAGATAACTTATAACAACATCCAAATTTTAAGATAGCAATACCAATAGTATAACATTATAAGTCCAGTCCTGTTGTTTCACTTTACTCAACTTCTGTATTATCATAGCTTATTCTGGTTTTCTTTACTGTGAAATAAAAAACATGCAACAGGGTAGAGTGAGTTTTAAGGAAGGTTAAGTAAGAAGGAAAAATACATACTTGTGCTTAAGCCTATGCATAAATAAGCCCAACAACAACATAGCACCCCAGTATAGAATCTTTCCTTCTTGCTGTGAGTTGATTGGGGAATCCTTTGGGGCTAAATTCCAAGAAAACAGCTCAATACTCAGTTGAAATGTATATCTATAGGAGATATTTTATCTTTTACAGGATTTGAATTTCTGTTTATCTTGTTATGGGATTTACACAGAGAGCACAGCCAGTTGGTGACCTAATATTTCTATACTACAGTTTAGCAATAAACCTAAGTGACTTTTCCAACCCCTGCCTGAGACTGGATTGTGAAAGAGCAGCTGCCCACTGATGAGGTCATCACACAAGACTCTCCTCCTGCCAGAACATGCCGTTTATCTGATGGACTCCTTCTCCCACTCTAAGTGCTGCTATACAGTGGGTTATAAAGGGTTAGTCTTCAAGTCAAAAGATTTCAAAATATTTCCTTGAATCTGCCCCCCCCATCCTTCTTAACCTTAATTAGGTTCACCATTTTAAAATGTGCTGATTGATGGGTTCCACGCTGATTTATCAAGCACTGAATTAGGATTCAATTAAAAAAAAATATATATACAGTCTTCAAATTATTATTATTACATGCCATAGTTGCTTACGTTGTGAAAAATATATTTTGTATGGTAACAGTCCTTTTTTCTGTTTCTTTTGTTGTCCCTGCCTTATTGGTAGATGAGACTTTTTACATACAATAAATCTGTCTGTGGCCAGGGCCAAGGATGGCTAATATAACATGTCACATGACCAGCATACTAGAAAGATCCTGAGATTCTATCAACTCAGCAATGGCATGGAGTAGCCAGAGTCAAAGTCTTTCCAAAAAGATATTGTACACAGTCATGTTTCATACATTTCAATTGTATAAAAATGTAAGCAGGCAATGTAAATTTCAAGTGTATAGAATACAATCAGCGCTACCACAATAATGTAATATCCTTACCTAATAAATATATATACCAATATATCAAACCTATATTAGTGTTTAGTATTCAAAAATATATAAAAACATTTAGTTGCTGCTGTACACTCCTAGTGATTTCACTCCACCAATTCATATAAAAATCATTTATTTAGTACAGCGCTACTGAAAATACTGCTGTAAACTTTTGTACATACTGTGCTCCATTTGAAAATCTTCTGCATAAAAATCAAATCAAAAATTGTCACAACATAAAGTCCATATATACATGTATGTGGTCCACTGCAGTGTCCCTCTGTCACCCATCGGCTTCTGACACCTAAAGTCCACTCCACCACAGGTAGACGTGGTAGGTTCTAGGCTCTAGAACATGGTATATAATAGGAGTGATTGTTCATAGGGCATATTGAACTCATCTGAGAGGCGAGCGGGGTTTTCTACCAGTGGTGCCGTAGTATGGACTTAGGTGTCAGAAGCCGATGGGTGACAGAGGGACACTGCAGTGGATCACACATGTATATATGGACTTTATGTTGTGACAATTTTTAATTTTTATTAGATTTTTATACAGAAGATTTTCAATTAGAGCACATTATGTACAAGAGTTTACAGCAGTATCTCCAGTAGCGCTGCACTAAATGAATTATTTAATGTAAATTTTATTTTAGTTCAATCTCATTTTTTGCATGCAAGGTTGTAAATTTGTGGGAAAGGTTAGTGGGCCTTTAAGATACTTTTACAGGAGAGGTCCAATGATTCTACACACATTTGAAAAAAAAAAAAAAATCCCCCTATAACACTGTCATAGTACCCTTATGATTACTTTCCCAACTGTAACTCAAACTGTAAGAATCATGACTATCATCTCCCAACACTGAAGTTTTAGTACATGCACTAAAATATCTCTAACAGATCTCTCCAGCCAGTACTAAAATGTCAAGCCAAGCTGTGCGAGATATTTAGATTTAATCGAATATTGATTGCTGGTATCTCTTGTGGAAATACAGTATTCTAGCTCCTTTGTTGTACGAACAAACAAACTTTAGCTGTTTTCTGAATTTAGCTGTCTTTTTTTTTTTTTAATGACGGATCTTTAACAGACTTTTATGAGCCTGCTGATTAAAATACTTCAATCTCATTGCAGATTAAATGTTGCAACAAATTCCATTGCTCTACCTATGAATATGTATAGAAGACGAATAGAAAAGATACACATTAAATCTTCAATGGCACGCTAAGCAGTTTTTGTCTAACTGGTATTAGGCTGGCCAATGACATATTTACACTACTGAGATAAATGGTATACACAGGCGCAAAGGAATATTATCAGCTCAGAATTATGCCAGCCTGTGATAAATTCGAAAAAACTACTTTTCAAACAAATATACTTCTGTACCAGCCATTCATTTAAAATGTAGTTTATTGTTTCATTGCTGTGCTTTAGAATATACAATCTAGTTAATTAATTTTATTTGACAGCTATTACTATATCCTGATGTGTTAAGTGACACTCTGTGGGATTATCGTTGTGCAGCTCATAGCCACAATACAATGCACTTTCTGGATTTTGTACGTTTAGGGTACAATAAAACCACTCTTGCAACAAGTTTATTATTGTACTGGCGGAGCAAGCTTTTCTCTTATTTATATACTTGCAGCGGCTATAATGGCAAGACTGTAGGGAAGTATGAATCTTACCATTCAGTTCTAGGCTCTTTACCCTTTAGGATTTCAGCATAAAATCCACTAGGCTGGAAAAAACTTTAAAGAGGATCTATCATGGAACACTGAAAAAAAAATCTACTGCTGATACCAAAATAAATTGATAAAAAGTGCTAGTTGTAGCTGTTGTGCTGTAGGGATGAGCCTCAGGTTTAAGGGTTCACAGTGAACTGAACATATTTGTAGTTTGCAGACAAAGTGAAATAGAGCAACCAATTAATTTCCAATTATGGGTGATTATTTTTATGTGCAAGCCCGCTAATTATAAAAGGCAGTGTATACAGTAGGCATTTGTCAGAGGGTATTGAAGTAGATAGGGAAACCTGGCAGTGTGTAATCAGGGAGAGATAGTTGTGCTATACAATGCTATAGAGATTTCTACAGTCCTACAGACAGTGTGGTATTGTGCTACATTACTGTGTATTACAGTGTGGTGGTCTACATATTATTTTGTACCCCAGCTGTGTGCAGAGTTCAATGGCTCAACAGGCCTTTATAGGACTATGTGTATCAGCTCCCCTTTGCAGTTTTTCTTTCATTTTCTGTGTTTTTTCAATGTATATATACACACACACACACATATATATATATATATATATATATATATATATATATATATATATATATACATACACATACAGTATATAAGTATATATTAAAGTTTATCTTGTGTGGGGGAGGCATATGTATAGGTGTATATATATAGCTGACTAAAGTTAGAAAATCCCTATATGCTCAATGAATGTCACACAGGGATAAAGGGAGAGGCAGAGAGATAGTTGTGTTGCACCATCAATAGGCAGTGCACATCTGCCTTTTTCTTTCAGAGAGTGTCCATGCTATACAGTCAGAGTGCATTTGGAGGTAGTTGAATGGTACTTGAGTGGTTTTGCACAGAGCAGCCTGGATCCTCCCTCTTCGGCTTTCCTGGCCCCTGCCTCCTGTCGAGTGCCCTCACAGCAAGCAGCTTGCTATGGGGACAATCGAGCCGAGTCACAGCTCTTTGTGTTCATGCAGACACAGAGCCCCGAGCCAGCCCTGCCCCCTCTCTCCCCTGATTGTCTATCTGACTTTAATTGACAGCCATGGGAGCCAATGGCGCTGCTGTTCTGTCTCAGCCGCTCAGGAGGAGAGTCCCGGATGGCTAGGACACTCATTGGACATTGCTGGAGAGAGATGGAGCTCAAGTAAGTAATTAGGGGTGCTGGGGAGGCTGCTACACAGTGTTAAAGAGGAAGTAAACCCTGATGGGTTTTACTTCCTCTTTGTTTCCCTGCAAAGGTAAAGCATAATGGGCTACTATGCATCTCACATAGTAGCCCATTATATTTCACTTACCTGACACAGGAGCCAGTGATGTCACCGATGTCCCCTCTTCCACGAAGCGTCCATCTTCCTTCCGGGTATCATGGCTCCGGTGCTGTGCTTGGCCAGAGCCGCGATGACGTTACTCCCGTGCATGTGCGCTGGAGCTGCCACTAATGGCATGATCGGAGTTAGCAGGGGCATGCTCAGTGTGCCTGTGCGCTGCTGTTTACGCACATGCGCCATAGACAGCGGTGCCTGTCTTTTGCAAATATCTGCTAAACCGTGTAGGTTTAGGAGATATTTCTTGCACGGACATGTAAGCCTTAATCTAGGCTTACCTGTAGGTAAAAGTTGTCTGTAAGGGTTTATAACCACTTTAACCCCTTCCCTGCCAGTGCCATTTATACAGTGATCAGTGGCTATTTTTATCTCGGATCGTTGTAATAATGTCACTGATCCCAAAAAAGTATCAAAGTGTCCAATCTGTCTCAGTCTCACTAAAAATTGCTAATCACCACCATTACTAGTAAAATAAAAATAAAAATACTATAAATATATCCCCTATTTTGTAGACACTATAACTTTTGCGCAAACCAATTAATATGTGCTTATTGTTATATTTTTTTTTTACCAAAAATATGTAGAAGAATACATATTGGCCTAAACTGATGAAGAAATTTGTTTTATTTTTTTTTTGGATATTTTGTAATAAAAATCGCAGAGGTGATCAAATACCACCAAAAGAAAGATCTATTTGTGGGAAAAAATGACATACATTTTGTTTGTGTACAGTGTCGCATGAAGCCCTGAACCATTTGGCTGGCCAAAGACCAGAGCACTTTTTGCGATTCGGCACAGCGTCGCTTTAACTGACAATTGCACGGTCGTACGACGTGCCTCCCAAACAAAAATGACATCCTTTTTTTCTCACAAATAAAGCTTTCTTGTGGTGGTATTTGATCACCCCTGCGGTTTTTCTTTTTTGCGCTATAATCAAAAAAATAGCGTAAATTTTGAAAAAAAAACATTTCTTTTACTTTTTGCTATAATAAATACCCCCCAAAAATATATAAAAAATCATGTTTCCCTCAGTTTGGCCAATACATATTATTCTACATATTTTTGGTAAAAAAATTGCAATAAACGTTTATTGATTGGTTTGCACAACAGTTACAGTGTCTACACAATAGGGGTTAGTTTTATGGCATTTTTCTAAAAAAAACTTTTTTTACTAGTAATGGCAGTGATCTGGGATTTTTATCGTGACTGTGACACTATTGTAGACACATCGGACAATTTTGACACAATTTTGGGACCACTGTCATTTTTACAGCGATCATTGCTATTAAGTTGCACTGATTACTATAAAAATGGCACTGGCAGTGAAGGGGTTAACCACTAGTTGGCTAGGAAGGGGTTAAGTGTGTCCTAGGGAGCGATTCTAACTGTTAGGGGGTGTAGCTATGAGTGACACGTCACTGATCACTGTTCCCGATCACAGGGAGCTGTGATCAGCGACAATGTCACTAGGCAGAACGGGGAAATGCTTGTTTACATTAGCATCTCCCTGTTCTTCCTCTCCATGAGACGATCACGGGTATCCCCGTGGACATCGAGTCCCACTCCCCGTGGACATTCTACTCACGGAGCTCCCGACGAGTGTGCGCCACCGGAGGCGCGCACGCACTGGCACATTCAAAGGGACGTACAGATACGGCCATTTGCACAACCGTGACATTCTGTCAATGTAAATGTACAGTAGGCGGTCGGCAAGCGTTTAAAGCAATGCAGTGTTGTATTGCAAAAAATGGCCTGGTTATTAAGGGGGTAGATCCTTCCGAGGCTGAAGCGGTTAAATAATACACTTTCATTTTTGTTTCGGAATAAAAACTGCATAGTCTCTCCCAATTGCATCACCTTACATGTTTCATTATCAAACCTCATCTGTCATGTAGCTGCTCACCCCTCAGTTTTATCAAGACATTCTTGAAAAGTTAATATATCCTGTTGCAAAGTAATTGCCCTGCAAAGCTTGGTATCATTAGCAAACACTAAAATTCAACATTTGTTTCCAACATTTATATCATAATGAACAATACTGTACTAATGTACTCATGTTTTCTCTAAAATAATACACTTAGGGCCAGTTCACACAACATGTGTTTTGATTCTGTATCAAAAATGCATGGAAAGTAGGTTATATGGTTTCCAATGGCATAGTTCACACCAGTGCAGTCAGTTCCAGGGCTTTTCAATTCTAGAAAAAAAGTAGAAGATGCTGCATTTTTTTCTGCACTGGACTGTACTGGAATGCAGTAAAATGCATCAAAAACACACTGGAATGCATCATGCATAAAAACGCACTGGACCCTAGCATAGTGAAAAAGAAAGCAGGAAAAAAATGATAAAAAAGCGCCGGGAATGCATCAGGAAATGCATCAAAAGCGCATAAAAAACACACTGGAACGCATCAAAAACGCGCATGCAGAAATGTATCCGGAACGGATCTGGAGTGTGCATTTTTGTGGTGTGAACTGGCTCTTAGACTTTTAACTAAGGATACAACCTAGGGTGTAGCCAACAGTTCTATGTGACCAGCTGATTTCTTGTTGAGCTACAGTAAATTACAGAGGTTTGACAGGCAGACTGGATCAGTTCTCGACATGACTGAGGGTACCGTTGACTTAGAGCAAGAGCTGGATCCCTGTACTTTACTTTCACTATCTCCTGCAGAGAATTGCAATGATGACACCAGATCCATGAGTAATGTCTCTCTCCTCCTCGGTTTCCTAGGATCTCTAATGCTGCGTACAAACGATCGGAATTCTCGCTGGAAAAAGCTCTGATGGTTTTCCCGATGGAATTCCGACGGAATTCGGCTCAAGCTGTCTTGCCTACACATGGTCACATCAAATTCCAATAATTTATAATGCGGTGACGGACAACACGTACGACGTAACTAGAAAAAGGAAGTTCAATAGCCAGTAGCCAATAGCTTCTGTCTCATAGTTGAATCTGAGCATGTGTGATTTTTGGCGTGTCGGAATTGCATACACACGATCGGAATTACCGATAGAAAGTTTTTCCATCTGGAAAATTGAGAACATGCTAACAATTTTTGGCTGGTGGGAATTCGGACAGCTAAATTCCAATGGAGCATACACGCGGTCGCATTTTCCGATGAAAAGCTCTCATCGGTCTTTTTCTGGCCGGAATTCTGATCGTATGTACGCGGCATAAGGCCCCCAATACATAGCCTAACCTCAACCTGATAGATGTATTCACAGCACTGCAAAAATGCAGCTTTTTACTGGGCAACCAATTCACTCAGGTCAGTGGTATTATGGAGGATATATCAAAGCTAAGATAGCAGATTAAGGAGCATACCCTGGCCTTGGAAGGCCAAGTCAGTGATCTGAAAGATTTCAGAGATCATTTTAAGTCAGACATCAAAGTGGCTCTAATAAGGATACAAATGTAAATGATGCAAATGCACTCAGAATGGAAGACCTGGGAAACAGGATGAGGTGTAATAATATCAGAGAAGTGGGGTTCCCAGAAAGATCTGAGGTTATAAATGCAATGGAATTTGCTGAGCAGGGGCTACTGAACACCATAGGTAGAGACAGCTTCTCTTCACTGTTCGCATTAGAATGAGCATACCAGGCCCTTACCAGACCCCTTACTTTAGGCAACCCACCAGGACTCTTGTTAATCTGTTTATTAAACTACAGGCATTAAGAGCTCATCTTTAGCAAAGCCCATGACATCAGCAATATCTCTTTTAACATTTCAAAAATCATTCTTTCCTGACTTTTCCCCAGAGGTCCAGAGGAAAAAAGGCTGGATTTTTTTAAGTAAAAAAAGTTTGCAGCAGCTTAAAGCTGAACTTTATCCATGACAGTTTGGTAACAATTAATTTGATTAACAAAAGAACATACATGCTATATTAATAATTATGCTACCAAAATTAGTGTGTGCTGTAAATCGCCTCCAGTATCGCTCTTGTATCTTCTTGCTGGAGGAGGACCCATGTCATTATTGGAAATGCTCCCCCTCTCCTTGATCTCAAAAACTCTGTCACTTTCTGTAATCAAAACATTTCCAGCCTTGGTAGTATGTCTTGATTTTAGAGTGGAAGGTTGACAGAAGCTTTACGGTGCTGAAGTTTACAAGCTGCTAATGAGGGAGAAAGAAGAGTATTTTAGGGAGTTAAAATAAGACACTATCCTTGTAAGTTTAAAGCTGGCCATAGATTATTATTATTAATATACAGGATTTATATAAAGCCATAAGTTTGCGCAGCGCTTTACAAGGTTAGGACAGACAGTACAGTTACAATACAATGCAATACGAGAGGAATCAGAGGGCCCTAACTGTTAGAACTTACAAACTTACAATCATAGATGGATCGGAATTTGGGCGGTTTAAATTTTGATCCATCTATAGGCAGTCTGGTTGTACAGAAGTTAATCTCTTGATTGCCTTTTGCACAACCAGCCTTTCTTTTTATTCACCTGCTATAGCCAGAAACATTGATCATTGAATTCAGCCGGTGGGGAAGGATAGCACTTTGGGGGTGATTCCACCTTCCATATCGAATATGTGGATGGGTGAATTGGCACTTTTTTTTTCATTCGACCAGATTCTTGAATGAAAAAAATGTGTAATATATAGCCTGCCTAGCTCTTTGTGTCTCCCTGGTAGCAGAGTTTGTCTTGTCACCTCTTTTCTTTTCTCCACCTCTTCTCTGAAATAATACAGTCACATTTTTTTTTCAGAATAAAACTTGCCTCAACAAACTGTTTACTGTGCTCTGGCCACGGTACAATACATGTGGCTTTTGTCTCTGAAATAAAACACTCTGGGGGTTATTTACAAAAGCCAACTCCACTTTGCACTGCAAGTGCACTTGGAAGTGCAGTCACTCTAAATCTAAGGGATAGATCTGAAATGAGTGGAAGCTCTGCTGATTTTATCATCCAATTATGTGCAAGCTAAAATACTGTTTTTTATTTTCCTTGCATGTCCCCCTCAGATATACAGTGACTTTACTTCCAAGTTCTAAGTGCAGTGCAAAGTGGATTTTCCTTTAGTAAATAACCCCCTCTAATGTTCATTTGAAGATAAACCCTGACTTGGCTCTCTTTCTTACCTTGCAGCACAATCAACTTTTTCCAGGATAAAATCCTACTTCTTTTCTCCCCGTTCTACTGTGGCCTAATCAAGCTGCTTTGTTGTAAAGCAACTGCACAATATACAGTTGGTATAGAAAATAATTACTCACATTTAATATAATCAAATTTTGTTGCTTTTCAGCCTGAAATCAAGATGGACATAATTTTTGTTTTATTTGGCTGTATTTACTCAATGCAACATATAACATCCAAGTGAATGAATTAACACCAACACATTGGGATCACTCCCTTGTGTGAGTATTTTGTTGAACCACCTTTTGCTTTAATTACAGATTCTAGTCTATTGGTATATGTATCTACTATCTTTGCACAACTAGACTTTGCAATATTTGCCCACTCTTCTTTGCAGAACTGTTAAATTTGATGGTGACCATTAGTGGACATGCTGTCTTCAAGTCATTCCACAGATTTTCAATGGGGTTTAAGTTTGGGCTCTGACTAGGCAATGCAAGGACATTCACCTTTTGCTACTTTAACCACTGTTTGGTCATTTTTGCTGTGTACTTTGGATCGTTTTCATGTTGGAAGGTAAACCTTCTTTCCATTGACAACTTTCTGCAGAGGGCAGCATATTTTCCTCATGAATTTGATGGTATTTTGCCCCTTCCATTTTCCTTCTATCCTGACAAGTGCCCCAGTCCCTGCAGAGAAACACCCCCATAACAGGATATTACCAGCTTTGCTGTAGGAATGGTGATATTTGGATGGTGAGCTGTACTGGATTTCCTCCAGACATATTGTTTGGTGTTCAGGACAAAGAATTCAATTTTAACCTCATCTGACCATAACACCTTTTCCCTGTGGCCTCAAAATCTTCAAGAGGAGTTTTGGCAAAGCTCAGTTATGACTGCGTGTGGCCTTTCTTGAGGGGTGCCTTTTTTTCTTGCAACCCTCCCATATAAGACACATTTGTGGAGAATTTGTGATATTGTTGTCACATGCACACAATGACCACTCTTTGTCATAAATTCCCTCACTGATTGACAGTTGCTGTAGGCCTCTTGGTAGCCTCTCTGACCAGTTCTTTCATACAGTTTGGAGCAACGTCCTTGTGACGGATCTCGGATACTCCCGCTGAGCATCTCCGCCTGACCTGTGCCTCTTGTCCTCCAAGCGCACCCGCAGCCTGCAGATTCACCATAACCAGCCTTTAACCCCTCAATCACGAGACAGGCCACTGTCACGTACCTAGTAGGCGAGCCCGGAATGCAGGAAGCGGCCCCTCGTAGCCCCTGGCTAAAGAACCCCTGGAGGTGGTAACAGAAGCTCAAAAGTTCAGGGGGCACAAGTGCCTGGCAGGTAGATGCTGGTCCGGATGGGCAGCAGGACACCAACAGCGAGTAGATGGAGCTGAAGACAAGAGACTGGTGTAGGCAGGCACAAGTGGTAGACTGGCTGGCAGACGGACGTCAGCGGGTACAGCAGTCACAGGATATCCAACAGGTAGGTAGGAACAGCAGAGTCGGGTACAGGCCGGGTCAGCAGGTAGCGGTCAACGTGGTACAAGAGGGATGAGGCAGAGGCGTAGTCAGACAAGCAGGAGGTCGTAGGCAGGCAGCAACGGATCAGGGTCAAAGTCAAAGCCGGGTAACAGGAACCAAGGTAACAGATACAGGTATAGGATAGCAGGATCTCCGAGCACGCTGTAGACTGGTCAGCACGGGTGGAAGGGAGCAAGTGCCTTAAGAAGACTGTAGGGCGCCAAACGGTCGCACGACGAGTCAGCGTGCGCGAGTGGACGTGCGCCCGTTCGTGCCCCCACGTGCAGGCGTGCGTTCGTTCAAGCCGACGCGAGTGCGTCCGATCGCTCTAGCGCGCGTTAACGGAGCACGACGGGTCCTTGACAACAAGCTTCTGTGGGTAAGTCTCTCGTGCGCAAACGAGACGCCAGGACGATCGTGACACTGCCCCCCCCCCCCAAAGGGCAGCCTCCGGATGCCCAACCGAGCCATCTTACTCGGATGGGAGTTCTTAAAAGCACGGATGAGTCTTTTAGCGTGAATATTAGATTCTGGCTCCCAAGAATTCTCCTCTGGGCCGTACCCCTTCCACTTGACCAAAAATTGAGTCTGGTTTCGCCTTCTCCTGCAATCCAGTATGGATTCGATCTCAAATTCAATCTCTCCATTGACCATCACGGGTTCTGGAGGGCCGGTCGTCCTGTCAACGAAGGGGTCCGGGACTGCGGGTTTGAGTAGTGACACGTGAAAGACTGGATGGATCCGGAAGGACTCGGGAAGCTTAAGTTCGAAAGCCACGTTATTCAGTTTCCTTTTGATCGGAAAGGGGCCCACAAATTTCGGACCCAACTTTTTAGAGGGGCAGGACAGTCTAAGGTTCAAGGTAGACAGCCAGACCTGATCCCCAATCTTGAGATCCAGCTCCCCCCTCCTTTTCCTGTCAAAAACTTCTTTATTGTGCTCTTGGGACTTGGTCAGGGTCTCTTGTAGAAGTTTGTTGTTTGATTCAAGGAAGTTAAGACGGTCCTGTACTGCTGGTACCGAACATTCAGGGAAGGTGCCAGGCAAGAACACTGGGTGGAAGCCGAAGTTCGCGTAGAAGGGGGACTGTTTGGTGGCAGAGTGGACCGTGTTGTTGTAGGCGAATTCGGCCATAGGCAGGAGAGAGACCCAGTCATCCTGGGAGAAGGAGGAGAAACAACGGAGGTACTGCTCCAGAGTCTGGTTCGTCCTCTCAGTCTGGCCGTTGGTCTGTGGATGGTAGGCTGAGGACAGACAAAGATCGATCTTTAAGGCTCCGCAGAGCGCTCTCCAAAATCTCGAGGTGAACTGCACCCCCCTATCGGATGTGATGTTAACGGGAATGCCGTGGAGTCTTACGATTTCTTTGATAAAGGTGTTGGCTGTCTCTGTAGCTGAGGGAGTGCCCTTCATGGGCAGGAAGTGAGCCATTTTGGTAAGTCTATCGACTATAACGAAAATCGTAGAATAGTTCTCTGAAGGGGGAAGTTCAACGATGAAATCCATGGAGATCATCCTCCATGGTCTATCAGGAACGGGCAGCGGTTTTAGCAGGCCCCAGGCTCTTGACTTGCTGCCTTTGCTTCGGGTGCAGATGACACAGGTTTCCACGTACCTCTTGCAGTCGTCCTTCATGCGAGGCCACCAGAATGTGCGTTGGAGTAGTTCCAGAGTCTTGAATACCCCAAAGTGGCCGGCCAGTGGGTGATCATGACAGGCGGCCAGAACTGGGGTCCGAACTTCTTGGGGAACAAAGATCTGATTCCCATGCCACAAAAGGTCATTGCTGGAGGACAACGGGATACCGGGTGGAGGCGTTAGGCCTATGGAAGCCTGCTTAATTTGGGATACCACATCCCCCTGGAGCAGAAGGAAGTTCCCCGTAGAGAGGATAGTATCTGTGGATGGCGAGCTCTCCGATTGGTTGTACATGCGGGAGAGAGCATCTGGTTTGGTATTCTTGGATCCGGGACGGTAGGTAATGTGAAATGAAAATCTGGAGAAGAAGAGTGCCCACCTGGCTTGACGGGGCCTCAATCTCTTTGCGGTTTTAAGGTACTCCAAATTTTTGTGGTCCGTATAGACCAGGATCGGGTGGGTGGCTCCCTCCAGCAGATAGCGCCACTCTTCGAGTGCGGATTTTATTGCCAGTAACTCCCGATCCCCGACGTCGTAGTTTCTCTCCGCCTCCGACAACTTACGGGAAAAAAAGGCAACTGGGTGGAGTAAGGACTTGGCCCCCTGCCTCTGGGAGAGTATCGCTCCTACTGCAATCTCCGAAGCGTCGACCTCGAGGATGTATGGTAGAGCGGGATTGGGATGTTTCAGGACAGAAGCGGATATAAACAAATCTTTTAAGGTTTTGAAGGCCTCTTGTGCTTCGGGAGTCCAATGAAACTTCCGAGACTGCTTCGTTAGTCCGATGATGGGAGCGATAATTGCAGAGAAACCCTTAATGAACTTGCGGTAGAAGTTCGCAAACCCCACAAATCGCTGAACTCCTTTTTTATCGGAAGGGGCAGGCCAGTCCTGAATTGCGGAGATCTTCTGGGGATCCATCTCAATTCCCCTTACCAAGATAATCAGGCCGAGGAACTGGATGCTCGATTGTTCAAAAACACATTTCTCGGGCTTAGCGTATAGACCGCGAAGACGGAGACGGGTCAGGACCTTCTTAACGTGTACCCGGTGATCTGCTAGAGAGGGGGAGAAAATCAAAATGTCATCAAGGTAGACAATTACAAACAGGTCAAGGTAATCTCTAAAAATGTCATTGACAAAATGCTGGAACGTGGCAGGAGCGTTACACAGCCCGAACGGCATCACCCGGTATTCAAAGTGCCCGAAGCGGGTACGAAAGGCAGTCTTCCACTCGTCCCCTTTCCTAATACGGACGAGGTTGTAAGCCCCCCGAAGATCCAGCTTAGAGAATATTTTAGCGGAACCTAGTCTCTGAAAAAGTTCGGGAACCAATGGCAGAGGGTAACGGTTCTTGATGGTGATTTTGTTCAACGCCCGATAGTCCACGCATGGGCGTAGAGAGTGGTCTTTTTTTTCCACAAAGAAAATCCCCGCACCAGCTGGGGAAGTAGAGGGTCGGATAAATCCCTTTTCAAGATTTTCATCCAAGTAGGTTTTCAGAGTACTGAGTTCAGATTCAGACAGAGGGAAAATTCTTCCAAAGGGAATCTCGGCCCCCGGAAGTAGTTCGATAGGGCAGTCGTAGGGCCTATGAGGTGGTAGGGTTTCAGCCCCTTTTTTACTGAACACGTCTAGGAAGTCGTGGTATTCTCTAGGCACAGCTTGCCGGGTGTCATCATCTGCTTCCAAACAGAGGAGGGCCGGAGAGTCCCCGTTAATTGCTGGATAGCAATGCTGGAGGCAGTAGTCCGAAGGGAATTCAATTTTTCCGGTGGCCCAGTTGATACGTGGATTATGTGTCTTCAACCAAGGCATGCCTAGAATGATGGGGAACAGAGGAGATTTGATGACGTCTAGGCATAGGAATTCTTGGTGAGTCCCGGTGATGATAGCAGAGAGGGGACTAGTCTCCTGAGTCACCGGTCCTGATTCTAGAGCGGACCCATCGGCCAGGTATACCGAGAGTCCCTTCTCTCTCGGTCTAAGGGGAATCTTGTTCTTCAGGGCAAAGGATACGTCCATAAAACCACTGCATGCCCCCGAATCAATAACTGCGTGGGTTGAAATAGTCCTTCCTGGGAGCTGCAAAAGAACAGGAACAGCCAGGTGAGAGGAGTTTTCAGACAGCACTGACGAAGGAACAGGTGGAACAAGAAGGCACTTACGTATAGTGATGGCCGAACGGTTCGCCCGGCGGTCGTTTCGCGGCGAATTTCCGACTTTCGCCGTCCGCGGGTTCGAACGCCTTTTTCCGTCGTTCGCCCCGGCGGACTTACGTGTTTAATGTATACAAGAACTTTAACCTTTCGTGACACGTTTATCATGTGTTACAGGACAACCAATTGAGACATGACAGCTCATGGACACTTGGACATTCCCCCTAACCTATAAATACACCCGATCCGGTGGCCATTTTACATTCTTTCTTCTGTCACTGTAGGGAAAGGATCCTGTGTGGAGTAGGGACAGAGAAAACGCTAGCTATTTGGTACACAAAAGTTCTTTTCAGGACTGGTATAGGTGTTAGGTCAGCAGCCTGAGTTTCTTTTGTCAGTTTAGATAAAGGGACAGAGCGCTGTATGCTGCTATTTTAGGGACAGCTCAGCCAGATTAGTCTTTCTTCATCATCATCATCATCATCATCATTAGCTGTTACTATCAGGTCCACAAAAGAGCTGTTCCAGCTAATCGTTCCAGCCTACTCTTTTTTGCCAATTTGTATAGGGACAGGCAGGAAGCAGTGTGTCAGGCAGTGAGGATAATTTTAAAGACTTGCTGTTACTATTAGTTCCACAAAGGTTCTTTTCAGGACTGGTATCAGTGGTACGGTAATAGGCTTGTACACGTATAATATTCTTTCTTCCAAATATAGAAAGAATATTATACTTGACTGCTGCCCTTCTGCTGCAGTCTGCTAATCATTCACAACTCACTTGTTCCACAAAGCTCTTTATCAGGACTGGTAACTTGGTCTGTCTAGGGTGCTACGGTACATAGGCTTGGGTGCGGTACAGTCTGCTGTTCTGTAAGGACCGCTATCGGTCCACAATACATAGGGTTGCCGTGCACTACTGCTGACCGCTGCCCTATACTGCAGCAGTCCTTCATTGGTATAGGGACTGACGTACAGTCTGCTAATCACTAACACACAACCTGCTTGGTCCACAAAAGTTCTTATAAGGACTGGTAACTTGGTATAGGGTGCTACGGTACATAGGCCTGAGTGCGTTACAGTCTGCTGTTCTGTAAGGACCGCTATCGGTCCACAATACATAGGGTTGCCGTGCACTACTGCTGACCGCTGCCCTATACTGCAGCAGTCCTTCAGCGGTATAGGGACTGACGCACAGTCTGCTAAACACTAACACACAACCTGCTTGGTCCACAAAAGTTTTTATAAGGACTGGTAACTTGGTATAGGGTGCTACGGTACATAGGCCTGAGTGCAGTACAGTCTGCTGTTCTGTAAGGACCGCTATCGGTCCACAATACATAGGGTTGCCGTGCACTACTGCTGACCGCTGCCCTATACTGCAGCAGTCCTTCAGCGGTATAGGGACTGACGTACAGTCTGCTAAACACTAATACACAACCTGCTTGGTCCACAAAAGTTCTTATAAGGACTGGTAACTTGGTATAGGGTGCTACGGTACATAGGCTTGAGTGCGGTACAGTCTGCTGTTCTGTAAGGACCGCTATCGGTCCACAATAGATAGGGTTGACGTGCACCACTGCTGACCGCTGCCCTATACTGCAGCAGTCCTTCAGCGGTATAGGGACTGACGCACAGTCTGCTAAACACTAACACACAACCTGCTTGGTCCACAAAAGTTTTTATAAGGACTGGTAACTTGGTATAGGGTGCTACGGTACATAGGCCTGAGTGCGTTACAGTCTGCTGTTCTGTAAGGACCGCTATCGGTCCACAATACATAGGGTTGCCGTGCACTACTGCTGACCGCTGCCCTATACTGCAGCAGTCCTTCATTGGTATAGGGACTGACGTACAGTCTGCTAATCACTAACACACAACCTGCTTGGTCCACAAAAGTTCTTATAAGGACTGGTAACTTGGTATAGGGTGCTACGGTACATAGGCCTGAGTGCGTTACAGTCTGCTGTTCTGTAAGGACCGCTATCGGTCCACAATACATAGGGTTGCCGTGCACTACTGCTGACCGCTGCCCTATACTGCAGCAGTCCTTCAGCGGTATAGGGACTGACGCACAGTCTGCTAAACACTAACACACAACCTGCTTGGTCCACAAAAGTTCTTATAAGGACTGGTAACTTGGTATAGGGTGCTACGGTACATAGGCTTGAGTGCGGTACAGTCTGCTGTTCTGTAAGGACCGCTATCGGTCCACAATAGATAGGGTTGACGTGCACCACTGCTGACCGCTGCCCTATACTGCAGCAGTCCTTCAGCGGTATAGGGACTGACGTACAGTCTGCTAAACACTAATACACAACCTGCTTGGTCCACAAAAGTTCTTATAAGGACTGGTAACTTGGTATAGGGTGCTACGGTACATAGGCTTGAGTGCGGTACAGTCTGCTGTTCTGTAAGGACCGCTATAGGTCCACAATAGATAGGGTTGACGTGCACCACTGCTGACCGCTCACCTATACTGCAGCAGTCCTTCAGCGGTATAGGGACTAAGAGTTTTGTCACAGGGTCATTTAAAAAATGACATGCAGAGGAAGAGGCAGGCCCTTCCGCAGGGGTGGTAGGGGTAGGGCAGGAGCAACAGGCTTGAGCCAAAGTGGGAAGTTGCAGAAGGTGCGTTCAATTACTTTAAAGGATGCACCAGACTTGGTTGAGTGGCTCGCTCAGCCTTACTCTTCTGCACCCTCCTCATCCTCTCGATCTGCACCCTCTTCTTCACTCTCTGCTATGTGCACCCCCAAAGACACTACCACCAACAACACGACCACCACCACCACCACCACATACCTTCCGCTTGAGTCACTGGAATTATTTTCCGATCCATATCAAGAGGACATTTCTGATGCGCAGCCACTCTTGGTATTGGATCAGGAAGAGGAGGTAGCAACAAGCGCTACTCAGCAGTCTGACGCCAGTACCCAGATCAGCCCAAGGAGGAGGTTGGTCCCCGGTGTTGCTGCCTACTCTACTTATAGCGGTGGGGAAGGTGACGTTGATGATGACGTGTCTAGTGATGTCACGTGGGTGCCCACAAGAGAGGAAGAGGAGGGGAGTTCAGAGGGAGATATGGACCAGCAGATAGGGAGGAGAAGCAGCAATGACTTACATTGCACAGCAGGGACAAAGCAGACTGCAAATGTATCAGGAGCGAGTCATCGACCATGTACGGTCACATCTGGCGCTCCCAGGACACCGGCACATGGCTCCGCAGTGTGGGCTTTTTTTAACGTGTCCGCTGCTGACAATAGCGTTGCCATCTGCAATCTTTGCAGTCAACGCGTTAGTCGCGGTAAGCCCAATACTCACCTAGGGACGACCGCCTTAAGAAGGCACATGAGCAGCCATCACCGAGCCCAGTGGGAGCAACGGAACACACAAAGCCACACTGCAGGCTCTCACCGTCCAGCCTCGTCTTCTACTTCTCCTTCTCCTCTCTCCTCACAATTGTCCTCCACTCCACCTTCCATCACGCCAAGCTCACATTTTTCTGCAAAAAGGCAGGCTTCCGTGGGCCTAATGTTTGAGCGTAAAAAAATGATGACGCCGGATAACCCTCTTGCCCAACGGTTGGCGGCTGGCTTGTCAGAACTCATAGCCCGCCAACTACTGCCATATAAACTGGTGGACTCGGAGGCCTTTCGCAAATTTGTGGCCATTGGAACACCACAATGGAAGGTCCCAGGAAGGAAGTATTTCTCAGAGAAGGGCATCCCAGAGCTATATGGCCATGTTCAGCGGCAAGTGAATGTATCTCTGGCACACAGTGTCGGTGCCAAGATACATCTGACCACAGACACGTGGTCTAGCAAACACGGGCAGGGAAGGTATATCAGTTTTACTGCCCACTGGGTGAACCTTCTGACGGCCGTCAAGCATGTAACCCGTGGCACCCGTGTAGATTTGGTTTTACCGCCACGGATTGCATGCAGGCCTGACTCTTCTTCTCCTCCTCCTACTCCATCCTCCTCCCTCTCCTCCTCAGCTGCCTCCTCCTTTTCCGCTGCTAGCGTCTCTTCCACTGCACCGCCCAAGCTCCCCAGAACCTATTCCACATGCCAGGTGAGACGTTGCCATGCCGTGCTGCGTCTGTTGTGCCTGGAAGCAAAGAGCCACACTGGCCCGGCACTCCTTTCAGCTTTGCGTTCACAGGCAGATGAGTGGCTAACACCGCTCAATTTGACAGTTGGTAAAGTGGTGTGTGACAACGGTGCCAATCTGCTTAGCGCATTGAAACAGGGCAAAATCACGCACGTGCCGTGCATGGCACACGTCTTAAACTTGGTCGTGCAGCGATTCCTTGTCAAATACCCTGGGGTCCAGGACATCTTGCGGCAGGCAAGGAAAATCTCGGCCCATTTCAGAAGATCTTACACGGCCATGGCTCGCCTTGCTGACATTCAGCGGCGACACCATCTGCCGGTCAGACGTCTTATTTGCGATTGCCCGACGCGATGGAACTCAACCTTCTATATGCTTGATAGGCTGCTCCAGCAGAAACGTGCAGTTAACGTCTACCTGTATGAACTCTGCGAAAGAAACGGTTCTGGGGAGCTGGGTTTTTTTTCACCGCGCCAGTGGCTGCTCATGCGCGACACATGCAGACTTCTGCGGCCATTTGAGGAGATCACCAAACTGGTCAGTCGCAGCCATGGCGCCATCAGTGACATGGTACCTTATGCCTTCTTTCTGGAGCGTGCATTGCGTCGTGTCATTGATCAGGCTGTGGAGGAGCAGGAGCGGGAAGATGAGGAAGTCGCAATGCTGGATGAATTCCCAGGGGGGGCTACTCTATCTGAGACAAGTCAACAACAGGAGTCTGATGAGGAGTCAGAGGAGGATGGTGCCGGGGCGGATGAGCAGGAGCAAGAAGAGCATGCTTTAAACCTTTCTGGGATCCCTGTTGTGCGAGGATGGGGAGAGGAGAATGAAGAGGACGACATTATCCTGGATGATGAGCAGGAGCCAGGCCACCACACCGCTTCCACTTTAGTGCAAATGGGGGCCTTCATGCTCCAGTGTTTTAATAGGGACCCCCGTATAAAAAGCATGAGGGTCAAGGACCAGTACTGGGTGGCAACGTACTTAGACCCCCGGTACAAACACAAAATGGCGGAAATGTTACCGCCGTCGCAGAGGGCTGTCAGAATGCAGCACTTCCAGGCCTTGCTTCGAGAAATGCTGCATTCTGCTTTTGCGTGCGCTGGCAGAGGAGCAATTCCCACTCCCAGAGAAGGATTTGCGGGTACCAATCCAACAGCGCCTGCAAGAAGAGGCCGGTTTGAAGATGTGTTGGTGACTTCGGATATGAGGTCATTCTTTCAGCCGACCCATCGACAGGTGTCATCCGGATCCAGCATCAGGGAACGCCTAGACCGTCAGGTGTCCGACTACATTGGGTTAACGGCCGATGTGGACGCTCTGAGGAGTGATGAACCCCTAGACTACTGGGTGGGCAGGCTTGACCTCTGGCCAGAGCTTGCCCAATTTGCAATCGAACTGTTGGCTTGCCCCTCATCCAGTGTCCTGTCCGAAAGGACGTTCAGCGCAGCAGGGGGGATTGTGACCGATAAGCGTACTCGCCTAGCTCACCACAGTGTTAACTACCTCACATTTCTAAAAATGAATGAGGCATGGATCTCGGAGGAATTCAACACATGTGATCAGTAGACCATGTATATGTCTATAAACAATTTTTGGAATCAAGCACACAGACCTTCTTAATTCATTTGGCTCACTTCCCTGACCCAAAAAAGCACACCGTACTATATGCCCCTACCCTCCTCTTTGAAGAGGTTGAGCGGTGTCATATTTCTACTGGGGCTGCTTATTATGAGGGGTTCCCACCATCCCTGTGCTGTGCTGACTTCCTCCTGGGTGTTCTTATTATGAGGGGCTCCCACCATCCCTGTGCTGTGCTGACTTCCTCCTGGGGGTTCTTATTATGAGGGGATCACACCATCCCTGTGCTGTGCTGACTTCCTCCTGGGGCTGCTTACGGTGCTGCTGTCAGCGCTGTATGTCACGGAGCTGCTGTCAGCGCTGTATGTCACGGAGCTGCTGTCAGCGCTGTATGTCACGGAGCTGCTGTCAGCGCTGTATGTCACGGAGCTGCTGTCAGCGCTGTATGTCACGGAGCTGCTGTCAGCGCTGTATGTCACGGAGCTGCTGTCAGCGCTGTATGTCACGGAGCTGCTGTCAGCGCTGTATGTCACGGAGCTGCTGTCAGCGCTGTATGTCACGGAGCTGCTGTCAGCGCTGTATGTCACGGAGCTGCTGTCAGCGCTGTATGTCACGGTGCTGCTGTCAGCGCTGTATGTCACGGAGCTGCTGTCAGCGCTGTATGTCACGGAGCTGCTGTCAGTGCTGTATGTCACGGAGCTGCTGTCAGCGCTGTATGTCACGGAGCTGCTGTCAGCGCTGTATGTCACGGAGCTGCTGTCAGCGCTGTATGTCACGGTGCTGCTGTCAGCGCTGTATGTCACGGAGCTGCTGTCAGCGCTGTATGTCACGGAGCTGCTGTCAGCGCTGTATGTCACGGAGCTGCTGTCAGCGCTGTATGTCACGGAGCTGCTGTCAGCGCTGTATGTCACGGAGCTGCTGTCAGCGCTGTATGTCACGGAGCTGCTGTCAGCGCTGTATGTCACGGAGCTGCTGTCAGCGCTGTATGTCACGGAGCTGCTGTCAGCGCTGTATGTCACGGAGCTGCTGTCAGCGCTGTATGTCACGGAGCTGCTGTCAGCGCTGTATGTCACGGAGCTGCTGTCAGCGCTGTATGTCACGGAGCTGCTGTCAGCGCTGTATGTCACGGTGCTGCTGTCAGCGCTGTATGTCACGGAGCTGCTGTCAGCGCTGTATGTCACGGAGCTGCTGTCAGTGCTGTATGTCACGGAGCTGCTGTCAGCGCTGTATGTCACGGAGCTGCTGTCAGCGCTGTATGTCACGGAGCTGCTGTCAGCGCTGTATGTCACGGTGCTGCTGTCAGCGCTGTATGTCACGGAGCTGCTGTCAGCGCTGTATGTCACGGAGCTGCTGTCAGCGCTGTATGTCACGGAGCTGCTGTCAGCGCTGTATGTCACGGAGCTGCTGTCAGCGCTGTATGTCACGGAGCTGCTGTCAGCGCTGTATGTCACGGTGCTGATGTCAGTGCTCTGTATTACGGTGCTGCTGTCAGTGCTCTGTATCTCCTGCACCCTCTTGTTTGCCTACCCTGGTCCCTGACCTTCCCTCTCCTCCATTGCCTTCATTAGCTCCATAGTCCTGAATTGTCAGAACAATTTCCCAAATAAAAAAAAAATGCTTGTAGTTATCGATCCCAAATTCACCTCATACATGTATTATGCTATTGTCCAGGTGGTGGGACTACGTGCTACCCCCTAATAATTACCCCGTGGCCGCAAATTCGACCTAAAGGTTTGCGAAATTCGCCTCCCATTGAAGTCAATGGAGCCCGCGGCGAACGGTCGTTTTCGCGAACGTTTGTGTCCGTTCGCGTTTCGCGTTCGCGAAACGTCCCGTCGGAAGTTCGTCCATCACTACTTACGTATCTTGGCTGGGCAGGAGCGAACAAAGTGTCCTGATTCTCCACAGTACATACAGAGGTTGTTTACCCGGCGCCGTTGGCGTTCCTATGGGGTCAGTGATGGACGGAGTAGCCCTAACTGCATCGGTTCTGGGGGATCCAGCGTGGCTGTGGCAGGAACTGAAGGAGCTGGGTGGGCGGAACTAGGCACCCGTGGCAACATCCAGACAGGGCGTGCGGCTGTAGAGGAACGTTCTTGGCGGCGTTCCCTCAAGCGCCTATCAATTTGAATGGAAATGTCTATCAGGGCCTCCAGGGTTTCGGGAATGCCAACACGTGCCAACTCATCCTTCAAAGGCTCGGACAGGCCCATGCGGAACTGATATCGCAGGGCTGCGTTATTCCAGTCCGTGTCAGCGCTCCATCGACGGAACTCCGACACGTAGTCCTCCACAGGCCTGCGACCTTGCTGCAGAACGTGTAGGGCTGCTTCTGCAGTTGCAGCGAGTTGGGGGTCCTCATAGAGTCTAGACATTGCCATAAAAAAGGTGTCTAAGGTGTCTAAGGATGGGTCCTTGCGTTCCAGTAGGCGATGTGCCCAGGCTTGAGGTTCGTTCGTTAGGAGGGAGATAACGAACCCCACCTTGGTCGCCTCGAGGGAGAAGGTCCTCGGTTGCAGGGCGAAGTAGAGCTCACAAGAGTTACGGAAGGCTCTAAACTTGTTCCGGTCACCAGTGAACCGCTCTGGGGTTGGTACTCTGGGCTCAGGTGGCATCATCACCACTGAAGGCGGGGCGTGGCCCCCTGGAACAACGGGCGGAGAAGCAGATAGTGCTTGGACTTGCTCTTCCAGTCTGCCGTAGCCTTCCTGTAGGCTTTTTACTGCCTGGGTAAGACCGGCCAAATGGCGGCAAAGCTCGTCCATGGGGGAGGCTCCCTGCGCAGGCTCGGACATGGCTGACCAGTACTGTCACGTACCTAGTAGGCGAGCCCGGAATGCAGGAAGCGGCCCCTCGTAGCCCCTGGCTAAAGAACCCCTGGAGGTGGTAACAGAAGCTCAAAAGTTCAGGGGGCACAAGTGCCTGGCAGGTAGATGCTGGTCCGGATGGGCAGCAGGACACCAACAGCGAGTAGATGGAGCTGAAGACAAGAGACTGGTGTAGGCAGGCACAAGTGGTAGACTGGCTGGCAGACGGACGTCAGCGGGTACAGCAGTCACAGGATATCCAACAGGTAGGTAGGAACAGCAGAGTCGGGGACAGGCCGGGTCAGCAGGTAGCAGTCAACGTGGTACAAGAGGGATGAGGCAGAGGCGTAGTCAGACAAGCAGGAGGTCGTAGGCAGGCAGCAACGGATCAGGGTCAAAGTCAAAGCCGGGTAACAGGAACCAAGGTAACAGATACAGGTATAGGATAGCAGGATCTCCGAGCACGCTGTAGACTGGTCAGCACGGGTGGAAGGGAGCAAGTGCCTTAAGAAGACTGTAGGGCGCCAAACGGTCGCACGACGAGTCAGCGTGCGCGAGTGGACGTGCGCCCGTTCGTGCCCCCACGTGCACGCGTGCGTTCGTTCAAGCCGACGCGAGTGCGTCCGATCGCTCTAGCGCGCGTTAACGGAGCACGACGGGTCCTTGACAACAAGCTTCTGTGGGTAAGTCTCTCGTGCGCAAACGAGACGCCAGGACGATCGTGACAGCCACACAGGTGTTGAGGGTTAAACATGCAGAGCATAAACTGTTTATTAAGTATCAAACATACACTTTAGACACAGTAATGCCACGTGCACACATAGCAGACTATCCGGCGGACTTAGTCTGGCGAACTTTCCGCCGGACTTTCCGAACGAGCTACCTGCCCACACACGGTACTTTTGCGGCGGACTAATATGACGTACTAAGTCCGCTGGACTATCCGCCGTACTTTTGAAATGAATGGACTCACCCACACACACGGAGGAAAGTCTGCTCATTTTGAGCACGTCCCCAGGTAGCCGGGGCCAGCGAAGGAGGCGTCGCTGGCCCCGTCACCTGGTATGGACTTAAAGGGGAATCCCTACGCCTAAAAATCGGCGTGGGGGTCCCCCCCTAGGTCCATATCAGACCCTTATCTGAGCACGCTACCTGACCGGCCAGGAAAGGGGGTGGGGACGAGTGAGCGCCCCCCCTCCTGAGCCGTACCAGGCCGCGTGCCCTCAACATGGGGGGGTGCCTTGGGGAAGGGGAGGCTTGCCATACCCCCACCCCAAAGCACCTTGTCCCCATGTTGATGAGGACATGGGCCTCTTCCCGACAACCCTGGCCATTGGTTGTTGGGGTCTGCGGGAGGGGGGCTTATCGGAATCCAGGAGATTCCATTTAATAAGGGGGCCCCCGAATCCCGGCCCCCCACCCTACAATGTACCCCTACCCATTCACCTGTGGAAAAAAGTAAAAAAAAAAAAAAACACAACACACAAGGGTTAAAATAGTTTATTGCACAGCTCCGGGGGTCTTCTTCCGTCTTCGGGGGTCTTCTCGCCGGACTCCTCCACTATCTTCTGCTAGCTCTTTTACTAGCAGAGGAGCCTTTCTTCGCCGCCGCCCTCTTCTTCCGACTTCGGGGGTCTTATCCCCCTCTTCGGGGGTCTTGTCCCTCTCTTCGGTTCTTCTTGCCGGGCCACCGCGCCTTCTTCTAGCTCTTTTACAAGCGGTGGCCCGGTCTTCTGTTGCCGCTGCCGCTGTCGCCGCCTTCTGTTCTTCTTCTCTTCTGGAGATGTTGCCTCGTCGCTGTCTCCGGTCACAATGGCAGAGACGCGACGCGCAGCGACTTATATAGGGACATCACTGGATGATGTCCCCGCCCATTATGATGTCACAGTCCCAGCATCCTCTGGGCGCTTGCTCGTCCCCACCTCCTGGCTGGCCGGGTAGCGTGCTCGGATAAGGGTCTGATATGGACCTAGGGGAGACCCCCACGCCGATTTTTCGGCGTAGGGATTCCCCTTTAAGTCCATACCAGGTGACGGTGTCAGCGACGCTCTCAAAATAAGCGGACTTTTCTGTGGGCGGGAAAAGTCCTTTCATTTCAAAAGTACGGCGGACTGGCGCACACACGCCCGTATTTTCCGCCGAAATGCAAGTCCGGCGGACAGATTGGAGTGCAAAAATACTTTCTTAGTCCGCCAGACTTTTGGGTAAAAAAAGTCCGCCGGAGCCTACACACGGGCGGATTGTCCGGCGGACTTGAGTCCACCGGACTTTTCCACCGGATTGTTTGATTGTGTGTACGAGGCATAAGGGACACTTCCCTTAGCCTTGTCATAGAGGGGGTAGGAGACAAGGAAGAAACAATGGAAACTCAACACTTGTATATTCAAACAACTACAGTTCCCCTGCTGAGAGGTGTCTCCAGACCTTTTGTCTACATGCCCTGACCCAACAAAATTAAACACAGCAACAAGCGGGGTGGGTGAGAAGGGATGTAGCATTACATTACATTACATTATCAATTCCATTTTGTCCCAAAGTCTCATAACCCCATACTTTGGGAATACCGCCATCTTGTATATTTCTTTATCAGCTAAAAGTACATTGTTTGTGGAATAAAAGTATATATTTAGCCCAGTCAGGCCAATAGGTTTAGGTAGCCAGAAACGACTCCAGGAGCCCAGCCACAGATACAGCGTTCACCCAGTTCCAATGAACCGGCGACCTCGGACACAAATGTCTGGAGGTGGCATCTTCTCCAGGTGGTGGGAGACGGAAAATAGCCCTCTAAATCTCATGTTCTCTGCTGGGCCATAGTCTGTGGGTAGGAGGTGAGCCCACAGCCCCTTCCAAAACACACAGTGACAGTGGATTCTGTCACAGTCCTAATCCAGGTAGGGTCTGTGTTGTATCATAAGTGGGCAACATGAGCACATCTCTAGATGAGTAACAAACAGGGCTTTTTTTCTCATAAAATAGGTGCAGGAACTCAACCATGACCCCACAAAACCCCATTGACCCTGACACACACCCTCCAAACAGTATAAAATACTGGGTGTGGTCATATTTCACTACCAGTGGGAGGTCCTTAAATGGGCATTTAACACCAGGAGTGCATTATGTAAAGAGTACAGAGTTCAGGGGTGCTCTATGTGCAGAGTTCGGAGGTGGGCTGCATACAGAGTGCAGAGTTCAGGGTTGCACTACACACACAGTGCAGAGTTCAGCCTTTTTCCACAGCTGTTTGCCTCTGCATTGCCAATCACATCTCACTTTCACTTCACTTCCCAGCCGATTCTAGGACTTCCCCGCACACTGTAAATGGCTCCGCCTCTCTCACTTGCAGGGAGATCATCCAGTGGGGTTGTTGGCATCTGCACTGAATCCCGGGCACCCACATCTCCCTTGTCCCCATTCTTCACTCTGTGGGAGCTACTCAGGAGATTAGATCTGTGGGAGCTGCTGAGAGACAAGTTGTCACTTGTAAACACAAAAGACTTCTATGTTTACAAGTGATAGTGCTGAGCAGGGAGCAAAGGGCCTGAGGTGGTGGAACCGAGTTCCATCAAGATCCAGCTGAAGAACAGCCCTGGTAACAAACATAGTACAGTGAGAGAAATGGATAGATGCAGCCACTGCACTTAGTGCTTCCAATAATGTATGTTTTAGCATTACTTGGAAGAGCCACGTTTAAAGTTAGGTTCAACCCAAGCAGATGCAATACAAACATAGGAACTATTCTATCTCCCAAAAGATTTGTAAGCTAGTTTTGTGTTCCGGGTATCTCTACCAAAGAACATAGCTAGATCCTTGATCTCCACTGCAACAGCACCTCCAGTGTATTTACTGACCGGGGGAATGGAAAAGTAGAAGCACAGTGATGAGGAATTGCTCTGTTGCCCCCCTCCTTCCCCATCAATATATTTAGTGCTAGACCTTCCTCTCTCAATCTCAGTCCTGCTGGAAAAAGGGGGTCACATATACAAGCATATTCAGGGACTTACCCTGGTTGCATTTGAAAATGCATTTAATAAAGGACTTAGCAACAGATACATTTCTTCAATGTTAGGTACATGTATGTTCAGTAATATGTAAGTGCTGCTATTTATTAGACATGTACACCATCAATAAATTTGGTTTGTTTCATTCCGTTCCATTTCATATTAGAATTAGTTTGTATTTCGTAATTCGTGTCTGAAATTTCGAAGGAAATACGAATTTTCGTTAGGTTTGTTAACTTTTTTTACAATTACGAATGTTTGTTATGATGAATTTATCATTATGAGGGGCTCCCACCATCCCTGTGCTGTGCTGACTTCCTGGGTTTTTAACTTTGAGGTTCGTTAACTTTTCTTAACAATTACGAATGTTCGTTAGAAATTTGGTTCCAAAATTCGTAAACAAAATGTCGTATAGCATTCGGAAGCATAGCAATTCGTATTTCGGATCCTCCCGAATGTATGAATTTACAGAAATTCATACAAATTTTCGATTCGTACGAAACTAATAGCACATGTCTAGTATTTATTACTTACAATAAAGATCACAATACACCCCAATACACCCTGCTTCCTCCTGCCTGCGGTAGACTGATCACTTCAGCTTAGCCTAGGAAACTCACTGACTGGCACTCAGTGATAAAAGGTACAGCTTTTTAAAGAAAATGGTAATGTTGCTGTATATTTTGACTTGTCAGACATTAATTCAGTTACTGAAAGGTGTCCTCTTATCAACTATGATGTGGACATTGATTTTACCTCCCATTAGGAAAGATAATTATGGTCTATACGGTCAAGTAACGGTCTATACAGAATCACAGGCAACATACCCTTTTCTACCAAATGTTGCTGAATAATTCACAACAAAGCTGTAAATTTTCATAGTAGTGAAGTGATCTTGCCCATATGTGGCCATGTAGAACTGAACTTTAAATCCATATTCTAGACAGCCATACCATCTGTACAACGCTATGCAAAGTTTTATTGATCCTACTCGGCATCAAATAAAAATGGACAAAGTTTAAGAAAACTTCAAATGGCATAACCCGTTATAAAAGTTTTATAGACTGTGCACATTTCTTTCCGTTCTTTTTTATTTAGTTGCCTTTCCTCTGTTGGTTTGTTGTTATTGTTGCTGTATGGTTTTTATATGTAACACTTGTTATGTGTTTCTACTTTGGCCCCATTATATTTGTAATGATTGAAAAACTATGGCCTAAATGGTAATGGTAAAACAGTCACAACACATTTTGTAATTACATATAGCAATAAAATCCAAACAAAAATAGCTTTCAAATACACATAGCAGCTGTTTGTGATCCAGCGCACCTGCTAGATGTACAGAACATTGCCAATTAATAAGTTTGGGAGTTGATAAAGAACATTTCTTGTCCTCCATGACTTTTGTTACAGAAATGTAGCATGAGAACAAACTATTATAACAAATGCTAATTTGGCAATTCAAGTTATGACTATTCTGCAACTTTTTGTTGTTATCTGGCTTTCATGGTTTTAGTCCAATTTTTTATTTTTTTTGCTTTTTTTTTTTGCTTTTTTTTTTTAACAAGGCAGGGAATGGTTAGGACCTCTATGGAGTTTTAGATGGTGTTTGTGCCCCATTGCAGAGATTTTTTTTTCTCAGATTATAAACACTGTCTGTGCCCTTATAAAGCAGAACACACACAGTAATAATATCTTCTTCCCTACACTAAAAAACATTTGTATTGCCTCCTGTGTCCCTATTGGAGGATTTCGGTTTGCTTCCTGTTCTACCTGACATCCTTTAGACAACACAGCAGGAGTAGATTTTTTCTCATTTCCTGTCTAATAGTGAAATCACAACTCAATATGGGCACACATTCAGCAATATATTCATTTGCACCCCCCCCCCCCCCCAATGAAAACTAAAATCTCTAAACAGGGTTGGGCTTCAGCATTCATTATACATGATATAATGGAGTATATCTGCATAGAGTATACACACAGGCTGTACATTCACAGACTCTTTGAATGCATTCAGTTACGTAGGGGAATGAGTTGACGTATGCATACTGTGCCTCCCACATCAAAAACTAAGAAAGGGAGACAATCTGTGATGGGAAAAATATGTAAAAAATGGGTGCAGCTACATTGTACTACACATTGGGAGTGAGACAAAGGAACATGGTTAAATATAATCTACCCCTACTCGCAGCACATACTGCACACATATGTCACATTCCTTGTACACTTAAAATACTCCATAGATACAGTACCAAAAGTGAGAGTTTCACAACCATATATAAGCCTAAAGGATTATATTTAAAAAGAAAACATATTATAGACACTTTGTCTGACCCTATCTTAAAGAAAAACGTATTAAAATAGCTGTTGATAGTTGATAGCAACTAACAATTCTGTTTGATTTTGTTATTTGCAACACAATGTATGTATAGTAGAATGCAGTGTTCAGCAGTATGTGTCATAGTTTCCATTCTGGCTAGTACTTGAGGCCATGGTAGGTTATTGGATCTCCAGTTGTAAGCAATCATCCATTGGATGGAGCTACACAATAAATGGAAGAGTTTCATACAGGGTATTGGAATGTTAAGTATATTTGCATATAGTAGATATATCTGGGGGGTGGGGGTGATGTTCTGTTTAGACGAGTTTTCAAACCTTTCTACGACCCTGCGCCAGATATTATCAAGGTGATTACAGTTCCAGAATGTGTGTAGAATTTTGCCAGGTTCCTGACAACCTCTAAGACCTCTAAGAGAAATTTAGGGATAAAAAGTGTGTAGTTTGGAGGGGGTTAAGTACCATCTGGAGAAGATTTTTGTAGGAGTTTCTCTGAAAGAGATGGCCTTATTAGTTTTGTGGAGATTATCTGACATAGTATGCCACATATCAGCTGTAAAGGTGCAATCCAGATCCGATTCCCAATGAAGCATTGGTCCAGATTTGTCTGGTATATCAAGATTATTGAGGTAATTATATAATCTAGATATGAGGCTTCTGTCCCTAGCTGAGAAAGTACATATTCCCTCAAAGAAAGTATTGGGGGAGTGTGTGGGGAGTGAAAAATATTTTGCGAAAAAAAGGCTCTAATTTGATGGTATTGTTGTAGCTCAGAGGAGGGGAGATCCCATCTAGCCTGCAAAGTAGAGGATGGAGTAAATTCTCCACCGGTCAGCAAAGAACCAAGTGTGGTTAGACCCCTCTTGATCCAATGGGAGAAAGAATCCATGTTATTACAGTATATGCCAATATGAATCTGGGGTCACCTAAAAAAGAGGCAAGAGGGGAGGTTTCTGAGGATAATTTGTAAGGTTTTTTGATCTTGAGCCATAATTCATAAAAGTGTGCTACAATAGTGTTAAGTTTAAAAAGTTTATTATAAGAGGTAGATTTAGACCAAAGTATACCCTGTAAATATAGTGCAGCTATTGAGTAGGCCTCAATTTTTTTCCAAGGAGTTTCTTGTGTTGGTGAGAACCATTGAGAAAGTTGCACAAGTCTAGCAGAGAGAGAATAAAGCCAGATGTTTCGGAAGGCCCATTCCACTTAATGGTTGAGATTTATGCATAAGGGCATAGCTACATCTGGGTTTCCTCCCCACCCAAATAAATTTGTTGAGTACTCTTTGAAGGGAAGCAAGCCTAGACTTTCAGACATTTATGGGAAAGCACGGAAGTAGTATAAAAGTTTAGGAAGGATCGTTTAGTTTAGGTTAGGAAGTTTAGGAAGGATCGTCATTTTTATGGCACATATTCTACCCAGGAAAGAGATGTGGAAACTTGACCAAGTTTTAAGAAGGGAAGTGATGTGGGTAAATAGGGGGAGGTAATTGGTTTTATATAGGAGGTTATAAGAAGATGTTACCATGATGCCTAGATATTTAAATTATTGAGAACACCAAATAAATGAGAAATTTTTTGAAAGATGGTCCCGTGTATGTTGGGTGTAATGAATCGGTAGGGCTGAACATTTATTTAAATTGATTTTAAGGCCAGATATGTCATGGAAGCTGAGTTCTTTGAGGAGGGAAGGGATAGAGGTGAGAGGTTAGTTTAGAAATATGAGTGCATCATCAGCGTATAAGCTAAGTTTGAACTCCCCACCCCCTTGGAGTAACCCTTTATATCTATATTATTCCTAATTCTTTGTTCCAGTGGTTCAATTGCTAGTGCAAATAGAAGGAGGGATAAGGGGCAGCCCTGTTTGGTACCTCTGCTAAGAGGAAAGAATTCTGAGTTATGCCCAGGGATCCTAATTCTAGTCTGGGCGGAATGATATAATGCATTAAAGCCATGCAAGAAGTTTCCAGAGATGCCATGTTTTGGTAAAAGGTGGTTAAGATAGGACCAGTTAACACTATTGAATGCCTTATGTATGATGTCTTTTCAATATAGGATTATTACTTTTTGTATATCATCCTGAATGCTGACCATCCCTTCTTAGGTTTGGGAGATAAATAGTAATGAAATATGAGTGTTAACTCCAGTAAAGACAAAATCTTGTTCATTGTTTATAATGCTTATGTACATCATAAAAAGGAAATGCATCCACAGTAAGACTTTTTTCATCCTGCACCAAAGAGAACCCAGGTAAAACTATAGACAGTAAGAAGCCTTCAGGAGTAAAGCCTAGTACACACAGGTCGAAGGTCGGATGGCATCAGCCGGTTCAATAAAAACTGGCTGACATTCGGCCCTTGTGTATGGCAGCTGGTCTGACAGGGGTGTAGAAGGGGCATGACTGAAAAAGATCTGCCAATCTGGCCCCAATCAGCACTCTCAACCAATGGCTAACCGAAGTTCCGGTGGGGGGTGGGCATCCCTCTGTCAGACCACTCAATGGCACAGCAGGGGAGATCACTGTACTAACATCGGATTGAAGGGAAAAAAAAAAACTTATAGTGTGTGCAAGGCTTAAAACTCTTCATTAGTCTAATTATGCCACAACACAGAACCACCTGTTGATAGAACTCAAAGCAGATTTTCATAACATAACTATAGATACACACAGTATAATAGGCTGACTAAATTCAGGTTACAAAACCAGACAACAGACCTGACAAGCTGATTCATCAAGAAATCACACTGGGCATATACAAAATCATAAGCAATATTTCAGTTAATAAAAAGAGGAGTTTATTGCTGTCTCTCTAGAAAGACCCAGACATTTGAGATGAATGATGTTTTCCTGAACAGATGATAAGTTGGAAGTGGGAAAGACCAAGGTTGCAATTCTACCAGCACTGAGGCTAAACTGGGCATCCATCTTAGAACATTCAGAAGGAAGCATGACAAGCAAAGAACTCAATGCCATATGACAAAGAACTAAATGTATCCATTTCCAGTAGAGGGGTGAATTGTACCTTACTTCACTATTGCTGACAGAGCAAATTTGATTGAGAAATCATTTTTCCTGAAGTAACTTCAACCTTTTTAAAAAAAAAAATAACAACCAGAAAGTCTTCAGTTGCTTTAAGCAATTATTGCATTGTGTATAAAGCATTAGTAGAACATTCCTAGAAATCAAAGATTTATACGTTTGAGTCTAATTAAAGTGAACATATAGGCACTATTTTTTTTTCTCCCAGTTCTTAATATAAGGAAGGGTTTAAACTCCTGTCATTTTTTTTTCTTGTTTGCTGTCTGTGTCCTAGACATGTTTTGTTTCAGATAGATTCGTTATGCTTCTAATGTAGTTTCATTGGTTCATTTTGAAATTTTCGTTTTGATTAAATTTTTTTAGTTTATTCATTTTCTAACAAATTCCACATTTTTAGATTCATTTGAATTTGGATGGGCCTAAAATTGATTGACCAATTCAAATTCTGTGTATAATGTATGTGTAAGAATAGCTGGTTGTTAAGCAGAGGGTTAGAAAGCTGGCTGCTACGTCCTTATTAACCATTGACTCATCAGCTGTCAGCGGGCTTCCCCGCTGAGAGCTTAAATGTAAACAAAAGAATGCATAATTCAGAGGAAAAAAACAGTGCAGTGTGCCCAACCCCCACCCCACAATCAATACCAGGCCCGTCAGGTCTGGTATATATTTTAAGGCAAATCCCACACCAAAAAAAAAAAAGTGTGGGCCCCCCAAAATCTATGTCAGATCTTTATCTGAGTATGCAATCTGGCAGCCCAGGAAGGGGGGGGGGGAGCGAGCGTCCCCCCATCTGAACCATACCAGGCCACATTCCTCCCCACCCCAAAGCACCTTGTCCCCATGTTGATGGGGACAAGGGCATCTTTCCCACCACCCTGGGTGGTGGGTTGTGGGGGTCTGCGGGCTGGGGGTTTATTAGAATCTGGAGGCCCCTTTTAATAAGGAGGCCCCCAGATCGTGCCCCCCATGTGAATACGTAAAGGGTACATAGAACCCCTACCCATTCACCAAAAAAGGGTAAAAAGTGAATAAAGACACAATAAAAACTAAAAAAAAGTGTTTCCCCGGTGTAATTACACCATCAATCATGATGCCCGCCGCACCACCAGACCAGAAAAAAGGAAAAAATAAAAAACTCCAGTCTCTCCGAAGGCTCCTGCTGTCTGCCTGCTCTGTCATCTGACATTTCTTAAATAACTAAGTCAGTGTGTGACCCCCTTGTGATGTCATCGACCCAGCATTCAACAAGGGGGTGGCAGCTGGCTTCCCGACCTGCTACTTAACAACCAGCTATTCTTCACACAGAATTCAAATCGATCAGAAAATTTGGAATTTGTTAGTAGATGAATGTATGAAACAAAATTAAATGAATGTCAACAAAATTATTAAAAAAGATTGAACTGCACCTCCCCATTTTTCCCCATCACTTTCAGTTTCATTTATAATAAAAAAATATAAAGGGTGGTTCCACTCAGTGGGGGCACAGACAGTAATAGGAGGTTAATTTTTATTTCAGTCTTTAGCTTTATTTTTTAAGTTTTCTTAAATGATATTAAATCAAAAAGCAATGTTTTTTTTTTATAAGCGAACCAATTCTTAGATATGGTGGGTGCATTTGTTTTATTTTTTCGCCTTTATTTCCCTTATTGTCTCCTGGTGATCTGACCTGTAAGGCTCGATTCACATCTATGCATGTTGCTTTTGAGTGTTTTTGCAGTGCTTATTGCGGTGCTTGTCTTGCTTTTGGACACGCGTTTTTACCGCGATTTTGCTGCGTTTTTTTTTTCTTTTTTTTTCTTTTTTTTACACTGTGGTTGCTGAGCAACCAGCTATATACAGTGAAAAAAAAATGAAAAAAAAATGAAAAAAAAGAGAAACGCAAAACGCAAATTGCGGCAAAATCGCGGTGAAAACGCGGTAAAAACGCGTTACTTGCATTTTTGATGCAGGTCCATTGACTTCTATTACATGCAAAACGCTGCATTTTGCATGAAAAAAAGTCCCTGACCCTTTCCAAAAACACAGAGGCACAGAAATGCACTGATGTGAACAGGTCCATAGGAACCCATATTAAAAAAAATTCCCTGCATTTCTGCAAAATGCTAAATTCTTCAAAATACGTGTAAGGCTGGATTCACACCTATGCATTTTTATTGCTTTCTGCATTTTGCAGATTTGCACTACAGAACGTGTTCCATAGGAAACCATGTTAAATGGGCTGTAATGCAAATCTGCAAAATGCAAAAAGCACTAAAAATGCATAGGTGTGAATCCAGCCTTAGTGTGAATCCAGCCTAAATCTGTTGTTTTTCAAAAGAACAAGCTTTTTTGCATATTTATCAGAGTGTTGAGACCAGGGGCGGACTGACAACATCCAGGGCCCCCGGACCAAATTAAGCAAGGGCCCCCTGTCAGGCCCTGCCCATGACCCGCCCCTGGCCTCGCTCCTTCATTTTGCATAAAGTACAACTTCTGCCCTTTTTTAAAAAAAAACACTATTTAACAGAGTCTAATGGGACCTGGAGGGAGGTCTTTCTCTGACAATGTCCATTGGACAGTCTGTTAGAAAGTGTCCCCTCCAGGCCCCATTAGAGACTACAACAGAGTCTAATGGGACCTGGAGGGGGGTATCTTTCTAACAGTGTGCATCAGAAAGTCTCTGTTAGAGAGCGAGACCACCTCCAGGACCCATTGGAGAATTCAAAAGAGTCTAATGGGAACTGGAGGGGGGTCTCTCTAACAGAGACCCTTTCAGTGTCCATTGTAGAATCTGAGTCACCCCTTTCGGTCCAATTATAGACTGAAAAGGTGTATAATGGGACCTGGAGGGGGGGCCTCTTTCTAATAGACTGAACAGTTAACACATTCATTCACTCTGGTCCTCACGGGATCCCCTCCTTGTGCCATGACTCTTAGCCCTGCCCATAGGTGTGCGTGGCCTACTGTATTGGAGTGTGCACCTCAAAGCTCCAACATATATGCATTTGTGACATATTAACCGGCCTTGTCCCCACTCATCATCCTAAAACAATGGGGGGGGGGCAGGGGAGCACACAAGGGGACCTGGGCAGCTGAAAGAAAATGAACTGGGACAAGAGGGGTGGCATACATTGGTACCAATCCCCTGTATTTTCCCTGATGGGGTAGGTGCCAGGAAGATAGCAGGTGGGCAGGCACAGCGGCTGCATATTATGGGCACAAAGCCTGCAATTGATGGAGCACAGTTGGCTGCATTTGCTGTGATTATAGGGGGTGTATGAAGAATGCATGGAGTGTGCTGTGAGTATAGGGGGTGTATGAAGAATGCATGGAGTGTGCTGTGAGTATAGGGGGTGTATGAGGAATGCATGGAGTGTGCTGTGAGTATAGGGGGTGTATGAAGAATGCATGGAGTGTGCTGTGAGTATAGGGGGTGTATGAGGAATGCATGGAGTGTGCTGTGAGTATAGGGGGTGTATGAAGAATGCATGGAGTGTGCTGTGAGTATAGGGGGTGTATGATGAATGCATGGAGTGTGCTGTGAGTATAGGGGGTGTATGAAGAATGCATGGAGTGTGCTGTGAGTATAGGGGTGTATGAAGAATGCATGGAGTGTGCTGTGAGTATAGGGGGTGTATGAAGAATGCATGGAGTGTGCTGTGAGTATAGGGGGTGTATGAGAAATGCATGGAGTGTGCTGTGAGTATAGGGGGTGTATGAGGAATGCATGGAGTGTGCTGTGAGTATAGTGGGTGTGGTGAATGGGTGGGTGTGGTGAATGCATGGAGTGTCTTATATGTATATATATATATATATATATATATATATATATATATATATATATATATATATGTCTTTATGTCTTTTAGATCATTTTCTGCTGTTTTTAAAAAAATATTTTTTTTTAAGGGGGTGGGGGTTGGGCTTGCCCAGGGCACAGTATAGTCTAGCACTGGATCTGTTTGGGTACTGTAAATCACGCACTCCTGATCTGGGAGGGCAATCTAATGATTGCAGTGCCAGTGCCCAAGGCAAATCAGGGTGCCAAGATCACAGGGAAGAATTCCTCTAGCAGCAGATCAGGCTGCCTGCTGCTGACATAAATCAAATGACAGGACCACAAAGTGGAGTTTCCCTCCCCCTCCCCAGGCTCAGCAACAGCTCCCTTATAAAAACAACAGCCATCAAGGATCCTAATTCCTCCTCTTCACCACAGCCAGCCTGCACAACAGGGAACCCCCTCCCCCTCCTGTCACATGAGGAGCACTGCAGACTCAGTCAGCTCTCTGCCTACAGCAGCTCTGCTCCCTCCCCTGCGGTCTAGTAAGGAAACAGCTCAGCAGTCATCATCTTACCTTCCTTGCTTCTGGGCTCTCACTCTTTCTGCTACACCCTCTCTTCTCTCTTCTCGTGCCAGATGCAGAGGCACCATGTGACACAGGGGGGCTTTTAAAAGGCAGCACCTCTGCACAACATTCTGAATCAATCCGCCCCCCTCTCAGCCGGGACTAACTAAACATCAGCGGCTTATGCGGCTGTTTCCCTCCTCTACAAAAAAGAGTCCCCAGCCAAGTAGCAGACAGGATTCACAGCAGGTACAATATTATTTAAAAGAAATCATGTGAATTGTATGGCAATACCTCAGTGCAATTTTTGAGGGTGCTATGAGGTGCCACCCCTGTGGGCCACTCATGGGGCCCCCCTAACTACGGGCCCTCGATCTGTGCCCGAGTGACCGACTGGTCAGTCCGCCCCTGGTTGAGACCATTTCCATTGACAGAGGTGCTTACATTAATTATATTTTATTTATTTATTTATTTATTTATGTAAAACCTTTATCCCAAAAGGTAAAAAAAAAAAAAAACTGCTGCTAAAACTGCTTATACAGTGTCAGCTGGAGTTTGGATTGTGGTAATGTGTTAGTGTATCTAAATCTTCTCCCAGATTAACAATACTGTTTTCCAAAGCACCTCATGATCATCCAGAGTGGGGGCACTCTTATTAAAATTCTTAAAAGTCCGGCAGGAAGTCTGTCAGACTAAGTCCGCCGGATATTTGGGTACGTGTGTACGCGGCATAAGGCCTGGTTCACACCTATGCAGGTTTGCAGTTTGCATATTTTAGATGCATTTTGCATTTTTCAATAAACGTTTTTGATCCAAGTCTATAGAATCAAAAACCAGAAAAAGTCACTGGGCCTTTCCAGAAAATGCATAAATGTGAACGTAACCCATAGGAAACCATGTAATGTGTTTCTGCAAAACTGAAAACGCACTAAAAAATACATAGGTGTGAACCAGGCCTAATACAGGAGGTATGCTACTGGCCAGATCATCAGGTAAAGAATAAAGGAAAAAAGCCTAAAAAAACACTAATGCAGCCACTGTATCCAATAACTGGTAAACTGCAATATATTGCATGTTTTGGTTTTGGGTGTAATACCTCTTTAATCTATTTAAGAAAAATGTGGCTAAATGTACATTTTAAAGTTGAACTCCAGGATGAGAAAATATAGTCCACATACAAGAGGAATATGTATTCATATTTGAATAGTTGTGTCTTTTTGTGTATTTCTTCCAGATCTGTGCTGTAATCCAGTGTGAAACTGTCTTTGCGCTTCAGATATGTCGGCTGTAGTTCCATGATGCAAATCCTCCAATCCATCACATCCTGAAGGTGCTCTATTGGATTGAGATCTGGTGACTATGGAGGCCATTGGAGTACATGGATCTCATTGTATTGCTCAAGAAACAAGTGGTGAGATGATTTTAGCTTTGCGACATGGTGCATTATCCTGCTGGAAGTAGCCATCAGAAGATGGGTACACTGTAGTCATAAAGGGTTGGACAAACTCAGGTAGGTCGTGATGTTTAAATGATGCTCATTTGGAACTGAGGGGCCCAAAGTGTGCCAAGAAAATATACTCCACACGATTACACCACCACCAGCCTGAACCATTGATAAAAGGCAGGATGGATCCATGCTTTCATATTGTTTACTAGAGATGGCCTAGCGGTTCGCCTGGCGGTCGGTTCGTGGCAAATTTTGCATGTTCGCGATTCGCCAAACCGGCGGACTTCTGGCGCTGTTCGCCCGGTGGACATATGCGTTTACATTGTGAAAGAACTTTGACCCATGATGACACATCCATCGTGGGGTACAGGACAGCTAATTGAGACATTTCAGCACATGGACAATTGGACATCCCCCCTTATAAATAGACCTGATCTGGCAGCCATTTTACATTCTGTCTTATGTCAGTGTAGGGACAGGACGCTGTGTGGAGCAGGGAGAAACTGTAGTGACACAAAGCACTAGCTATTAGGTCCACAAAAGTCCTTTTAAGGACTGGTATAGGTGTAGTACAGTATATAGGGTTCGGTGCACTGCTGCGGACTGCTGTGCTGGTGATTGCTGAGTGTACTGCTGACCAATTCTGCAGCTGTCTTTTGTCAGTGTAGGGACAGGACACTGGCTATTACTATTAGGTCCACAAAGGTCCTTTTAAGGACTGATATACAGTGGTGTGAAAAAGTGTTTGCCCCCTTCCTCATTTCCTGTTCCTTTGCATGTTTGTCACACTTAAGTGTTTCGGAACATCAAACCAATTTAAACAATAGTCAAGGACAACACAAGTAAACACAAAATGCAATTTGTAAATGAAGGTGTTTATTATTAAAGGTGAAAAAAAATCCAAACCATCATGGCCCTGTGTGAAAAAGTGATTGCCCCCTAAACCTAATAACTGGTTGGGCCACCCTTAGCAGCAACAACTGCAACCAAGCGTTTGCGATAACGTGCAATGAGGCTTTTACAGCGTCCTGGAGGAATTTTGGCCCACTCATCTTTGCAGAATTGTCCTAATTCAATTACATTAGAGGGTTTTCGAGCATGAACGGCCTTTTTAAGGTCATACCACAACATCTCAATAGGATTCAGGTCAGGACTTTGGCTAGGCCACTCCAAAGTCTTCATTTTGTTTTTCTTCAGCCATTCGGTGGTGGACTTGCTGGTGTGTTTAAGATCATTGTCCTGCTGCAGAACCCAAGTTCGTTTCAGCTTGAGTACACGAACAGATGGTCGGACATTCTCCTTCAGGATCTCTTGGTAGACAGCAGAATTCATAGTTCCTTTTATCACGGCAAGTCTTCCAGGTCCTGAAGCAGCAAAACAGCCCCAGACCATCACACTACCACCACCATATTTTACTGTTGGTATAATGTTCTTTTTATTAAATGCAGTGTTCCTTCTACGCCAGATATACTTGGACACACACCTTCCAAAGAGTTCCACTTTTGTCTCATCGGTCCACAGAATGTTGTCCCAAAAGTCTTGGGGATCATCAAGATGTGTTGTGGAGAAATTGAGACGAGCTTTGATGTTCTTTTTGCTCAGCAGTGGTTTTCTCCTTGGAACTCTGCCATGCAGGCCATTTTTGACCAGTCTTTTCCTGATGGTGGAGGCATGAACGCTGACCTTAACTGAGGCAAGTGAGGCCTGCAGTTCCTTCGACGTTGTTGTGGGGTCTTTTGTGACCTCTTGGATGAGTTGTCACTGCGCTCTTGGGGTAATTTTGGGTGGCCGGCCACTCCTGGGAAGGTTCACCACTGTTCCATGTCTTCGCCATTTGTGGATAATGGCTCTCACTGTGGTTTGCTGGATTCCCAAAGCTTTGGAAATGGCTTTATAACCCTTTCCAGACTGATAGATCTCAATTACTTTCTTTCTCAATTGTTCCTGAATTTCTTTGGGTCTCGGCATGATGTGTAGCTTTTAAGGATCTTCTGGTGGACCTTACTGTGTCAAGCAGCTCCTATTTAAGTGATGCCTTGATTGTGAACAGGTGTGGCAATAATCAGGCCTGGGTGTGGCTAGAGAAATTGAACTCAGGTGTGGACAACCACAGTTATAGTATGTTTTAACAAGGGGGCAATCACTTTTTCACACAGGGCCATGATGGTTTGGATTTTTTTTCACCTTTAATAATAAACACCTTCATTTACAAATTGCATTTTGTGTTTACTTGTGTTGTCCTTGACTATTGTTTAAATTGGTTTGATGTTCCGAAACACTTAAGTGTGACAAACATGCAAAGGAACAGGAAATGAGGAAGGGGGCAAACACTTTTTCACACCACTGTAGGTGTACAGTATATAGGGTTGTACACGTATAATATACTTTCTTTCAAATATAGAAAGCCTATTATACTTGACTGCTGAGCTGAGTGCTGACTGATTCTGCAGTTGTCTTTTATCAGTGTAGGGACTGAGGGACAGTCTGCAAATCACTAGCTACTAGGTCCACAAAGGTCATTTTATAGGTGTACAGTATATAGGGTTGTACACGTATAATATACTTTCTTTCCAATATATATTATGGTGCACTACTGTGCTGCTGAGTGCTGCCCGATTCTGCAGCTTTTATCAGTGTAGGGACTGAGGGACAGTTTGGTGTTCTGAGAAGGAACATTCTGCAAGTCACTAGCTACTAGGTCCACAAAGGTCCTTTTAAGGACTGGTATAAGTGTACAGTATATAGGGTTGTACACATATAATATACTTTCTTTCAAATATACAAAGTATATTATACTTGACTGCCGACCGATTCTGCAGCTGTCTTTTATCAGTTTAGGGACTGAGGGACATTTTGGTGTTCTGAGCAGGGACAATCTGCTACTAGGTCCACAAAGGTCCTTTTAAGGACTGGTATAGGTGTACTATTTGGTGTGCAGTATATAGCGGTGTAATACACATGTAAAATACTTGCACATATAGAAAGCATAGTATAGTGCATTTCCACTGTGCAGCATTGTGACTGCTGAGCGGCTCAGCCACGATACTACAAAGAGTGACAAACGCAAATCAAAAAAGTATTATAACTGGTGTGATAGACCATTGGTCCCCAAAAACGACAGATTGAAGCGGGGTGTTATATACCTTCTTCCACATACATACTGCACTTCTCTAGACACTTTTGTCACAGGGTCATTTAAAAAATGACAGGCAGAGGAAGAGGCAGGCCCTTCCGCAGGGGTGGTAGGGGTAGGGCAGGAGCAACAGACTTGAGCCAAAGTGGCAAATTGCAGAAGTCACGTGCGATTACGTCAAAGGACACACCAGACTTGGTTGAGTGGCTCACTCAGCCTTACTCTTCTGCACCCTCCTCATCCTCTCGATCTGCACCCTCTTCTTCACTCGCTGCTGTGTGCACCCCCAAAGACACTACCACCAACACCCCCATATACCTTCCGCTTGAGTCACAGGAATTATTTTCCTATCCATCACAAGACATTGCCGATGCACAGCCACTCTTGGCATTGGATCAGGAAGAGGAGGTAGCAACAACCGCCACTCAGCAGTCTGATGACAGTACCCAGAGCAGCCCAAGGAGGAGGTTGGTCCCCGGTGTTGCTGCCTACTCCGAAATCTCTAATTATAGTGATGGGGAAGGTGACATTGATGATGACGTGTCTAGTGATGTCACGTGGGTGCCCAAAAGATATCGGTGCTGGTGTCAGTGCTCTCTATCTCGGTGCGGGTGTGGTGTCAGTGCTCTCTATCTCGGTGCTGGTGTCAGTGCTCTCTATCTCGGTGATGGTGTCAGTGCTCTCTATCACGGTGCTGGTGTCAGTGCTCTCTATCTCGGTGCTGGTGTCAGTGCTCTATATCTTGGTGCTTGTGTCAGTGCTCTCTATCTCGGTGCTGGTGTCAGTGCTCTCTATCATGGTGCTGGTGTCAGTGCTCTCTATCTCGGTGCTGGTGTCAGTGCTCTCTATCACAGTGCTGGTGTCAGTGCTCTCTATCACGGTGCTGGTGTCAGTGCTCTCTATCTCGGTACTGGTGTCAGTGCTCTCTATCTCGTGCTGGTGTCAGTGCTCTCTATCTCGGTGCTGGTGTGGTGTCAGTGCTCTCTATCTCGGTGTGGTGTCAGTGCTCTCTATCACATTGCTGGTGTCAGGGCTCTCTCTCTATCTCAGTGCTGGTGTCAGTGGTAGTGCTCTCTCTCTATCTCTGTGCTGGTGTGGTGTCAGTGCTCTCTATCTCGGTGCTGGTGTGCTGGCAGTGCTCTCTATCTCGGTGCTGGCGTCAGTGCTCTCTATCTCGGTGCTGGTGTCAGTGCTCTCTATCACGGTGCTGGTGTTAGTGCTCTCTATCATGGTGCTGGTGTCAGTGCTCTCTATCTTGGTGCTGGTGTCAGTGCGCTCTATCTCGGTGCTGGTGTGGTGTCAGTGCTCTCTATCTTGGTGCAGATGTGGTGTCAGTGCTCTCTATCACGGTGCTGGTGTCAGTGCTCTCTCTCTATCTCGGTGCTGGTGTCAGTGGTAGTGCTCTCTCTCTATCTCGGTGCTGGTGTCAGTGCTCTCTATCATTGTGCTGGTGTCAGTGCTCTCTATCACGGTGCTGGTGTGGTGTCAGTGCTCTCTATCTCAGTGCTGGTGTCAGTGCTCTCTATCACGGTGCTGGTGTCAGTGCTCTCTATCATGGTGCTGGTGTCAGTGCTCTTTATCTCGGTGCTGGTGTCAGTGCTCTCTATCTCGGTGCTGGTGTCAGTGCTCTCTATCACGGTGCTGGTGTCAGTGCTCTCTATCACGGTGCTGGTGTCAGTGCTCTCTATCTCGGTGCTGGTGTCAGTGCTCTCTATCTCGGTGCTGGTGTCAGTGCTCTCTATCATGGTGCTGGTGTCAGTGCTCTCTATCTCGGTGCTGGTGTCAGGCTCTCTATCACGGTGCTGGTGTCAGTGCTCTCTATCACAGGGCTGGTGTCAGTGCCCAGTCTCTATCACGGTGCTGGTGTCAGTGTTCTATCTCAGTGCTGGTGTCAGTGAGGGAGATAGCAGTGGAGAAGCCAATCAGTAGGCAGTGCCAGCACCATGGCTGAGGATCAGCACTAGACTGGCACCTCCGGAACACCCCAGTGGAGCCCTGCATAGGTGGGGGTAAGGGCCGGGCAGAGGGAGGGGCTCAAGCACAGGTTGGCACGCTGGGACACTGGCACAGGTCTGCGCTGCCCTGACTGTGGCACTGATCATCTCCTGCACCCCCTTCATAACCTGCCCTGACCTTGCCTCTCCTCCATGGCCTTCATGCGCTCTTGAATTGTCAAAATTTCACAGATAAAAAAAGAATGCTTGTTATTGTCGATCCCAGATTCACTTCAAACTTTTGTTATGTCAGTGTCCATGTGGTGGGACTATGTGTGCACAGCTAGTAAGTATTTTGTGGCTGAAAATATGACCTGTAGGTTTTTAAGGTTCCCCTTCCATTAAAGTCAATGGGGCCCGCCGCAAACTTTGCGGTTCTCAAACTTTTTGCCGCGTCCGCGGTTCGCATTCGCAAATCGTCCCGTCGGAAGTTCGTCCATCACTATTGTTTACACCAAATTCTGACCCTACCATCTAAATGTCACAGCTGAAATCAAGACTAGTTTTTCCAATCTTCTATTGTCCAATTTTGGTGAGCCTGTGCAAATTGTAGCCTCAGTTTCCTGTTCTTAGCTGACAGGAGTGGTACCCGGTGTGGTCTTCTACTGCTGTAGCCAATCTGCTTCAAGTTTCTATGTGCTGGGCATTCAGAGATGGTATTCTGCATACCTTGATTGTAACGAGTGGTTATTTGAGTTACTGTTGTCTTTCTATCATCTCGCACCAATCTGCCCATTCTCCTCTGACCTCAACAAGGCTTTTTTGTCCAAACAACTGCTGCTCATTGGATATTTTCTCTTTTTCTGAGCATTACCTGTAAACCCCAGAGATAGTTGTGTGTGAAAATCCCAGTAGATCAGCAGTTTTTGAAATACTCAGACCAGCCCACCTGACACCAAAAACCATGCTATGTTCAAAGTCACTTAAATCCCTTTCTTCCCCATTCCGAGGCTCAGTTTGAACTTCAGCAAGTTTTCTTCACCACGTCTAGATGCCTAAATGCATTGAGTTGGTGCCATGTGATTGGCTGATTAGCAATTTGTGTTACCAAACAATTGAACAGGTGTACCTAATAAAGTGGCTGGTGAATGTAGATTACCACTTATACATTGGGAATGTAGGGTATCAGAGGCTGGGATACACATATTGGAAACATTTTTTACTGTTTTTTGTCTGACGTGTGGGCTTATTAGTTTATTAAATGGTAATGGTAGGGTTACTTCTGCCACAGGGCTTCTCCTGCTTTGGCTCCTGAGCATATATTCTTTAAAGCATAATCTCTGCAGATCTTGGAGGATCTTGAATTAGAACCCCAGCTCCTTTTAAAAAAAGCACCCACAAGAGCCATAGCAGAGCTATTTGGTTAGAGACCCAGAAGACACTCAGGTGATATCTCTCAGCTGACCAGGGACAACTTATAATTGTACAGAAAGGGAAGAACGTTAGCAAAATAAAGAAAGATCTGGACTGGACTGTATAGCCTGCTTCCACTGCAACCCATACAGGGTTAAAGTAGAACTATATTCAAAGGAGAAAAAATACCTATATTATGCTGTCTGTCAATAGTACTTACACAGCCTGTATTGTTGATTTGACTTCCTCTGTAAAATAAAGATGTGAAATAAAAAAGGGAATTCATATATGAATACTATCACACATTTGCCAGAATACAATATTTTTCACAATACTGGTCCTTTAAGCAACGAAAAAATGAGAGCGAGTGAATGGATGATGTTATTGTTATAGCCCTTTATGACTGCATTTTGTACTGTGCAGCAGAAGATAGTTATAGTAATAATGATATTATGTATTGCAATTTCTGCTCAGCTATGTGCAGTAAAGTTTAGACTCAGAAATAAGCTCTAGTTTGACAGCTCTCTGCCTTGTAACACGTTTGTTTAACATCTCTGCAAGCATCTCACCAATTAAGGTCTATTTGATTGCTTATGCAAATACATACCCCAAAGCGTAATTAGGAAATGCACAGGAGCAAATTTTAAAACACATATTGATTTCCTAATGCTAAATACTGAGAGCCTGGGTCTTAGCAATAAAAGGAAAAGGGGGATTTGTAAAATTATTAAAACAGACACATAAGAAGCAGCATTTAGCAAATTATGTGTTGGTATAAAAAGTTTTGAAACTTTGTTTGCAAACTTTACATTATAATCAGTGACTATTAACCACTTTAAAGAGGTATATTGCCAATGGACAATTACATTTTATGTGTTGCCCACTGTGTCAGTGTGTTAGTTTACAGTAGATACTTCATGATGTTTAAAGGTTTGTTTTGTACATATAATTTTTTCCCCCCATATTAGCATATATATTGCATACATACATTCTATGCATTAAGGTGAAAAATCTTCTGTTTTGCTGCAGCCCCCCATTTTACTTACCTGAATGCTGTCATCCACCGGGAACGAGCACATAAGCTCTAGCTGGTGTCTCGTGCCCTGATTGGATAAACTGATAACAGCACAGCTATTGGCTCCCACTGCTGTCAATCAAATCCAATTATGCTGCACATGGGGGTGGGGCTCATTCCTGCATTCTGTGTGAATGGACACAGATGCAGGACTCAGGAGTGCGCCCACAAGGGTGTCCACCTTAGGAGAGCCTTCTCCAATGTGGACACTCGATGCAGGGAGGAGCCACCAGCGCCACTGAGGGACCCCAGAATAACAGGATCGGGCCACGCTGTGCAAAACCAACTGCACAGTGGAGGTATGACAAGTTTGTTATTTAAAAAAAAAAAAAAAAACACGAGGGTTTACAACCCCTTTAATGTACTACTGAAAGGCAATTTATGAATGAGATTGCAAATGTTAAATGATTTGCATTTCACTTAAAATAAAATTTCTTGAGCTAGAAACCTCTCTCCTACATTGGCCATAAACATTTACTCTTATCCAAGCACAACGCTAGAGGCACATAAGGCTTTGGGATCAGTTTATGGTGCATTTTTTAGGTTTTTGTACTTCATTTGCCATGTAGTTGATGCATTAATATGTATTCTCATGTATTCACATGGACTTGTATTAATTATAATAATTGTTATAGTAACAAACAAAAATGTATACCATACTGACATTAACTTCAAATCCTATGTACAATATATTAGCCTTACACTAACTTGATAATGAGAAAAGTGCTGTACCCCATAGTAGTTAATAACATAGTTACATAGTAGGTTAAGTTGAATAAAGACAGTAGTCCATCCAGTTCAACCTGTGTAGGTGCATGTGTGTCAGTGTCTATAATTATTTCTCATATCCCGGTATGTTGTGTTCTTTAAGATGCACATCCAAGTGTGTCCTAAAAATATCCATACTCCCCTCTGCCACCACCAATTGTGGAAGATTTCCACATCCGTATTGCCCTGACAGTGAAAAACCCCTGCACAGTTTAAGGTTAAATTGCTTCTCCTCCAATCTCATTGTGTGGCCCGGTTTTCTCTTATGCCGCGTACACACGACCAGACTTTTCAACATCAAAAGTCTGACGGAATGATTCCGGCAGACTATTCGAACGTGTGTGGGCTGCAGCGGACTTTTGATTTGCAAAAGTCTGACAGACTTTAGAAATGGAACATGTTTCAAATTTTTCCGACAGAACTCTGCCGGACCCAGTTCCTACTGAGAAATCCGCTCGTGTGTGTGCTAGTCTGACGGACAAAAACCAACGCTAGGGCAGCTATTGGCTACTGGCTATGAACTTCCTTATTCTAGTCCAGTCATACGTCATCACGTTCGAATCCGTCAGACTTTGGTGTGATTGTGTGTGGCCAAGTCCGTTCATTCGGAAAGTCCGTCAGAACTCTGTCAGAACTCCGTCAGAACTCCGTCGAAAGTCTGTCAGACTTAGTCCCTCGAAAAGTCTGGTCGTGTGTACACGGCATTACACTCCTTGAGACGGAATTGTTTTTTTCCTACGCTGGGATCACCATTGAGATATTTGTAAATCGCTATCATGTCCCCTCTCAAACGTTTCTTCTCCAGTGAGAATACATTTAGTGCTTGTTGTCGTTCCTCGTAATTGAGATCATCCAGGCCCCCTTATTCATTTTGTTGCCCTTCTTTGGACGCTCTCCAGTTCCAGCACATCCCTTCTGAGGACTGGTGACCAGAACTGAACTAAGTACTCCAGATGTGGCCTAACCAGTGTTTTATAAAGTGCCAGGATTATAGTTATATAATGACTCAGCTTTCATTGCTTTAGAGTAATCAGAACAGTTCAATTCTTATTGGTTAATATAAGTTATTGCAATTGGAATATTAAAGTGATTGTAAAGTCTCATTGTTTTTTTTAATATAAAAATGTACCTGCTCTGTGTAGTGGTTTTGCACAAGGCAGCCCAAATCCTCCTTTTCCCTCCCTCCTGTTTGGTTCCCCCACAGCAAGCAGCTTGCAATGTGGGCACCCGAGCCAAGCCACAGCTCCATGTGTCCATTCAGACATGAAGCAGAGGTTTGGCCCCACCCCCTCTCTCTCCTCATTGGCTAACTGACTTTGATTTAAAGCAGCGGGAGCCAATGGTGTCACTGCTGTGTCTCACCCAATCAGCAGAGAGAGTCCTGGGTGGCCGAGGCATTTGTGGACATTGTTGGATTGAGAGGGGGCTCAGGTAAGTATTAGAGGAGCTGAGGGGTTCAAATGCACACAGAATGATTTTTATCTTAATGCATAGAATACATTAAGATAAAAAAACCTTCTGAATTTACAATCACTTTAAATTTTGCTTTCATAAATAATATGTGCACCATTGGTGGAAATAGAGCATCTGAAAAGAATAACTGGAATTAACAAATTTATTCCACATTAAAATATAGGATGGCTATTAAGTAAATCAGAGGGCCCAGGAAAATGTAATATCCATGTAGCCTGTGCCTAAAATGGTAACGAGTAACCATATCCAATGTTTGCCACCACACATGATGCTTTATTTATCATCTGGCTCAAGGGTGCCTTTCAGATCTCTCATAATCCCAGCAATGCCCATGGTAGCCAGTTGACCGCACAACCTAACTGAAATCAGTTGATCAGTGAGAGAGCGTTGGCTATGAAAATGTGTGTGAGGCAGGGGGCTATGGGAATTACACAGTAAAGATACCTGAATCAGTATGGTAAAAAATGTTTATCTGGGACCCCAATTAAAAAGTTAAAGAACCCTTGTGTTATCAGTATGCTAACAATTTTTTATCTGGAACCCCAATTAAAAAGTTCAAGAACCCTTGTGTTATGGTTTTGTTTTGTTTTGTGCAGTATATTTTTGATATGAAAGTGTTGTTAGCAAATAATAGCTATTGTGCAGTGATGATTGGTGATTAGGGGTTAAGATGAATGTTAAAGTTTGGGGTCACAGTTAAACTAAGGGTTAGAGTGAAAGTTTGCAAATACAGGTAGGGTTAGACTTTAAATCAATTAGAGTGTAGAGCTAGGCCGCGTACACACGCGGGGACTGTTCGCCCAACTTTGTCCGCTGGACAGTGTTTCGGCAAACAGTCCGCTCGTGTGTGGGCTTTCAGCGGACAGTTTCAGCGAACAGTCCGCTGAACAAGGTTTTTCGGAAATTCCGAAAAACTGTCCGCTGAAACCTTGTTTCAGCGAACAGTCCCCTCGTGTGTAGGCTTGTTCGTCAAACTAAGTTCCGCGCATGCTCAGAAAGGATTTACACGCCGAAAGTTATAATGCAGTGTATAGGACGTCGTATTTTTCGTCCCGTCGTACGTGCCGTTCACGTCATCGCGCACGGTTTCAGCAAACTGTTCGTCCGTCGTGTGTGGCCATGTCCGTCCATGCTAATTTTGAGCGGACTGTTTGCCGAAACTGTTTGACGGATAAAGTTGGGCAAACAGTCCCCGCGTGTGTACGCGGCCTTAGGGGTTATGTAGAGAAGGATTTATTTTATACATCTATAAATTTACTGCAACAGCTTGGTTGGGGAACAGGAGGGGATGGGGGAATGATAAAGTCTTCTTTAAATAAAGCATCTCCCATTCTTTAACAAAGTACAATGAAACAAAAAACTTTTTTTTTTTTTTTTGCACTGTTCATAAAATCTCTATATATTGTTTTACATTATATATGAAGGTGATGGTATATTTGCTAATTACATATGCAGACAGCTTGATTGATCGTCTGATAGTTTTGCTGCTCCTCTTTATTCTACACTAATCAATGGACAGATCTCTGTCAATAAGCTGCCAGAGTAACAATACATATTAGGCAGTTTATTCATTTATATACTTCATTATATTAATCATTTTACAAGAACTTTACCTGCAGTCAATGACATATCCAGAGACACGCGAGGGCCCATATACTAAGCTGCATATGTATCATAATCCTTGTAGTCAACTCTATGGTGAACTTCAGTGCCTTGCATTCAAATATATTCTCAGGCTGCTGTGCTAACTGTACACCACCCCCCCCCCTCCCATCTGTGGCACTGCAGCCTTTCCATTTCAGCTTCTTTCTAATCACTTTCAAACTCTGTGAAAGCAAGTACAATGCAAGTACAATGCAAACAGAAGCTGTCACAGGAATATCCTGCCCAGCTCACATTCGAGAAAATGTAGGCCTGTGCAATGTTATCCACAAGGCACAATTATGTACAAAAATGAACAGATGCGAGGACACCTTCATTACATAGCTCTGGGAGGATAGGTGCCTTCATTCTACTTAGGGTAAGCGGGTCTGACTTTATTAGCGAACCCAAAAATGAGGAAGACTATATAATCTGTTGTAAGGTGTCCTTTTTTTCCCTCTTTAAGTGCTTTTATTGGTTTATACAATCTATTCGTACCGGAAATTATCAGTGACCGTGGTCTTCAGTGAAGGCTGTACATGCTCCTTTTTCTATCCCTTTATACACATATATTGATCTTCAATATCTGAAGCTGAAGTAGATGTGGAGGAGTGGTTGGATCATAATTTTTTATACAGATTTATATACACAACCAAAATTCTCTATCTACCTAGGATCCAAACCTTAACAATTGTTGTATTTGCATTGGGTATCTGTTGACCTTGTCTAACAATAGGGTGCTGTTTAAGTGTTTTATGTCATGTTAATCGATTTGTTAATAAAAAATTTTTTTTATATAATTAATTGCCTCATAATATGCCCACAAAGTCCGCTTTTTCTTTGGGAAATATTCTCAATTCTTTCATATAATCATTGGATGTTGGCATAGTGGGGGGTCTTCCATTTCTATGTACGAAAATTAACATTGAGGTAGAGGTTGGAGTTTCCTTTGTCTGGCCACAAGTTGGCTTTAAAGTGGACTCAGGCAATGTCTTTCTTCAAAAAGTCGCTCCTGCTTCTCTTACTGAATCCAGTGAGGAAAGAGAAAGAGAGCAGCGCCACTGCTCTCGGGCACAGCACTGGATCGGGATCGGGTTCAGGTAAATATTTGGAGGCTAGGGGTGGGAGGAAAATAGAATGTTTTTTACCTTAATGCAGAAAATACATTAAGGTAAAAAACCTTCAGCCTTTACAATGACTTTAAGTATAGGTCCACTTTAATATAAGACACAGTAAGTATTACTCTAAGGCAAATTTTACAATAACTGGTCATTTCTACTAATTAAAATGCAAGATAGTAAGCTTCTTGTCTTGAAGGAGCAATTTATTTCTTGGTGCTGGTGCAGGTGCAGAGACCCCCAATTTGGCTCAATGTCTTAAGAAATTCAAGCATTTTCTGTGTTACAACTAAAAAAAACTGTATACAAAACAAAAACATGTAGAGGAATTAGTAAGTCTAGACATGGTCTTCCCTGGCCCATTAAGGCTAAAAAAAGGAGTAAGTGCAGCAATTCCCTTGAGACTCTGTGTTCCAGTTTTAAGGCTGTTGTGAGCTGGAAATAAACTGCAGGAAATTCACCTCCTTTTAAATGCATATTGGCACTTCCAGTGCATTATGGCATAATCAATGAGGTCAGGACACCTTGTTCAATTATGAATTTACTGAGATCATTATTCACTTACAAAAAAAAAAAAAGATCAAGAATTTGTTAAGTGCCAGAGAACTTACAATGGAAACATATCACTAAATCTTCAAAGCTCGATTAAAATATTTCATAATGCCATTTTCAGAGGTCTTGTGTAATAATTAAATGTGCAATGATATTTAAAGCTCGGCCTCCACCTGGGCAAACAATTTAATAGTTAGGAGGAAATCGTCCATGTACTTAAAGAAATGGCAAATAATTTATGTAGAAATTAAATTAAAAGACTGTATAGGAAAATAAAACTGATTGCAATTCAGTACTATTCTGCAAAAAGAAATTAGTCGTGAATATTTATGGGTTTTTCTGCCCAGAAGTGTAACTTCACTCCACTGGGTTTTGATGCAAAGTCTTCAGTGTAATTAATCTCAACTATTATAGTGGTTAGATGTATGTGAAGGCTCTAAATCCTTTTCTGTTGAGTGTGTGTGTGTGTGTGGGGGGGGGGGGGGGCTACAGCTACTGGTTATTGCAATTTGCACAATTGTTTTTCTCTTTGTGATACTTTAATGAGACAATATAACCATACAGGTTATGGTGAAATGGAATCAACATTTTTCTAATTTAGTATGAGAGAGCAAAAAGCAATAACGATGTTCAAAGTGTAAGAATTGACAGCAATATCATCAAGCACCATTCTTAGATAAAAATGAATGGGTTCTGACACTTAAAAAATCAACCTGCTAACAGGAGCAAAATGCAGGCACTCCGTTGTTTGACAGTTCATTCTAACTAAGCCAAACTCCAATACATCTTGGTAGCAGTGTAACAATCAGCGCCACCCCTAGTTTACCTAAAGTGCTAAGTGCAAAATAACAAATACCAAATACTGTGCACAAATAAATTGTTCACATAAAATTACAAACAATACAATCATCACAATCTCCTGTTGAATAAAGTTCTGTTGTAAATATATGTGTGTGACTTCTTGAGTACTTTAAACATCTGTTTGTATCATTCGCCACTGTTGACAATGCTTGATTGTGCACCCTCCACCAGCCGTTCATACCTGCTCACCTCGAGAATGAGTCAGATAGACTCAGAAATAAATCTTTACTCCCACTCCTCTATGGTCTCTCTATCGATCAGCTGTTCATCATCAGGGATGTTCATCATCAGGGATGAGCCAGATGTTCGAATCAAACGTAAGTTCAACTCGAACATTAGGTGTTCGCCTGTTAGCCAAACATTATGCGATGTCCCCAGCAAATTCGAAAAGCCACAGAACACAATTAAAGTCTATGGGACACTAACATGAAAAAACAAAAGTGCTAATTTTATAGGTTTATTGTCAGGGAAGACGGGCTTTCCATGTAAGATCCCGGCGTGCACGCATGGGTACTAGCACTTTAAGACACACACCTGTCACTAATACTGAAGTCAGGCGGGCTATTTAAACAGGGCTCCTACAGAGGTTCATTGCTGTTTGGTCTGCAGCTTCTGTGTTGTTTCCTGTTTCCTGTGTGACCTCTGAATCTTATCCAGCTTGTTGTTACCTGTGATTGCCTGCTGCCTGTTCTGATCCCGGCTTCCCTTGACTCTGATCCTGCCTGCTGATTCTGTCTGCTGATCTTCTGGTACTACTTGGCTTGTGACCTGACCTCTCTTCTGCCTACCGTCTATGCCCGATCTGCCTGATTAATACCGACCCGGCCTGTCTGACCCTGCATCTTGTTCATCTAGCCTGCTTCAGCTCCCAGCCCTGCAAACCAGCATATGGTCCTGCTCGTGTGAGTTCATCCACTACCTGCCTGCTGATCACCACTACTACAGGGACTATTGAACTCTTTTACAGGCACTCATACCCCACCGTGCTCCTGTGGCTGCTGTATCAATACCAGTGGTCCGTGAGCCGGAGTTGTACGAGAGGCCTTCCTCTGCACGTCAGGCTCACATCCCAGGTACGTAACACTTATATGCAAGTTATTGTCATAAAAAGTGTTTGGGGACCTGAATCCTGCCCCAGGGGACATATATCAATACAAAAAAATATAAAAAAAATGGCAATTTTTTCGGGAGCAGTGATTTTAATAATGCTTAAAGTGAAACAATAAAAATGTAATATTCCTTTAAATATTGTGCCCGGGGGGGTGGGGGGGGGGGGGTGGGGGTTGGGGAGGGTCTATATTATGCCTGTAAAGTGCTGCAGTTTTCCTGTGTTTACAACAGTACCACAGCAAAATGACTTTTCTAAAGGAAAAAAAGTAATTTCATAACTGAGCGCAGCTGTAATGAATTGCCGGGTCTTGGCAATATGGATAAAACTCATTGAAAAAAAAGCATGGGTCTCCTCCCCCCCCCCTCAGTCCATTACCAGGCCCTTTGGGTCTGGTATGAATATTTAGGGGGAACCATTTTTTTTTAAATTGCGTGGGGGTCTCCCCAAAATCCATACCAGGTCCTTCAGGTCTGGTATGGATATTAAGGGGAACCCTGTGCCAATTTTTGTTTCTTTTTAAATAGTGTACGGGTCCCCCTAAAATCTATACCAGACCATTTTCCGAGCATGCAACCTTGCAGACATGCAACCTGGCCGCCCGAAGGGCCGAAAAAGAAAAAAAAGCTACTAATGTTACTAATGTAACAAGAATGTTTAATGATTAACCACTTCAGCCCCGGAAGATTTTACCCCCTTCCTGACCAGAGCACCTTTTACAATTTGGTACTGCGTCGCGTTAACTGACAATTGCACGGTCATGCGATGCTTTACCCAAACAAAATTTGCATCCTTTTTTCCCCACAAATAGAGCTTTCTTTTGGTGATATTTGATCACCTCTGCGATTTTTATTTTTAATAAACAAAAAAAGAGCGAACAATTTGAAAAAAAAATCCATATTTTAAAATTTTTGCTATAATAAATATCCCTAAAAAAATGGATAATCACCAGTTTAAGCCAATATATATTCTTCTACATATTTTTGGCAAAAAATTGATATTGATTGGTTTGCACAAAAGTTATAGTGTCTACAAACGATGGGAAATTTTTATAGCATTTTTATTATTATTATTCTTTTTTGCTAGTAATGGCAGTGATCTGCAATTTTTAGCAGTACTGTGACATTGCGACAGACAGATTGGACACTTTTGACACATTTTTGGGACCATTGACATTTATACAGTGATCAGTGCTATAAATATGCATTCATTACTGGTAAATGTCACCGGTAGAGAACACTAGAGGCAATAAAGGGGTTAAATGTGCGATACCTAGATGTGTTCTAACAGTATGGGGATATGACTGACTGGGGGAGGAGAGATATTGTTGTTCCTACTTAGAAGGAACAAACAATATGTCTCCTCTCCCCTGACAGAACAGGGACAGGGGTTTACACACACAAATCCCCATACTGGCTCTCATTCACGGGATCACGTGTGGCCGGTGGTAATCACGCCTGCCGGCCATGTGCAATCTTGCCCCCTGCCCTCTGGTGGCTTTTAAAGGGAAAGCCGTACCCATATGATGTTTTGTCCAGGAAAGCCATTCTGCAGCAGTATATCTATGTGAGCCATTTGACAACTGGTTAAATATGGTACTATGCACAAGCCAACTAGTATGTGACCTGAGCAGGGTGTTGGTGGCTAAGAAGGAGAACATACCTATCTGCATGCTTTTAGTTCATCTGTCCATTCACAAACTGTCTGGTCTTAAGCACTTCCTCCTCCAGGACATGTGAATGACCCCTATTAAAGCGGTTGTCTGTGTCTGGGAAGGCGAAGACCCCAACCACTCCTGGAACTGGACTGGAGGTAGACTCATTCCATGCTGGATCTTTTAGGTGAATGCATCCCTGGACTGGAGAGGTACTAATTTTACACTTTGAGGCCCTTTACCCCCTCTATTTCTTTAGTTGACTGTTCTTTAGCTTTATAGCTCCAGTCGAATAATTCGACTTTTCAGGCAAAACTCTCCTCTTTAGGATAAGAAACAAGCTAGATAAGAAACTAGTTTAGAATGTGGCCAAAAGCAATGTTGCATCAAGTCAACAAATACAAATCTATTATTGTTTGCCACTTGAACATTGTAATCATCCAAAACACGCAGGGAGTCCTAGTATATTCCTGAAAGGCAGGAAATAATGTATTTGTCCCACGCATTTTATAGTATAATACAAATACACTGCCTTTTTTTTCTATGATATGAATAATTCCTACATTCAGGCTGCCCTGCAGCAAATAATTACATGCATTGCTTTCCAGTGCTTTCTATCTAAAAGCTGTAGGATCTCAAAGGTTCATATGACAAAATGTTGATCAAGAACTTTAGTTTCAGTTCACAAAACACAAAAAATCTACACGGCTCCTGGGTTATTGGTGTAGCCAGAGGTAGTCTTTGAATATGGAAAAAGCAACACTATGAACTAAAAGTTGAATCCAGAAGGCATTTTGTATGTAATAGTGCATAGTGTAATCATGTGCTGTAAAATAATCAGATATACCGCTAACAGCTATTGTACTACATCGAAGCAAAACTCCACCTGAAACAAAACTTTCCACTTTGGGTGAAAATTTTACAAGCTTTAGTGGATAGAGTAGGCAGGTGGACTCTCGGTTTAGTTTTATGGAGAATCCACAAGAGGGCAGTTGCTAAGTAACCAAGTCAAAATTACTTTTGCTATTGTTATGTGGAATTGATTTCTTTATGCTTGATTGCACATTGAAAGGATTCGTCTTATACTTAAGGACTTTAAACAATTAGATTTATAGATGCAAACATGCTAAAAAGATGCTTGAAAATTTCTGTTACTGGCTCTTGGGTTTGCGTGGGTTACTTTATATGCCATGCACTTGCCAGTTACTGCTAGTGATGTTCAAATTAGTTGTACTGACTAGCCAATTACTGATGTTTAGCCTAATTCCTTACTGGATAGCTAGCGGAGTACAAATGATCCTGCTGATAACTTTTTTCATTGTCTCATTGCAATCTCCCTTTACTTTATATTCATAGGGTATAATAGTAGATCCCTTTACTTAATATTCATAGGATATAATGGTAGATCTTACAGATATGCTAGTGTAAGTATCTTGTATGTAAAATGGTAATTTAGAGTGGTTAATTCATTTTTGCCACTAGATGGCGATAATAAATTGCCGCACAAAAGATTTTCAGTTACCGTTTTACTTTTTATATGATTTGTGTTTTTATTAATAAAATAATATTTTAATGGAGTTGTAAAGGCAGAAGGTTTTTCATCTTAATGCATTCTATGCATTAAGATAAAAAAACCTTCTGTCTGTAGCAGCCACCCCAGCACCCCCTATTACTTACCTGAGCCCCCTCTCTGACCAGCGATGTACTCTAATCCCTCGGCCATCTGGGACTCTCCCTCCTGATTGGCTGAGATGCAGCAGCAGTGCCATTGACTCTCGCGGCTGTCAATCAATGTAAATTAGCCAATCAGGGGAGAGAGAGGGCAGGGCCGAATCAGGGCTCCATGTGTGAATGGACACATGGAGCTGCACCTCGGCTCAGCTGGATGGAGCTGCTCAGCTGGATGGAGTTGCTTGCTGTGGGGGCACGCAACAGGAAGGAGGAGCCAGGAGCAGCAAAGAGGCACATGAGAAGTGAAGGATACAGGCTGCCCTATGTAAAACCAACTGCATAAAGCAGGTAAGTATAACAATGTTTGTTATACAAAAAAAAACAATATTTTACAATCACTTTAGGAGGAAAACTGTGAGCTTGGAAGCCATGCTAGACATACAGCGTGGATAATGACTAGTTATTCATAACGGGTTCTTTGGTTATCTACCATAATGAAGATCTATATTCCTCCATTTTGCTGTAGACTGACCAGTTACAATTACCCCTCAATTATAAATAGCCTAAAGGAAAGGTGGCACTTCACTTCCTGAAGATGCAAATTCTAGCGAAAAGTATGTCGGAGCATGAGACTGTCACTTCCGGGTGATGTGTGACGTCACATCCGGTCTGAAGAATGAAGCTTGCAGCGCACGTCGGCTTTATACTGGTGGTGACAGCGACATCCCATACCATACACACTGCATGTGCTGGTCCCGGCATCCAGACACCCATAAATGTGAGTGTAATATACATATTTAAAAACTGCCAACCTTTTTTAATAAAGTTACTGCACTATGATACTTTATATCTATCTCCCGTTTGGTTATCTTACTCATGAATGATATCACTATTGGAGAAATCCCGCAGACCACCCCTGGAGTAATCTTGGCTCTTGAGAGCACAAAAGCATTTTTTTGACCCACCTGTAAAAATAGGTCAAAAATTTCTGATGAGTACACATCCATATTCTAAATACAACCAGTGAAGGATTTTTGAAAAAATTGCATTGAAAGATTGTTTTTTGTGTTGGGAATACATCACACTGGACTATTTAATTGAATTGAATTGATTGTTACAATTTTGTCACGTACTGTATTACTTTATAGAACCAAGTGCTATACCTTTATTATGTACATACTAAAAGTGGATTTATCATTTTAAAGGGGCAGCTATGGTTTTCATTTTATTTAATGTATTAATATTTGTTTATATATATTTTTTTATATATTTGCTTGTATCTACTTCTAGTTTATTTTGGAGTAGGCGCCAACCATTGGTTTATTTGTTTACTTTTGAATAATTATTTAATAACCTTAAATGAGAAGTTTGGAAACATAAAAAACAAACAAACACTCTATGCCAAAGAACTTAGTGTTCACATGACTGTTGATCGTTCTGTTCTCTGTTCACTCTGAGCAGCAGTCTTTATCCCACTGTTGGCTGATTTTGGTTTAGAGAAGAATACAAGTAAGTGCATTCTTGTGACCCACAAGAGAAGTATGGCTAAAAAAGCTTTGGCCATAATTCTCTTTTAAGTTTATACTCACCTGTCCACACTCCTGTGAGATCTATGATGTGCAAGCCACGGGAAGCTGTACAGCCACTGCTGCATACTCTCTTGCTGGTCCCTAGCTTCTTCTATACACGAGTGAACATAATCCAATGCATTCCTATTTCAAGGCTGTCTTTTTACGTGTCTGAAGAATAAATGGGCTCTCTATATAAATAAATAGGATTTTTACATACATAGTCAGAAGAACCGGGGCTGACCAAGGTGCAGCTGCATGTAGTCCACACAGCATGGTTATCATATTAGCATTGACAGTTGAGCATAACATTCAGAGGTGTACTGAGGGGGGAGGGGGTTAACCTAAAAAAGTATAGTTATCCTTTAAGGCTAACACATATTCTTTATGTATTATGCATTACAGACTGGGGGGGGGGGGGAGAGTTAGATTTTTTTTGCTCATCTGCAGCATGGATTGGATTCCTGCATAGACTTCACAACAGATTTTAAACATCTAAATATGCAAGTTCAGGAAAATTGAGTTATTTAACAGCAGGGTCTTAATGAAAATAAAAGACATCTCAGCTATGAAAAGCTCATAATCCTCATTATTATGTAACACACTGTATACTCTCTGACTGCACCAAGTTAGAAGTCAGATTTCAAAACATTGTATTAATAGTCATAGTAATTTGTTTTTATGGCATTTGTTTAAAAAAAAAAAAAAAGCATTCCCACTTGGCTTCCAAAAAGTTTCCACGTTGAATGACATAGGTTGACTGTGAGCCACAGGTTAAGGATACCTGCTATAAGCTCTTGGAGGACCACTCTAGTACAGCTGTAATGTGTTTTTATGCTTCTGAAGCTTAAGAGTACCATACTAAAATGTACTGATTTTAAATTCATTGGCATTAATCATAATGCAATGTTAATCCTTGGGTGTAATGAAGTAGCTACTCATTTGCTAAGGTTTATAGAAACGTCTGCCAAATATTAACTATTCAGTGTATAAACAACTTACCAGTACATATTTAATGTACAAAACTCTTCCTCTGTCTTTCCCCTGAGTCTCATTTATTTTCCCCAATGGGACTCTGATGAAGGGGTAGGCCCCCCAAAATGAGTAACTACAGAAAAGTTTCAGGTCTCTGGAGGCTAACATCTTGATACTGTGAAGGGACATTATATGGACTGGTCATAGGTTCAATACAGTATATAATGAACATATGTAAGTGCATTTAAATTCTGATTTGGGGTCTATTAATAAAGTGATATTAAAAACAAAAACAAAAATATATTATCTTACAGCTTTCCAATTATTGAATGTGAAGACTCCATTATTTTGTTTAGACCTTTTTTACCTTTGTTTTCACCTGGTGATTCAGTTAGCAATTTCACCATGTTTTAACAGACCGAGCTATCCAGCAAATGTAGCAGCTAGAGGGTTAAGACAAATCATTCAACACTATTTATACATATTTGAACACTGACAGTATTTGTTAATTTACGTAAAACCTTTTATCTAAACCTGCTAACACATCTGGCACTATTCTCTTGAGAAATTGACAGTGTTACTGTCCAAGGGAGGCTCTGTTGGTCCTCCATAGAGTGAAGCCACCGTTAAATAGGAATTGAGCTACAAGCCAGATCACCTGTAATAATAAATGAAAAAGTCAACGAATGCAGCCACCACATTTAAAGTGGTTGTAAACCCTTACAAACCCCTTTGACCTACAGGTAAGCCTAGATTAAGGCTTACTTGTAGGTCCAAGAAATATCTCCTAAACCTACATGGTTTAGGAGATATTTACAAAAAGACAAGCACCGCTGTCTACGGCACATTTACCGTAGACGCACTGAGTATGCCGCTGCTAACGGCGATATGCCGTTAGGGTCGGCTCCCATGTGCATGCGTGGGAGTGACATCATTGCTGCTCCGGCGTTATGAGTGGCCTAAGCAGCGATACCTGGAAGAAGATGGTGCTACAGGGGACAGCGGTGACATTGCTGGCTCCTGTGTCAGGTAAGTGACACATAATGGACTACTATGCGATGCATAGCAGCCCATTATTCTTTACCTTTGCAGGGAGACAAAGAGAAAGTAAACCCATCTTTCAGTATCAGTTTTCTTGCCGCTATTGGCATCTGGTCACATGACATCTGAGCACCACAAATAAAGTGAGTGCTGGCAAACTTTTTATTATAATTTCTTAACCATGGACAAGACACCAAGTTTAGCACCACATCCCTCAGATAAAGAAATATTGAAGTATTTATGGTATTTTTAAGTTAAAATACTAGTAAATAGATCCATATACATGACGTGAGTGGCGCATGCTCCAACCGTGCTGATTGCTGGTTGGATGGGGGGTATTTAAGGCTGCTTGTTTCGGTAATTACACCTCCTGGAACCGCAGGGACATGCTCACACATCACAGAACTTCAGGTATTAGCTTTTTAAAAAGATTCTTCTTATAGTACTTGCTAACGATACAGTATTTTGTTACTGCTATCCCTTGTTGTTTGGGGGATTAAAGAGGAAGTAAACCCTGCAAAGGTAAAGCATAATGGGCTACTACTATACATCGCATAGTAGCCCATTATGTGTCACTTACCTGACACAGAAGCCAGAGATGTAATCGTCATCGTCATCCGTATATCGCTGCTCCAGCCACTCACAGCGCCGGAGCAGCGATGACGTCACTCCCGTGCATGCGCACGGAAGCCACCACTAACGGCATATCACCGTTTGCAGCGGCACACTCAGTGCGCCTGCGTGCCGCTGTCTACGGCACATGCACCGTAGACAGCGGTGACTGTCTTTTTATAAATATCTCCTAAACCATGGAGATATTTCTTGGACCTACAGGTGAGCCTTAATCTAGGCCAGTGTTTCTCAAATCCAGTCCTCAGGCCCCCCCCAACAGGTCATGTTTTCAGGATTTCCCTCAGATGAAACGGCTGTGGTAATTGCTAAGGCAGTGAAACTGATCAAATCACCTGTGAAAAATAATGGAAAACCTGAAAACATGACCTGTTGGGGGGGCCTGAGGACTGGATTTGAGAAACACTGATCTAGGCTTACCTGTAGGTCAAAGTGGTTTGTAATGCCGCGTACACACGATCAAACAAGAGGGTGGAAAAGTCTGGCAAACTCAAGTCCGCCAAACAATCCCCCCCGTGTGTAGCCTCCGGCATACTTTTTTGACCCGAAAGTACGGCGGACTTAGAATGTAGTTTTACACTCCAATCTTCCCGCCGGACTCGCATTTCGGCGGACAATCCAGCCGTGTGTATGCCAGTCCGCCGTACTTTTGAAATGAACGGACTTTTCCCGCTCGGAGAAAAGTCTGCTCATTTTGAGCGGGTCTCCAGGTAGGCGGGGCCCGCGAAGGAGACGTCGCTGGCCCCGCCGCCTGGTATGGACTTAAAGGGGAACCCCAACGCCGAAAAAAATCGGCGTGGGGGTCCCCCAAAGTCCACAACAGACCCTTGTCCGAGCACGCTACCCAGCCGGCCAGGAAAGGAGGGGCGAGCGAGCGCACCCCCTCCTGAGCCGTACCAGGCCGCGTGCCCTTAACATGGGGGGGTGCCTTGGGCAAGGGGGGGCCGCGTGGCCCCCCCACCCCAAAGCACCTTGTCCCCATGTTGATGAGGACAAGGGCATCTTCCCGACAACCCTGGCCGTTGGTTGTCGGGGTCTGCGGGCGGGGGGCTTATCGGAATCCGGGAGCCCCCTTTAATAAGGGGGCCCCCGGATACCGGCCCCCCACCCTATGTGAATGAGTATGGGGTACAATGTACCCCTATCCATTCACCTGTAAAATAAAGTACAAAAAAAACACAACACACAAGATAAAATAATTTATTGCACAGCTCCGGGGGTCTTCCGTCTTCGAGGGTCTTCTCGCCGGACTCCTCCGCTATCTTCTTGTAGCTCTTTTACTAGCGGAGGAGCCCGGCATTCTTCTTCGTCGCCGCGGCCTCTTCTTCCGACTTTGGGGGTCTTGTCCCCCTCTTCGGTTCTTCTGCCGGGCCACCGCGCCTTCTTATAGCTCTTTTACACGCTAGTAAAAGAGCTACAAGAAGATAGCGGAGGAGTCCGGCGAGAAGACCCCCGAAGACGGAAGACCCCCGGAGCTGTGCAATAAATTATTTTATCTTGTGTGTTGTGTTTTTTTTTGTACTTTATTTTACAGGTGAATGGGTAGGGGTACATTGTCCCCCATATTCATTCATATAGGGTGGGGGGCCGGTATGTTATGCTATGCATACTAGCTAATTATGCCTTTCTCTTGCAAGGTTTTTTGTTTTTTCGTTTTTTTGCTGTGGGTTTACTTCCTCTTTAAATGCCTCCTATGGTCACCTGGAGTGCTGTGGCACTTGTAGAATACTTGAATCGTCTTTACACGAAAGTCATCGCTAAGGAGAGGAGAGCGAATCGCTGCAGCCAGCTGGCGATCAGTGAGTATGAGCTGTTTTTTACAGTTTTTTACTCACTGATCACCAGTCTAGTGTAAAACACATGTCCCCACACATGTCCCCAAAACACACATGTCCCCAAATAATAAAAACACATGTCCCCAAATAATAAAAACACATGTCCCCCACATATGCCCCACTAAAATCACATGTCCCAATGATTATCTGCACACATATGTCCGTGATCACCTGTACACATCTATACATGATTATTTGCGTACATCTGTCCGTAATCACACAAACCAATTATTATACACTTAACGGAATTTTTTTTTACCAAAAACATGTAGCAGAATATATTTTGGCTTAAATTTATGACAAAATTCGATTTTATTGGATTTCTTTTAAAATAGAAAGAAGAAAATATTGTAATTTTCGCTCTTTTTTCGCTTATATCGGAAAAAAAATCAAAGTTGTGAATAAATACCACCAAAAAAAAGCTCTATTTGTGCAAACAAAATGATAAACATTTAATTTGTGTACAGCGTAGCATGAGCGCGCAATTGTCATTGAAAGTGTGAAAGCGTTGAAAGCTGGAAATTGGGCTGGGAAGGAAGGGGACAAATGTGCCTTGTATTGTAGTGGTTAAATATAATTCCTTGGATCTATTTACTAGTATTTGCACCTTAAAAAAATCCCATAAATACTTCAATACTTTTCAAACTTTATATTGTTTTGCCAAACACTGATTGCAGGTCTGAATGGGGATCAGTTATCCATATAATAGTCACCATACAGTATGACTGCATAATCCACTTTAATCAATATCTAAATGGTGAACCATCTCTACTCATGACCATCAGGCCAACATACAATATTAGTACTGGTCATATATAAAAATGCCCCCCCCCCCCCGCCCTCAACTTCCAGCAACCAGCCCAGTCCTCTCCTGTATACATGGTTTGGAAATTAAAAGGTTATCGCAAAGAAAACTATTGCAGGCAGCAGTCTTGGCAATGTCAGGAAATACGAGACAATATTCCTCAACATGTCAGTCAGCAAGCCAAGAATACATCAAATATTTACAGTTTGGCCAGGGAACAAGTATAAACTTATGAACATATATTTCTGTTCTGCAAACTCATAGTGCATAGAACTAAAGCTGTACTTGAACACATTTAAATAAGATGTTCCGCTTTCAGACTACTGTACTTTGTTTCTATTTGGAAACCATCATTTTTTGTGTTGGAAGACAATCCAAATCCTTACAGGAAATGAATTGGAGAGTTGTGTCTATAACACACTAATGTTCCCCTGTTCTTTGCTCTCACTGTTGAGTATTAAACATATTACCACCATAAATTATCCATCTGAAGCATGGCCCTTTTCTTTTGATATGACTTAAATACAACAAACTATTTTATGTTTTTAAAAAATATGTCTACACAACCTAAGGAGATATAGCCATTAGCAGCGCTAAACTCTTGTATCAATCCCAGAAAGATATTAATTTTAAACACATAATAATATATAAATCCAGCACAATGTCCAAGTAACAAGAAAAAAAAAGTATAAAAAAGTCTTTGTAGAATAATCGGCTATAACAAAATAACCAAAAGTGCTAGGTGAGTGTAGATTTTTTTTTAATTATAATTAATTCCACAGAATCTTCATCCCTTCACCACACAACGTGGGACACCACTCCCTTAAGATTTTACACTCACCAGAAATCAGGTGAAAAGCAGCCTTAAACTTCGCTAATAAGCAGACTTCCTCTTCTGGTCATTGGATCATGGTACGGACTACCTCTTTAGCGTCTAACGTAATTTCACCAGTATTAGATCTGTTTGGGTTCACACTGTGTTCTATGCTGGAATGCCAGTCTCCAATAGATTGCTACTTTATCCCAAGCTCATCAGCGATCATGCCCAAAGGATAACGAAGCTCTCATAGTATAAATCCATTTTTAAACTGTTTTTAAGTAGCCTCCCTGGCGGTATTTCCATGTCTGATTCGGGACCACATTGCTGGATCCAGGACGAGGTTACTTAGCTTGTCCCTTGGATCCAACGATGTCCCCCCCCCCCCCGCTGTGACCTGTAAACTGTCCTCCGCTCAATCTGTGACAGCGCCAGGCTCCGTTCCCTGCGAGCGTTGCGACGCACGGGGACGGAGTTCGGCACCTAATTCAAAAAGTAAAATACACAGTATAGATACAGTATACTGTAATAATTACACATCCCCTTTGTCCCTAGTGGTTTGTCCAGTGCCCTGCATGCAGTTTTATATTATAAATACTATTCTTTATGCCAGGAAACTGGAGATTGTCCATAGCAACCAAAAAGTGTCCGTTTACATCAAAATTGCTTATAGACCAGCTAGAAAACAGCGATAATAAATTAGAATCACTCGCAGAATTGAGCGATAGTAATTTGTGGGGAAATTCATCATAAAACACTAAAAGTAATGACAGCAACAATTCTGCAACTCAGCATATTTCAGTGTTTTTGATTTGATTATTGAATAATTTTTATTATTATTATTATATTATTATTTGTTATAATTATTTATAGTTATTTATTTTATTATATATAGAGATATCTATCTATCTATCTATCTATCTATCTATCTATCTATCTATATATATCTATATATATATATATATATATATATATATATATATATATATATATATTATAATTTATGATTTCATATTTCAAATTTTATCATACCCGGGATGTCTATTAGACTCTTGTTTGGACAGATTTAAGTGAATTATTTCTAAGCCCTTATACACACGGTCGGAATGTGTCGGAATATGTCCTATTGGACCGTGTTGTCGGATATTCCGACTGTGTGTGGTCTGCATCAGACTGTTTCCGTCTAAATATCCGACGGACCAAGTTTTCCAACTTGCCGGTAAAATCTTCAGACAAAATGCTCCTATCGGACATCCGATCATGTGTAGCCTACTCTGATGGACAAAGTGCCACGCATGCTCAGATCAAATTCCTAGACCAAAGCTATTGGCTATTAGCCTGAACGTAACGAAATAACGTCATCACGTTATGTACAATCGGATTTTCCGACAACTTAGTCCGACCGTGTGTATGCAACATCACTTCCGGACCTCTTCCGGAATTAATCCATCGGAAATACTCCGACGGATTTGGTTGTCGGAATCTCCAACCGACGGTTGTCGGAATCTCCAACCGCGTGTACAAGGGCTAAGAATTACAAGCCTACAATATAAAACTTTCCATGCAAAATGATTGTACCGCTTTCAGCACCTAAAATCTGAAATAATCATACCGCCAGGGAGGTTAAACCCCAAATCCCCCCTTACATATTGCACTTCCAAATATAGGATTAAAAACGAGCATGTAAACAGTAGCTTGCCTGTCTGGTGTCACTCCACCGCTCCTAGTATTGAAAGGATCACGGCGATACTCGGGTTGAGCTCCACGAGGGTAGACAAGTTGAGTGGCCATGTAGCTTCATGGCCACTCAGCTTGTTATATTATATTATACTATTTATACTATAGTATATTTATACTATACTATAAATTATACTATGAGAGCTTCTTTATCCTTTGGGCATGATTGCTGATGAGCTTGGGATCCAGAAGCAATCTATAATGTCCCATACACACAGTCGGACATTTCGACCACAAAATCAGTCTGATTTTTCTCCAATGGATTTTGGTTGAAACTTGTGTTGCATACACACGATTGCGAGGTGATGTCAAACAGGTACGTCAGGACTATAAACGGGCCAATAGCCAATAGCATTCATCTCTTCATTTATTCTGAGCGTGCGTGGCACTTTGTCCGTCAGAATCGTCTACACACGATCGGAATTTATGAGAGCGGATTTTGTTGTCGGAATATTTTAGATCCTGCTCTCAAACTTTGTGCGTCGGAAAATCAGACGGAAAAAGTCAGATGGAGCCCACACACAGTTGGATTTTCAGACAACATGATCTGATCACACATTTTCCATTGGAAAATCTGACCGTGTGTATGGGGCATTAGAGTCTGGCATTCCAGCATAGAACACAGTGGGGTTTATTTTATAAAGGCAAATCCACTTTCCACTGCAAATGCACATGAAAGTGCACTTGGAAGTGCAGTCGCTGTAGATCTGAGGGGGAAGTGCAAGATAAATAAAAAACAGCATTTCAGCTTGCACATGATTGGATGATAAAATCAGCAAAGCTTCCCCACATTTCAGACCTTCGCCTCAGATCTAAAGCGACTGCATTTCCAAGTGCAAAGTGGATTTGCCTTTAGTAAATGAACCCCTTTGGGTCCATTGCATATTACTTGCACCGTTCTCAACAGTCTATTCCTCTCCTCTTCTGCATGCTATGGCACCCCAAACAGTCCGTTTGGTCTACATCTACAGCGACTGCACTTCCAAGTGTACTCTCAGCGCAATTACAGGTTCACTTGCAGTGCACTTGTAGTTCAAAGTGGATTTGCTTTTAGTAAATCAACCCCAGTGTGAACCCATACAGACCTAATACTGGTGAAATTACTTTAGAAGCTAAAGAGGTAGTCCGTACCATGATCCGATGACCAGAGGAGGAAGTTTGCTTATTTGTGGAGTTTAAGGCTGGAGTGTATAATCTTAAGGGAGCTGTGCCCCACGTTGTGTGGTGAAGGTTCGGAAGAATTCATTATAATTAAAACATTTTCAACACTCCCCCAGCACTGTTGGTTATTTTGTTACAGCTGATTACTCTATGGAGACTTTTTTATACTTTTTTATTCTTGTTTAAAATGAGGACATCGTGCTGGATTTATATATTATTATGTGTTTAAAATTAATATCTTTCTGGTATTGATACAAGAGTTTAGTGCTGCTAATGCCTATATCGCCTTAGGGTGTGTAGACATATTTTTTACTTCCTGATTCACTTAATAGCAGCAGTTGAAGGGTGTGTGACCTGTCTATTTCAACAGATTCATGAGTGCTGAGGGACAGTGGATGTTTGCTGTTTAGTGATTATTTACTTTTACTGTTTTGGATATATTTTATGATTCATAAAAGTTGTATTACAATTGAATGTATTCTTTATTATTTCAATGTATTGTGTTAAGTGCAATACAAATTATTGTCGCCATCACTCTTGTATTCAGAATCAATTCAGTTGGATTTGCAATTTACAATGTTATCAGAAGACTGATGTCAAATTTGGAATTGCCGAATATCAAGGCACTCTGTTTCCTTTTTAGAGGTGTTTTCCAGAATAATTGAAAATGTCATCCCTGATTCTGACTTCGGAAATACCATGGACGCTTTCTTCCTGGCATCTGTTGGCCTCGATATTTAATTTCACTTGCTTTTGCTGCCTAGTTGGTTGTGCTGGCACGTACACAGAAAGAGTTTTCTAAATAGGAGATATACACTAGGACTTGGGACAGTAACATGTATGAAGGAAGTGCAATTGTCTTGTTTTATTATTTTATCATATTTCTTTATTATGCAACTATAATAATATAATTGTATAATACAAAATTATACATTTTCATAATGTGTAAGACAGGGTCTCTAACATGATCCACATTCGTTTTACTTGATGTCTAGCATTCCCTTAAAGCTGAACTCCAGGCATACAGTATATAAAAAAAAAAAAACACTGTAAATGCATTTATGTATTTACTAAAAAAAATTATGAAACTCCCGTTGGTACCGGTGTCTGACGCTGCTTCCATGCATGTATCCGGATGTCTCGGTTCTATGTTGGTGATACCATTCTGCTAAGGGGTCAGTCCTACATATCTGGTGGGAATGTCCACCTATCCATGATTTTTGGCATTTGATTCTGCAGGTTTATACTACCATAACTGGGGAGAATGTCCCCAATATGCCACAAATTACCTTGCTATTTATTTTGCCTTATTTTGCCTGGATCTTTTAAACACATTAAAAAAGGTTTCCTTAGGCAATGGCTGACAGTAGCAAGAACAGTTATACCTCGCCATTGGCGAACGACACATGCTCCCTCTCTGATTGAGTGGGTAGTAAAGATGGACCATATTGAGATGATGGAGTCTCTTTTGGCACATGAATGAACAATGCCACCAAACATGGCTCTCCTCGAAATTGTTCAGGGAGTCATCTGAAATGAGAAATCTTCTTGAAGGATTGTTGTAGGACTTGAATTTGGCCTAAAGTTGGGCTGGGGGAAGTATCATCTGGTTGTCCACCCCTGGCTGCCATAATTATAGTTCTTATTATACTTCCCACTTTTTTTTTCTTATTCTTTCTTCTCTTTCTTCAATTTTTTCAGTTTTCTTTCCTTTGTCTTTGCCCTATCACATATACCCCTTTGGGAGTGAAGATTAATGATGGAGTGTACCATGGACTAGAATTTTTCAGTACTATGAGGCTGTTCTTTGTCTATTATCCTGTCGAGCGTAACAATTAGTGTTGTTCTGTACACAATCCTTTGGTATGTATATGTTCCTGTACTGGTCCATATTCTATCTTAGTATTTTAATTAGTCCCTATGAAACATGTGTAATGCTTTCTATTCAGTGTGTACATGCTATATATTATGCACACTTTTACACTATAGTACACTTCATTGTTTCCATTCAGTATGTATTTATTACCTTTTGTATTACAACCATGTATGGAAATGTTCTTAAGAAACTTAGATTGGCGTATGCAGGGCTGGACTGGGACAAAAATTTGGCCCTGGACTTCATCCAGACCATTTAAATTTTGCAAACAAGCACAAAAACAGTATATAAAACTATACGCAATTGTGCAAAAAAAACATAAGTAGCATAACATAAGGAGTCCTCACTAACCTCTTTTATTATTTCACTTATTCTCCTCTGTATTTTTTTCATCTTTCTCACATCACTGCGTGAAGCTGAAGGCGAGCCGTGCAGCCATTACTTTATCACTGAAAACCGGCCCACTGAGCCATCGGCCCACCGGGAAACTCCCTGTAGTCCCAATGGCCAGTACATGCCTGGGCGTATGACATGGGCTATACTATCCAGCAATGAATGAAAGTATAAACTTACAAGAATGGGTAGAAATCTCTAGACGTGGGATACCCAACATTAGATATAACGTTTTTTTTTTAAAGAATGACTAAAAACGATTTGTCTGGAGTTCTGCTTTAACTCCATTTTAGCTTGACTAATTCATTCTGTTCTCCATATTTTGTTCTTAAGAAAAAATGTGACAGGGTTTTGTTTTAAACTAAAAAGCTTGGTGAGGTGACATAAGACTAACAGCTTTTTAACTTTGTTGTATATAAGCTTATATACAATCAATGCTGTCTATTCAAGATCAAAGATTTGCACTTCCTGTATACAGTATTTCCCGTATCCAGTGTCTGGAGTGAAATTAGTTAGACCTCAGAAGTATACTGTAGTTCAGGCATCTTTCACAATGTTGGGTATTAAAATGTTTATTCAATTATACCACAAGTGAGTGTTAATATTAATATGCTAAACTGATAAAGTAAAAATATATTAACTTAGAAGAAAATGAATACACAACCCAAACCTGGACACAGTATCATAAATTATTAAACAGTATGTATTGATTAAACTAAGCCTATATAGTGCAGCCCAACTTAGTAAATATATATTCACAATATGTGATAAAGTTAATGAAAATCCATTAATCAAATATATAAATTCAAATAATATTTAGAAAATTCAGACTCTCAAAAATATATGATCTACTAGAATCCAAAAAAATAAAATAATAACAAATGATGCTCATCCACCAACGGTGACATGCTGACCTCAAGCAATAAACAGGCTCATCTCGGTTAATCATTCAGATCCCCTGGGATGACCTCCTCTCCTTTTTTCAAGGATTCCACATGGTTCACACTATCCCATATACTCACAATCCAAAGACAGATTACAAGTAACAGAAAGGCAAATACATACTGTAGTTCTTTCCCGTATAACACTTTTATTAAAACCCCCCATGAGTATTTATTGGTATATTTAAAAATCAACTTCAGGCAGTTTTTAAAATTTACTGGTTCGCATTATATGTGGTTACATTAGAACACCCACCCATATAATGAAGAGACAGAGAAGGTGACCAGAGTCAAAGGACTATTGAGTAAGGTAGTTTTACTCTGATCATCCCCTTGACAAAAGGTGTATTTAATCCTTTAACAGCTGGACAGAACAACTTTTAGAACTTACAAGAATTTCTCCAGAGTTTTGCTTTAAAAAATAGAAACGTTAAATTAAAGACAATGTGTATGTTTTTGAAGAATATGTGTGAACGTTACCACTTTCAAATGACCAGTGTTTTGACCATACAGGAAAGCAACAGCATGGTTGGCAACTGTCCCTAATTGGCTGGGACAGTCATAGATTTTATAACATGACCTTGTCCTGGGCTGCATCCTGGAAATCAAGGCCAGAGACAGAGCAGGCTGTGTCACATTGGGTGAGGTACACACAAGAGACAGAGAAGAGCATTGATTGCTTGGACAGAGATTCCTCCCCCTGCCTCCTCCTCCAGCAGCTGATGTACAGGCACTCTCATTGGGGCTGACTGGGACTGAACATGGCCTTGAAGATGATTGCCCCCAGCCTGCCTGAATCATTTACAGGATGCAACTCATCTGTAACCTGACCAGCATGCTCCCCTTCTCTACATAGACAGTCCTGAGCCTCCACTCTGCCTCCACTCAGGCTGTAGCTCCTGCCAGCACTTAAGATGGCCCCTGGGGAACCAACAACATGCCCTCTGACTCCCACTCATCAGGCACACCCCCTCTAATGTGTTTTACCCAGCAATGGCTTAATTGTAGTTTAATTGTAGTTTTTCTACTATTAAGCCCTTAGCAGGTGAAATGCATTAGCAGGGTGTACCTGGTGGGTGGAAATAGAGATGAAGCCTTATGGTGGATTTCCATGATTGTGGTTCACATTGGCAGTGTGCAGTATTTGCTGTTCACTTTGGAGTCGGATACTAAGCAAGTAAATATTACTGATTATTTTTTTCAGTTAAATTACTATAATAAAGCATTTTAAAAAGTTTTTTTTTTCCCTACTAAGTCACATTTATATTTATAACATCCATAACAACTAAATTTATAAAGTTTTAACACAAGGATAATGCTGTCTAATTTAGCCATGTGATTGTAATTTTCAAGTCTGCGGAGCTTACTGGACACTGCTAAAATGTATTTAATTTTTTTTCAAAACAGAACTAAATCCTCCTGTGCTGTACAGCCAAGTAAGTTACCATCTTAGCCTCTGTTTGATCTGCAGCTGATTTGGGGGTGCTCAGTTATGACACCAGCCGTTTGATGGCTTGACAGCTCGGTTAAGAGAACAAGCACCTGTGGCAGTTATCATTTGTGGTATGCGTTGAATGTTACTTGTTTGGGAACCTGTTAAATGGAAGGATTTACTTCTGCTTCAAAATAAATATCTTTGTCCTGGTGTTTTAAATCTGTGAATTGAGTCTAATGAATTACACAGTCTTATTAACTTGCACAAATAACTGTAAACAAAGTATTTACAACAAGCAAAAAGTTAAAGAGTTAGTTCGCCTTTACAAAAAAAAAACCTGTCCATGCAGGTAAAGGGTTCCTGTAGATAAAAACAAATTATGCAGCTTTGACCAAAGTTAAATGATGCCCTTGCTATAGGTGTACGCCATTTACATACCTCTCAAAGCCTGGTAAAAAAAAAAATACTGGAGATGGCATCATCCCATCCTCCTTGTTGCTAGAATGTTGCTAAGACATTCTCGGCCATAACTACTAACCCCCACCATCACTGGAGCTAGCTCTCAAGCCTGTGCACACATATAGTCCACTATCTCTTCTGTCCAGCATTGCTAAATTCAGAGTTACTAATTTAGTAGAATGCTATATAAAATGTATTTATTTGTTAAGCAACTACGGTAACCATAGCCTTTACTTCCATTTCTATTGGCCTGGTCACAGCTGTAAGATAGATAGAATGCATACTGAGAATGTGTATTGCAATTCTTAAGATTTTCAATCATTTTTTGCAAATTAAATTATTTAGTCAATGGTATTTAATGTTCTTTCTAAAAGTTTGATATTTTCCCCCATTTGCATTTTAACTCAAAGATAAATCTTTAAAAGACAAATTCATTTGTATAGATCAAACCAGATCAATATGTCATAAAAAGATCAGACAGATATAGAAAGCAACTTTCTTTGAAAATATAACTTTGTGCATTCAGATGTGATCAATAATTGTGTGAGAAGCCAAAAACAGGTTAGGTAACCTTTCTGACACCCACCAAGACTTCCACTGAAGATTATTAACTCGTCGGTGAATGGACTGGAGCACTGCTGTTCTAAAAATATAGCCAGAATTAAAAGCACATCTAGAAACCAACACAAGACTCATTCAAGAATTAGCTTTTGTTTTTTTTAAAACTCAGTGGAATGCAATAAAGGCTTTTAGGGGCATATTTATAAAGCAACACGATTGATTCACCACTGAACCTGTCTGCCCTTTCATCAAATTTATTTCACTTTACACTGAATTTCCCATTCTTCAAAGGCTATTCCAGGTCATTGTATTTAAAATAGACAAAAAGTAATGATCTGCTTCGAGCTTTCACCATCTGCTGGTTGTTACTCAGCACTTCAGCTCAGGTTTCTACTGTGTACACCTGTTCTAAACAGGAAAGTGTCTAAAGAGACTGCTGGACATTCAGCATGTCCCTGATCAATAGTTTAGTCTTTTTTTCATGTTCTGGCTAGAAGTCTGCCTGACCCTGACTTATGTCTTAAAGCAGAGTTCCACCCAAAAGCGGAACTTCCGCTTTAAGTACTCCTCACTCCCTGACATGCCACAATTACAAATGTAATTTTTTTGTTGGCACTGGGTACCTGGTTTGGAGTGGTACTTCCTGTCCCATTTCCTTCTTCCGACTTCTAACTGCCTAGGTGACTCCTAGGTGGCCCCTTCCTCCCGGCTAATGCTACTATGGTATAGAATAATACAACACACGGTGCTAGCATGATTTTTAAATGAAAATAGCTTGCTTCGGCAAGCTTAGCACAAACTATTTAAAGTGATAATAAAGCTTGAATTCTACTTAAAGATCTATTTGTCTGGGTCTGTTCTATTCATCAACCTGCTAAATCTGCTTGTTTACTTACATAGCTTTAGCATCTGTTCTGCCTTTTAATCGGCCGTTGCCATCAGTGACACGTAATAGCCAGTTTGGAGGCACAGTCTCTTTTCTCCACTGCAGGTGGCGATCAAGTGCAGCAGAAATTCAGAGGGAGGGGAAGTCCAGAGGTATATGGTTCCTCTATGGTTTCCTGAGTCACTGGGGCAGCAATTTGATTAGATGCTAGCCACCCATGTGACTCTGGCAGCCATTTTGGGTGTGGCAGAGTTGTTTTAAGACCCTGGCCCCTGGGTTTGGTGTCCTTTCATGTGCGGGTAGTGAAGGGACAGGTCACCTGTCTGACAGGGACAATATTAGTGACAGGGAAAGGTTGCTGAGGAGTAGGGGGAAAGGGTCATGATTAGTAGGGAAAGAGTAGAGCTCCGCATTCTCCTTGGACACCTTCCCGTTTGGGCTAGGGACAAGTTCAATCATTTGCAACTAGTCTGTGTGTGTGTTATTACCGCCACACCATACTGTACCCACCCACAAGCCAATGACAAATGATTGAATTTAACAATGATTCCTTAATTCTTCACTCGCTTATCACAAACTTTGATACTCTGAAAATTAGCATCGTACTCTAAAATCCTCATTCACATCCACCCTCTCACATAAATAGTGCAATTACATGGGCCAACTGACAGCAAACAGCCAGCAAATGCAGGGAAATTTAGCAAGTACAGTAAATATGAATAATTAGCTTGTTTGTTATTTTTAATATGCTCCTTAGTATTAGAAAATATTTTATATAGAGGAAAATCATAGAGACAAATGTCATTAAATCTCAATAAGTCAACTTATTTGCTTTCACCACTTTTATTTAACAAATTATTCATTTCTATTGCAGTGATAAAGATACAGGTCTGAAGATCATATCCCTCAGTTAGTCATTTATCATTAAAGAATCCCAACAGCATATTAACATTAAATTGAAACATGCAGAACAAAAGGACATCATTTTAATTCCATTTGTGCCCCACAGTTCAAAAGTTAGCAGGGAGATGTCATGTTAAACTGACTTCTACATTCAAATTATGTAAAAGAGTTTCATAATCCCCAAAGAAGGATTAGATAACCTCACATCATGTCAGGATACTTGTGTGCTATGCCATCTTGCATGGTATTTGACAAAGATTCCAGCATTTCTTTGTATTGGTGGATGATGCATTGGTACCCAAAAAGCACTATTTACCTTTTCAAATCTGCAAAATATCTGCAGCATTGCTTGTAAAAATACGTCTTATTCTTGCAGCATGCAAGAAATACAGGATTTTTTTGAACAACAAATATTTATTTTTTTCTTTTTAATTTTTTATATAGCTGCTAGATAGGATTATTGAGAAAAGGGACCAGAGGTAGAAGGTCAACCATGAATACCAATTCTGTTATTCTTCTTATTATTATTTTTGGTGCAAGGATATTGTGAGGTACCTCATGTAGAAAGTGCTCATTCTTGTGCAGCAAGTATTCTAATTCATGTTCGGTAACATGCACATAATCATGAGCATAGAATCTGAGGTCTGCTTTTCCTCATTGCTGGATTGTCTTTAGCTCTGTTCTCCATGTTCTGTGCTCCTGCAAATCTGCTGATATTGCTAATGACCCAACCATGTCTTTCACTTCTCTTTGGATTCCACTGGCCTGTTATGTCTGCTAATGGTCCATGTTATAGACCCTGGTGGGGACTTTTGACTAAGATTCTGCCTGCTGATCTTGTACCTTGTTGCCAGCACATTGCCAACTCTTGCTTTGTCTCTGACCTGGATTCTGAACATCATCCTGCACCTACCTGTCTGGTATTTACAAAATAAGGGTTGTGACAGGGCTCAAGTCCTGCAGGTATGCACGGGAATGGGGTTCCTGTACTTTTTCCACAACAGGAGCTCAGTTCCCGTTAGCATCCGCGTCCTGCATATGCCTGAGTAACTGGTTTCTAGGCTGAGCAGCACCTCTGAGAGAGAGCAGCCAGCCACAGACACCACGCCAGACAGAGCCACACTTACTGCTGGTAAGGATCCAGCCTGTGCCCACTGCCCAGTCAGTGCCAGACAGTCCCGGGGGCTGCCGCCGACTACTCCCGCAGCCACTGTAGCACATTGCCAGCAGTGCAGCCCAATTCTGAGCTGCCAGACTTCTCCAGTTCAACTTCTCCTCTCCTGAGTTGAGCCTCCGAGTCCTCCCGCCCATGAGGTCTGCCACGAGTTTGCCGCCCGCCAGAGTCATTGACAAACTTCCATGTTAGTGTGTTACACACACTTTGTTAGTTACAGTGAGCATGCTCCCCCTCCGTTCTGCTGCTGTGTCCCCCACTACCCCTCCATTCTGCTGCTGTCCCCCACTCCCCCTCCGTTCTGCTGCTGTCCTCCTCCAGTTTTCCTCCACGTCCCCCTCCGTTCTGCTGTACCCCTCCATTCTTCTACTGTCCCCCTCCGTTCTGCTACTGTCCCCCTCCAGTTTTCCTCCATGTTCCCCTCCGTTTTTCTGTCCACCTCCGTTTTTCTTTCCCCCTCCGTTCTGCTGTCCCCCTCCGTTCTGCTATCCCCCGCTATTCTTGTGGTGATTATTCTGTTAGTTTGACAAGTTAACTTATTTTGTTTTTGTAAACTGGCACTTTACAATAAATGTCGCCCTGTATTTTCTGTGAAATATATATGCATGTAAGCGTATAATTTTTTTTTTTTTTGGTGCGAAATGGATCTTGGGTGGGAGCTCCCACACTTTTTTCCCTAGGACTTGACCACTGGGTTGTGACCTGACTCCTCACTGTTCACCCAACCTCAGCATCTCCAAGTTCACTAAACCAACTTCCTTGCAACGCTGCTCTAACAGTCCCTGTCTCCACCACCAGGGGTGCTTGGACAGGAATTGTGCAAGTGGCCAAACTCATCATCTTGGGCTCCATAGTCAGATGTGTGACAGCGGACAGATGGGGTTTCCTGTGTCTATCCTGAACCAGGATGGCTTGACAATTCTGTTAATCACAAGGTGTGTAAATATTTCAAAGAACTAACTTAGTTTTGTAAGTAAAGATTTTCATCATGTATAGAGTTAGGGGTTTAGGTGACCCTGTCAGTCGCCTAAACAAATCTGGTACTTCCACTCAATAGAAAAAGCATTATACTCACCTTTCTGTCAGAACAGGAAAGAACAGGGGGTTTCCTTACCTGCTCTGTGCAATGGTATACATTTTAGAAAAAAAATAGGATAGGATAGAAGAGAAAAGCATTTCTTTATGCCCCTGGGCCAACATCCAAGACTGTTGGTTTACTGCACAGATACAGCCTAATATTATATAGCCATTTGTTCCAAAGTGCATACAACTGATGCCAACAAGTCTGAAACAGCTGTATGCAGTTTGGCATGATGTGCTCTATAATATTGAGCTGTATCTGTGCTATAAAGATTTCTGCATGTACATTTGGCCCAGGGGCTTAAAGGGATGATCTGCAGGGCTTTGCCCACTATCTTCAATTAAGGAATCAATTCCTTCGTTTTAGTTTTGTGATGGGAGTGAGACATTTAGATATCTTCTATTATAAGAAAGCTTTACTGTGCTTCATTCTGGCTTAAAGCAGTATTAAACCCAAAACCAAAAATTGAATATTTTGCCGCTTAAAGTGTTACTAAACCCACAACAGTAAAATCAGTCTGTATGTGCAGCATAGCGTGCTTGTTATACTCACTGTAGAACCTAAGGGGTTAATCCTCTGCATTGTGTAAAAAGGTTGTTTGATCCTGTCTCCTCTCATCTTCCCCTTCTTCCACTGACTCCAAAACAGGTCCAGATAAGACAGAGCCTTTGGAGTCAGGCTGCACATGCTCAGTTTGGTGTGTATTGCTAGAGACTCTTTTATTTTTCTTGGGAGAGTGCAAGTGATCAACACTGTCCAGGCAGAGGGTCAGGGGTCCTGGATACAGGTAGAACAGCTCAGTGCAGTATGAAAACTCCTCCTAGAAGCTTTACCAGGAACAGTTAGAAGTCACTTTTAGACAGCTCAATTTGGTTGTCTGCGATCTGGTGGTAAGTAGGCTTGTTTTTTTTTTCCTGGGCATTCCCCAGGCTCTGTTGATACTTTCAACCTTCCAATGCTGCTTATTGCGATAGACAGCTATAGATGAGGGCGGTGGCAAGTTTTTTGTTATCACATTGGTGTTTGTATTGGTCCAGCAGCACACCAACACCTTTGCAGCCATTGTGCTACTTGCTGGGTGCTTGGTGTGCTCCTGCACCTTTAAGAAGGGGTGGGCTTCCCTTCAGTCCACCTGCCCTCATTTATCCATTAGAATGCATGTGCCTCCACTGTGGGGACACTCATATTTTAGTGTTAGGACCACAGATATCAGGGTGCGCTGACGAGGCTCTATGGCTTACGCATTCGTTTGCAAATGCGTGCGGACTAAACCCCTGTTTTTAATGCACTGTTAGACATGTCAATTCGGTTGTCTGCAAGCTGGTGGTAAGTAGGCTTGGGTTTTTTTCCTGGGCATTCCCCAGGGTCTGTTGTTACAGTTAGAAGTCACAAGGCTGCTATATACTCCTGATGAGAAAAGGTATTTAGCAGTTTATATTTACTAAAATAAATGCATTTTCATGTTATGTGTACTGTGGGAGACCAGATAAAGTGAATGCAGGGTCCTGGGTTTCATAACACTTTAACAAGGATGTGGAGGCTGCATTAGTTTTATCTGTCTGTGTCCTTTTCCTCTCTGTTTTCTAGTCATCTGGCCAGTAACATTACTTCTGTATTATCTCACTCCGAATGAAAAAGCACAGCAGCACCTTTAGACAGAAGCATTGTTAATCTAGGGGGTGGGTATTGTTAGATATACTAGCAGATTTAGATATATCAACAAACTGAAGCCAAACTCCAGCCTATGCTTTATAATCAGTTACGGAAAATATTTTTTTTTCCTTTTGGGATAAAGGTTTTACATAAAAAAGTAAAAGCTGATCATTGTAAGCAGGCCGTGTCAGTGGTAAATTGTTTGTCTCATCCTTCTAATTGCTACATCTACAGGACAGTTTGTTCTGTTGATAAACAACAGACTTAATGGCAGGATGCCCAGGGGTAAAAAAGGGAAAGAAGGAGGGAGAAGGCGGAGCCTAGCCGAGAGGTAATGCTGGCTTAGAGCTCCATTCTCAGCAGGACAACGGAGCCATATAATGGCGGAGCTAACTTGACCCTCCGCATATATATCATACCAAAGGGTAGATAAATATCCCTACCTTACATTGGTGACATTTGAGGGGGTCAGAGGAGACTCATGAGGCAGAAAATTAACAAGAAAGCGCCGCCTCACACACACAGCAGTATGGCACTGAAACCCTCCCCCTCTGAGGGGAGACACAGTGAGGAGAACAAACAGACAGCCCCTTCTGCTGCTTTACATAAAGATGTTCTCTCATTAAAAGCACATAGTCTCTCTAACCAAATACCTGAGAAAAATATATCAGTTCTGGAGAATTTAGAACTTTCCACACAAATAGACTTATCCCCTCCTGTAACGCTGAAACAAATAGAAAATCTGCTTCAAAAATCACTAAAAAACACTGCAGATATCATCACCACAAGCCTTACCAAAGAAATTAGAATACTTGGTCAGCGTACATCAGCACTGGAAATTAGAGCAGACGATCTGGAAAATTATACATCTAATATTGCCTCAGAAATTGATTTTCTTAAAGAGGAAAATGACATATTACAATCCAAATTGCAGGATTTCGAAAATCGTGCAAGACGCTCCAATATACGTATTAGAGGAATACCCAAATCTATGACTGATTTAAACGGTGCTATTACTGCACTTTTTCAAGAATTACAACCAGCTATCCCACTAGAGCGTCTTGAAATGGACCGGGTTCATAGAACCCTAGCAACAAAGAAAACAGATGGTCCTCCCCGTGACATTATCGCAAAATTACATTTCTACCGCACTAAGGAACTACTGCTAAATACAGCTAGAAATAAAGATCCCCTAATTTTCCAGGGTCATAAATATCAATTATTCACAGACCTCTCACAGATTACAGTCAACAAAAGAAGAACCCTGAAACCACTACTGCAAATATTACAGCGAAATGACATAATGTACCAATGGGGCTTTCCTTTCTCAGTGCGTTTACTTTCCAAAGTCGCAAATATATGTGCCGAACAGCCAAGGATCTGCAAACTACTTTACAAAAACTAGGGATGATAAACACATCAAGAGATGCTGCGGACACTCGCCAAAAATCATCCTCATATGCTGATACTCCCTCCTCTGCTTCCAGAAGAGAAGAAGACTACAATCCACAGAAAAGAAGTCGCATACAATCTCCACCTCCAGATCTGGCTGACACTATGGACTGATAAACACTTGTACTGAGGCTACTATCTTGCCTTTTAAACAGAATGGCTACTTCTGAGTTTTTTCTCTGACTTCCAATCAATATTTTTATCATAATCTTATTTAAGAAATGTTCCTAATAATTTAGGCACCTTATTATAACTTTTTTTTCTCTCTCTTCTCTTCTTTGTTTCTGAGGTTGCCTTAATCTTACATTTTTATTTTTTGCTTGAAAAATGAAATTATATGATTGGCTCTTGGTGTCCTGCAGGGAAGTTCCTTGCACCCTCTCTTGCTACCCTCAGCAGCTCGGTGCACACCGGGCAGTTGACAGTGGCTCATGTACCCTTGGAGGGAGAGATTTTCTCCTCCCAACGGACACATTAAGAACATAGATATGTTAAGATATATTTCAATATTGTATATTAATTGTATTTTCTTTTTCAGTCATTATCTCCTTTCCCTCCACCCCTATACTCTGGAGACAAATAATTTCTTATATGACACACGTTCTAACATAAACACCAACACATATTTACTTTTCCCAACTCCATGGCCCCATTAAACATCATATCATTAAATACTCAGGGACTAAACGTTCCACACAAACGCACTAAAGCCTTATGCACATTTTCATCCAAGAAAGCACATATAGTTTGCCTCCAAGAGACTCATTTTGCGTCACAATCCACTCCCAAATTTTTCAGTAAAGACTACCCCCAAGTATACACAGCTTCGGCCTCCTCTAAAAAACGAGGCGTGCTTATAGCTTTCCATCGCAATACACCATTTTCACTAATGAAGGAAATCAAGGATCCAGAAGGTCGTTACTTGATTCTTAAAGGACACCTACTTGATACCGCTATCACCATTACATCATACTACGCGCCTAACAAAAATCCTATTTCTTTTCTTTCTCATTTATTTCAAACTATAGAACACCACAAAATAGGTACTACAATTCTATGTGGAGATTCTAATCAGACCATATTCCCATTTTTGGATAAATCACCAATCCCACAGTCACATACAGCAGACAAACAACTCTTATCAAAACTAATTACAAAACATAACCTAGTAGATACTTGGAGAGAATTGAATCCAACCAAGAGACAATACACACATTACTCGTTCCCTCATCGCTCATTCTCTAGGATAGACCATATATTTATGTCCATAGGGCTAATTCCAGAAATAATATCTACAAAAATTATTCCCATCCCATGGTCCGATCATAGTGCAGGCTACATTACTGTTGCCTCTATAATTCCAAAAAAAAAAGATCCAACATGGATATTAAGAGATTTCCTACTCAAAAATCCAGCTCATAAAAATAATATTGAAATTGCGCTCAAAGATTATATAAAATATAACTCCACACCTGACGTCTCTCCGACTACATTATGGGAAGCACACAAACCTGTTCTCCGTGGCATATGTCTACAGCAAGCAAACATATTCAACAGAGAGCGGAAAATCCTTTGTCAGACTTGAGAAACAAATTTCAATAAATGTCACACAGCATTCCAAAATAACCCTTCTTCTTTATCTAAAATAAATCTTGACAAAGCTAAATTGGAATTTGATCTATTCCTTACCGAAGCAGCGGATAAAACCATCAAGAGATCACAACACAATTTCTATATCAATGCGAATAAACCTCACACACTATTAGCCAGGGCATTAAAATCCTGCCAGAACCCAACAAAACCGATACGTCTGAAAATCTCTAGGGGGGTATACACAAATAATCCTTTAAAAATATTACAAAAATTCAAAACACAATTAAAAAATTTATACTCTTCTAATAATGAGTTGGATCCTTCTAGAGCAAATGATTTTTTCTCTCATATATCTCTACCGACACTATCTAAAACACAAATGGAAATGATGGAGGAACCAGTGTCAATTATAGAGGTATCTGAAGTTATCAAAAATCTGAAACTAAATAAAAGGCCAGGTCCTGATGGTTTTTCTGCGCTGTATTACAAAATGTTTGTAGACACCCTATCTCCAGTCTTGACAAACACTTTTAATTCCCTTTTGGAAGGTCATTCTTTTAGAAGAGAAACCCTAACTGCAATTATCTGTATGCTCCCTAAACCTCACACAGACGATTCAATATGGTCTAATTATTGCCCTATTTCGTTATTAAATTTGGACATAAAAATTTTAGCCAAAATTCTAGCTAACAGATTAAATACTATTATAGGCAATCTAATACATCGTGATCAAGTGGGCTTCATTCCATTACGTCAAGCAGGAGATAATATTAGACGTGCAACACTCCTGTCACATGCCGCTAAAAAAAGACGTATTCCCACTTGTTTTCTTTCTTTAGACATTATGAAAGCTTTTGACACCGTATCTTGGTCATATATGAACTATACCCTTTCCAAATGGGGATTCGGCCCTCATTTTTTACGATGGATCTCTAGTTTGTATCAAGATCCCAAAGCTTATATCAGATATGCAGGGTACAAATCGGACGAGTTTAATATACTGAGGGGGACTCGTCAAGAAAGTGCCACTTTCACCATTATTATTTGCTTTACTCTGCTTTACTCAGCACAAAGAATTAGGATGGAACCCACTATAACAGGTATTGAAATGGGTGGCTTTCATCATAAGCTCTGTTTATTCGCAGACGATATTCTCCTTTTTCTATCTTCTCCACATGTTTCGGCCCAAAATCTTATGGTTGTACTACAAGAATTCTCATTTATTTCGGGCCTTAAGGTCAATATTCAAAAATCTTCAGCATTAAACATTTCACTTGTCGAAAAAGATAAACAATCTTTACAAAATTCACTACCCTTTAAGTGGGTAGATCATAGCCTCCCATATCTGGGTGTGCAGTTTACTCGTAACCCCTCCGATTTATTTGCAGCTAATTACCCAGCTCTATTAAAAAATATTACAAGGTCGTTATCTAATTGGTCATCAATGCCGATATCATGGTTTGGGAAAATCAATATCATAAAAATGTCTGTTCTTCCGAAATTTTTATATTTATTCAGAACTCTCCCGATTCATATTCCTGCATATTTTCTTAGGCTGATTCAACAAAAAGTAAAGAAATTTACTTGGGGGAAAATAAAACCCAGACTTCACAAAAAAACACTTGTTCTCCCCAAAGCTTTGGGTGGTTTGGGATTCCCAGACTTTAACATATATTATAAGGCATCTCAATTATCTCAATTAACAAAATATCTCTCTTCTACAGAGATTCCTTTATGGGTCCTCATTGAAGCTGTAGACTGTGATCCTCTTCCTATAAACAATATATTATGGTTACAACCTGCGGATCTTAAGTGTATAAATAACCCCATTTCTAAGCACTCTCTATCTATATGGGATAGGTATAGAAATTCACATGGTCTGCAATCTCCACAAAATCCGCTATTATCTTTCCACAAGAATCCGACTTTTTACCCAGCCTGGAAATATCCCAAAACCTTTAAAGCTTGGTCTAAGGCTGGTATCGCTTGTCTATATAATTTAACTTCAACTACATCAATAAAATCTTTTACAGATCTATGTGAATTATATAAGCTTCCACAATCAGAAATATTCAGATATCTCCAAATCAAAGATTTTTATACTCCTCTTCTCAATTTAAATGTAAACTTACATAATATTTCTCAATTTGAAAGATTTTGTCTCAAGGAACCACATGCTAAAGGTCGTATTACATCATTGTAAACACAATTGATATCTAATTCTAATACTGTCATACCTAAATATGTGGCCAAGTGGGAAAAAGATTTGGATTGTACGATCGATTCTAGGTCTTGGTCCAACATATGGTCTTTCACAAAATCTTCCTCTATAAATATATTGGCATCTGAATCATCATATAAAGTTCTCACACGCGGGTATTTGGTTCCTGTGAGAATTGCCAAATTCTCAACAGACAACACTGGCCTCTGCTTTCGTGGCTGTCCAGAAAAAGGTACCTATATACATACCTGGTGGCATTGCTCAATTGTACAATCATTTTGGAAAAAGATCTTTCTGATAATTACAAAATTTTTTGATCGTCCAATTTTTCCAGACCCAATTATAGCTCTCCTTAATTTAAAACCAGCCTTTCTGAATCAGAAACAATTCAAATTAGTTCTTACACTCCTGATAGCCGCAAAGCAGACTATAGCCAATGCGTGGAAAACAGATGTGGTGAATATTGCAGAAACCAAACGTAGAATGAATCAATCTTTCATCCATGCTAAAATGGACGCTATAGATAAAAACCAGATGACAAAGTTTGATATCATATGGAAACCCTGGATTAAATATTATACGTCAGATAATATTGACAACCGAGTTTTATTGTTATGGTGATTAAGATTTTTTATAGAATTACAACATTAGGGGGCGTGGCGACCGAGCGCTAAGATGGACGCTTGAGCTGAGAGCTCCGTTCGACCACCGGAGAGAACAACTCTATAACGACTCCATTGGTGACATATTTCCACATAAACCTATCCATAACGTAGGGTAGACACCTTCGCTTCTACAGAAGATGCCAAAAAATAGAAAGAGTCAGCAACCGCCGCGGAAACTTCCGAACCTTTTCAAGGCGCGCGGAATCTCACAAAATGGCGCCGGTTCGTGCGTGACTGAAAATCAAGAGCAGGCCTCGCAACAATCTCACCTCCGAACGACTTCCCTCAGCGATTCCTCCTCAGGAACGAATAGCCCCACGACTAGAAGCCCAGCCAAACAAAGGCAACGGATATCTTCTCCTGAGGTAAACCGAGCGGACATGGAGGTAAGCGGATCCGCTCCCATAGGCCACGCTATACATCCACCGGCATCCGACCTGATTGCGGCCTACCCCACATCCGATCGTCCGGTCTCAGATACGGTCCTTAAGGAGATGCTTATGTCACTCAAAGCCTCCATACAAGCTGACCTCACTGTAGAAATCACTAACTGCCATAGAGAAGTATTGGCACTAGGTAATAGAGTGGACCAAATGGAACGTAACATAGGGGAATGCACAACTTCTTTCAATACTTTAGTAGAGGCCCACAAATCCCATGATGAAGAAATAACATGGCTAAAGAGTAAAGTAGCAGACCTTGAGGACCGCTCTAGGAGGTGCAATATTAAAATCAGAGGTATTCCTGAAGCCATACCTCCAAACCAATTATTGCAGTATGTACACACGCTATTTTCCACCATTATCCCCACATTATCTCCTCAGGATCTGACCATTGACAGGATTCACAGAATCCCCAAGCCAAGGTACCCCTCGGGATGTTTTGCTCAAGATGCATCACTATCATATCAAGGAACAAATTATGACTGTGTTTCGTACTCGAGGCAACAACATATCTCAATATGCTGAATTGATCCTCCTCCCTGACCTATCAAGACATACTCTGCAATTGCGCCGAAACTTAGCAACCATCACTAAGGCCTTACGCAACCATAATATACCACATAAATGGCGTTATCCAGCGAAATTGTCCATCTCACATGATGGTACCACGCACACAGTTACTACTTTAGCTGAAGGTATCGCACTCCTGCGTCAATGGGGCATACTTCCACAACAAAACACTCTGGAACCACCTACAACACAACTACGCCCTATTCTGGATGAGTGGCAAGTAGTTTCACACAGAAGAGCCCCCAAAAAATGTCACTGATGGCAGTAAATAATCACACACCGTTGACAAATATGTTCTCTCCCTGGGCACAAGGATTTCTTCATCTTTCCTTGTTCTTACCCCTGACATTTGTCATTTTTGCAGCTTTGTTTGCATATGGATCGCTTATATGATTCTATTTTTATTGTTCTATATGTTATTGTTTATTTTTGTGGTTACACCCTTTGTTCCATTAGCACTGGACCTACACGTGATGGACTCTTCATCCCCTGTTCTACTACATCTCTAAATACCATAGCGGCATCTCTTCTGTCAATCGCCTGGAGCTCAGATGACTCTAATAATTCTCGAAGGATTCTGTGAGTACACTTACACATCTTTTTTTCTTACCTGAAAAATGACCATTACCTTTGTTTCCATTAATGCCAAAGGCCTCAACCACCCTGTGAAACGCTACTCGCTGTGGACAGAAGCTCAGAAATTAAAAGCGGATATTTTATGTGTACAAGAAACTCATTTTCAACAGGACAACCATCCTAAATGTACACATAAAAACTACCCACATATATTCCTGGCAAATAACCCGAATAAAAAAAGCGGAGGTGTCCTTCTTGCCATCCGTGACACGGTCTCCTTCCATCTCAAGAAATCCATCACAGCCGACTATGGTCGCTATATTATTCTTCAGGGTGATATTAATTCTAAACCGTACACCATTGTATCTTTATATGCTCCAAACACCCGACAGATTCGGTTTTTAAATAGACTACTCCGTAAAATACAACCTATCCAATACGGCAGTCTCATTCTTTGTGGCGATTTTAACCTCATTGTTGACCCACAACTTGACACTTCTAATGCTAAACGCAACAACAACAACTGCCTAAATACGATCCTGCACTCTGAAAAACTGTACGACGTCTGGCGATGCACACATGGCAACGAGAAAGACTTTACCTTCTTCTCCCATGTACATGGGTCTTATTCCAGAATAGACTTTTTTTTGTCCGATCAATGGACCTTACAAAATGTTTCATCCTCTGAGATACATGATATTACGTGGTCTGACCATTCTGCCATATCACTTTCTATTCATGAGAAGGGTGTCTCTTCCTCTTCACCCATCTGGCGCTGCAGTGTTAGATTACTACAGGATCCCGATACCAAAGAACTGATTTCTAAAAACCTTAAAACATATTTCCAACAAAATGAACATTCAGTAGAGAGTCCCTTCACACTCTGGAACGCCCACAAAGCGTTTATTAGAGGCGTCCTTATCCAGCTAGGAGCTAGAGCTAAAAAAAAAGTATACTGCAACCATAGACTCCATTACTTCCGATATCCACAATTTAGAAACCCTCAACAAAGCATCTCCCTCTCACCAGCGGACTACCCAAATAACCTCTCTTAGAGAAAAATTGAGAGATCACTTGGCCCAAAACTATGATTTCTACCTTAGACGTTTGAAGTTACGTACCTATGCCTGTGCGAATAGAGCAGGTAAATACCTTGCCAATAGGATTAGAGCAATACGCACCAAAACTAGGATTTCCCATCTGATACATCCTACATCCCTTCATAAAGTAATCAATCCTCAAGAAATCGCAAACCAATTTGCACAATATTATAGTGAGCTTTACAATCTTAACACCGACCCCCACACTCCTCAACCCACTGTTCCCAAAATACAGCATTTTCTCAAAGATTTAGATCTCCCTAAACTCTCCGAATCACAGCTTGAATTGCTGAATTCACCGTTCACAAACCATGAAATAACATCAGTCATTACTTCACTCCCTCATGGGAAATCCCCAGGTCCTGATGGACTAAATAATGAATATTTTAAAACCTTTTCCACTATTCTTTCCACATATCTCCAAAAGATGTTCACACAGGCAGCACACTCAGCATCCTTTCCAAATGAAATGTTAAAAGCATACGTGACCACTATACCCAAACCTGGTAAAGATCCCACTACCCCTAGTAATTTTAGACCTATTTCTCTCCTGAACACAGATATAAAGATCTACGCCAAACTTATCGCCCTTAGACTATCAGAGTTTATGCCTTCTTTAATTAAAAGTGACCAGATGGGCTTCATCAGGGGGAGACAAACTTCTGATGCTACAAGACGTATTATTGACATTGTTCATTATGCTAATTTAACTAAAACTCCTTCTCTGCTGCTCTCCATAGACGCAGAGAAGGCGTTTGATAGGGTGGAGTGGTGTTATATGAAGGAAGTTCTACAAAAATTTGGCTTTCAAGGTTTTATCTCTAACGCAATGTTGGCTTTATATTCCAATCCCTCCGCCCAAGTCTTAACAGCTGGAATGCTTTCTACACCTTTCCCTATTTCTAATGGCACTCGTCAGGGGTGTCCATTATCTCCAACCATTTTTAACCTTATGATAGAGCCTCTGGCGGAGGCCATTAGATCCCAGGCCGATATTGCTGGACACGTGTTTGGATCTCGTAACCACGTTATTAACCTGTTTGCCGATGACGTTGTACTGATGCTGACGAACCCGACCAGATCTCTCCCCTTAGTCCATGAAACTTTAAAAAACTTTGGTGAGATTTCGTACTATAAAGTTAACTTCGCCAAATCATTGATTCTAGATTTAGGAATTGACAAACGTACCAAACTCCAACTTCAAACCACTCTTCCATATGTATGGAAAGAAGATGGCATACCCTACTTAGGTATAACAATTACTAATTCCACGAAAACTCTAGTCTCCATCAATATTAAGTCATTGCTTCTAAAGATAGATGAAACGCTCAAATGTATAGCCAAGACCGAATTATCCTGGATGGGCAGATTGGCAGCATGTAAGATGTTAGTTCTCCCTCTCATATTGTATATGTTCAGATCCATACCTATACCTATCCCAACCCATTTCCTTAAAACCTTGTCTACTACTCTGTGGAAATTCATATGGAATGGTAAAAAAGCTCGCTGCTCTCCTAGCAACCTGATTCCGCATAACCGAGTAGGTGGAGTAGGACTGATAGAAGTTTCTGATTATTTATGGGCATCTAGACTGGACCAACTCCAACACTGGTTCAAAACTATAGATTCACCACCTTGGGTTGAGCTGGAAAGGCATATAGCCCCAATACCAGATCTAGTGGCATTACTCGCGAGTGATGTCTGGAAACCCTGGGCTCTCCATTCCATGGCTCCCACCCTTATAGCCTCCCTACAAGCATGGAGGTTCTTCATACATCATACCCATAACTCTCAAAATGCTGTGGAATACAAATTTCCGCTTAGCCTGCTCGAGCATAAAATCCCTATGCTGTCCCTAAAACAGTTCCCCAACCACGGTATACATACCATACAAGACCTATTGTCTAATGGTACAGCTCTTTCCAGCACACAGATTATGGTTCAATACAATCTCCCCAATAAGTACCAGTCTACATGTATCCAAGTGGCACATTTTCTAAAACGTAACCCTCCCCCTACTATAACAATGCCATCCAGTGCGTGGAACTTCTTAACTCGAGAACGCCCCACCAGGAAAGGCATTTCACTTTTTTACTCCCTTCTACATGCTAAACAATCTTTTGTGAAAACAAAACCGATTGCTAAATGGGAGACGGATTTAGGGAAATCATTTACAGATGATCAGTGGACAACCACATTTCGAGAAATCCAAAAAGCCTCCCGTTCTATTAATCATTGGGCAATGACTATTAGAATAATTAACAGGTGGCAATACACACCGTGTAGACTGGCAACATTTTTTCCATCTGCCCAAAATACATGTTGGAGAAATTGTGGACAGCTAGGACATCTACTGCACATGTTTTGGGAGTGTCCCAACTTGGTTAGTTACTGGAATCAAGTTTTCCAACTTATAACATCGCTCACGGGTATTGTCACTCGCCCCAATCCATCCCTAGGAATTTTACATATGGGTATTGAACAATTTCCGCATGAAATGCGGATTGTTATTTCCAACATCCTTCTTTCTGCTAGATCCATGATATTACAACATTGGAAAACTGCCATGACGGTAAACATCTCTGACCTGATTAGAAGAGTGAACCAACACCACACTATAGAGCGTGCTCTTGCCATAAATGCATTGAAGTGCGATCTATTTGATAAGCAATGGAAAATTTGGACCAACAAATATAAGAATTCTGTGAACTAGATCTTAACCCTGATAAGATGTTTCCTGTGTAGTAACCAGTATTTGCATTACTGTTTATGTAACCACCTACTTACCCGTTTCTTTTTCACCCTTTCTTTCCCTTTCCCCTCTTCCCTCCCTCTATTACATTGACTGTTAATTACAATTGTAAATGTCAACATGTCCTGTACCACTCACCTTTGTATATCCTTTATAAACTAATAAAAATGTATTGAAAGAATTACAACATTAGATGATATATAAAACCTCCTCCGGAGAATTATTCCCTCCCCTTCCCCTCCTATATACCTTTTATGTTCTTCCCTTACTATATAATACTTACTATAAACATACTTTAGAAGTTATGGTCAAAACTTTAAAATCATATATTTTCTTTTAGGCCCCTTTCACACTAACGTCCCGTTCAGGCCCGCCTGTCAGTTTTTCAGGCGGACCTGAACGGGTGCTCCATAGAGCTCTATGGAGCGTCGGATGTCAGCGGTGACATGTCCGCTGACATCCGACCCGCTCCGATCCGAAAAAGTGTGACGGAGGAAAAAGCTATTTTTCCATCCGTCTGCGGATCGGATCGGGTGACGACGGGCACTGCGGTCCGTCGTCATCCGATCTCCCATAGGGGAGAGCGGCGCTGTGACAGGTCCGTCCCTGCGCAGTGTGCAGAGACGGAGCTGTCATCTCCCTGCTCAGCGGGGATCGGCGGAGTGATCCCCGCTGAGCAAACGGATATCCACGGGGCGGATCAGAACTGATCCGCCCCGTGTGAAAGGACCCTTAGACATATTTATATTTTCTTGGGATTAAAATGTTTAAAACTCAGCTATAAGAATGTTTTCAAATTCTAAAATATATAAAGGCCATTTATTGTCATTCCCACGAGAATATCTTGAAATTCTTCTTTGCTTTGTATCATTCGTACTTCAATATGTCTACTTTTTATTTCTGGTATCACATAATTTGTCTTATATTCTGTACATGTAATTTATTTTAACATAAAATAAAAATTTTTGAACAATAAAAAGGGAAAGAAAGCCTTAAAAGCAAGAAGGAAAACCTCAAAATGGGATTTTTAAGGCAATTTTACAAAAAAAATTATAAAAAAATAATAAAAAATATAAAATTTTATTAATATACAAAAAATCATAAAATTCTTATGGAAAGAGCCACAAGAGAAACATATATACATGTATTTTGAATAAATGTATTCAATAATAAACAGAGGTGGCAAAATCCTATGACAATCATGGAACCATCCAACCAAATGACAAAAGATGGTAAGTAGTGAAAAAGTCCAATGTCTTACAAAAAGTGCATAAAATATAATCTTCATCAGGGAGTGTAACCACCTCTAAAATTGTAAAATACAATATAAATATATTGGGTATACAATTGCAATGGAACATTGAATACAAAATTGAGATTGGCATATATAAAACACTTAATAATATCATTAATGAACTTAAATTGGTTAGGCGAAAGTGCCCCCTCAACACCAAAAATCATCCTGGAAGTTTGTGTAAGCCTTTTATCACACAAAAGGGTCATAGGGTATAAAACCCAACAAGAGCGTTCAAGTAGGAAATCCCAAAAGAATGGTCTCAACCAATGAATAGGGGAAGCCTATAATGAAATATTTATAGTTATTAGTTATAGTTAATATTTCACTATAAATATGTCATTATAGGCTTCCCCCATTCATTGGTTGAGGCTTTCCACCACGGATCTGAGTACACCCAATTTATCACTACCCTCTGAACTCGTCCCTGTAGCCAGTTTTCAATCCATGTACTGTACTCACCCTATGGTCCATGCCAACGGACCTTATTTTGTACAGTAAACGTTTATAGGGAACTGTATAAAGTGATTTTGCAAAATCCAGATACATCACATCTACAGGCGTTCCTTTATCTAGATGGCAGCTCACCTCCTCATAGAAGGTTAATAGATTAGTTTGGCAAGAACGATTTTTCATGACTTTAGGGCATATTTATTAAAGCAGTGAATCTGACATCCACCAAACATTCACTACAGGTGAATATGCCCTTTGCATGTGTTTTAAATGGCAGTGATTGATTCACCACCAGTAAATGTTTGTTCAAAGTCATATACTGCTTTATACATACAGTATGACCCTAGCAAATGGTTTGCATGATAATATAATGCACATCACTAGCCACATAAATATGTCTTTGTACACTAGTAGGGAACAGTGAAGTATACATATGAATTTTCACAATTCTCTTTTTTTGCATTTGCTTAATACAGCTTTCTGGATTCTTATTTAAGACTTTTACCTATTTAATTGTGGCCTTGTTGCCCTTTTTCTTTAAGCTGAATTGGGTTTGACATTTTTTCAGCTTTGCATTGGAAATCTACTTTTGTCTTATCAATATCTTTCCTACATTTGGCCAGCATTATAGAACGTCTTCTAGTGAAGCTTAGAGCTGATATAATATATAATATATAATATAATATATATATATATATATATAACTATTCAACTGCCAACAGTAAATATTCTTCCCAGAACACCCAAGCCCCTGTGTTTGCTTCTTCTGTCCTAGACGGGCAGTGCCTGTATTAATGCATTACTGCCATCCATTCCATATAATAATATTCCTCAGCATAATGTCCCTTGCTGAAGATATGTTTATAAACAACCTCCGTTTAGCAACTACCAACCTACATCTTGTAAAAAGGAGATAGTGTGGTCTCCTCTGATGATCTGATACAATTAGTGTCAGATAGCATTCACATGCAAGCTTATTCGATACTGTAATTGTCTGCTACACATAGAGTATTAAATCCGATTACTTTAAAAAAATAGTAAAAAAGTAAATGCAATGTACTGGACATTTTCACATAGGGGTGTACTCACTTTTGTTGCCAGTGGTTTAGACGTTAATGGCTGTGTGATCTGTTTTGAGGGGGACAGCAAATTTACACTGTTATACAAGCTGTACACTCACTACTTTACATTGTAGCAACGTGTCAATTCTTCAGTGTTGTCACATGAAAAGATATAATAAAATATTTACAAAAAATGTGAGATACTGTGAGATACTTTTATGAGATACTGTATATATACTGCTTTGACCTAGGCATTTAACATTCAATAACTTCTTGGTGCAAAGGGGTAATAGTGAGGGGGTAATGTGTGTCCATCTTGCCACTGACCTATTACTAAACTATAGACTATTTATGCTTCAAATATGTATTGATGAAATTCACATAAAGCAATTCAGGTTCTGTCTGTCAAAGACAAAAGAGAAGGTTTCATGTATAGGGAACAAACAAGTGAAGCATGTATTGGCCCCACCTAACTTCCAAACCCTATTACTTCAAAATAATAGTTCCAAGACACTTATGGCACTCAGCCCCAAAGGAGCCATCATTCCATCATTTGTCTGCAAAGACTCCCTGTTCTTTTACAGACGTGGCAGCTCAGGGCAGGACATAGCTTTCCTATATGATCAACTGCAATTGGCGTATAATGAGAAACTATATTTATATCAAATATTGTAAAAGAAAAATAGTTGTAACAGTAGAGTCAACAAAACTGCTGAAACTTTCATAAAAATATACTCAGATGACACATAGGGAAGATATATATTTCTAATTAACCTCCAGCACTTCAGTGGTCATCCTTAGGGAGATGAGAATTTCTTGAGATAGTGAAAAAAATCTATTTAACCATTTGCCTTTGTGTTTTCATTTTACTGTATGTGTAGAAAAATGTCAAAGATAAAATACATTATACAGTTCTTCTTGGATGGCTGAATCTCTATCCCATCCTCTGGTAGCCACAGTAGGTCTTTGCTCTTTTGATAATAACTGATCAGTAATGTATTCTTATGTAAATGAATTAGACCCACTGCCAAAGTTCTAGTCAGTGAAGTTGATTTGGATGATGTCAACTTTCATTGACCTGCTCCTGGTTGGAAGACGGGATAGAAGTTATTTGAAAGAGGAACGTATGATAAGTGAATTGGCTAGCATGAGACTAATAATTGGATTTCACAAACAATGTATATTTTATTGATGTGGCGCAGAGTTTTAAAATCAATGTTGTAGTAGTTGTTTATTATTTATGCTGCAGCTTATTAAACTGATAATTCATCAGTGGAATGAGTTGGCTCAGAGGTTTAAAGGTCTGACTATGGAATTATGATGATGAGGCTTTCTGGGAGTATTAAAGCCATTGTCCCTTCCATTTGCCCTAGATAGGACACCTTGTTTAAGTATATAATTACATTACATGTGCAGTTATGCTTAAAGGCACACTCAAGTAAAGTTAAATCTCCATGACTGCTGATATTGTTATCGGAAAGACCTCAAATCTAATGCTAGGTACACAAGGGTAGTGTCAGGGAAGGCCTGTCCATAGTGTAGATGGGGTTTCTCGGAGCATACATATATGCATGCACAGACCAGCAACTGACATTGTCGTGGGCATAGGCAAACACCTGTGCCTCTATGTGCATGTCTGTCACTAATGCTGGCACCAAATGGCTATTTTAAGAGGCTTCAGTATGGGCTCATTGCTCTTTGGTCTGCAGCTTCTGTGTGTTGTTTCCTGATTCATGTGTTTAACCTCTGATCCTGACCTAGCTTATGTCTGACCTGCGTTTATCTGCTACCTGCCCTGACCTCAGCTTGTCTCTGGATTCTGCTTCTGTCTCCTGTTTCTGCTTGATTGACCTTCCGTTGTTGACTTGACTTGTGACCTGACTATCCTGCTGTCTGACATCTATGCCTGATCTGCCCCACTGTTACCGACCTGGCTCATCTGACCCTGCATCTTGCTCATCCAGCCTGCTACAACTCTTGAGTCCAGCAATCTCTCATCTGGCTCCTGCTGCAAGCAGCCTACCACAGTCTGCCACCATGCAAACTCTGTGCCAGCTCATCTGCCACCAGCCTATTCTGCTGCTACATCCACTTGCTGACTGCTGCCATGCAGACTACTGGACTGATCACAGGCACTCGTACCTTGCCATGCTCTTGTGGCTGCTGTCTCACTACCAGTGGCCCCTGAGCCGGAGCTGCAAGGGAGTCCATCCTCTGCAAGTCAGGCTCACCAACCAGGTAGATAGGTAGGTTTTTTTTTGTTCAACTCCGCGAGCTGAAAGAAAAAAAAACTGCGGTCTGTACTAACTTAATGTTAGTGCTGCAATCTCCTCCACTGAGCAATTGTGTTCAGATAGGAGGACTGCCCCTGCCATTGGCTGTAAGAGCTGATCGGGTGCTGTTTTTCCCATGCGCGCTCGATAAAAGCCAGTTATTAGATGGACTTATGTCAGACAAGCTGCTGCACACACGGGCCAAATGTGGGCCGGTTTCTGTTGATGTATTTGGCCCGAGTGTACCAGCCTTAAGCCAGTGACAGTGATAATTTTGTCTACTAAAATATTTCCGTCTACTAAATTTACACTATTTTAGTCTACTAAAATACGACTAAATCTAAAACAATTCAGATGACTAAAATACAACTAAACCTAAAATGGTATTTTAGTCAAAAGACTATGAATAAAACTAAATCGAAAATTGACATCAAAATTAACACTGCTCTGCAGGCCATTTCTAAATTGGCAACACAATTCCATCCAGAGACTATAATAATAGCACATTAAAGTTTAAATGTGTATTTTACTATTCCACTACTGCATAAGTATAATTAAGGGCCATCTACTAAGCTGCTAAAGGGGAAAAAAAGAAAAGAAAAAGGCTTTTCTTATATTTTTTCTTAATATTTAATGTTGGAAATATATTCAGGTAATATATGCAATGGTATTGCAGTCAACAGAGTTTACAGTTTTTTGGGTTTTTTGTATTTTAAAGTTGTACTTCTGTTTGTCAAAAAGCAATATTTTTGTTTGTTTATGAAACTTGGTATTATTTATAAAGACATTGTATATCACAACGGCTAAATCTGTGTCTGTAGTGCATGTTCAAACCTTAATATCATAAATAATAACATATTATTAGATTTTCACTCCAGGAGTATATAATGAGCTTGGAAATTCTAGAGAAATGTTTAAATAATGCATTACAATTTAAACCCATTAGACTAATCTAGATGCAATAAATAATGGGCGGTAAAAAAAAGAAAATTGTTCAAAACTATTATAGTTCCTGTTTATGTTATCTTTATACAGTAGTTTATATCCTATTATTTGTGTAAAATCTTTTTTTTTTACAAAAAACACATTTAGACCCCTTTCACACTGTGCCACCCATATCGTCAGCGGTAAAACGCCGCTATTTTTAGCAGCGTTTTACCGTCGGATTTGCGGCCATTTTGACCGATAGCGGGGCGATTTTAACCCCTGCTAGCGGCTGAAAAAGGATTAAAACTGCCCGCAATAGCAGCATTTTTCAGACGGTATAGCTGCGATGCCCCATTGATTTCAATGGGGAGCAGCGGTGGAGGAGCTGCTGACAGGACTTTTCCTGATGAAGCCCTCTGCCTTTCACACTGGAGACAATGGAGCAGCTGTTTGAGAGCAGATTGCAGGCAATATTTTTAATGCTATAGCGCCTGAAAAACGCCCTTGGTGTGAAAGGGGTATAATAGATGCATATATAAATATATATACGGTTGTGCTCATAAGTTTACATACCCTGGGAGAATGTATGATTTCTTGGCCATTTTTCAGGGATTATGATGGATAACACAAAAACTTTTCTTTCACTCATGGTCAGTGTTTGGCTGAAGCCCTTTATTATCAATCAACTGTGTTTACTCTTTTTAAATCATAATGGCAACAGAAACTAACAAATGACTGATCAAAATTTTACATACGATGGTGATTTTCCGTGATAACATTCACACAAGTTGACACAAAGGGGTTTGAATGTCTATTAAAGGGAATCATCCTCACCTGTGATCTGTTTGATTGTAAGTGGTATGTGTGTAAGAAAGGTCAATGAGTTTCTGGACTCCTGACAGACCCTTGCAGCTTTCATCCAGTGCTGCATTGAGGTTTCTGGATTCTGAGTCATGGGGGAAGCAAAAGAAATGTCAAAGGATCTGCGGGAAAAGGTAGTTGAACTGTATAAAACAGGAAAAAGATATAAAAAGATATCCAAGGAATTGAGAATGCCAATCAGCAGTGTTTAAACTCTAATCAAGAAGTGGAAAATGAGGGGTTCTGTTGAAACCAAACCATGATCATGTAGACCAAATAAGTTTTAGCCACAACTGCATGTAAAATTGTTTGTGATGCAAAAAAAAGCCCACAAATAACTTCAGGTGAAATACATAGCACAATAAAGGAGGCACTTGAAGAAAGATGGGCTGCATGGTCGAGTCGCCAGAAGAAAGCCATTACTATGCAAATGCCACAAAGTATCCAGCTTACAATACATCAAACGGCACAGAGACAAGCCTCAAACCTTCTGACACAAAGTCATTTGGAGTGATGAGACCAAAATGTAGCTTTTTGGCCACAACCATAAACACTACATTTCGAGAGGAGTTAACAAGGCCTATGACGACAGGTACGGAGGTGGATCGCTGATGTTTTGGGCATGTGTGAGCTACAAAGGCACAGGAAATTTGGTCAAAACTGATGGCAAGATGAATGCAGTATATTATCAAAAAATACTAGAGGAACATTTGCATTCATCAGCCAGGAAGCTGCGCATGGGACATACTTGGACATTCCAACATGACAATGATCCAAAACACAAGGGCAAGTCGACCTGTCATAGGCTACAGCAGAATAAATTGAAGGTTCTGGAGTGGCCATTTCAGTCTCCTGACCTCAGTTTTATTGAGCCACTCTGGGGAGATCTCAAACGTGCAATTCATGCAAGACAGCCCAAGAATTTACAGGAACTGGAGGCTTTTTGCTAAGAGGAATGGGCAGCTTTACCATCTGAGAAGATAAAGAGCCTCATCCACAAATACCACAAAAGACTTCAAGCTGGCAATACACGGTATGAAGAATTGGGGTATGTAAAGTTTTGATCAGGGTCATTTTGGGTAGTTTCTGTTGCCATTATGATTTAAAGAGTAAACACAGTTGATTGCTAATAAATGGCTTCAGCCAAACACTAACCACGAGTGAAAGAAAAGTTTGTATTATTATTCATATTCTCTGAAAAATGGCCAAGAAATCATACATTCTGGCAGGGTATGTAAACTTATGAGCACAACTGTGTGTGTGTATATATATATATATATATATATATATATATATATGTGTGTGTGTGTGTGTGTATTTTTGGTGCATATAGAGATGCTGTCTTATAAGAAAACCCAGCGAGCAATAGCTCTGCATTTTTTGACAGCTCCTGGAGATATTTTCACTATTTTTAACCTTTGATTTCTTTTTTCTTTTGCTTCTGAGCAAGCAAACAAAACAATATATAAAAACAGAACCTCTCTCAGGTTGTTATTGCTGTAGGGAGAGTCACCCACTCTATTTCTTATGGTGACCAATGTAACACTTGTCACAAGGTGGGTTACTTCACCTTTTTCTTCCAGAACTTGATTCTTTCAAAACCATATCTCTACTATTAGCAAAATCGTAAGCTGTCAGTACTGACTGTAAGCATCTGTTCAGTGAGAGCTGGACACAATATATAATATTGGTATTACTATTGTTATTATATTTAATAGCTTTCTGCTGTCAATGGTTTTTCTTAAAGTGATACTAAAGCCTTGCTTTTTTTTTTTATTGCAATAGTTTTTTATTGAAAGTTTTTCATACAAGATAACAAAGACGTACCTACATACATAGCATTGCAATATTCCATGTACAATATAGAGTCGTAGCATATGATGACACATAAGGGATATATAACGGAAACAAAGATATACAAAGAACAAAAGCGAATCACAGCTGGGTTATCAATACGATAGTCAGGGAATGATAAGGATAGCCTGTGTATCCAGTAGGTTCCCCAGGGTGAAGAAGAGGCCCCCCCCCCGGCACCCCTAGTGGGTACTCGCTGTGCCTCCACCCACCCCGGGTTTGAAAACAAATCTGGCAATATCTGTAGCGCTACATCCTCGTATGTATAGTATGTCTTGTAGGTAGATTAAAAGAGAATAATGAGTGAGTAACATAAGAGGGTTTAAGGAGTAAAGAATAAAACAAAGATAGAAGAAATAAAGGATAGAAAAAACAATGAAACAATAAGGCGGTAGAACAAAGACAAAGAAAAGAGGAGCTAGAAGTTTGGAGTTTCAACACAGTTTACCACGTGACCTTTCGCAGGCAGGGGCGGACTGACAACTCATGGGGCCCCCGGGCAATAGGAGATTATGGGGCCCCCAGGCAATCAGAGATTATGGGGCCACATAGTATACACAAACACACACACAGTATAATATCACACACACAGTACACACAGACATGTTTCTATTGGCTGAGAAGGTACTGGAGAGGTGGGGCAACTATAATCTTGGGTTTTACTGAGGCTGGCAACCCTGATGGGGCCCCCTAGTGGCATGGGGCCCTCGGGCAGTGCCCGAGTAGCCCAATGGTCAGTCCGCCCCTGTTCGCAGGTCTAAGTTATTGTAGGGCTACAATCATATCAGTTTAGTATTAGTAAACCAGTCAGTCCACCTTTCCTAATTAGCTCTAGCCGCGATAAGCTTGCCTTGGGTTGAAGCAAACAGGGTTTCATACTTGGCATGCGTGTCAGTAATCATGACGATTTCTCCGAACGTGGGTGCGTTATGATCTTTCCAATGGCGTGTTAAAGCCAGTTTGGTACTCAGCATAACATGAGAGACGATCATTCTGGCGGGTTTGGGTATTTGATCTATATTTAGAAATAAGAGGGCCAGTGCCGGGTCGGCGGGAATGTGAATCTGCGCTATTTGTGAGCATAAATGAAATACCTTGATCCAAAGTGCTCGTATTTTAGGACACTCCCAAAGGATATGGTACAAGGTGCCGGGTGGTTACATTGCCTCCAACAAAGTGGAGAGGCCGTGGGGGCAAATTTGGATATTTTATAAGGAGTTATGTACCAGCGGCGCAGTATTTTTTGCGTCAATTCCCAAAGGTTGATGCTTTTGGTGGATGTGTAAGCTGTTTTCAGCGCAGCTCGCCATTGGGCATCTGTAAATGTCTCCCCTAAATCTCTTTCCCAAGCATGAATATTAGATGTCTTGCGGAATGTCAGTTTGTCATTGAGAGTATTATAGGATAGAGATATCCCCTTTAGGTTAGTAGAGGGTTTGGTAAAGTATAAAACAATCTTCCAGGGGAGTTGTATATCTGAGAGATTGTGAGATTGGAGAAGATGTTTAATTTGGATGTATCTATAGTTATCCGAATCTGTTAGGCCGTATTCAATTTGTAGTGTGCGAAATGTTTTCATTGCTGGTCCTATCATAAGATCCTCAATAAGTGTGACCCCCCTTGCTTGCCAATGAGATGTTTGCAGGTTGGGGATGAGTCCGCTGAGACTGCTGATAGGGATTTTTAAAGTAGAAGTAGGGGTGGCAAAGGTTTGTGTAAGAAGTACCCTCCAAGCTCGCAGAGACGCCACTATAGAGGGAGCCAAAGTTGTGAGGCGGGGAGCATTGGCCATGTGTGTCAATAAATAGTTGAGTAGGCTAGTTTTGGGGATTTGGCTTTCCTCAAGGTCTTGCCACCTCGTTTGGGGTGAATCAGGGAACCACGTCCTCAACTGGGCTAGTATGGAGGCTATGTAATAATCATAGATCTGTACATTTCCCACTCCTCTTGCTGTTCTCGCCGTCAGCGAGCTTTTAAAAGCCCACCTGGCCTTTTTCCCCTTCCATAAAAAGTTGTTTATCAGTGTTTGTACTTCAGCAAAGTATTTAATGGGGACGGGGATGGGAAGGGATCTGAACAGATAGAGTAATTGAGGTAAAATTATCATCTTTACTGCTGCCAATCTACCGGACCAGAGAAGTTCTGTTTTATCAAGGATTTGCAGCTTGGATGGTAGGGATTTAAGAAAGGGGATATAGTTGTTGGCGTATAATTCGCCTGTGGTAGGGGTCAAGGTGATTCCCAGGTATTCTATGCCCCCCTCACTCCATCTATAGGGGAACCGTGTGCTAATTCTCGACTGCATGTCCCTGTCCACGCCCAATCCCCAGATATAAGACTTGTTCTCATTAACTTTATAATAAGACAATGTAGTGAATAGTTTCAGAGTGTCATGAACCGAAGCCAAAGAATTCTCAGGGTCTGTAAGCATCAGAATAATGTCATCTGCGAACAGGCTGATCGTGTGTTCAGATGTTCGAGTCTTGAACCCAGTAATATTGGGGTGGGATCTTATATGTTTTCCACCAGGGGTTCTAGAATTAGATTGAAAATCAGTGGGGAAAGTGGACACCCCTGGCGCGTCCCATTCGATATTGGGAAGGGGGCAGAAAGTACACCCGAGGTATATACCTTAGCTGAAGGATTAGAGTAGAGGGCCATTATAGCCGAAAGGATCATACCGGAGAATCCAAACTTGGTTAAGACTGCGTTCATATATCCCCAGTGGACCCTGTCGAAGGCCTTCTCCGCATCCAATGCAAGGAGCAGAGAAGGCCCCCGTCCAGCGCCAGCCAGATGGATGATATTGGTCAATCTCCTCGTAGCATCTGAGGTTTGACGTCCCTTCGTAAACCCAGTTTGATTGGGGTGTATTAAACAAGGCAGAATAGTTATCAGCCGGTTTGCTATAAGTTTGGCATAGACTTTCACGTCCGTGTTTAGTAAAGATATGGGACGGAAATTGGCTGGTGTGTCTGGAGTCTTTCCTGGCTTCGGCAAAGTCACTATGATAGCACTTAACATTTCATGTGGGAAGGAGGAGGAAGCGGCGGCAGCGTTAAACACTTCTGTCAGACAAGGTAGTAGATATGATTTAAACGCCTTATAGTAGTCTCCGGAGAATCCGTCAGGACCTGGGGATTTAGAACCGGGGAGTGAGTCAATTACTTTGAGAATTTCTTCTGACGTGAAAGGTGTATTAAGTTGGTCCACATGTTGTGAGGAGAGAGTAGGCAAGGATAACTGTTGTAGAAAGTCATTGATCGAGGAGGGCGAGGGCTGAACAGTGGCAGAGTCGTCTTTTAAGTTATATAAGGAACTATAATAGTTACTAAATGCGTCGGCAATGTCTTGTGGACGTAACATCTTATGTTTGCTAGTGGGATGGAGGATGTAAGGAATTTTTGATTTCAATCTATGACCTTTAAGTCGGTGTGCAAGTAGTTTCCCTGCCCTGTTGCCCTGCGTATAGTACGTCATCTTTAGTCTTTTAGTCTGCCTCTCAAAAGATTCCAGTAGAAGGAGCCTCAGGTCATGTCTCAATCTGTGAATCTGTTCAGTCAGAGATTGGGAAGTGTCACGTTTGTTTTGTGATTCTAAGTCGCGAATCTTGTCAGTAATGTCACGTATCTTCTGCTGCCGCCGTCTCCTCTCCCCAACTCCCAATTTTATAAAGATCCCCCGAATATATGCCTTATGGGCATTCCAGAGCACAAATTTGTTAGGCATCGAGGGCCCATTGAGGGAGAAAAATTCCCCCAAATGGTCCTCGATTTGCGACCTATACTCAGGCAGTTGCATAAGGTAAGAGTTCGCCCTCCAAAGAGGAATGGATTCAAACGTATAAGAGTTTTTCAGTGACAACGTGATAGACGCGTGGTCGGACCACGTGATGGTGTTGATAGATGCCGATATTGCCTTGGACAATGTGTGTTGGTCGACCAAAAATAGATCTATTCGCGAGTACGTGTGGTGAGGGGCAGAAAAAAAAGTAAAGTCTCGTTCAGTTGCATGTAAACATCTCCATACGTCATAAACATCCTCGCTATGCAATGTGCTACCCAGGGATACGGGTAGGCGTTTAGAAGTGGACGTAGTATCGATGGACGTATCAGGTACGACATTAAAGTCACCGCAGAGTACCATCGAGCCTCTGCCACATCTTCGAGCCTTCCTCATAATTTTGTGAAAGAAACAAACCTGTCGGGTATTAGGAGCGTAGACATTTACGATGGTATAAGTCGTTTGATTAATATCACATATCACAATCAAGTAGCGACCTTGAGGGTCAGCAATTACCATGTGTAGATTAAAGAGAACAGAATCCCTGATTGCTATCATTACTCCTTTCGTTTTAGAGGTGGCATTTGCGAAAAAGGTGTGTGGGAAGTTCTTATGTGTGCAAACTGGCGCCGCATGTTGGCAAAAGTGGGTTTCTTGGGCGCAGAGAATGTCCGACCCATTAGACAATGCTTCCTTCCACATGGACTTCCTTTTCATGGGGTGGTTAAGTCCCTTAGTATTGATAGATAAGAAGTTAATGGCCATGGGGATAGACGGAGGATGAAAGCAGTGTAGATTCTGTATACATAAAGAGAAGGTAATATGTGTCCTCTAGAAGTGTTAGCAGGTGTAAGGTGGTCGCTCCATGGAATAGGTACTCACAGTTAAGCCGAGAGTGAGTGTGGTCTGTAAGCCGCATTTGAAGCTCTTCGTGTAAGCCGCTATCTGCACGGTGATCAGGTGGTCTTAAGGTGAACCGCCGGTCTTGCGAGTATTGGTAAAGCTCCGGGAGAAGAAAAAATGCAGGTAAAGTAAGTGAATGAAAAAAAACGAAGAAAATCCAACTTATATAAACATAACAAAAAAAACGGAAACCATTAAGCATGGTAAGCTCCAACATAGAACCAAGACACCCCTCCAGGGGGAAGGGGTGAGTCATAAGCAACCAGGTGTTGCTCAGGTAAGTCGGGGTAACAGTTCAGGCCCAACGGTCGTCCTGCCTCCCCGGCGAGAGGAGAGAAGACCCCGTTAGTATACCATCAAACATGTGAATTGGCGTTTTGCGGTGTCGCTGTCTGCCAGTCCGGGCTGGGCAATCGGCGGCTGGGGGCGTCCACATTGTTATCCTTAACATCAGGAAGGATCTTCCAGTCCCTAAGCAAGGTAAGACCCTTATCCAGGGAGTCTATGACAAACGAACGTTCCTGGTAGGTGATCGTAATTTTAGTAGGATAACCCCAACGATAGGGGATTTGATGGTTGCGCAATACTTTCGTGATCGTGTTCAGATTTCTTCGCTTTTGCAGTGTATGCTGGGACAGGTCCGCATAGAACTGAAGGTGTTGGTATTGGGGTGGGAGCTGCTCCTGTTTACGAACGTATTGCATCAATCGTTCTTTTGAGTAATAAAAATGCATACGAAGGATCACATCCCTGGGGATTTTGTCTGGGAGATGGGCTGGTTTTGGTAGCCGGTGTATCCTGTCAATAGATAGTTCGATGGCGGAAAGATTGGGTAGTAGAGATGTAAACAGGTCAGTGGCATAGGAGCGCAATTCTGAGGTTTGGATGGATTCAGGAATACCTCTAATCTTGAGGTTGTTCCTCCTAGACCTGTCTTCGATGTCGGCCAGCTTATCTCTAACCCATGCGGACTCCCCTTCCTGCAGTTCGTGGGCATCCACCAAGTCATTTATGGTGGAAGCAAATTCCCCCATCTTGCCTTCCAGGTGATCAACCCTGTCTTCCACCTTTCTCACCGCTCCGCTGAGCCTATTCATGCATCCCATCATATCAGCCTGGAGTGTGCTCCTCAGTGAGACTAGCATGTCCTTCAATACTGTATCCAGCACTGGCTGGTTGGTAGTAGGATAGTTGGAAATAGAGTCGTGGAGCTCCCTGGTGTCATCTTCAGAGTCTGCCGCCGGGCTCAGCGCGGGGCTGCATCCAGAGCCATCCAGCTTTAATTTCGCTTTAGCTGGGCTCCCCGAGGGAGAGGATGCCGGTGGGGAGGCCTGGTCACTGTAAGAGTCTATATTGTTCGGGGATGAGGTGTTGGTGGGCAGTTTCAGTTTATGTTTGGCAGTCAGCGAGGATGAATGGTCAGCGCCATCTTGCCTACCGTGATGGCGCGGTTGGAGAAAGAAATCCGTTAGCTGCTGAGGCTTCGACGAGCCTTTTCGCTTGCCCATCATGCTCACCGGGTGTGCCCCTCTCCAAACGCCAGGTAAATAGGTGATAAACGGGGTCCTGTTAGCCGCTTGTCGCCGTTGTAGCTACGGGGAAGCAGGAGCTCTGGAATCAGACGTCCATTCGGTTCCGCTGCAGGCCACGCCCCCGCCTTGTTTTTTTTAAATAACAAACAATATACTTTCCTGCTCTGTGCAGTAGTTTTGCCCAGAACTACCCAGATCCTTCTCTTCTTGGGTCCCTCTTCAGTGCTCCTGGCCCCTCCTTCCTGTTGAGTGCCCCCACAGCAAGCAGCTTGCTTTGGGGGCACCCGAGCTGAGCCGCAGCTCCTTGTATTCATTCAGGCCCACCCCCTCTCCCTCCTCATTGGCTCACTGACTTTGATTTACAGCAGCGGGAGCCAATGGTGCTTCACTGTAGTCTCAATGAGAAGGGAGAGTCCTGGACAGCTGAGTCTCTCGTACAACATCGCTGGATTGACATGGGGCTCAGGTAAGTATTAGGGAGGCTGAGGGGGGCTGCTGCAGGAGGCTTTTTATCTTAATGCATAGAGCGCATTAAGATAAAAAAAAACTCCTGCCTTTACAACCACTTTAACACACATACATGAGCATTATTCCCCCTCTTTCCTTGCTTGCAAGGCTGCATGCACAGATAAGGATCTGGTATGGATTTTTGGGGGAACTCAACCTTTTTATTTTTTACATTTCCAGGAGGAACCCCATGCGTTTTTTTTTCTTTGTTTTTTTGTTTTGTGTAGGGGTCCCCTATTAACATCTATTTGACAACATCATCTAGGACAGTGGTTCTCAACTTCTGTCCTCAGGACCCACAGGCCAGGTTTGCAAGATAACTGAAATAGATCACAGAGAAATAGTGACCCATCATTGGTGTCAGTAGGAGGAATAGTCCCCCATCATTAATGTCAGTGGGAGGAATAGTGCCATATTATTGGAATCAATTTGAGAAATAGTGCCCCATTGTGTCAGTGGGAGGAACTATGCCCTACTGTTACTGATGGTGGGGGGCCTCAAGGACAGGATAAAAGAGAAACAAAAGGCCACATCTGGACCCCGGGCCTCATTTTGGAGACCACTGGTGTAGATGAATAAAATCCTTAGCTACTCTGTTTACAAATAGAACAATGCAACTGGGAGCTTTCATTTTTTTGGCAATTTAAACACTTTTTTTCTGTGTAATGCCCCGTACACACAATCGGATTTTCCTACAACAAATGTTGGATGTGAGCTTGTCACAAAGTCCGACCGTGTGTATGCGCCATTGAACATTTGCTGACGGAATTTCCACCCACAAATGTTTGATAAGCAGGTTCTCAATTTTTTTGCCAACAAAACTTGTTTTTGGAATTTCCGATCGTGTGTACACAAGTCCATCGCACAACAGTTCATGCATGCTCAGAACCAAGCAGAAGGAGCCAAACTGACCAATGAACTTCCTTTTTCTCGACTCATCGTATGTCTTGTACATCACCGCGTTCTCACGTTTGGAATTTTGGGCCAACATTCGTGTGACCATGTGTATGCAAGACAAGTTTGAGCCAACATCCTTTGGAAAAAAATCCATGGTTTTGTTGTCATAAATCCGATTGTGTGTACAGGGCTCAAGTATCAATTTTGCTATAGTAGGTTGTATTCATCTCACAGGCAGGGCCAGGACATCCCTCCAGGTATGTTACTTAAAGACATTTTACATTTTCAATGGTTTTAATTTAAGCATTACTAAAAATTGCTTCTCCCTGCAAAACAGTGTTTTTAACGTATCTTTTTTTGCTTTGGTATATGTTTTCCAAGTGCAGTGTCCAGTCCCCCATGCCCTTTGTTTGACAATCCTTTGCCTTTTAGCCTACAAAATGGCCATTATTGTTTTTTAATAGGGATCAGATTTGGCACCCAAACGTTAGTAATATTAGCCAGGCCTGCCATGAATTGAAGCTAGATATGTTTGGCTCATTGCAAACTGTCTACACATTTTTTTTAGGTTCAGTAATGAAATACAGAACATTACTGAAGCCCACTATGTGTTTTCTGGTAGGGGTTTCCAGAAGTTTGATCGAGCAGAACTCCAATAACAAGAAATAATTGATTAGCTCATTAAAAGATAAAAATCAGCATTTGCTGCAAAATTCACCTTTAGTCCAGAGTACATTTGTTCTGCCACTAGCTCTCCTTCATCCAATGGCCAGCACCATTCCATACACTTCTTCTGTGGCCAGGTCACCCTGGACATGCCTCAGCCTGTGACTAGACAGTGAAAGGAGAAGCAGCACAGTGATGGGCTCATCTCTTTGTCGCTCTACTTTCTCTTCCTATCAGGATGCTTTTAGCCAACAGATAAACTGATTGGATCCTTGTACTGCTTCTTCCTCTAAAACTCCAGCCCTGCTGTACAGGGATATCAAGAGGCTAATACCATGTCAAATGCAAGTACCCACACTGCTTGCATTCGAAAAATAAATATAATGATGTATAAATTATGACAAAGCTGCATTATTTTTTATATTTTTTATCTGCCTAGAGTTTAGCTTTAAATAATCCTAATTCTGTTAACATTCCTGTATGAACGTGTAGACACATGCTCTGCATGTTGCGGAATATGTATGTATCAGGCCTTGTGTATTTCTAGTTACATTTTGGCAATTTATTATTACTGAAGTCTTTTGGTGGGGGAGGCAGTGGTCATCTTTAGAAGAGCCATTCATTTTCATTATATTCCAGGATCTGGGCTTCATTCTATTATACATACATTCTCTTTGTGAAATATATGGAGTATGGAAGAAACAATAAGAATGTCAGAGACTTTCAAATTGAACTGTTTGCCTCTATTGAATTGCACACTGATGCCTACACAGTATAATATTAATATGTAATGCCTTACTAGAAAAAGCTCATTACAAAAGCAGGTATTGCTTAATGGAATTGTGAGGCCTCGTTGGACTAATGACACAGATTCTTCACTCTAATAATTGACTGGAATTGTGAAAGCAAGAAAGAGAAGAAAGAATGCATTTTCGAGTTTGATTTGGCTTATGGCTTTGAATTGTTTGTCATGTGATTTTTATGTACATTATCTTTTTGTTATTGTTCTTAAGAAGGATAAGAAACAAGATCCCAGCATCCACGGGAGGTACATTTGAGACAATTTTCCTAGCCTAAAAAAAAAATGGCCTTAATAGCAAGTTTTATTTTATTTTATCAAAACATAACTGTAACAAAGTCTGGCTGGTTGCTGAGAGTTAAAAAATGAACCGTAACAAAGTCTGGCTGGTTGCTGAGAGTTAAAACAACATAAAAATCCCCTACAAAAGAAGAGGGTTTACACTCACCTATCTTAATGAAAAAAAGAACACACTACCAAAAAGGTTGGAGAGTGCTGTTCACCCCTGAAAATCGACAAAAAAAGAACAAGGAACAAATTCCCCTACAGTGGGGTTTTTAGGCAGCAAAAAAAATATATATAAGAGAATATTACACTCACCTATCTGGCCTCCCATTCCTCTGATCTTCCCTCTCTTGCAGGCCAATGGTCTCTTGATATCGAACACAAATCTGGGTGTGGTGGATGCCTGGTCTTTCCCTGCACTCTGTGCTCCCTAACCCGAAAACTTGTGGTTGTCTTCACAAGAAGGCTTCAGAGACTCTTCCTCATATTTGCAGTCATTTAATTATGGCACAGTTGGCGTTATAGCCTTACCACAACATTTTAGTTGTCAGAGAGTTAACAACATGCTTGGCAGCATCGCATACCTGGCACATGTTACCCCAAACTTTTACATACAATGACAAGGCCAAGACTGACTTAATAAATATTAATAAAACTGTGGTTGACTTTAACCACAAAAGAAAGCCTGCTCTCTCTTTTCTTGTTTAACTTTTAATTTTAAGTAATGTTTACTGTAAATGTTTGTTAGGTATCCTGTGGAGAACTATTCTTCATGAGCAGTCATGACTTTCTCTCCAGAGAAAATTTCTGTGGAATTGAAATGGTAAGTAAGCTTGTCACACCATATACATACAGTATGTAATAAATATTAGCTTACAGTGATAGGTAAGGTCAGGTGGTCCATATTCCCAGGAAGCCCCAGTACAATGCAAATGTCTTTCTAAAGGTGGCGCTAATATTGCATTGCGGGATACCAAGGGGGGAAAGCCATAGTTCTACTTTAGAGCTGGAGTTCTCTTAAGTTCATAAACTCCCCAGATGCACATCGGAAGCCTTGCTAAAATTCTTTGCACCATGTGGCCCCTGCTGTTTTATTTAAGCACGTGTTACAGTTTGATGCAATAATGTACACTTTAAAGGGTCAAACCAAGAAGAGAAGCAGTGCCATCTAAGTGTAGCAAATCATTAAAAACAATGCATTCAAAAGGTAGGCAACTCACATTTAGAAGAGCTTGTATATAGCAAACCGACAATAAATCCCATAGCCGAGATGACGATCCTACTGTATTGAACACCCGTCTAGTGATGAGCAGCTTCACTCACGCTGGTGGATTGAAGTGATCCTCGGCTAGCCAGATCTCCAGGTGGACATGAGTGTGTCCTCCAGCATGGGTGAAGCTGCTTTTGATGTTCAATACAGTGGGATCGTCATCTCAGCTATGGGATTTATTGTTGAGTTGCTATATACAATCTCTCCTAAATGTTAGCTGCCTACTTACAATGTAAGCTCAACCAATGTAGTGGTGGGGGGTGGAGGGAAGGGGGAGCGTGGCACACGTTCGAAGTTGCCTACTTTTTGAATACATTTATTTTTAATGATTTGCTACACTTAGAGTTGCTTTGTACTTATTAGGCCCCTAGCCATCCACATTTCATCATTGGACTAAACATATGTTCCTACTCTGGACTTCTAATTTTTTAATATATTTTAATATTTCTTGTGTTGGTTTCCCTCTCCCTCCCAGAGTGCCACATATTCTCTTTCATTTTTATACATTAAAGTGTCAGTCTACACAAAAGAGATCACTGGTAGGGTTACTGGTAAGCAGGGCTGGACTTACCATTGGGCTTGACTGGGCTCAAGCCCATGGGCCCCACCCAATAGGGGGCCCCGCCGAGATGCAAAGCCGAGTGTGCTCGGCTTCGCCCACAGTCACGCCCAGTTCCGCCCTATGATGGACATAACACAGGGACTGGGCGTGACTTTGAGCCGAGCCAAGTACACTTGGCTACTCTCGGCTCTGCTCGGGACTGCGAGAGGACCCGAGAGCTGCCAAGATAGACAGGACCCTGTATCTCGGCGGTGCCATTTTTAAACTTCAAGACCGCAATGACAAGGCTGCAATGACACTGGCCAAGGGTGCAGATGGATGGGCAAGGCTGCAGACGGACACTGATAAGGCTGCATTGATAGGCATTTAAATGTACGTTTTTTCCTTAAACTTCCTTCCTAAACTTGGGGAGCGTGTTATACGCCTATAAATACGGTAATGTATAGAAGGTAGGGCCCGAAAGTGACTCAAGTCCAGGGGCCCCCACCACCCTAAGTCCTGCCCTGCTGGTAAGGTCTGGTAAGCCAAGTCAGGGCCTGGCTTCTTATGTGTCATATATAATATCTACAATTGCAATAATTTTTGACTCCCAATTATTTGGGTTTCCCTTCCACTTTTTTGTATTCCAACACCACTGGATTCATTCCACATAATATGAAATGCACTTTAACCACTTCAGCCCCCTCTGACCAGGCCATTCTTTGCGATACAGCAGTGTGTCGCTTTAACTGATAATTGCGCAGTCATGCGATGTTGTACACAAACAAAATATATGTCCTTTTCTTCCCACAAATAGAGTTTTCTTTTGGTGGTATTTGATCTCCTCTTTGGTTTTTATATTTTGCGCTTTAAACAAAAAAAGCCAACAATTTTGAAAAAAAAAACTATATTTTTTACTTTTTGCTATAATAAATATCTAAAAAAATTTAATAAAGTTTCTTCACCAGTTTAGGCCAATATGTATTCTTCTACATATTTTTGATAAAAAATTGCAATAAGAGTATATTGATTGGTTTTTGCTAAAGTTATCACATCTACAAAATAGGGGATACATTTATGGCTTTTTTATAAAAAAATGTTTTCCTGTAATGGCAGTGATCAGTGATTTTTAGCAGGGCTGCAACATTGTGGCGGACAGATTGGACACTTTTGACACTTTTTTGGGACCAGAAACATTTATACAGCGATCAGTGCTAAAAATAGCCACTGATTACTGTATTCGGTTGGATTCACACCTATGCATTTTTTGTGCTTTTAGCATTTTGCAGATTTGTTCTACAAAACGTGTTCCATAGGAAACCATGTTAAATGGACTGCAGTGCAAATCTGCAAAATGCAAAAAGCACTCAAACTACATAGGTGTGAATCCCAACCAAATGTCATTGACAGGGAAGGAGTTCCCATTAGGGGGCAATCAAGGGGTTAAGTGTTCCCTAGGGAGGTGTTTCCAACTGTGGGGGGAGTGGACTGACTGGGTGTAGAGAGAGATCGCTGTTCCTGATCACTAGGAACAGCAGATCTCTCTCTCCTCCCCTGTCAGAATGGGGATCTGTTTGTTTACATTGACAGGTATGAAATACAAATAATTATTGCGCCTTCCCCAAAAAAACAGAACTAAAGCCTGAAAGAAAAGCAGCTACACAGAATATGACAAAAAGAGGTACCACTACAGGGAATCGGGTGGTGGCAAATAGAAGATGACACAAACACACCCTAATAGGGGTACTGGAACCGAATGATGGAACCCAACAACACTTTCATCGTTAAAACATACAAAAGAAAAGAAAAAAGGGGGGGGCTCCGATCAAGCAGGTCAAAAACGGTTTTAATTGATAAAAACCAGCATACAAAAATGTGTAAAAAAGTGATCACATATAATTCTATTATATTCCCCATATTGCTTTTAATTATATGTGATCACTTTTTTACACATTTTTGTATGCTGGTTTTTATCAATTAAAAACGTTTTTGACCTGCATGATCGGAGCCCCCCCTTTTTTCTTTTATTTTGTATGTTTTACCGATGAAAGTGCTGTTGGGTTCCATCATTCGGTTCCAGTACCTCTATTAGGGTGTGCTTGTGTCCTCTTCTATTTGCCACCATCCGATTCCCTGTTGTGGTACCTCTGGTGGTTGGAACCCTCCTT